>NC_141183.1:53765000-54390000 GCF_055505025.1 Bos grunniens | reverse complement strand
GTTACTTTCAGACTTCTCTCTCATTCTTACAAAACTGACAGAAGGTATGGTAGTATTATACAGTTTTACAAATGGGAAAACTCAGAGAGAAAAGACTTGCTCAGTGATGAACAGCAAGTGAGGGGCAGAGCTTGGTCAGAAGATGGTTCCTCGACTCCAGGTTTTGAGGCAGGAGATATGGGTGGGATTTGAAACTCAGAATATCTCACCATCACAAGGGAAAACTTACAGAGTTCCTCTTCTATGGGTGAATATCTCTGACAAATGGTCAACGTTTCTATGTCAAATCTGGAACAATTACATTTGTTCTCCTCCCTGCTCTCTGCCTCATTCTCCACTGTGGTATTTTGGAAATGATATCATTTGTTAAGTTTCTAACTATTTTCCATCATCAAAGTACATATTTACCTGCACTTTGGATTGGGTCTTTCTTGACCAAATACTTCTTGGATATTCTGCAGGATATTCTACTTTAGTGACCAAATCTTTATATACTTTGCATGATATGGCTATAAGGACAATGTTGTGGGTGGTTGGGGAACCCAGGCTAGAGAGGGTAGGAACCTTGTCCTGCTTCCTGAGGGAGTCCAGTAGTTTCTCCCCAAGGATATACTCTTGTCTCCTCGGGTCACTCTCCTTGTTGTATGGGTGATGTGTGGGCACTGGCTGGGAAACTGATCCTGCAGATAAAGGATCTCTAAGAAGACGGATGACCTGAAGACTCTTTTCCATTCTGGGCTGAAGGAAGGTGTGAAACTAGGATTTTCTCACCTGCATATAGAGCAGCTGTAAGAAGCATCCAGAAACTTGTTGGAGAGTGTGGAGAATAAACAAGTGATATGAACTCCATGCTAGTCAGTCTAAAGTCTGAGGATAACCTCAAGTGTAATGCAGAGGATACAAGGCATTCAAAACCAATTCCTCAAGTGGCAAGTGAAAACCAGGCTTTAACCAGTAAGTTACACTTGGTCTTGTAACATATAGCGTATGTGAGACACCGTGGATTCCTGACTAGCCATCAGTTCCCAGGTGACAGAGATACTGATAAGAAAGGTAGATGGAGCCTATGTTTTAGAACTTGGTGTGACCCACTGAGAGGGAGTTTCATGCACATATGTAAGCATGTCTTTGAACCATGAATTAACCCACAATGCATGTTAGGCAGCTTCTAAGAGTCTGAGTTGTTTGTTTGTTTGTTTTTAATAGTCAAAACTATTTTATTTATCCAAAAAGAAACAAGAAAAAAGATCCAAAAAAATTGAAACATGTATATTATCATATGTGGAACAGATCGCCAGTCCAGGTTCGATGCATGAGACAGGGTGCTCAGGGCTGGTGCACTGAGATGACCCTGAGGGATGGGATGGGGAGGGAGGTGGGAGGGGGGTTCAGGATGGGGAACTGTAGAAATTATAGAGATTAATTTATTTTAAAAAAATAAACTTAAAATCTGTAGAACTAATAGAAAACAAAAACTAAGATGATAAATATAAACATGTATATCAGTAATTACATTAAATTTATTCAGACTAAATGTCCCAGTTAAAACAACAAAGATTGTTATATTGAATAAAAATTTAAAATCTTATTTTATGCAGCTTACAAGACAAAACTTACATGTAATTTAATAGAGTGAAATAATATTATACATAGCATTCAAACACTAACTAAAAAAAAAGCTCCCTGGGACAACCCAGAGGGATGGGGTGTGGAGGGAGTTGGGAGGGAGGGTTCAGGATGGGGGGGACACATGTCCACCCATGGCTGATTCATGTCGATGTATGGCAAAAAACCACCACAATATTATAAAGTAATTATTCATCAATTAAAATTAATTAATTTTTGAAAACCACAAAATAGCCAATGCAGATAGACTAATATTAGAAAAGTAGATTTGTTAAAATAATAAAGAGTGATAATTCATAATATTAGATGAGAAATACACTGAGAAGATAGAATAATTCTAAATTTGTGTGTACCTAAAACATCACCTGTGAATATATAAAGCCAATATCAGCATCATTAAATGTAGAATTTTTTTTTAATCCCAGAAGCATAGTTGTAGATATTAATATACATCTAAGATTCTGAGTTTTAAGCTGTGAGTCCTTGACAGTCATTAAAAGATTATAATGAGCAAGCAAGGTGATCAGATACCAGGTTAGAAAGGTCTTTATGACAGTGACATAGAAGATGGAGTGAAGTGGATGCAGATGGAAGCGGAAGGATGAGGCTAAAATGACCCCTATTGGATAACAGATTGCAGGAGTCAGGTAAGGGGGTGGAAAGGCAGGGGAGTGAGGAGGCCACTTAACCCTCACTTGTCACCTCTATCTCTTACCCTCCATGTCCTCCTTCATCTTTATTCCCAGTCCTCCCCTCCCCTCCATCTTTACATTCCCCTTCCTTCCTCTCCCTTCCTATTAATCTCCCCTCTTTATTGCTTTGTCTATTTTATTTCTCTTATATCAACATCTTCCTTTCTCTTCTATCCTTATATTCAGTAACATCTTCTAAAATTCTAGTTTCACTAAGAAGAGTTCTTCCATTCCCCCTCATACAAGATCTATCACCCCTTTTTTAACCCAGACAATCTCTCACCCCCGTCTCATGTTGCAGCACACACACCACATATTCTGTTACTTCACCCAGTAAGGGACCATCTACACCAGTGAAGGAAGGCATTCCCTATAGATATTCACCCACATGGCAGTCAAAAGATTTTTATTTTATTTTATTTTTTAACTTTACAATATTGTATTGGTTTTGCCATATATCAAAATGAATCCACCACAGGTATACATGTGTTCCCCATCCTGAACCCTCCTCACTCCTCCCTCACCATACCATCCCTCTGGGTCGTCCCAGTGCACCAGCCCCAAGCATCCAGTATCGTGCATCGAACCTGGACTGGCGACTTGTTTCATATACGATATTATACATGTTTCAATGCCATTCTCCCAAATCATCCCACCCTCTTCCTCTCCCACAGAGTCCAAAAGACTGTTCTATATATCAGTGTCTCTTTTGCTGTCTCATATACAGGGTTATTATTCCCATTTTTCTAAATTCCATATATATGCGTTAGTATACTGTATTGGTGTTTTTCTTTCTGGCTTACTTCACTCTGTATAATAGGCTCCAGTTTCATCCATCTCATTAGAACTGATTCAAATGTATTCTTTTTAATGGCTGAGTAATACTCCACTGTGTATATATACCACAACTTTCTTATCCATTCATCTGCTGATGGACATCTAGGTTGTTTCCATGTCCTGGCTATTATACACAGTGCTGCAATGAACATTGGGACACACGTGTCTCTTTCCCTTCTGGTTTCCTCAGTGTGTATGCCCAGCAGTGGGATTGCTGGATCATAAGGCAGTTCTATTTCCAGTTTTTCAAGGAATCTCCACACTGTTCTCCATAGTGGCTGTACTAGTTTGCATTCCCACCAACAGTGTAAGAGGGTTCCCTTTTCTCCACACCCTCTCCAGCATTTATTCCTTGTAGACTTTTGGATAGCAGCCATTCTGACTGGCATGAAATGGTACCTCACTGTGGTTTTGATTTGCATTTCTCTGATAATGAGTGATGTTGAGCATCTTTTCATGTGTTTGTTAGCCATCTGTATGTCTTCTTTGGAGAAGTGTCTATTTAGTTCTTTGGCCCATTTTTTGATTGGGTAGCTTATTTTTCTGGAATTGAGATGTAGGAGTTGCTTGCATATTTTTGAGATTAGTTGTTTGTCAGTTGCTTCATTTGCTATTATTTTCTCCCATTCTGAAGGCTGTCTTTTCACCTTGCTAATAGTTTCCTTTGTTGTGCAGAAGCTTTTAAGTTTAATTAGGTCCCATTTGTTTATTTTTGCTTTTATTTCCAATATTCTGGGAGGTGGGTCATAGAGGATCCTGCTGTGATGTATGTCAGAGAGTGTTTTGCCTATGTTCTCCTCTAGGAGTTTTATAGTTTCTGGTCTTACGTTGAGATCTTTAATCCATTTTGAGTTTATTTTTGTGTATGGTGTTAGAAAGTGTTCTAGTTTCGTTCTTTTACAAGTGGCTGACCAGTTTTCCCAGCACCACTTGTTAAAGAGATTGTATTTAATTCATTGTATATTCTTGCCTCCTTTGTCAAAGATAAGGTGTCCATATGTGTGTGGATTTATCTCTGGGCTTTCTATTTTGTTCCATTGATCTATATTTCTGTCTTTGTGCCAGTACCATACTGTCTTGATGACTGTGGCTTTGTAGTAGAGCCTGAAGTCAGGCAGGTTGATTCCTCCAGTTCCATTCTTCTTTCTCAACATTGCTTTGGCTATTCGAGGTTTTTTGTATTTCCATACAAATTGTGAAATTATTTGTTCTAGCTCTGTGAAGAATACCGTTGGTAGCTTGATAGGAATTGCATTGAATCTATAGATTGCTTTGGGTAGTATACTCATTTTCACTATATTGATTCTTCCAATCCATGAACATGGTATATTTCTCCATCTATTAGTGTCCTCTTTGATTTTTTTCACCAGTGTTTTATAGTTTTCTATATATAGGTCTTTAGTTTCTTTAGGTAGATATATTCCTAAGTATTTTATTCTTTTCATTGCAATGGTGAATGAAATTGTTTCCTTAATTTCTCTTTCTATTTTCTCATTATTAGTGTATAGGAATGCAAGGGATTTCTGTGTGTTGATTTCATATCCTGCAACTTTGCTATATTCATTGATTAGTTCTAGTAATTTTCTGGTGGAGTCTTTAGGGTTTTCTATGTAGAGGATCATGTCATCTGTAAACAGTGAGAGTTTTACTTCTTCTTTTCCAGTTTGGATTCCTTTTATTTCTTTTTCTGCTCTGATTGCTGTGGCCAAAACTTCCAAAACTATGTTGAATAGTAATGGTGAAAGTGGGCACCCTTGTCTCATTCCTGACTTTAGAGGAAATGCTTTCAATTTTTCACCATTGAGGATAATGTTTGCTGTGGGTTTGTCATATATAGCTTTTATTATGTTGAGGTATGTTCCTTCTATTCCTGCTTTCTGGTGAGTTTTTATCATAAATGGATGTTGAATTTTGTCAAAGGCTTTCTCTGCATCTATTGAGATAATCATATGGTTTTCATCTTTCAGTTTGTTAATGTGGTGTGTTACATTGATTGATTTGTGGATATCAGTCAAAAGATTTTGAGTATTGACTATCAGAAAAGATGGGTACTGTAGGGCACAAATAAATTATAAGATGCATATTTATCCCTCTGCAAACATTTAGTTGAATTATGGATGGAAAATACAGAAACACAAAAAGTTCCTTAACATTATGATGTGGTAACTGTTGCATAAAAAATTTTGGTACAAAATATATTAGATTTTCAAGGAAGGGAAGAGGGTTTAAAGTAGGAGACTACACAGAGGAAAGTGTTTGCCGTTTATTATTCCAGACACTCTTGTAGGGACCTTGTGTGTTATTTTATTTAATCCTCTAGACAATTCTATAAAGAAAGTCATTTTTATTCCTACCATACAAATGTGGAAACTTAGAGAGGTTAAGTAATTTCTCCAGGGTCAAATATCAAGGAAATAGAAATTTAACTGCAGATCTGTTGAACTCCAAGTGTCTTACCACCAGTAGATAACACTGAATCTTTGAAAGGCAGGTTGCATGTGTCTCTGGATAGCATTAAGCTATCTTGTGAATATATACTTGTGTTTGTGTTCAACTGCTCAGTCATGCCTGACTGTTTTTGACCTCATGGACTGTGACCTGCCAGGCTCCTCTGTCTATGGGTCTTTTCAGGCAAAAATACTGGAGTGGATGGCCATTTCCTCCTCCTGGGGATCTTCCCAACACAGGGATTAAACCTACCTCTCCTGTGTCTCCTGCATTGACAGGCAGACTCTTTACCACTGAGCCTCCTGGGAAGCCCCTGATGAATATATATCACAGAACCAACTAGTGAACTCTCCAGAGACAAGACCATTAAGTCAGCCCCAGGTATTATTATCTGCACATGAAAATCCATCATCGAGACCTGGACACTCAATTTGAGTGAGCCCCTGAGCAATAAGGCATCACTCTCCTGGTGTGTTTTCTTTAGATGTATGGAGAAGATACCATGGAATCAGGGAATCTCTCATGTAAATCACAATTTATCCTGGAGCTCTCCCAGACTCAGGAGCTCCAGCTCTTCCTGTTTCTGGTGTTCCTGTTGGTCTGCACCACCACTGTCATGGGAAACCACCTCACCATGTTCACAGTGACCTCTGATTCCAGGCTCCACACACCCATGTATTTTCTGCTGTGAAACTGGGCAGTCATAGATGTCTGTTTCTCCTCAGTCCCTGCCCCAAAGATGCTGGTGGACTTCCTCGCTGAGAAGAAGACCATCTCCTATTAGGGCTACGAGGCTCAGGTCTTTTTCTCCACTTTCTGGGAGGTATCATGACCTTCTTCTCTATGAAGGTCTATGACCATTACCTAGCCATCTCCCAGCCCCTCTACTATGTCACCATCACAAGCATTCAGCTCTGTGTGGGATTGGTGGCGACAGCCTGGATGGTAGGTTTTGTTCATTCCATCTCCCAACTGGTCCTGATGCTCCCCCTGCCTTTTTGTGGCCCCAAGGTCCTAGATAACTTCTACTGTGATGTTCCACAGGTACAGAGACTCGCCTGCACTGACACTTCTGTCTTGGAGTTCCTCATGATCTGCAACAGTGGGATGCTGATGTCATCTGTTTCCTCCTCCTCCTGGTCTCCTACTCAGTCATCCTGGTGATGCTGAGGTCCCACTCAGGGCAGGCAAGGAGGAAGGCAGCTTCCACCTGTACCACCCCTGTTCTCCTGGTGTCTGTGGTCTTCATTCCAAGCATCTACCTCTATTCCAGGCCCTTCTCTTCCTTCTCCATGGTCCAGTCTGTATCCAGCAGCCACATGATCAAGAACCCCATGCTTGCCCATGATCTGCACCCTGATGGACCAGGAGATGCAGGCAGCACTGAAGAGATTGCACTCACATCAGTTGGATTGTACAAGGGAATGACAGTGGGTAGATCACTTTGGCCTTGTCTTCCACTTGTAAAGTGGAGACAGAGCTGCTGTGTCTGCCCTCTTCATATCTCCTGGATGTGTTGTGATGGTCCTCATAGAAGTCAATGCACAGTGAACATAAGCAACATATTCAGATTTTTAGGAAAATGGATAGTATCCTTATTTTTGTTTCTGATGGTTGTTTGAACACTCCTATAATGAGAGAATGTGTTGTCACAGAAACATTCTGGAAAGTCCCACCCTCCTTTCTGCCTTCTTGGTGGACTGTTTCTTCTTAGGATGACAGAATTTCCCCAGAAGAGCAGTTCTGTTTTTTGTATTTTGACCCCTTTACCTAGTATCCCATTTAAGCATGAGTCTGGGTTGTTGGAAACTGCCCAGCACTCTGAGTCTTAAGCCTTCAATCGAAGACCCTAACCCATCACTTACCAAAGGATGACCACCTTGAATGAGATACCTGAGGTCTCTTAGCCTCGTAACATTTTCCTCAACACACTTGCTAGAATTAATATCTGTCCCAAACTACTGTGAGAAAACATTGTACCATATATTTTATTTAATTTGAAAACTTTAAATTATATAAATGTTGTTTTCTCTATATTTTAATACAGTATAAGTAATTATAACAAGTGAAAGATTATGTATACAATGCTTCTAAGGTATAAAACACTATATTATATTATATGAACACTCATGAATATGCTACAGTTCAAGAACCAGCCTGTACTAATAACTTATACCTGGCTATAGGTGCTTTCCATCACATCACTTCTTCGGAGATGAAACCACATTCTTGAATTTAGTGTTTATCATTCCATTGCTTATAAAAACAATTTTATCACATATTAACATATTCAGTATATTGCTTTGTTTTGCTTTTTTGAGATTTATACAAATGAAAGATTGCACAGAATATTCTAGAATTTGCTTTCTTCACTCAACATCCTTTCTAAATGTCCACATTGCTTTGTTTGGCTATATTTCATTTATATGCACTGCTGTGTAATAGTCCATTGTAAGAATAAGTTTATTTGGATTGTTTCCAGTTTTTACTCTTGGAACCACACTCTTTTGAATGTTCTACTTGTCTTCAGTTGTTATGTTGAGGAGCTATGGATTAAATACCTTGAAATGGAATTGCTGAATTGTGAGATCTTCAAAGATTTACTTTTACAGAGTAGTGCCAAACTGTTTTCCAAAGTTGTACCAAATTACATGGTCAGCTGCATTGCTGAGGTTGATGCACATACTCCTAATTGTTACTATTGTTGGACTTCTTAACTTTGGCCAATTAAGTGAATAAAAAATGGTATATCACTGCAGTCTTTTTTTTTAAAACTGGAGGATTTTTAAAAAACATTTATTTATTTATGGGTCTTGGTCGCTGCGTGTGGGATCTTCCTTAATCTTCATTGCCTTGTGCAGAATCTTTAGTAGCAGCATGTAGGGTCTAATGAGGAATAGTTCCCTAATGAGGAATTGAACCCAGGCCCTGCAATGGGAGCATGGAATATTAGCCTCTAGACCACCAGGGAAGTCCTAGCTTTTTATTTTTAATGTAGAAGTTCTTATGTAACTTGGTTACTGATCTATTGTCAGTGTTTAGTATTGTCTATATTTATTATAACTCCTCTCAGTTTGTAGTTTGTCTTCTTTATTTTTGTGTTAGGGTTATCAATCTTTCATTTTAGTATTGGGTTTTATTTTTTAAAACTGCTTCTTACTCAGAGGACAGAAATATATTCTTGCTTCTTTCAAAGCATGCTAATTATATATAAACTTTTCTATTTCCTTGGTCTTTTCAGTTTTCTTCTCATTAATTTTTCTATTTATTTTGTTTTGTTCTCTTTGTTGGCAGCCTTTTTTAAACTCCTGGTGATTCCTGGCTATTTATATTTAAGAGCAAGGCAATAAAATACTAATTGGTACCTCAATGTATTGAAGCTTTTAGATTTTACCTTAGGGATTCTGGTGGAAATCAGCTCTTTATTGGAGGAGACCCAAGTGCCAATATACAGAGGTCTATTTTTCTAGAGTTGTTGTTTCTGCAAAGAAAAATGATTTCCTGTCTTTGTCTTAGATGCTCAAGTGATGAGGAAAGTGATGGATCAGTAGCTCTAATTCTTACCTGACCTCCTTCTCTCATTTACATACTTTTGATTTCGTGACCTCCACTGTTAGAAGAGGTTTTACTGTAAGACAGACTTCATGTCACTTTTAACAGTCTCTCGCCTCTGTTTCATCATATTCATTCCCTATTCAGGTGCTTTAAACAAGATAGCCTTCCTCTTGGGGGTCTATTCAAAGCCATTCCCAACCACTTCCCCCTTGTTTGTCCCCCTCATGTGTTCATTTTCCCACAACCCTTAGAAGCTAGATTTGCTCATGTGATCCAGGAATGAAAATTACAACAGTGTGTTAGCCAGGGTGCTTCTGGAAAAGCTTTCTCTTCCCTGTGTAGAGGCAAGAGATGCAGGAGGAGAAAGAAATGGCTCTCTACCTGATTCCTCACCTCCAGCCTTTTTAAAAAGTCTGTTTTTAAATTGGAGGATAATTGCTTTACAATGTTGTGTTGGTTTCTGGTGTACATCAACATGAATCAGCTATAAGTATACATATATATCCTCCCTCTGAGCCTCCCCCCTCCCACTTCCCCCATCCCACCCTTCTGTGTGCATGTGTGTGCACTACGTTGCTTCAGTCGTGTCTGACTCTTTGCGACCCTATGGACCGTACCCTGCCAGTCTCCTCTGTCCGGGGGATTCTCCAAGCAAGAGTACTGGAGTGGGTTGCCATTTCCTCCTCCAGGGCATCTTCCCAACCCAGGGACGGAATCAGCCTCTCTTACATCCCTTCATTAGCAGGCTGGCTCCTTACCACTAGCGCCCCTTGGGAAACCCTCCCACCATTCTGCTGCTGCTGCTGCTAAGTCACTTCATTCGTGTCCGACTCTGTGCGACCCCATAGACGGCAGCCCACCAGGCTCCTCCGTCGCTGGGATTCTCCAGGCAAAAACACTGGAGTGGGTTGCCATTTCCTTCTCCAGTGCATGAAAGTGAAAAGTGAAAGTGAAGTCGCTCAGTCGTGTCCAACTCCTAGCGACCCCATGGACTGCAGCCTACCAGGCCCCTCTGTCCATGGGATTTTCCAGGCAAGAGTACTGCAGTGGGGTGCCATTGCCTTCTCCTCCCACCATTCTAGGTCATCACAAAGCACCAAGCTGAGTTCCCTGTTTTATACAGCAACTTCCCACTAGCTACCTAGTCTACATTTGGTGATGTATATATGTCAATGCTACTGTCCATTCATCCCACCTTCTCCTTCCCAATCTGGGTCCGCAAGCTGATTCTCTACATCTGTCTCACTATTCCTGCCCTGAAAATAGGTTCATAAATACCATTTTTCTAGATTCCATATATATCTGTTGATATACAATACTTGTTTTTCTCTTTCTGACTTACTTTCTGTCATACTTCACTCTATGTGACAGACTCTAGGTTCAACCACTTCACTACAAATGACCCAATTTCATTTTTAGGCCTGAGTAATATTCCATTGTCGGAGAAGGCAATAGCAACCCACTCCAGTACTCTTGCCTGGAAAATCCCATGGACAGAGGGGCCTGGTAGGCTGCAGTCCATGGGGTTGCTAGGAGTCAGACACAACTGAGCAACTTCACTTTCACTTTTCACTTTCATGCACTGGAGAAGGAAATGGCAACCCACTCCAGTGTTCTTGCCTGGAGAATCCCAGGGACGGAGAGCCTGGTGGGCTGCCGTCTATGGGGTCGCACAGAGTCGGATACGACTGAAGCGACTTAGCAGCAGCAATATTCCATTGTATATATATGTACCACATCTTTATCCATTCATCTGTTGATGAACATCTAGGTTACTTCCATGTCCTGACTATTGTAAATAATAACCTCCAGCCCTTAGATGTGTCAGGACACACACCATAATGAAGAATGAAGCATCTTGGCTCAGAAGGGAGAGGCCCAGGGCATCACAGACTCACTACGTGTCCTGATATTACTGAGTTGTGGGTCCCTCTTGGCTCACTATCTTTCACTCCTGATTTTTCTTAATTACCTTTTTATCTTCCTCCTTCCTTCTTGGCTCCCATCTCCCTTTCCCCTTCTCCTCTAGCTCTTTACAGCCTCACATCTTTGATGATTTTGAAGCTCAGATGGCCTGAGTCCCAAACACAGGACAGGTATAAACCTTTAACTGCCTTCATTAAGTCTTCTCTGAAACGGGAGGGTATAAATAAACAAAGGAGCTATATACCACTATGTCCATCCTCTCAACTCTCCCCTCTCTCCTCCTCCCTGCTGCCACATAGACCTGGTCTGCAGGTCACTCTTTTGCAAACCTCCTCCACGTGTTCTCACCTCCCTGAATGTAAAACCTTTATGTATGAGCCTGGTTCTTTAACTCTATGCAGAGTGATCCCTGCCTGCTCTCCACCTAATGTCCCACCTCTTACCCTGTGCTCCAGCCTCGATGAGGCTTTCAGGGTTCATGGAGTGTATGCTCCCCCATTTCAGCTCTGGATCTCTGTTCTTCCTGGCAGATACACACTTTCCCTCTTTTGTCTGCTAACACACTTGAACTTCTCTTTTTAAATGTCATCACTGCTCCAAAGTCTTTCTTCTTTTCCAGTCATGGTTAGCTGCTCAGCCTTTAAACATTTGAGCATTCGCCTGGTAGAGCTATCTCCTCTCTGAAGTGCATTTATGTGTTTCTAGGTCTGTTTTCCTCATCAGCCTAGAGAAGAGAACGTATGTCATATATTTGTATCTTCAGCATTGAGCATAGAGGTTACCCAATCTGCCTTTTATTGCTCTTCTACTCTTAAAAAGGATAACTTTCAGTTATGCAAATAAATGCTGATCTAAATAAAAATGACCACATGGACCACAGCTTTGTCTAACTCAATGAAACTATGAGCCATGCTGTGTAGGGCCACCCAAGATGGACAGGTCAGGTGGAGAGTTCTGACAACATGTGTTCCACTGAGAAGGAAATGGCAAACCACTTCAGCATTCTTCCCTTGAGAACCCCAAGAACAGTATGAAAAGGCAAAAAGATAGGACACTGAAAGATGAACCTACCCAGGTTGGTAGGTGCCCAATATGCTACTGGAGAAAAGTGGAGAAATAACTCCAGAAAGAATGAAGACATGGAGCCAAAGTGAAAACAGCACCCAGTTATGGATGTGACTGGTGATGGAAGTAAAGTCTGAAGCTGTGAAGAACAATATTGCATAGGAACCTGGAATCTTAGGTCCATGAATCAAGGTAAATTCAGTTCAGTTCAGTTCAATCACTCAGTCATGTCCGACTCTTTGTGACCCCATGGACAGCAGCACACCAGGTTTCCCTGTCCGTCACCAACTCCCAGAGATTACTTAAACTCATGTCCATTGAGTTGGTGATGCCATCCAACCCTCTCATCCTCTGTCTTCCCCTTCTCCTCCTCCCTTCAGTCTTTCCCAGCATTAGGATCTTTTCCAAGGAGTCAGTTCTTCTCATCAGGTGGCCAAAGTATTGGAGTTTCTGCTTCAGCATCCATCCTTCCAATGAATATTCAGGACGAATTTCCTTTAGGACTGACTGGTTGGATCTCCTTGAGTTCAAGGAACTCTCAAGAGTCTTCTCCAACACCACAGTTCAAAAGCATCAATTCTTCAGTCCTCAGCTTTGTTTATAGTCCAACTCTCACATCCATATGTGACTACTGGAAAAACCATAGCCTTGACTAGATGGACCTTTGTTGGCAATGTAATGTCTCTGCTTTTTAATATGCTGTCTGCTGCTGCTGCTAAGTTTCTTCAGTTGTGTCTGACTCTGTGCATCCCCATAGATAGCAGCCCACCAGGTGCCTCTGATCCTGGGATTCTCCAGGCAAGAATACTGGAGTGGGTTGCCATTTCCTTCTCCAATGCATGCACGCATGCTAAGTCACTTCAGTCTAGGTTGGTCATAACTTTTCTTCCAGGGAGTAAGTGTCTTTTAATTACATGGCTGCAGTCACCATCTGCGATTATTTTGAAGCCCCCCCCCCCAAAATAAAGTCTGCCACTGTTTCCACTGTTTCCCCATCTATTTGCCATGAAGTAAGGGGATTGGATGTCATGATCTTAGTTTTCCAAATGTTGAGTTTTAAATCAATTTTTTCACTCTCCTCTTTCACTTTCATCAAGAGGCTCTTTAGTCTTTCTTTACTTTCTGCCATAAGTGGGGTTTCATCTGCATATCTGAGGTTATTGATATTTCTCCTGGCAATCTTGATTCCAACTTGTGCTTAACCAGTCCAGCATTTCTCATGATGTACTCTGTATATAAGTTAAACAAGCAGGGTGACAATATACAGCCTTGACATACTCCTTTCCTGATTTGGAACCAGTCTTGTGTTCCATGTCTGGTTTAACTGTTGCTTCTTGACCTGCATACAGATTTCTCAGGAGGCAGGTCAAGTGGTCTGGTAGTACCATCTCTTGAAGAATTTTCCACACGCTAAAGTCAAAGGCTTTAGTGTGGTCAACAGAGCAGAAGTAGATGTTATTCTGAACTCTCTTGCTTTTTGGATGATCTAATGGATGTTGGCAATTTGATCTCTGGTTCCTCTGCCTTTTCAAAAACCAGCTTGAACATCTGGAAGTTCAAAGTTCATGTACTGTTGAAGCTTGACTTCGAGAATTTTGAGCACTGCTTTGCTAGTGTGTAAAATGAGGGCAATTGTGCAGTAGTTTGAGCATTCTTTGGCATTGCCTTTCTTTGGGATTGGAAAGACAACTGACCTTTTCCAGTCCTGTGGCCACTGCTGAGTTTTCCAAATTTGCTGGCATATTGAGTGCAGCACTTTCACAGTATCATCTTTTAGGGTTTGAAATAGCTCAGCTGGAATTCCATCACCTCCACTAGCTATGTCCATAGTGATGCTTCCTAAGGCCCACTTGACTTCACATTCCAGAATGTCTGGCTCTAGGTGAGTGATCACAACATCATGATTATCTGGGTCGTGAAGATCTTTTTTGTACAGTTCTTATGTGTATTCTTGCCACCTCTTCTTAATATCTTCTGCTTCTGTTAGGTCCATACAATTTCTATCCTTTATTGTGCCCATCTTTGCATGAAATGTTCCCTTGGGATAGCTAATTTCCTTGAAGATATCTCTAGTCTTTCCCATTCTATTGTCTTCCTCTATCTCTTTTTATTGATCACTGAGGAAGGCTTTCTTATCTCTCCTTGCTATTCTTTGGAACTCTGCATTCAGATGGGTATATCTTTCTCTTTTTCCTTTAGTGTCTCTTCTTTTCATGGCTATTTTTAAGGCCTCCTCAGACAACCATTTTGCCTTTCATTTTCTTGGGAATAGTCTTGATCACTGCCTCCTGTACAATGTCACAAACCTCCATTCATAGTTCTTCAGGCACTCTGTCTATCAGATCTAATCCCTTGAATCTATTTGTCACTTTCACTGTGTAATCATACGGGATTTGATTTAGGTCACACCTGAATGGTCTAGTGGTTTTCCCTACTTTCTTCAACTTAAGTCTGATTTTAGCAATAAGGAGTTCATGATCTGAGCCACAGTCAGCTCCTGGTCTTCTTTTTGTTGACTGTATAGAACTTTTCCATCTTTGGCTGCAAAGAATATAATCAATCTGATTTCAGTATTGACCATCTAGTGATGTCCAACACACATTCTCTTGTGTTGTTGGAAGAGGGTGTTTGCTATGACCAGTATGTTCTCTTCATAAAATTCTGTTAGGTTTTGCTCTGCTTCATTCTGTACTCCACGGCCAAATTTGCCTGTTACTCCTGGTATTTCTTGACTTCCTACTTTTGCATTCCAGTCCCCTATGATGAAAAGGAAGTCTTTTCTGGGTGTTAGTTCTAGAAGGTCTTGTAGGTCTTCATAGAACTGTTCAGCTTCAGCTTCTTCAGCATTACTGGTTGGGGCATAGGCTTGGATTACTGTGATATTGAATGGTTTGCCTTGGAAATGAACAGAAATCATTCTGTTGTTTTGAGATTGCACTTTGGACTATTTTGTTGACTATGATGGCTACTCCATTTCTCCTAAGGGATTCTTTCCCACAGTAGTAGATATGATGGTCATCTGATTTAATTCACCCATTCCAGTCCATTTTAGTTCACTGATTCCTAAAATGTCGATGTTCACTCTTGCCATCTGTTTGACCACTTATAATTTGCCTTGATTCATGGAATTAAGATTTCTGATTCCTATGCAATACTGTTCTTTACAGCATCGGACTTTACTTCCACCAGTCACATCCACAACTGGGTATTGTTTTTGCTTTGGCTCTGTCTCTTCATTCTTTCTGGAGTTATTTCTCCACTGATCTCCAGTAGCATATTGGATACCTACCAGCCTGGGTAGATTCATCTTTCAGTGTCCTATCTTTTTGCCTTTTCATATTGTTCATGGGGTTCTCAAGGCAAGAATACTGAAGTGGTTTGCCATTCCCTTCTCCAGTGGACCATGTTTTGTCAGAACTCTCCACCATGACCATTCTGTCTTGGGTGGCCCTACACAGCATGGCTTATAGCTTCATTGAGTTAGACAAGGCTATGGTCCATTTGATCAGATTGGTTAGTTTTCTGTGATTGTGGTTTTCAGTCTGTCTGCCTTCTGATGGAGAAGGATAAGAGGCTCATGGAAGCTTCTTGATGGGAAAGACTGACTGAGGGGGAAGATGGGTCTTACTCTGATGGGTGAGGCCATGCTCAGTAAATCTTTAATCCAGTTTTCTGTTGATGGGTGAGGCTGTGTTCCCTCCCTATTATTGGACATGAGGCCAAACTATGGTGGCAGTAATGAAGATAATGGTGACCTCCTTCAAAAGATCCCATGCACACACTACTATAGTCAGTGCCCCCAACCCTTCAGCAGGCCACTGCCAACCCACCTCCACTGGAGATTCCTGGACACTCATGGGAAAGTCTGGGTCAGTCTCTTGTGGGGTCATTGCTCCTTTCTCTTGGATCCTGATGCACTCAAGGTTCTGTTTTCACCCTCCAAGAGTCTGTTTCCCCAGACTCTGTGTAAGTTCTGGCAGCTCTATGATGGGGTTAATGGAGACCTCCTCCAAGAGGGCTTATGCCATACCCAGGTCTACTGCACCCAGAGCTGCTGCCCCTGCAGCAGGCCACTGCTAAACCAGACCTCCACAGGAGACACTCAAACACAGTTCTCTCTCAGTCTCTGTGGGGTCTCTGGGTCCTGGTGCACACAAGGTATGTTTGAGCCCTCTGAACGTCTCTGGCAAGTATGCAGTTTGATTCTAAACATGATTTCGTCCCTCCTACCATCTTGTGAGGCTTCTTCTTTGCCCTACTCCTTTGTTCCAGAGCCTACCATCTTGCTGGGGCTTTTCTGCTCTTGGAAGAGGGGTATCTCCCCCCAGTCACTCCAGCCCCACACAGCCATTCAAGATAAATTAAAAGTGGTCAAACAGGAAATGACAAGAGTGAACATCGACGTTTTAGGAATCAGTGAACTAAAAAGGACTGGAATGGATGAATTTAATTCAGATGACCATTATATCTACTATTGTGGAAAAGAATCCCTTAGAAGAAATGGAATAGCCTCATAGTCAACAAAAGAGTCCAAAGTGGGTGCAATCTCAAAAATGACCGAATGATTTCTATTCTTTTCCAAGGCAAACCATTCAATATCACAGTAATCTAAGCTATGCCCCAACCAGTAATGCTGAAGAAGCCGAAGTTGAACAGTTCTATGAAGACCTACAAGACCTTCTAGAACTAACACCCAGAAAAGATGTCCTTTTCATCATAGGGGACCGGAATGCAAAAGTAGGAAGTCAAGAAATACCAGGAGTAACAGGAAAATTTGACCTTGGAGTACAGAATGAAGCAGGGCAAAGCCTAACAGAGTTTTCCCAAGAGAACATACTGGTCATAGCAAACACCCTCTTCCAACAACACAAGAATGTGTGTTGGACATCACTAGATGGTCAATACTGAAATCAGATTGATTATATTCTTTGAAGCCAAAGATGGAGAAGCTCTATACAGTCAGCAAAAAGAAGACCAGAAGCTGACTGTGGCTCAGATCATAAAATCCTTATTGCCAAATTCAGATTTAAATGGAAGAAAGTGGGGGAAATCACTAGACCATTCAGGTGTGACCTAAATCAAATCCCTTATGATTACACAGTGAAAGTAACAAATAGATTCAAAGGATTAGATCTGATAGACAGACTGCCTGAAGAACTAAGGACAGAGGTTTGTGGTATTGTACAGGAGGCAGTGATCAAGACCATCTCCAAGAAAAAGAAATGCAAAAAGGCAAAATGGTTGTCTGAGGAGGCCTTACAAATAGCCGTGAAAAGAAGAGACACTAAAGGCAAAGGAGAAAAGAAAGATATACCCATTTGAATGCAGAATTCTAAAGAATAGCAAAGAGAGATAAGAAAGCCTTCCTTGATGATCACTGCAAAGAAATAGAGGAAAACAATAGAATGGGAAGAACTAGAGATCTCTTTAAGAAAATTAGAGATACCAAGGGAACATTTCATGCAAAGATGGGCACAATAAAGGATAGAAATTTTATGGACCTAACAGAAGCAGAAGATATTAAGGAGAGGTGGCAAGAATACACAGAAGAACTGTACAAAAAAGATCTTCACCACCCAGATAAGCATCTTGGTGTGATCTCTCACCCAGAGCCAGACATCCTGGAATGCAAAGTCCTGTGGGCCTTAGGAAGCATCTCTATAGACAAAGGTAGTGGAGGTAATAGAATTCCAGTTGAGCTATTTCAGATCCTAAAAGATGATGCTGTGAAAGTGCTGCACTCAATATGCCAGCAAATTTGGAAAGCTCAGCAGTGGCCACAGGACTGGAAAAGGTCCATTTTCATTCCAATCCCAAAGAAAGGTAATGCCAAAGAATGTCCAAACTACTGCACAATTGCATTCATCTCACAAGCTAGCAAAGTAATGCTCAAAATTCTCCAAGCTAGGCTTCAACAGTATGTAAACCATGAACTTCCAGATGTTCAAGCTGGATTTTTCTAAATCAGAGGAACCAGAGATCAAATTGCCAACATCCATTGGATCATCAAAAAGGCAAGAGAATATAAGGAAAACATCTATTTCTGCTTTATTGATTATGCCAAAAACTTTGTGTAGATCACAACAAAGTGTGGAAAATTTTTCGAGAGATGGGAATACAAGACCACCTTACTGTCCTCCTGGGAAATCTGTATGCATGTCAAGAAGCAACAGTTAGGACTGGGCATGAAACAACAGACTGGTTCCAAATTGGGAAAGGATTATGTCAAAGCTGTATATTGTCATCCTGCTGATTTAACTTATATGCAGAGTACATCATGAAAATGCTGGGCTGGATGAAGCACAAACTGGAATCAAGATTGCTGGGAGAAATATCAATAACCTCAGATACATAGCTGACAACCACCCTTATGGCAGAAAGCGAAGAAGAACTAAAGAGCTTCTTGATGAAAGTGAAAGAGGAAAGTGAAAAAGTTGGCTTAAAAGTCAACATTCAAAAAACTTAAGATCATGCATCCGGTCACATCACTTTATGACAAATAAATAGGGAAACAATGTAAACAGTGACAGACTGTACTTTCAGTTCAGTTCAGTTCAGTCACTCAGTCGTGTCCGACTCTTTGCGACCCCATGAACCAAAACACGCCAGGCCTCCCTGTCCATCACCAACTCCCGGAGTTCACTCAGACTCACGTCCATTGAGTCAGTGATGCCATCCAGCCATCTCATCCTCTGTCGTCCCCTTCTCCTCCTGCCCCCAATCCCTCCCAGCATCAGAGTCTTTTCCAATGGGTCAAATCTTCGCATGAGGTGGCCAAAGTACTGGAGTTTCAGCTTTAGCATCATTCCTTCCAAAGAAATCCCAGGGCTGATCTCCTTCAGAACGGACTGGTTGGATGTCCTTGCAGTCCAAGGGACTCTCAAGAGTCTTCTCCAACACCACAGTTCAAAAGCATCAATTCTTTGGTGCTCAGCCTTCTTCACAGTCCAACTCTCACATCCATACATGACCACAGGAAAAACCATAGCCTTGACTAGACGAACCTTTGTTGGCAAAGTAATGTCTTTGCTTTTGAATATGCTATCTAGGTTGGTCATAACTTTCCTTCCAAGGAGTAAGCGTCTTTTAATTTCATGGCTGCAGTCACCATCTGCAGTGATTTTAGAGCCCCCCAAAATAAAGTCTGACACTGTTTCCACTGTTTCCACTGTTTCCCCATCTATTTCCCATGAAGTGATGGGACTGGAAGCCATGATCTTCATTTTCTGAATGTTGAGCTTTAAGCCAACTTTTTCACTCTCCACTTTCACTTTCATCAAGAGGCTTTTGAGTTCCTCTTCACTTTCTGCCATAAGGGTGGTGTCATCTGCATATCTGAGGTGATTGATATTTCTCCCGGCAATCTTGATTCCAGCTTGTGTTTCTTCCAGTCCAGCGTTTCTCATGATGTACTCTGCATAGAAGTTAAATAAGCAGGGTGACAATATACAGCCTTGACGTACTCCTTTTCTTATTTGGAACCAGTCTGTTGTTCCATGTCCAGTTCGAACTGTTGCTTCCTGACCTGCATACAAATTTCTCAAGAGGCAGATCAGGTGGTCTGGTATTCCCATCTCTTTCAGAATTTTCCACAGTTGATTGTGATCCACAAAGTCAAAGGCTTTGGCATAGTCAATAAAGCAGAAATAGATGTTTTTCTGGAACTCTCTTGCTTTTTCCATGATCCAGTGGATGTTGGCAATTTGATCTCTGGTTCCTCTGCCTTTTCTAAAACCATCTTGAATATCTGGAAGTTCACGGTTCACATATTGCTGAAGCCTAGCTTGGAGAATTTTGAGCATTACTTTACTAGCATGTGAGATGAGTGCAATTGTGTGGTAGTTTGAGCATTCTTTGGCATTGCCTTTCTTTGGGACTGGAATGAAAATGGACCTTTTCCAGTCCTGTGGCCACTGCTGAGTTTTCAAAATTTGCTGGCATATTGAGTGCAGCACTTTCACAGCATCATCTTTTAGGATTTGAAATAGCTCAACTGGAATTCCATCACCTCCACTAGCTTTGTTCGTAGTGATGCTTTCTGAGGCCCACTTGACTTCACATTCCAGGATGTCTGGCTCTAGGTGAGTGATCACACCATTGTGATTATCTGGGTCATGAAGATCTTTTTTGTACAGTTTTTCTGTGTATTCTTGCCACCTCTTCTTAATATCTTCTGCTTCTGTTAGGTCCATACCATTTCTGTCTTTTATTGAGCCCATCTTTGCATGAAATGTTCCCTTGGTGTCTCTAATTTTCTTGAAGATATCTCTAGTCTTTCCCATTCTGTTGTTTTCCTCTATTTCTTTGCATTGATCGCTGAGGAAGGCTTTCTTATCTCTTCTTGCTATTCTTTGGAACTCTGCATTCAGATGCTTATATCTTTCCTTTTCTCCTTTGCTTTTCGCTTCTCTTCTTTTCACAGCTATTTGTAAGGCCTCCCCAGACAGCCATTTTGCTTTTTTGCATTTCTTTTCCATGGTGTTGGTTTTGATCCCTGTCTCCTGTACAATGTCATGAACCTCATTCCATAGTTCATCAGGCACTCTATCAGATCTAGGTCCTTAAATCTATTTCTCACTTCCACTGTATAATCATAAGGGATTTGATTTAGGTCATACCTGAATGGTCTAGTGGTTTTCCCTACTTTCTTCAATTTGAGTCTGAATTTGGCAATAAGGAGTTCATGATCTGAGCCACAGTCAGCTCCTGGTCTTGTTTTTGTTGACTGTATAGAGCTTCTCCATCTTTGGCTGCAAAGAATATAATCCTTCTGATTTCAGTGCTGACCATCTGGTGATGTCCATGTCTAGAGTCTTCTCTTGTGTGACTTTACTTTGGGGGGCTCCAAAATCACTACAGATGGTGAGTGCAGCCATGAAATTAAAAGATGCTCACTCCTTGGAAGGAAAGCTATGAGCAAGCTACACAGCATATTAAAAAGCAGAGATGTTACTTTGCCAACAAAGGTCCATCTGGTCAAAGCTATGGTTTTTCCAGTAGTCATGTATGGATGTGAGAGTTGGACTATAAAGAAAGCAGAGCACTGAAGAATTGATGCTTTTGAACTGTGGTTCTGGAGAAAACTCTTGAGAGTCCCTTGGACTGCAAGATCAAACCAGTCAATCCTAAAGGAAATCAGTCCTGAATATTCATTGGAAGGACGGATGCTGAGGCTGAAACTCCAATACTTAGGCCATGTGATGAGAGGAACTGACTCCTTGGAAAAGACCCTGATGCTTATAAAGATTGAAAGCAGGAGGAGAAGGGGAAGACAGAGGATGAGATGGTTGGATGGCATCACCAACTTGATGGGTATGAGTTTGAGCAAGGTCCAGGATTTGGTGATGGAAGGGAAGCCTGGTGTGCTGCAGTCCATGGGGTCACAAAGAGTTCGACACGACTAAATGACTGAACTGGACTGAACATAGGTAGCCAAATATTTCTCCAGGAAAGCTTGCTTTATTCAGGATCAGCAAAGAATTGCAATTCAGTGCCTGCACCCACCATTAGCAATATGCATGTTCCCTGTGGGAAGGGAAAAGAATGTATTTAGAGAGAGAAATGAGGCCGGAAGTCTGCAGTAAACAGAGGCCATGGCTTTTCATTGGCTGAGACCTTGCCGGGAAAGAATAGGAGACTTTCTTCTTCCTATTGGGCTCTGTGATTGTCACAGGGTTTGAAAGCTCCCCCTTCTGGTCTCTCAACTCTATTTAACTGAAATTTCTGTTTATCAGATTTTACACAAAGATTTATTGAACATCCACAATGGGCCAAGTACAGTAAGTCCAAAACAATAAGCCACATAGTAGCCAATTTCTAAAACAGATTTATCGGGACTTTCCTGGTGATCCAATGGTTAAGAATCTACCAGGCAATGCAGGGCACATGGATTCTATCCCTGGTCAGGGAACTAAGCTCCCAGGTGCCACAGGGCAACTGAGCCTACATCTGCTGAGCCTGATCTCTCTAGAGCCCATGCTCTATGATAAGAAGCCTGCCCAGTGTAACTAGAAAAGCCTCTGCATAGCTGCAACAAATACCCAGTGCAGCCAAAATGAAAAAACAAAAAAGTAAAAAAATACAACAGATTTTATGATCCACAATAATGCTCTAAGGAATCAGCTTTGGGTTGAAATGTGTTTACAAACAATTATATGCTGTAAGAGGAGAAATATATAAGGTAGAAAATATAAAGGGTTTCTTATTGAAAACCAAATCATAATAATAATGAATTAATCCAGGTAATTTAATTAGTCACTGTTAATAATGTTACAGTTAGTGACATCTGATAGTCCAGGAGGTGGATAAGACCTATTCTCTTCCCTAACATCAACTCATGCTATTTTAATGAGTGGTTGATTTTTAAAATGGAATAAAGCTCTAAATTTGGGAGAATTCATGTTTTTAAAATCTGTACTTCTTGTGGGCTGGAGGAAGCACAAGCTGGAATCAAGAATGCTGGGAGAAATATCAGTAACCTCAGATATGCAGATGACACCACCCTTATGGCAGAAAGTGAAGAGGAACTCAAAAGCCTCTTGATGAAAGTGAAAGTGGAGAGTGAAAAAGTTGGCTTAAAGCTCAACATTCAGAAAATGAAGATCATGGCATCTGGTCCCATCACTTCATGGGAAATAGATGGGGAAACAGTGGAAACAGTGTCAGACTTTATTTTGGGGGGCTCTAAAATCACTGCAGATGGTGACGGCAGCCATGAAATTAAAAGACGCTTACTCCTTGGAAGGAAAGTTATGACCAACCTAGATAGCATATTCAAAAGCAAAGACATTACTTTGCCAACAAAGTTCCGTCTAGTCAAGGCTATGGTTTTTCCAGTGGTCATGTATGGATGTGAGAGTTGGACTGTGAAGAAGGCTGAGCACCGAAGAATTGATGCCTTTGAACTGTGGTGTTGGAGAAGACTCTTGAGAGTCCCTTGGACTGCAAGGAGATCCAACCAGTCCACTCTAGAGGAGATCAGCCCTGGGTGTCCTTTGGAAGGAATGATGCTAAAGCTGAAACTCCAGTTCTTTGGCCACCTCATGCAAAGAGTTGACTCATTGGAAAAGACTCTGATGCTGGGAGGGATTGGGGGCAGGAGGAGAAGGGGACGACAGAGGATGAGATGGCTGGATGGCATCACCGACTCAATGGACATGAGTCTGAGTGAACTCTGGGAGTTGGTGATGGACAGGGAGGCCTGGTGTGCTGCGATTCATGGGATTGCAAAGAGTTGGACACGACTGAGCGACTGAACTGAACTGAACTGTGTTTGGTTGAATCCAGAGCTTCAGATACTGTTTTTCTAAGTTCTTGCTAAGCAGAAATATTTATAACAAAAGAACTCAGATCATCCTGGAAGTCCCATGTAGAATGGGAAACTCTATCAAAGAAATCACAGTTTTTACTGTGATTGTCATTGTTCAGTTGCTAGGTCAGGTCCAAATCTTTGGGACCTCATGAATTACAGCATGCCAGGCTCCTCTGCCCTCCACTATCTCCTGGAATTTGCCAAAACATGCCCATTGAGTTAATAATGCTGTCAAGCCAGCTCATCCTCTGCTGCCTCCTTCTCCTCTGGCATTCAATCTTTCCCAGCATGAGGGTCTTTTCCAATGAGTCAGTTGTTCACATCAGGTGGCCAAAGTGTTGGAGCTTCAGCTTCAGCATCAGTCCTTCTGATGAGTATTCAGGGTTGATTTCCTTTGGGATGGACTGGTTGGATCTCCTTGCTGTCCAAGGGACTCTCAAGAGTCTTCTCCAACACCACAATTCGAAAGCATCAATTCTACAACACTCAGCCTTTTTTATGGTCCAGCTCTCACATCTGTACATGACTACTGGAAAAACCATAGTTTTGACCATATGGACCCTTGCTGGGAAAGTGATGTCTTTGCTTTTTAATATGCTGTCTAGGTTTGTTATAGCTTTCCTTCCAAGGATAAAGCATCTTGTAATTTCGTGAATGCAGTCACTGTCCATAGGGATTTTGGAGCCCAAGAAAATAAAGTCTGTCACTGCTTCCACTTTTCCCGCTTCTATTTGCCATGAGTGATGGGATCAGATGCCATGATCTTATTTTTTTTGAATGTTGAGTGTTAAACCATATTTTTCACTCTCCTCTTTCACCTTCATCAAGAGGCTCTTTAATTTCTCTTCACTTTCTGCCATGAGAGGGGTATCATTTGCATATCTGAGGTTGTTATTTCTCCCGGCAGTGTCCAGCTTGTGATTCATTGAGCCCAAGATTATAAAACCACTAATCTGACTCTGATGGATTCATCACAATAAAAAAAAAATGCATTTCCTGTACTAGTCTTTGTATAAAAGGGAGGATTTTATTGAGTAATAATTCATATGTAAAGAGCTTTATAAATAGTGCGATAAAATTGCATATGGATAGGGAATTAATCTTGCAATCTGTTTGACAAAATAAAATGCAAAGTTTACAAGGTTTGTTTCCAATGTCTTATATAAACATTTTCTCATCTATGATGTTGTCCAAGTTAAGAACAATTAATTCTTTTTTAAAAATGGAACTGTTAAACCAGTTCTCTTGTGATGCTGTGAGACAGAACTGTTTATTGTGCTGACAAGAGCAGTGAAACTCAAAGTCAGTGGTTCTCAAAACCGTGACCTGAGATAAGCAGCATCGGTGTTAACTAAGAACTTGTTTGAAATGTGAATTTTCAGGCTCCACCCAAGACCCACCAATAAAAAATTCTGTTTGGGAGTTTCTGAGTTTTAACTTCACCTCCAGGTGATTCTACTGGGCTTTGCAGGTGGCTCAGTGGTAAAGAATCAGCCTGCAATACAGGAGACGAGGGTTCAATCTCTGGGTCGGGAAGATGCTTTGGAGAAGGAAATAGTAACCCGCTCTAGTGTTCTTGTCTGGGAAATCCCATGGACAGAGGAGCCTGGTGAGCTACACTCCATGGGATCTCAAAGAGTCAGACATGACTAATCAATCTACATTATTATTATTCATTATATACTATATATATATATATATATATATATATATAAAATATATATTTGGACATGGGGTCGGACTTAGCAAATAAACAACAACAGCAACCAGGTAATTCTAATACATGGTCAAGTGTGTGAATCATTGTTCTATGAAATGAAATGGGTCCTTCCTAGAAATCCCAGAAATGTTGTTTCTTTTGGAGAGACTCTATCCTTTCTGATCTTGGTCTCCTAATCCTTGTTGCTCAGTCTCTCCAGTTCAGTTCAGTCGCTCAGTTGTGTCCGACTCTTTGCAACCCCATGAATTGCAGCACGCCAGGCCTCCCTGTCCATCACCAACTCCCGGAGTTCACCCAGACTCACGTCCATCGAGTCAGTGATGCCATCCAGCCATCTCATCCTCTGTCGTCCCCTTCTCCTCCTGCCCCCAATCCCTCCCAGCTTCAGAGTCTTTTCCAATGAGTTAACTCTTCGCATGAGGTGGCCAAAGAACTGGAGTTTCAGCTTTAGCATCATTCCTTCCAAAGAAATCCCAGGACTGATCTCCTCTAGAGTGGACTGGTTGGATCTCCTTGCAGTCCAAGAGACTCTCAAGAGTCTTCTCCAACACCACAGTTCAAAGGCATCAATTCTTCGGTGCTCAGCCTTCTTCACAGTCCAACTCTCACATCCATACATGACCACAGGAAAAACCATAGCCTTGACTAGACGAACCTTTGTTGGCAAAGTAATGTCTTTGCTTTTGAATGTGCTATCTAGGTTGGTCATAACTTTCCTTCCAAGGAGTAAGCGTCTTTTAATTTCATGGCTGCCGTCACCATCTGCAGTGATTTTGGAGCCCCCCAAAATAAAGTCTGACACTGTTTCCACTGTTTCCCCATCTATTTCCCATGAAGTGATGGGACTGGATGCCATGATCTTTATTTTCTGAATGTTGAGCTTTAAGCCAACTTTTTCACTCTCCACTTTCACTTTCATCAAGAGGCTTTTGAGTTCCTCTTCACTTTCTGCCATAAGGGTGGTGTCATCTGCATATCTGAGGTGATTGATATTTCTCCCGGCAATCTTGATTCCAGCTTGTGCTTCTTCCAGTCCAGCGTTTCTCATGATGTACTCTGCATAGAAGTTAAATAATCAGGGTGACAATATACAGCCTTGACGTACTCCTTTTCCTATTTGGAACCAGTCTGTTGTTCCATGTCCAGTTCTAACTCAGTCTCTCAGTCATATCCAATTCTTTGTGATACTATGAACTGCAGCACACCAGGCTTTCCTGTCCTCCATTATTTCCAGGAGTTTGCTCAAACTCATGTCCATTGAATTGGTGACGCCATTCAACCATCTCATCCTCTGTCATCCCCTTCTCCTCCTGCCTTCAATCTTTCCCAGCATCAGGGTCTTTTCCAATAAGTCAGCTCTTCGAATCAGGCAGTCAAAGTATTGGAGCTTCAGCATCAGTTTCAGTCCTTTCAATGAATATTGGGACGATCCCCTGGAGGAGGAAATGGCAACCCACTCTAGTATTATTGCCTGGAAAATCCCATGGACAGAGGAGGATTAGGCTACAGAGAAGACTCTTGAGAGCCCTTTGGACTACCAGGAGATCAAACCAGTCAATCCTGAAGGAAATCAATCCTGAATATTCATTGGAAGGGCTGTTCCTGAAGCTGAAGCTCTGATACTTTGGCCACCTGATGTGAAGAGCTGATTTATTGTAAAAGACCCTGATGCTGGGAAAGACTGAGGGCAGAAGGAGAAGGGGGCAACAGAGGATGAGATGATTAGAGAGCATCACTGACTCAATGGACATGAATTTGAGCAAGCTCTGGGAGATAGTGGAGGATAGAGGAGCCTGGTGTACTGCAGTCCATGGAGCTGCAGAGCTGGACATGACTGAGGTACTGAACAACAAACCTAGGAGTAGAATTGCTTGGTCGTATCATAGTTCTAGGGGCTTCCCTGGGGGCTCAGATGGTAAAGAATCTGCCTGCAATGCAAGAGACCCAGATTTGATTCCTGGGTCAGGAAGATCCCCTGGAGAAGGGAATGGCAACCCACTCCAGTATTCTTGCCTAGAGAATCCCATGGACAGAGGAGCCTTGGTGGGCTACAGTCCATGGGGTCACAAAGACTTGGACATGACTGAGTGATTAACACACACACATGATAGTTCTATTCTTAGTTTTTTGAGTAACCTCCATACTATTTTCCATGTGGTTGTACCAATTTATAGTCCCACCAATAGTGCACAAGGGTTCCCCTTTTCTCTAAATCCTGGCCAACATTTGTTATTTGTGCTCTTTTGGGGTGATAGCCATTCTGACAGCTGTGAGGTGATGTCTCATGGTGATTTTGGTTTATATTTCCATGATGATTAACAACATTGAGCATCTTTTCACGTGCTCATTAGACATCTACATTTCCTCTTCGGAAAAACGTCTATTAAGTTTTGCAAATTTTTTCATTGGGTTGTTTGTTTTATTGAGATTGAGTTGCATGAGCTGTTTACATACGTTTGATATTAACCCATTATCGGTCCTATTATTTCCAAATATTTTCTCCTGTTCTGTAGGTTGTCTTTTCATTTTATCAATGATTTTCTTTGCTGTGCACAAAGCTGTTAAGTTTAATTCGGTCAGTTCAGTTCAGTTCAGTTGCTGAGTCATGTCCAACTCTGTGACCCACAGACTGCAGCAAGCCAGGCTTCTCTGTCCATAACCAACTCCTGGAGCTTATTCAAACTCAGGTCCGTTGAGTCGGTGATGCCATACAACCATCTCATCACCCGTCATCCCCTTCTATTCCCCACTTCAATCTTTCCCAGAGGGTCTTTTCCAAGGAGTCAGTTCCTCTCATCAGATGGCCAAAGTATTGGAGTTTCAGCTTCAGCATCAGTCCTTCCAATGAATATTCAGGACTGATTTCCTTTATGATGGACTGGTTTGATCTCCTTGCAGTCCAAGGGACTCTCAAGAGTCTTCTCCAACACCACAGTTCAAAAGCATCAATTCTTCGGTGCTCAGCTTTCTTTATAGTCCAACTCTCACGTCTATACATGACTACTGGAAAAACCACAGCTTTGACTAGATAGACCTTTGCTGGAAAAGTAATATCTCTGCTTTTTATTTATTTTTTTTTAATTTAAATTTATTTATTTTAATTTAGGCTAATTACTTTACAATATTGTATTGGTTTTGCTATACATCAACATGAATCTGCCACGGGTTGCTGTCTAGGTTGATCATAGCTTTGCTGCCATGGAGCAAGCGTCTTTTAATTTAATGGCTCCAGTACCATGTGCAGTGATTTTGGAGCCCAAGAAAATAAAGTCTGTCACTGTTTCCATTGTTTCCCCATCTGTTTGCCACGAAGTGGTGGGACTGGATGCCATGACCTTAGTTTTCTGAATGTTGAGTTTTAAGCCAACATTTTAGGTTCTATTTGTTTATTTGTGCTTTTATTTCCTTTATTTTAGGAGACACATTCAAAAAAATATTGTGGCAGTTATGTGAAAGAGTATCTGCCTATGTTATAGTATATGGTTTACATTTAGGTCTTTAATCCATTTTGAGTTTATTTTTGTGTATTGTGTGACAGAATATTCTAATTTCATTCTTTTCCATGTAGCTGTTCAGTTTTCCCAGCACCAATGATTGAAGAGTCTGTCCTTCTCCATTGTGTATACTTGCCTCCTTTGTTGGAAATTAATTGACCTTAAATGCGTTGGTTTGTTTCTGGGTATCCATGCTATTCCATTGATCTATGTGTCTGTTTTTGTCCCGTTACCATTTCTATATTTTTGTAGTATATTCTGAAGTCAGGATGCATAATTCTCATTCTCAAGATTGTATTGGCTATCAGGGGTCTTTTTCACTCCCTACAAATTTTTTATTTGTTCTAGGTCTGTGAAAAATACCAATGGCATTTTGATAGGGATTGCATTGAATCTAGGTTGCCTTGGGGGGTATGGTCAAATAGTAATTCTCAAAGACTTAGAAAATTTTTAACAACTCCCATTGTTCCCTCATCCCCAGCAGGACTCATTCCATCTCTGCTTCCTGTGCCCAGTCCAACAATTTCTCCCTGAGGATGCACACTCTTCCCCAGGGTCATGCCCGTGAGTAGTGTGTGTGAGGGATGGGCAGAGATCAGGAAGCTGTGAAGCTGCATAGAGAGGACCTTCCAGAAAGATGTAAGACCTCAAGTCTCTTTTGCATTTGGGCTGTAGGAAGGTGAGAGACTGAAGGTTTCCACATCTGCCGATAGGTCAGTGGTAATTAGGTTCTTTAAACACCTGCTAAAGACTCTGATGCTGGGAGGGATTGGGGGCAGGAGGAGAAGGGGACGACAGAGGATGAGATGGCTGATGGCATCACTGACTCGATGGACGTGAGTCTGAGTGAACTCCGGGAGTTGGTGATGGACAGGGAGGCCTGGTGTGCTGCGATTCATGGGGTCACAAAGAGTCGGACATGACTGAGCGACTGATCTGATCTGATCTGATCTGAGAGGCTGGAGAGAAAAAACAAGTGATAGACTTGATGGTACCAAGTTTCAAGGTGGAGGAGAGCCTTGGGAGGTAGCTGGGGTGCATATGCTTTCAAAATAATTGCTTCTGTTTGCATGTAAAACCCATTAAGTTTAACAAGCATGTACAGATCTGACCTTGTGAGACAGGAAACAGAAGATAAGGAAATTCAGTTTAAAAATCTCCGCAGAGTCAGTTGCCCACTTACTACATTAACTTGACAATATTTAAAGAGCACGTGCTGTATCAGAGTTGCTGTTCCAAATTACAATGTAGGGAATGGAGGAGGGAAGCTGGAAAAAAAAAAAAAACGAATGATGGTAAACCTATAACAGCGGTCAGTTCAGTTCAGTTCAGTCGCTCAGTCGTCTCTGACTCTTTGCGACCCCATGGACTGCAGCACACCAGGCTCCCCTGTCCATCACCAACTCCCAGAGAGGAGGTAACAGGGGTAAATTCAAAATATAATATTATAAGATTTATTATAAGATCTGAATAACAGAGGTAAATTCAAAATATTATAAGAACCCTGAGAAATGGGAATTTGTTCTGCATGGGAGAAATGGTGAAAGCAGAGACAGAGAGGGTGATGTTTAAGTGGGGCTTTTCCAAGGTTTCAAAGGTATGAACAGAATTCCAGGAAATAAACCTGGAAATAAAAAATATGTGGCATGTTTGAGACTATAATCCATTAAAGAACTAGTGGCTCAGCAGAGACACAGATACTGACTTGAAACACAGAAGGAGGTTACGTTTTACAGCCATGTATGACATGCTAAGTTGCATGCACGTGTGTATTTGTTTCTACCCTGATTTGATCCACAAAGTATTGGATCCACAAAGCCTAAAAGGCTCTGGTGGAATCACTACAAGAATAGATATGAGAGGGGAAAGTGATCAGATCAGTGTTTAGAAAGGTCTCATGGACAGCTATGTAGAAGGCGGACTGGAGTGAAAAAAAGATGAAAGTGAAAAGTAAGAAGGCAGTGATCTCTAATGGATAATGGAATGGGGGAGGTCAGGGTGGGAGCTAAGTGGAAGTAGGGGGTGGGGAGGGCGCTTATCCTCACCTGTCACCTCTGTCTCTAACCCTGAGTCCTTTTTCATCTTAAGTCCCATTCACACCCCGCCACATCACCTCTCCATTCCTCTTCTAGTGCTCCATTTTCCTTTCTTGTAATTTCCTTCCTCCCTTTAATTCTTTATGTATTTTCATTTCTCCCCAACATTCTCTTCCTCTTGTACCCTTGAATTCAATATTATCTTCTAAAACTGCTGTTCTTTCAGAAGAACTCTAAGTCTAATATATTCATCTATTTCTTCACTAATGTTGTTACCCCTGTGCCTCTTTGTCTCCATCTATGACCTGGGGAGCTTCACCAAGTAAGGGGCCACTTACTGTGGAGGATGGAAAGAAATGGAATGTCCCAGGTGTCCAGCTGTGACCAGAGGCTATTCTGAATGGATCTGCACACACAGTAGCTTTTCACCCACTCAGCAGTTAACATCAGGTATTTATCAAGTACTAACTATGAGCAACAGAGAAGGCAATGGCACCCCACCCCAGTACTCTTGCCTGGAAAATCCATGGACAGAGGAGCCTGGAAGGCTGCAGTCCATGGGGTCGCTAAGAGTCTGACACGACTGAGCGACTTCAATTTCTCTTTTCACTTTCATGCATTGGGAAGGAAATGGCAACCCACTCCAGTGTTCTTGCCTGGAGAATCCCAGGGACGGGAGAGCCTGGTGGGCTGCCCTCTATGTGGTCGCACAGAGTTGGACACAACTGAAGTGACTTAGCAGCAGCAGCAGCAACTATGAGCGAGCCCCAAGGAGGGGCACAGAAGGGCACAAATAAATTGTGACCCAAGACCTATGTCTGTAGCACATTATGAATTGGAGAGGAAAAGGGGGACACATGAGAAGTTCACTAACATTATGATGTGTTAACTATTGCATGAAAAATGATTGGTATAAAAATCAAATAGAGGCTGGAAGAAGGGAAGATCTTTAGAGTAGGAGAATACACAGAGGAGAGTGATTACCACTTAATATTCCAGACACTGTTCTAGGAACCTCATGTGTTACTTTCCTTAATCTCCTAGACCAGCAGTCCCCAATCTCTTTGGCATCAGGGACCTGTATTGTGGAAGATAATAATTCCCCGGACCGGGAAGAGGGAGATGGTTTCTGGATGACTCAGGCACATCACATCCATGGTACTCTTTATTTCTAATTGGATGCTGCTGCCGATCTGACAGGAGGAACCGATCCATAGCCTGGAGGTTGGGGACCCCTGCCCTAGACTATTTCTACTAAGAAAATGTTTTTCCTATAGAAGTGGAAACTGAGATTCAGAGAGATCAAGCAACAAGCTCAAGGCCAAATCTCAAGGAAATAGAGGCTGTGAAATTTGACTGCAGGTCTTTTGCACTCCAAGTGTCTTCCCACCCGCATATTACACTGAATCTTTGAAAAGCAAATGACATGTGCCACTGGATGGCTCTAAGATATCTCAAGAATGTATATTCCAGCACCAACTAGTGAACTCTCCAGAGACAAGGCCATTTAATCAGCACCTGGTATTACAATCTGCACATAAACATCCATTATCTAGACCTGGAGAATAAAAACACTAAAAGGACAGGGAACAATTTCATGCATCTCTCTGTCTAGTGTGTTTCCTTTAGGTGTATGGAGAAGACACCATGGCATCAGGGAACCTCACATGGGTGTCAGAATTTGTCTTCCTGGGGCTCTCCCAGACTCAGGAGCTCCAGCTCTTCTTATTTCTGGTGTTCCTGCTAGTCTACACCACCACTCTCATGGGAAACCTCCTCATCATGGTCACAGTGACCTTTGATTCCCGGCTCCAAACACCCATGTATTTTCTGCTCCGAAACTTGGCTGTGTTAGAGCTCTGTTTCTCCTCAGTCACTGCCCCGAAGATGCTTGCAGACTTCCTCTCTAAGAAGAAGACCATCTCCTACCAGGGCTGCATGGCCCAGATCTTTTTCTTCCACTTTCTGGGAGGTTCCATGGTCTTCTTCCTCTCAGTGATGGCCTATGACCGCCTTGTTGCCATCTCCTGGCCCCTTCACTATGTCACCATCATGAACACTCAGGTCTGTGTGGGGCTGGTGGCGGCTAGCTGGGTGGGAGGCTTCATTCATTCCATTTCCCAACTGGCTCTGATGCTCCCACTGCCTTTCTGTGGCCCCAACATCCTAGATAACTTCTACTGTGATGTTCCACAAGTGCTGAGACTTGCCTGCACTGACATCTCCCTCCTGGAGTTCCTTATCATTTCCAACAGTGGGGTGCTGGTCCTCATCTGGTTCCTCCTCCTCCTGGTCTCCTACTCAGCCATCCTGGTGATGCTGAGATCCTACTCTGGGAAGGCGAGGAGGAAGGCAGCTTCCACCTGCACCACCCACATCGTCGTGGTGTCTATGGTCTTTGTTCCAAGCATTTACCTCTATGCCCGGCCCTTCACCTCCTTCTCCATGGACAAGGCTGTGTCCGTTAGCCAAACTGTCATGACCCCCATGCTCAACCCCATGATCTACACCCTGAGGAACCAGGAGATGCAGGCAGCAGTGAAGAGATTAGGGAGGTGCCGGCTGGCTTCTAGAAAGGAGTGACAGCGGGTGGGTCACTTTGGCTTTCTTTTCCATTAATAAGGTAGAGAGAGAGTTGCTGTATGCCTCTTCATAGCTTTGGAAATGTTGTGAAGTTCATCTTAGAACTTTATAATTTTGAAATTAAGCAACTCAGATTTTTAGGAAAAAGGATAATATCCTTATTATTTTTGTGTGAAGGTTGATTTGAATATTCCTATGACAATAAGATATGTTCTCTTGGAAAGCCACACCCTCCTTTCTCTCTTTTGGACAGTCTCCTCTTAGGATGATAGCATTTCCCCAGAAGAGAAGTCCTGTTTTCTGCATTTTGACCTCTTTGCCCAATAACCCTTTTGTTCTTTGTTCAGAATGATACAGCGCACAACTTGGAGACTTAGCCCTAAACTGGGAGTCTGTGACCCACTATGTAACACGCTAGTTACCTGGAATGACCCACCTGGTCTCTCTTGCAGTCCCCAATTCTTCCTCACCAAGCTAGCATAAAACAATATCTGTCTCATTAATCTCACTTTTGTTAAAGATTCAAATAAAAAATGTGTAACATATATTTTATAAATCATAGAACTTATGTAAGGATTATTTTTATGGCTAGTATTCTGAAACTATTCTTTATCAGTTGAGTAGTGTTTTGGAAGTAGGACAGATATTCCTCAGTGCAGTGAGAGAGGTGTGGAGAGGGTGAGGGCTGGACTCCAGAGGGGCCACGCACCATGCCTAAGGGTGATATTGAGATTAGAGCGTGACATCAACCGAGCGCTATGTCTGCAAGACTCTGACTACCTACAGCTATTACCCCATCCACCCCAATCTTCAGACTCAACACTTTTTGCAACAGGAATGGGAAGATCCACTCACTTCCTCATTCATTAATTTGTATTTGTAAATATTTCAGCATCCATTTGGGACTTAATACATTACTTTATCCATAGAAAGTGCTTTATGAAGGTTTGTTGATTATCTATCTCTCTATACACTCCTGTTCCCCTTCCTTTTTCCCTCTCTCCCTCCCTACACGATTTCTGCCAGTTTAGCCTTCCTATATCCATCTGAGCCTTTTCCCCCAGTTCACTGGTGTGTGTGCCTTGCTTCCTTTTTGCTTGGGCTTTCATACTACACACCTGTCATGTCTTTCCTCCACTATCAAACTGGGGCTTTGGGGTCAGGTTATTAGAGCTGAAGAGAAGAAATAGTTTATGGTTAGAGTTGCAAGGGGCTATGAACCCAACAAATTTAAATAAAAAGAAGCCATTTATTGTAATGATGTAAAGCTCTCACTGACATAAGGTGAAGGCGGGTATTATGGGAATAAACAACTGTCAAGACTGACACAGCTGGTCCTCCTCCCCGCTCCCTCCATTCATCATTCCCTGCCTATGCAGTCACCTGTACATGGCTCAAACAGGAGCCTCTCCCGAAAAAGCTGAACTTTTCTTTCTGCTTTCACAATCAGCTAGCTCAGTCTCTCTGGATTCAAATTCCAAAGTCTTTTGCCGAGGTTGGACCATGTATCCCAAGTGGCTGAGGAATGTAGGGGTCATGTGACATAAGCCCACCCCTTGAGCAGGGATTGTGGGTGAGGGTTGTCCCCTGAGAAGGAGCTTGTGGGTGCCAACTCCCCCAAAGCATGGCTATCATGAAAGGAACAAGCAACACACCTCTGACATGGCACCATCCAAGAAACGTGTCATTAGTTATGTCTAGACATTCATGTTTTTATTCATTCATCAGGTAAGTATTTACTGTCTACAATTACTCCCTCTGTTCTACTTTGTTCTCTTTGCCCCCTAGGTCTTTGGGGAAAGTTCCTGAGTTTGTTTTGGCTGAGCCAATTAAAGGAAGGACAGGAGCCTGAGGAAGTAGGGCATTCTAAGAGGACAGGTGGCTGCGGCTGTGGCAGTGGCAGGGGCTGACCCACGAGGAACCATCAGCAATTTCTGAGAGAGCTGGAATGGAGAGAGAGCTAAGGGCAGGAGGAGGCACCTGGACACCCAGGGACAATGATGTGATGCCTGCCTGCCTGGATCTCCACCCCTGGCCATGTCTTCTAACTGCATGGACACTGGGACACACCAAGTACAGGGCAGAGGGTGCCCGTGCAAGACAAAAGTGTTTTCTGTTTTCTTGTTGAATTTAAAAACAACAATAAAACTGACTAAAGATGCTTGTTATAATTACCATGTTCATGCAACTCTAAATAATGTCAGCACTAAAATAGTCCTTCCTGTCAGATGGGTTGTTCCTACCACCCTACTCCTCATAAACCCTGTGTGTTTGTGGGTGCATGTGTGCATGCACGCACACGTGTGTGTGTGCGCACACGCATGTGTGTGTGAGACAAACAGATGGGGTCCTGAGAATATGGGGGTACATTAGAATTAGAGAGGGAAGACCAAAGGTATTATGAAGAGGAGTGTTAAGTGGTTGAAAGAGGTGATCGCATATACTTTCGGACTCTTCAAGGGTGTCAATAAAGCAGGTGAAGGCTTGGGTGAGGGAAAAGGTTGAGTTGGAGCCTGTTTCCCGTGACAGAGAATGTGCCCCAAGATCCCCTGTACAGCTCTCCCAAGAATCTGAACATGGATGGGCCCATGGCCTTTGGTTTGACCAGCAGCATGAACTTCATGTAGGAAATAGATGGGCTCCAGGTTAGACATTTACAACTGGCCTCCTGTTTACATTTCATGGGGTACAAAGGAGTGGGCTTCAGGCTGGATACTTAAAACTGTTAGCATTTTCTGAGACAAGAGATAGGTGGGCTCCAGTTAAGGCATTTACAATCAGCCTTCTGTTTGCCCTCCAAAATGGAAGCAACAACAGAAACAGGGTATAATAGGCAGCATTTGTCTCTTGTATACACCTTAAGGTAATAATCATGGCAATGGTCAAGGTAATAGCCGTGGCAAGGACAAAGAGGGGAAAACCTTGTTTGAGTGAACGATTAAGGGATCTGCTTCCTCCCTCTTTTGGGACAAAGGAGACACTACACATGCACAGAAAGACTCCTTGTGGGTTAGAAGTCAGGGGATAACACCAGACCATGATGAGTCTTGCTTCTCCCAGAAGCCTTCACTTTGAGATCCACCTCGGCTGAGGTGTGCATGCCCACTCCGAGGGAGGGTCCCAGAGTGGATCGGGTGTGGGAAAAGAAGCCAGATAATTGGCCTGAATTCAGTTCAGTTCATCTGCTTAGTCCAACTCTTTCCACCCCACAGCCTGCAGCACACCAGGCTTCCCTGTCCATCACCAACTCCTGAACCTTGCTCAAACTCATGCCCATTGAGTTGGTGATACCACCCAACCACCTCATCCTCTGTCGTTCCCTTCTCCTGCCTTCAATCTTTCCCAGCATCAGGGTCTTTTCAAATGAGTCAGTTCTTTGCATCAGGTGCTTCAGCATCAGTCCTACCAATGAATATTCAGGACTGATTTCCTTTAGGATTCACTAGTTGGATCTCCTTGCAGTTCCAAGAGACTCTCGAGAATCTTCTCCAACACTACAGTTCAAAAGCATCAAATCTTCAGCACTCAGCTCTCTTTATGGTCCAACTCTTACATCCATATGTGACTACTGGAAAAACCATAGCTTTGACTAGATGGACATTTTTTAGCAAAATAATGTCTCTGTTTTTTAATATGCTGTTTAGATTTGTATTTGCTTTTCTTCCAAGGAGCAGGAGTCTTTTAATTTCATGGCTGTAGTCAGCATCTGCAGTGATTTTGGAGCCTAAGAAAATAAAGTCTCTCACTGTTTTCATTGTTTCCCCATCTATTTGCCATGAAGTAATGGAACCAGATGCCATGATCTTACTTTTCTGAATGTTGAGTTTTTAGCCAGCTTTTTCACTCTCTTCTTTCACCTTTCTTTCACTCATTAAGAGGCTCTTTAGTTCCTCTTCACTTTATGCCATATGGGTGGTGTCATCTGCACATCTGAGGTTACTGATATTTCTCCCAGGAATCTTGATTCCAGCCTATTCTTCATCCAGCCCAGTATTTCACATGATATGCTCTGCATAGAAGCTAAATAAGTAAGGTGACAATATACAGCCTTGACGTACTCCTTTACCAATTTGGAACCAGGAATACAAACACCTGAAGAACTGACTTGTATAAATGACTTAGTCGCCTCTTTACTGTGCTCCTCCTCCCTAGAGGTGATGCCCACACCCTTTCTCTCTAGGTGTGCACCTCTGCCTTGCTTCTCTTAACTAAATGAACCATTTCCCTGTGTGCTCTCCCACTTGTTGTTGTGCTGTCTCTAATAATAAACTTGTACCTCCATTGACAGTTTCTGCCTTCATGATAAATGCATATTTCCCTGGGGGCAAAGATCCAGGGAAAATAGCTTCTAGCCTCTAGGCGTTGTTGGTCTGGTGGCTAGCATTCCTGGTTCTCATCCAGGTTACCCAGGTCCAGTTACAGGGCTGGGAATTAATCTCACTTCACACCACTGCTCACAGCTGCCTTGCTGAGACCAAACTGACAGAGCAGCCACAATGACCAGGAGACCTGCTCCTTCTCACTGGGAACTGTCATGAGGAAAGGATGTATTGTTTCCCTGTCTCATCCTCCCCACATCAACACCAGACAGGAGGGGCTGGAAAGAGGAAGAAAGAAGTATGAAGGACAGATAAGCAATAAAAGGACAAATAAGTAAATAAGATAATTTCATGGAATAAAAGCTTTGAAGGAAATGCTTTGGGGTAATGTGGCTGGTAGGATAGGCAGCATTATAAAATGTGGTCAGGGAAGCACTCTCTGAGGAGGGGATATTTGAGCAAAGACCTGGACAATGAGAAGGAAACAGTCAGACAAAGGTCCATGTGATGGGCACGTATTCCAGAAACAGCAAATGCAGAGGTCCTGAGGTAAGAATGAACTTGGTGCCCAAAGGAGAAAGAAAGAGGTCAGCATAACTGGAGTGTGATGAACAGAGAGGCTCTTGGGAGGAGGCGAAGTCTGAGGTGTTGTGTTAGTTATCTACCACTGCAGCTAAAAACAGTAATGTTTTTATCTCATAGTGTCTGTGGGCCAGGAATTCTGACAGGGCATGGTGGAGACAGCTCATCTCTGCTTCTGGAAGTCTTGAACCTCAACTGGAAGACTCAAGGCCAGGGACGGAATGGCTTGCAGTTTCATTCTCTCACATTGTCTAGCTGTTGAGGTTGGTGTTGGCTGGATGCATAGGTGAGGCTACTGACGTCTCTTCATGTGGCCTGGGGCTACCATCACAGCATGGTAGCTTCCAAAGGACAAGTGTCCCAAGAGAGAGAGAGCCAGGTGGGAGCTCAATTCTTTTTACACCTAACCTAGAAATCACATAGCATCACTTCCAATACATTCTATTAGACAGAAGTGAACAAGCAAATTAGACTCCATTTTTTGAATGAGGAATGTCAAAGAATTTGTGGGCATACCTTTAAATTACCACTGATTGGATAGGAACCAGATTCATGAAAGAGTTTGAATTTTATTCTAACTGCAGTGAAAGTATTAGGAGGGTTTGTGTGTAGAAAGGGGTGGTGGCGCTATAAAATTTATATTTTAAATAGGCCATATTGGTTTCTGGGCAGAGGATGGTGACAGGGTCAAACCTGGTAGAGTGGATTAAGAACTTGACTTGGATTCAAATTCAAGTTCCTACACTAATCCGCTGTTCATTTCAGTCACCCAGTCGTGCCCGACTCTTTGCGATTCCATGGACTGAAGCACGCCAGGCCTTCCTGTCCGTCACCAACTCCTGGAGCTTGCTCAAACTCATGTCCATCGAGTCAGTGATGCCATCCAACCGTCTCATCCTCTGTCGTCTTGGGCAAATCACCTAACACTGAAGGGTAGGAGGACCCTTTTGCGTTTATATGGATTTACCTAGAGCTTTTTCCTTCCTCAGACCTGCAAGGGCATGTTTGTTTCATGGTTCTCCTTTGTTAGATGGCTGTTTTTGTTCACTACTATAACCCTACCACCAGCGCAGGCCCTGGATTGTGAAGACTCTCCATAAATTTTGGTCAAAAACATAAACAAATAAACAGTACTGTAAACCCCTCATTAGTCCTGGAAGACAGTATACATCAGCCCAATCAGCCTTCAGTAATTGGGAGAAGCGTTGGGGGAGCACCTGGCTCCATCTCTTCTGGGATAATCCTGTGCCCACGCTGGATGTGAGGCCTGATTCCATCATCACTGCCCAGATGGACACAAAGAAGTGAAGAGCTGCCCTAGCCCAGAGCCCAGTACAAGTGGCAGACCCAGGGCAGCCCACTCTGGTGTCAAGTCATGTTGCATTCATGAGACTTGTGCCCTCCAGGAACAGGGAAGAGCAGAGAAGGGTCTCATTTCTCCCCATGCCCATCTCAGAAGACTGAATTAGGGGTGTAGGATGGGAAGAGAGGAGAGAGAGAGCAGGCCTCACTTAGCACAAAAGGCTCTGGCCAGCGGATTGTCTGCCCTTGACATTGGATGCTGACACCTGCCACCTCCAGTGCTGCCAAGACAATGGGACCACCGACCCCCAAGCTCATAACCACACCAGAAGCTGAGGAGTCTGTGAGTGGGGTGGGGCAGGACAGGCAGGGATAAAACCTCTACAGTCTTTCAAGCCATTGTTTGCATTTTTGAGCCTTCTAAATTATAAGTGCCCCAGGCAGAGACTATTGCATTCAATGGGGTGTCTAAATTCCTACAGCTTTCAGGCATTCATTCTTTCCGGAAGTATTGAGATGCCAGGAGGCAAAAATGGATGCCTCAGGCCCTTTCTGGTGGCAGCTGTGCAGCCAACACTCTCAGGCTCGGGACGCCTCCCCTGCCCGCTTTGCCCCAGATTGGCTTTCATCCCACGCACAGTGGCCACCCTAGAGGTGGGGGTTGGGGATGGGAATGGGAGCAGCCAGGGCGGCCTGCCAGCGCCCCCTCCAGGCCCTCTTGGGGGGACCTTCTCAAGCCTGAGGCCCCCTCCCAGCCTGTGTGAGGAGGCTATCTCATCAGGTCTCACCCACACCCTTGGGAGCCAGGGGGAGCAGAAAGGCTGGGAGAGTCAGACACTGGTGGAGAGCCCTTCCTGGCTCCAAGATTGTTCCCACTCTTTCCCCCAACAATAAAGCTAAGGTCTCAGGCGGCCAAACCTGCCTCGCAGTGGTGTTGCGAGAACTCAGCGAGAACTCACAGAGAATGGGCTGGCAGACAGCAAGAACAGTGGATCACCCCGAACCAGCTGCAGTCCCTGATACTGGAACCCCACCTCCAGGCCTGTTACCCTACCAGTGGCAGTGCCCTCCGGCTCTTATGCCCCACAGAACCTGAGGTATAAGACAAATGGGCTCCAGGCGTGGTGTTTACAACGGGCCTCCTGTTCACATCTCCTGGAGTGAGGAGAGTTCCAGGCCCCCATTTACATTTCCGGAAGCAAGAGACAAACAGGCTCCAAGACTACAAATTCATGACTAGACTCCTGCTATATTTTGAGATCTATACCTTGATACAAAAACCAGCAACAGGAATAGGGTAAATAACTGGACACTGGGCACTTTTATGGCAGGAAAAGAGTGGGACTAAACCCTTCTAAAAGATTAAAGGTCACACACTTCCCATCCTTGGGGCAAGGAAGACACTGTGCTTGCTCAAAAGTCTTCATGGATTCAAACAGGTAGGGGATGCCAGGCCTTAATAAGTTTTGCTACCCTCACCCATAAGCCTTTTCTGTGAGATCTACCTCCACTGAGGGGGGCGTGTGCACCCAGAGGAGAGGCCCAGAGGCAAATTAGTCATGGGGTCAAAACAATACAACTGGCCACAAAGAAGACAGACCCGGAAGACTGGCCCCTTAAAGAGGACTTAAACTTCCCAAGAGTGCGACTCTCTCTGAGTTCGCCTGTGCATCTTTCCACATGTACTTATCTTTTCAACAAACTTTTTGCTTTACTCTTTACCTTCTGCCTCCTTGCCTGAATTCATTCTCGACAAGGCAGGCAAGAATAAAGGACTCAGGCCCTCACTGCTGGCCCCTGTGGTCCAGTGGTTAGGACTCCCAATCCCAGAAACAAAGACCTTGCTTCCAGCTACTGCTCGCTGCTGCTTGCTGCAAGCTGCCGCTTACTGCGGCCTGCCTCCGAGATCAAACCTTCTCACTCTTCACGTTGCTCATGCACAGCAGGGTCTGCCTGGTGAGAAAGCCCAGGGCCCTCCTCTCCTGCCCCAGGCCCTGCCCTTGGGAGTTTCCTGACTGATGGAGGAGGCGAGGCACAACTCTCACATGAGGTCAGGGCAGAAGCGAGGAGAAGGGAGGTGCAGTGGCCCTCAGTTGACCCTCATCCCTAGCCTGGACCTGCACATCTCTAGTTCTCACCAGGACTGCTCCTGCCTCCTAAATATCCCTGCCCATTGCTGATATTGCCAGCTGATCAGAGAGGTCAGGCAGCTGGGGTGGCATGGTGGGCTCCCAAGCCAGCTCGCCAAGGCCCCACAGTGAGTTTTTCCTGGTTTCACTAAAAACAGAACATTCAGAGCTGCCTCTCTCAGGGGAGTCCTCGGCTCTAGAGCACACATGTATACACAGGCACACACATGCACACCCCAGCCTGCCCCAACCTCAAGCACAGCCTGCAGCTGCAGCCACAGTCCCTCAGGCCCCCGGCAGACCTCAGTGTTCCTGTTATAATAACAGAGCCAAGGGCCTCATTCCCAGGAATCCCTGGAACCAGGTCCTGAGTCCTGGCCACCACAGTGTCTCCTCGGGGGTCGTTGGAGCTGAGCAGATAAAGAGCTCCAATCAGACCTGTGGCCAGCAGTTCTACCAAGCCTGGCAGATGGTTCCTGTGAAAGTGGTTGTAGAATCTCGAGGTTTCAAGAGGGCCAGAGGAGGGCAGGAAGAAAGGATCTTGGGAGTCTCAGCTGAAAGATGCCAGGATGGGAAGGCTCCCTCATGGTTAAGGATCTGGGGGTCAGCCTGGCAGGGCCAGGCCTGCAACAGCATCTACTGCCCCAGGGCTGGCCTGGCCCAGGAGCCACAACACCCCTGACCCGAGTCACCAGGTCTTAATAGATATACAGCACAAATCCACCCCTGACCCGAGAGCTGTGACAGGCGAGGTCACAGATGTGTCCCTTCCACAAATACTTGTTCAGGACCTGCCAGGCAGTGGGTTAGGTGCTGAGGCTACAGTGAGCAACACAAGAGGCATGTGTCTTCTCTGTGTGCCTGCCTCTCACAGATCTAATCAGATTCAAGCACTGAAATACAAGTATAGTCACAACGATGCTAAGTTCTAGGAAAGGAGCTGTAAGAGCTAGGATGAGGAAGACCTGGCTGCCCAAGTCATGGCCAGTGGGTGGGGACTGAAAGGTCAGCAGGAATCACCAGGCACAAAGGGAAAGGGGCCTTTGTGTTGAGACCCGTCGTGGCAGGAGACCTGTCTCTGGAGCTGAAGTCAGGGGTATGGGAGGAGTGGTTAGAGGACAGAGGAGCAAAGAGATGAGATGGGGCTCTGGAGAGGAGAGGTGGCAGGAGCCAGACTGCGTAAGTCCAGGGAGAGCCCGTCTCCTTAGAAGACACTGCGTGGAGGGCCAGGAGGTGTCCCAGAGGGGCCAGCATGCTGGGACCAGTGGGGTGAAGTCCCTCATGGCCTCATATGGCCATGGTCACCAGGGAGGGATGGAGGGAATGCAGGTGGGGATCTGGCTGGTCTGGGCCACAGTCCCCAGACGTTCCTGACCCTTCCTACAGCCCCCTTATTCCTAGTGTCCAGGCAGCCTCATCCCCTGTCACCCTGTTAGGTAGTTAGAATAGGAAACAGAAGTCCAGAATGGCGGTGGCTAGGAAGGAAAAAGCCCGCAAAAATAAAACAAAGGAAGGTCAGGGACCGGAGAACAGGTAGAACAAACAGCACTCCTGGCTAGCCCAATTTACATACGGCAGGTCCGGGGGGAGAAAAAAAAAACATATAAAAAGAGGAGCCAAATGGCCGGGGGTCTCTCTCTCCCTCTCCCACGCGCCAGTGTGCTCCCCCACTCTCTTCTCTTTGAGTCTTTGCAGGGGATGGATTTTCCTGCTATTTTCTTAATAAAATAGAGCTGTAACATGGAGCTGTAACACTGATCTGTCCAAGAGCTATAACACGGTCTGTCTGAGACCTGAGAGCTATAACACGGTGCATCCTAGAGCTATGACACGCCGAGTTCTCTAACATCCGTTGCTTCAAGTTTTTGTTCGGACAAGACAGAACCGAGGAAAATACCACTCGCCTGACAACCCCAAGTGATCTTTTTGATGAGTCTCACTACAAATCTTTTTCTCATGTGGCTCCATCTTGGACCCTCATTTTGCTCATTTTTCTTACCCAAGAAGAGCTCTCCCACATGACTCCCTAACCCCTGAGGTCCAGCTGTTATCGAGTCACGCTTGCTCTGCTTGCCGCAGGGTAAGCCAATAAGTCTGGGAGATGAGGTGTTGAGGGAAGGAATATGACTTTGTTCAGAGAGCTGGCTGACCAAGAAGATGGCAGACTAATGTCTCAAAACAATCAGCTTGTGGGTGCCTGGATGCCAGGTTCTTTTATGGATCAGAGGTGGGGGGGGCGGTGAGGAAACAAAGTGAAAAGACCATTTAATTCTTGCAGATATTTCCTAGACTAGCAAACCTCGGGCAGGGGGATGTGTTAGTTTCACTGCCTTATAGCCATTTCATGGGTGGTGTGAAATGGAATATCTCCTGTCATGTCAATAAACAAAAATGCCATCAGTTCAGTTCAGTTCAGTCACTCAGTCGTGTCCGACTCTTCGCGACCCCATGAATCGCAGCACGCCAGGCCTCCCTGTCCATCACCAACTCCCGGAGTTCACTCAGACTCACGTCCATCGAGTCAGTGATGCCATCCAGCCATCTCATCCTCTGTCGTCCCCTTCTCCTCCTGCCCCCAATCCCTCCCACCATCAGAGTCTTTTCCAATGAGTCAACTCTTCGCATGAGGTGGCCAAAGTACTGGAGTTTCAGCTTTAGCATGATTCCTTCCAAAGAAATCCCAGGGCTGATCTCCTTCAGAATGGACTGGTTGGATCTCCTTGCAGTCCAAGGGACTCTCAAGAGTCTTCTCCAACACCACAGTTCAAAAGCATCCAGTCTTCAGTGCTCAGCTTTCTTCACAGTCCAACTCTCACATCCATATATGACCACAGGAAAAACCATAGCCTTGACTAGAACGAACCTTTGTTGTCAAAGTAATGTCTCTGCTTTTGAATATGCTATCTAGGTTGGTCATAACTTTCCTTCCAAGGAGTAAGCGTCTTTTAATTTCATGGCTGCAGTCACCATCTGCAGTGATTTTGGAGCCCCCAAAAATAAAGTCTGAGACTGTTTCCACTGTTTCCCCATCTATTTCCCATGAAGTGGTGGGACCAGATGCCATGATCTTTATTTTCTGAATGTTGAGCTTTAAGCCAACTTTTTCACTCTCAACTTTCACTTTCATCAAGAGGCTTTTGAGTTCCTCTTCACTTTCTGCCATAAGGGTGGTGTCATCTGCATATCTGAGGTTATTAATATTTCTCCCGACAATCTTGATTCCAGTTTGTGTTTCTTCCAGTCCAGCATTTCTCATGATGTACTCTGCATATAAGTTAAATAAACAGGGTGACAATATACAGCCTTGACGAACTCCTTTTCCTATTTGGAACCAGTCTGTTGTTCCATGTCCAGTTCTAACTGTTGCTTCTTGACCTGCATACAAATTTCTCAAGAGCTATCTGCAATTCTAGCCCCCCAGAAGTGAATTTATGAGCTGGTAAGCAGCAGATAAGTGGAGCCATTTCCCACACAGAGAACTCACAAAGAATGTCACAGTCCTTCACAGGTGGGCAGGGTCAGGCTATCTGGCTGTGAGCCAAACAAAGGCACCCTAGCCCAAGGGTCAGGCGAAGAGGGGCAGGGGCAGGGCTCCCTAAGGCAGGCCATTATGTATGTCTCTAATAAGAAAAGTGGCAAAATAAAAGTTAAAATCACAGAAAAAGATTTAATACAGAGTCAAAATTAACCCACCTGGGTTATATAGCCAGGCCCTGAGCCTGTGAGGAACCTGGTCCATTCCCAGCAATGGGTTCTGGACTCCGCATATAGAGGGAGGAGCTCATACGTGCCTCACAGGGAGCCAAGCTTCCCAAACAGTCCACCCAGGGGAGTGTCCCACCCTGGCCCCCAAGCTCAGTGGACCACCCATTCTCATATCTCTCGGGCAGCACAGCTCCTGGCCTCTCGGCCTTGCACCAGAGATAGTCACGGGGCCCACCTAGTGCCCACCCAAAGGCTCCAAGTCACCACCCTGTGGCCCCCAACCCCCTGCGCCACTTCACCTAACTGGCCTAAATGGGGTCAAGACCCTGGGAGCTTCAAATGGTCACCTGGAGAAGGTGGAAATCCTATCTGGTGGGGAAAGGGACATGTCCTCCTTTCCAGGGTGGAAGAGGGTGTGTGAATTCATGGAGTTGAGCCAGGACAGGACAGGACATGGTTTACTTACGTTCCAAACACTGTTTACAAACATTCCAAACACTGACAGGCCCAGGGCACTGGGTCCACAGCTGCAAACAGGGTAGGGGCTGGGGTCGCTATGGCCAATCCAAGAGGGGACAGCATGCCTTCAGCACAACCAATCGTGTGGGGCAATGCCATGGTGATAGAGAGCTTCCCTTCCATCCCTCCTCTGTCCGTTTGTCCTGACTGCTCAGCTGGGGCTCTGCTCAGTGGTGTGCTTCCTCCCTCCAGCCCCCCTTCCTCCTCTGCTGGGCAGCATCAAGCAGCACCTTCTCAGTGGCTCGGCCAGCCCCACGGACCTCCTGTCCTTCTTCAAACAACCGGTAGCAGCCACCAGGACAGTCGTTCATGTGGCCTTGGGGCTGCTGGAAGAAAAGTTACAACTCCAGGCATTCAGATCCTTCACTGTCACGGGTACTGTGGAGTGGAAGAAAGCCAGATGGCGGGGAAAGGTGTGGGGTGCAGGATGCACTCCTTGGGGTGTCTGGAGGGGAGAGAGGAAAGGGATGGGAGGTATGGAACAGACCTGCTCAAGAAGAAGCTGGAACCCTGCCCACCACCCCACCCCGAGATGTGCTAATGAACCCCAGCTGCGGCTGCTGTCCCAGGCCAGTGACTGCGCTCCCCAGGAAGAAGCTGAGAAGTGCGGCAACCAATATCGCACCATCACTGGGAGATGCAACAACGAGTGGGTGCTGGAGTGGCACTTGACCTGGGAGGGGGTCAGATCCGCCCGCCGCTCCTTCCCAACCCTACTGACCCCAACCCACCCCCTGCTGCAGGAGGAGACCCTGGCTGGGGGTCTCCAACCAGCCCCTGGCTTGCTGGCTGCCAGCTGAGAACGAGAACAGGCTGTCTCTCCCCTTCGGCTGGACCCCGGCAAGATGGGCAACAGCTTGCTCCTCCCCATTGTGAGTCAGGACTGAGGGGCTGAAGGATACTTCATCTCTTCTAAACATGGAGAACAGAAGCACAGACAGAGTCGGCCAGACAGGGCTTGAACCAGGCTCTCCCACGGGCTGGCGGATAACTCTGGGCAAGGACTCCAGCTGAGTCAGTTTCCTCAGCTGTAAAACCCACTCCAGATTTCTGTTATGACTATTAAAGCCCTTGATACAAACATCATTATAGGATGTGATATATTAGCACTTGTGTTTCCCTGGTGGCCTAGACAGTAAAGAATCTACCTGCAATGCAGGAGACCCGAGTTTGATCTCTGGCTCGGGAAGATATTAGTAGTAGCCATTATAGTACTGTTTTTTCTGAAAGAATTCATGTCAAAGTACCTTCAAGAGCAATACAGCTTAATGTAGCTCTATGTATTGACCTATTTCTCATTTAACAATTTATCAATTTTCTATTCATATGTCAATATCACAATCTATCATCTATCCATCATCATCTGTTTATCAATTTTTCTTCCATTGATCATTCCATCTATCCAGTTCTCTATCATCCATCACCTGGCAACCAATCCTTACATCTCTCAATCAGTTCTATTATCTAATTATCCACTAGTCTGTATAAATCAATCTATCATTTATCTCTCTAGAGGAGCTGGTGGGGTCTGAGTCAGCCAATCTGGTCTGTTCCCCTTTCTTTCCTCCTGGAATCCTCAGAAGCCAGGCTGGAGAGCATCTCTGTAGGAATGACAGCCACATAGGAAGTGGGACAAAGCAGGAAAGGGGAGGGGAGGGTGGGAGAGGAGGAAAGACTGTGTTAACTCCAGCGGGGGCAACCTGTTGCCCCCTGAGTCCTGGCTTGGCTCTGACATGTGTGGGGTCGCAGCCCCACACTGATTGCTCTCCCCACCAGGTCCAGGCTGTCTCCAACCATATCATGCACTTCTGCAGCGAGAGGCTGACCTCCGACCACAGCCGGTCCCTTAAGTTCATGCAGTGTGGCCAGTTCATTGACTGTGACTTGGACTTCGCCCCTGACTCCCCAGCCAGAGTAGCCTTCACTGAGGGTGTCGACTGTGAGAGCACCTGTGTCCACCTGCCCGCCTGCTTCCTCACCAAGGTACTGTGGTCTCCCAGGCTCCATCCCTGGCCAAGAGCTGGGGCTGGGCATCTGGAAGCCTAGAGCACCTGCCTTAGGGAGCTGCCTGAGATGCTGGAGTCTCAGACAATAACAAGATGCACAGTCTGACACATACACCTAGTTCTGTATGTGTTTGAGGGGTGAGGGTAGGGCAACCTGCCCGGAGGTTCAGTGCAGGTTTCACGAAAGGGGAAGCAATTGAGACTGGCGTTGAGCTGTGGGTGGCATTCCAACAGGGGAAGCCTCCGGGCTGCTACTTTTGGAAGCCTTTAAAGTCTCTTAGCAGTTGTCCTTCCCTCCCTCTGGGATGGGCCAAGGCCCCTGCAGTTCCAGCAAATTCCTGGGTCCAGTTGGGAGGACAGGGCTCTGCTTCATGCTGAGAGCAAGGATGCTGCGGGACACTAGGGAAGAAACGATGGACTCCAGGGAGCAAAGCCTCTGCTGGGCACTGAGCCACCACCACACACACACACGCACATGTTCACTCACCCTTACTGTTCTCGAAATGTGTCATGTGAGGGCCCCTGGCTGGCTCCTTCCTCTGGCTTCTCTGGGGGACCATCCCCTATCTTCCTAGTATACCGTTACTGGCTTCACTGCTGGCTCAGATGGTAAATAATCTGCCTGCATTGCAGGAGACCTGGGCTCAATCCCTGGATTGGGACTATCCCCTGGAAAAAGGCATGGCAACCCACTCCAGCATTCTTGCCTGGAGAATCCCATGGACAGAGGAGCCTGGTAAGCTACAGTCTATGGGATCGCAGAGTCAGACTTGACTGAGCGACTAGCACTTCTGACTTTTAAATCTAACACAGCAAACACCACCTTAATTTAGAGTTACATTACTTTATGTGCAGGTCTGTGTTCAGTGAACTGCCAGCTTCCTGCAGCCAGTCTGGAGTTTTCTTGACCTTCACGACCTCCAAGGCACGCAGCACAGAAAGGGGCTGATGTCTGCTGAGCGGAGTAGAGTGAAAGCAGCACGAGCCTTCATGTCAGAGAACTAGTTTCCACTCCCTCCTCTCCCACGGAGTTGTCCTTCCTCTCTCTGAGCCTCAGTTTCCCTGTCTGTAACATCAGGATCTAAGGCCTCATCCATGTCTAACCTTTCATGACTCTGCAGCACCAACTGCTAAGGATGCTCAGATAACCTGATGAGCAGCCTGAGTCTGGATGAGTCAAGGAGGATTTCCTGGAATAAGAGAGTTTTTGCTTTTGTTTTTAATTGGAGTATAGCTGCTTTGCATGTTGTGTTAGTTTCTGCCGTAAAACAACTTGAATCATCTATATGTATACATATGCCCTTTCCCTCCTGAGCCTTCATCCTACTCCTGTAGGTGTCATGGAGGCTGGAGCTGAGCTCCTGTGCTATATATAGAGCAGCTAAGAAGGGAGTTTTGAGCAAGGCTCTGAAGCACGTGGGGGATGACCTGGAGGGGTGAGCTTGCTCATGAAGGGCCCCCGTGTAAGTGACTCCTCTTCCACCTCAGACCCCGCCCAATGACCCAGGCATCACCAGTCAGCAAGACTGCATCTCCTTCTTCCGTCTGGCACAAAAGCAAAAACAAAGGCCGCGACCAGATCAATGGACTCACCTCCTTCGTGGATGCCAGCATGTTGTATGGCAAGGAGGTTGCCCTCGTCATGTAGCTCCGCAACCAGACCAACTTCCTGGGGCTTCTCACACTCAGCACCCACTTCCAGGACAATGGCTGGGCCCTGCTGCCCGTTGACAACCTGCACAATGACCCTGCCTCTTCACTGAACCACTCGGCATGCATCCCTTGCTTCCTGGCACGTCAGACTCGGGGGTGGACAGTCTTGTCTCCCTAGGAAAGAGCCAGTCCCAGGTTCCAGGAGGGGAAGCCCAGAGGGTACTCCGTAGGGGATACATGACTTCATACCTCAATATTAGGTACACAGATCTGTGCGTGGTTCCCAGAATCAGTATGTCGGAAGGAGTTCTTTTGCAAAACAAGTGTGTGTCCAGAGATCGTTGCTTGACTCTCTGTACCATAAGGGCCTCATCCCCTACACAGTCCATCTGGAATGGTGCTGATTGTTTCAAAAGCCCACCTCATATTGATCCAGCATCCATCTCTTGCTCTTCACTGAGCTTCTAGACCCCCAGAGAAGAAGCTCTCTCTCTTTCACACAGTAATAGCCTCTTTAATTACCTGAAAGCAGCTTTCACTTCCACCTAATAATTTTTCTACTGTAGGTTAAATTTCCTTAGAAGCCAGTTTCCTCCCTGCACTAGCTAGACACTGGCATTTGGTACCTTCTTCCAGATGCATAATCTGAAATTTCCTGGGGGTCTTTCCCCCATCCTCCGCTCTCTATCGTCATGATGGCCATCACTTCTGCTTATTTAAGATATTTGAATGTGCCATCTCTCATCCTTATAGCAGCCCTGAAAAGGCAGCATTAGCATCACCCTCGTTTTGCAGACGAGAAGCTCAGCAAAGATAACTAATGCACCCCAGAGCAGAGTGTCTGATGGCAGAGTCCACATGGGGGCTGGAGTCAGTGCAGTGGCCAGGTCTGGGCTCTTTCCACTCTGCACTACCACCTCCTTCATAGGGAGTTGGCTCCAGCCCCCTTTCTAAGGACTGTATGTTTCTTTGTTCCTGTTAAGAGCAGCAGGCTCCTTGCTCTGCTTAAGAGTAGATTGATTAAGACCACACACAAGGGCTTAGCTCAAAAACAGCAAATGACCGTGTGTAAGGCCACCTTCAGTACAGCACTTTCCTTCCTGGCCTCGAGAAGGTCTGGCTACAGAAACAGGCTCTGCCCAACTCTCCTTCTTTCTCCTTCCCTGGGGCTCCCTGGGAAGAACAGTATGATACCAAGCCCAAAGCTAAGAACAAGTCCAGCCCCCAGGAGAGACCCTGCAGAGGGATGCAACTCACCAGACAGGTTGACTCAATCTCAAAGGCAAGGCTTGTAGAATCACCCAGGATCCCCACCAGCCGTGGCTCTGATCATCCTGCCAAGCAGAATCACCAGGCAAAGGTTTTCCTGCCCCAAACTGGCAGCTGCCCCATGCTTGCCCATGGTACACAAACCCCTTCTAGAAACATAGGGAGCTGAGACTTAGGCACTGCTGTCCTCCCCCTCCGGGCTGTTGTGTGGGTCAGTGGAGCCTTGCAGCACAACTGAGGAGATGGAGGTCCGGTGGGGGCCAGGAATTTGGCTCAGGTCACTAAGTCTCACTGCCTCTTTCTAGTCCCCAGACTTAGTGTCTGGGGACTAGAAAGACATTTCTCTGGGAAGGACTGTGGTGACTCTGAACTTGGGGTTTTCAAGGTGATACCCAGTCAACTGAAACCCCAAATCTGGCAGTCATGCACACTCGGCTGGTGACTGAGCTGAGATGCCTGAATCCCTGGTGGACCGGAGACAAGCTGTACAAGGAGGCTCGGAAGATCGTGGGGGCCATGGTCCAGGTAGGAGGCCCTGGGCCCCAGCATCCCTTAGGAGCCATGAGAAGGCACAAACCAGATAGATGTGCCTCAAGTCAACTAGGTCTGGGTGATTGGGGGTGTTCCTGAGCTACGACCTGTACCCTCAACTCTGCCACTAACTTGCTCTGTGACCCTGTTCATGTCACCCAACCCCTCTGGGCGTCAGTATCGCTCATCAGACAAAATGGGAAATTAACACTGTCACAATTAACATAATGTCAAGAAAGAATCAGTGTGTCTGAGCAGCCCTTCAGAAAAGCAAAAAATCTGTCCAAAGACAATGGAGTAGGTGGGCAGCCACTAAAGTAACGTTCCTCCTCCATCTTTTCTTTCAGATCTTCACCTACCAGGACTTTCTGCCCCTGTTTCTGGGAGAGAACAGGTCCAGGAAAGCCCTGGGGCCCTCCCAGGCGTACCATGCCAGTGTCTTCACCCTGGCCTTCCACTGCAGCCACACCACACTCCAGCCCTTCATGTTCCACCTGGACAGCCAGTACCAGGCCTCAGCACCCAACTCCCGAGTCCCACTCAGCTCTGCCTTCTTTGCCAGCTGGCAGATCGTGTATGATGGTGATCAGGTACCCCAGGAGCAGGTGGGAGTAGGGGTGGAGCCCAGCTTAGTGCCAGGAGGCCAGGCCTCTGCTGATCGTCCCCCCCAGGACTGTGAAAATAAAGCAGGTGTCACCAAGACCTTCAGTCACGAGTCTGCCACCCCCTCCGGGGTTAGAGGATTTCTAAAAGGGGAGGAGATGGGTGGCTGTGGTCCTGAAAGGAGCTTGCCTTCCACTTCTTCTCAAAGAAGTATGAGAGACTTCTTGCCCTGCCAGGTCCAGATTCCTACGTGTCCACCCAGGCCCCTGTTTCCTGATACAAACTTGATAGATGCAAATGACTGGCTTGTCCAGCTCTGAGCTAGCTTGGCATCATGTGATGACTCTGGGGCTTCCAAGAGGCTGGTCCAATCTGTGCTCATATTCCCTGCCACCCAGTGGCATTGACCCCATCCCTGGAGGCCTCATGGCCACCACCCCCGCCAAGCTGAACCCTCAAGATTCTAGGTTAGCGATGAGCTCCAGGACTGGCTGTTTCAGCAAGTGAAAAGGACTGGGCTGGACCTGGCTGCCCAACATGCAGCGGCAGCTGGTACCACAGCCTTCCGGGTGAGGGGGCTGCCGGTCCCTCCTCCCAGGCTGCCCCAGAGCTGGGCTGCTGGTGATGGTGGTGGGAAGCAGGGTGGGTCAGGGAAGATCCCTGGTGCCTCCTTTCTGACTGGGACTGTCTACAGGATGTGCTGAGGCTGATGCAGTAAAGCATCCCCGGGACCTCCTTTTTGTTGTCCTGCCACATCTTCTCCATTCTCACCAGGGTCTCTAGCTTTAGGGACACAACAGGTTGGACACAGGAGCTGAACAAGCACATCAGGATTTTCCAAGTAGGAAAAAAAAAAAAAAAAGACAGTAGCTTTAAAAGGCAGAGAAGAACTGCCCCTGCCCATCACCCTGGCAAGATCCAAGAAGGAAGTCCCAGGGATACAGAAACTGGATCTTGGCTCTGAGTGGGGAAGGGCAAAGAGCCTGAGAAGTAGAGAACCAGTGGAGTAAAAGTAAGCCTGCCTTAGTTGTTTGGTAAGGACACAAAAAGACTTTATCCCAGGAAAGAAGAAAACTTAGGCACTTTGCTAGGATCTTTAATGGACATTAACTCTTCCAATCCTCCCAATGACCTTGAAAGCAGCTGTGACAGCCATTTTTATAGATGAGGAAACAAATTCAGAGACATCTAGTAATTGGCCCAAGCCCACGTAACTAGGAAGTAGTACAATTCGAATTAGGTTCAAAATTTCTCCTTTCTTCCTCCTGTTCAGTCCACCATGTTATTGTTGTTGTCCAGTCACCAAGTCTGTCTGACTCATTGCGACTCTATGGACTGCAGCATGTCCGGCTTCTCTGTCCTTCATCATCTCCCAGAGTTTGCTCAAATTCATGGCCATTGAGTCAGTGATGTCATCTAACCATCTCATCCTCTGCTTCCCCTTCTCCTTTTGCCTTCAATCTTTCCCAACTTCAGGGTCTTTTCCAATGAGTCAGCTCTTCACATCAGGTGGCCAAAGTATTGGAGTTTCAGCTTCAACATCAGTCCTTCCACTGAATATTCAGGGTTGAATCCCTGTAGAAGTGACTAGCTGGATCTCCTTGCAGTCCAAGGGACTCTCAAAAGTCTTCTCCAGCACCACAATTTCAAAGCATCATTTCTTCAGTGCTCAGCCTTCCTTATGGTTCAACTCTTGCATCCATACATGACTACTGGAAAAACCATAGCCTCGACTATAATGGACCTTTGTTGGGAAAGTGATGTCTCTGCTTTTTAATATGCTGTCTAGGTTTGTCATAGCTTTCCTTCTGAGAAGAAAGCATCTTTTAATTTAATGGCTGCAGTCACCATCTGCAGTGATTTTGGAGCCCAAGAAAATAAAGTCTGTCACTGTTTCCACTTTTCCCCCTTCTATTTGCTATGAAGTGATGGGACCAGATGCCATGATCTTAGTTTTTTGAATGTTGGGTTTTAAGCCAGCTTTTCTCTCTCCTCTTTCACCCTCATCAAGAGACTTTTTAGTTCCTCTTTACTTTCTGCCATAGGAGTGGTATCATCTGCACATATGAGGTTCTTGATGTTTCTCCCGGCAATCTTGATTCCAGCTGGTGATTCATCCAGACTGGCAGTTTGCAGGATATACTCTGCATATAAGTTAAATAAGCAAGTGACAATACACAGCCTTGTCATACTCCTTTCCCATTTTTGAACCATGTCCAGTTCTTACTGTTGATTTTGACCTGCATAGAGATTTCTCAGGAGACAGGTAAGGTGGTCTGGTAGTCCCATCTCTTTAAGAATTTTCCACAATTTGTTGTTATCTGCACAAAGGCTTTAACATAGTCAGTGAAGCAAAATTAGATGTTTTTCTAGAAACCCCTTGCTTTCTTTGTGATCCAACTAATGATGACAATTGGTCTCTGAATCCTCTGCCTTTTCTGAATGGAACTTGTTTATCTGGATGTTCTAAGTTTACATACTGCTGAAGCCGAGGGATTTTGAGCATAACCTTACTAGCATGTGAAATGAGTGCAATTGTATGGTAGTTTGAACATTCTTTGGCATTGCCCTTCTTGGGATTCTTTCCTATACTGTGGCCACTGCTGAGTTTTCCAAATTTGCTGTCTTATTAAGTGTAACACTTTAACAGCATCATCTTTTAGGATTTTAAATAGCTCAACTGGAATTTCATCACCTACACTAGCTTTATTCATAGTAACGCTTCCTAAGGCCCACTGAACCTCACACTCCAGGATGTCTGGAGTGACCACAGCATCATGATTATCTGATCATTAAGAACTTTTTTTGTATAGTTCCTCTGTGTATTCTTGCCGCCTCTTCTTAATCTCTCCTGCTTCTGTTAGGTCCTTACCATTTCTGTCCTTTATTGTGCCCATCCTTGAATGAAATGTTCCCTTGGTATCTCCAGTTTTCTTGAAGAGATCTCTAGTCTTTCTCATTCTATTATTTTCCTCTATTTCTTTGCATTGCTCATTTAAGAAGGCCTCCTTATCTCTCCTTGCTATTCTTTGGAACTGCATTCAGTTGGGTATATCTTTCCCTTTCTCCCTTGCCTTTCACTTCTCTTTTTTTCTCAGCTATTTGTAAAGCCTCCTCAGACAACTAACTTTTGCCTTCTTGAATTTTTCTGTGAGATGGTTTTGGTCATGTCTTCTGTACAGTGTTACAAACCTCCATCCGTAGTTCTTCAGGCATTCTGTCTACCAGATCTTATGCCTTGATCTGTTTATTATTTCCACTACACAATCATAAGGGATTTTATTTAGGTCATATCTGAATGGCCTAGTGGTTTTCCCTACTTTCTTCAATTTAAGCCTGAATTTTGCAAGAAGGAGTTCATGATCTGGGCCACAGTCTGCTCTAGATCTTGTTTTTGCTGACTGCATCGAGTTTCTCTGACTGCAAAGAATATAATCAGTCTGATTTTGGTGTTGACCATCAGTGATATCCGTGTGTAGAGTTGTCTCTCTTGTTGTTGGAGAAGGGTGTTTGTTATGCCCAGTGTGTTCTGTTGACTTAATGTTAGGGGAAGGCTTTGGCCAGAGCCTTGCTTCTCTCTCCCTCTCCCCATCTCCTAATTTCCTGCCTAAATGCAACCTGAAGCCCCATCTGCCTCTGCTAATCTTTGGCAGTATACAGTAAAGGGTGGGCAATTCCTAGTGCACCTAACACAGGACCAGGCAGGCACATAGCAGACTCTCAAGAACCTTTCTTTCCTTCCCTCCACTTTGGTGCTCTGACAGAGTGGTGGCACCTCCTGCTGGAGATCTGAGATTGCTAGCTGCCCAAGTTAACCGCACAGTGAGTTCCTGTTCCCTTTAAGCTGTTTCATCCTAGCTCTTGCAGTCTCCACTAATCCCTTCCCAAGTCCAATACCAAATTTGGAGTTGGAAGGCCTGGTTTGAGCTCCATGGAATGGTGGGGGTGACCTTGGAAAAGTCACAGTTGCTCAAGCTCAGCAAATACCCATTGATAACATGAGGATTATAAAGCACTTCAGAAGTGTGAGGATCCTGAGGATATTCACAGAGCAGTGCCTATTAATGGGAAACATCATATGGTTTTCCTTTGTTCAGCTTGGGGATGGTGTTTCGGAGTTGTAATTCAGTGGACAGCGCTGGGCTGGAGTCTCTTTGGGTCATGGCAAAGCTATCTCCTATCTTGATGGTCCCATCATATCATGTGATTTGGTCCTGGTGTGGGATCCTGATGGCTGAGAAATCAATATGGCTAATCTTTGTTAGTTTCTCAGTGGGTAAAAATTATTTTTTAATTAAAATTTTAATTTAATTAAAATTTAAATTTTAAAGTTTTAATTTTAATTAAATTTTAAATTATATTGATATAATTAATATATCATAAATTTACCCTATAAAGTATATAAATAAGTGATATACAAGTTTATACTTGTATATCATATGTAATATCAGAACATTTTCATCACTCACAAAAGAAACAGTAATAATAGTCACTCCCCATTCCCACCCCAATCCCTGACAATTAGGAACCTAGCTTTACATGTTTGCCTATTCTGGACCTTTCATATAAATGGAATTATGCAGCAGGTGGTCATCTTCTAAGCAGCTAGATTTTACCCATGCTCTTCATTCCTTGGTTTGTTCATTGACTTATTCAGTCATTCTACAAATCTGGGAGTCTTTATGTTCTGGGTACTGTCTCATTTATGCCTAGTTAATGCCCTGATCGTATGGTGGTGGTGAGTTTGTTGGTTTACAACAGCTTCCTACATTAGGACATACTCCTCAGTGTACACACGAAACACAGCTGTCTGCTCAAATTGAAAACCAGAGAGCAGTGGTTCGGTCTTTGGAAAGTTCAAGGCCTCTTCTGCCAGCAGGGATTTTGTTCTGCCCAATATTGCCTGACCACACAGCTCTCCTGGGACAAATCAGGACAAATCGTGGTGAGCAGACGCCAACGGGAATCCGCAGGGGGAAGACGAAACTGCTCCTGCCCTTTGCCCTACAGAGTACAATGCTTGGAGGTGCTTCTGCAGGCTCTTTCAGCCTCAGAATCTGGCACAGCTTAGCCGGGTTCTGAAAAACGAGGGTCTGGCAAGGAAGTTCCTGGATCTGCACGGGACACCGGACAACTGCCATCTGAATCAGGGCCATCACAGAGCCTCTTTTGCCAGGGGCCCGAGTTGGGGCAGAATCGAGGTGTTTTCACCGAGAGACAGTGTGTGGCCCTGAGCCACTACTCCTTGTCTCGAACTGTGTGTGACAACCCTGGTATCACCACCGATCCAAGGGGCATCTTCAGGGCCAGCTCTGCCCCCAGGGCTTTGTGCCCTGCTCCTACATCCCCGGCCTGAATGTATCTGCCTGGAGAGGCAGATGAGGCCTCCCCAGGTAAGGGGGTCTCCTCCAACAGCCGGGGCTGGCTCAGAACTTCACATCCGTCCCTGGACTCGGCTGTCCTTTCAGGCCTCTAAGCAGGAAACACAGAACTCGTCTCGAGGGACAGGACATGCTTTCCCAGTGGCTCCCCAGTATGCTAGCCTCTGGGTCGACAGCTACTCCCAGGGCCCAGGGCTTTGGGGGGCAATTAGGAAGCATCCACCTAGCCTCGGCCAAGTCGTCAACACCCTAAAAGAGCTCTGCTTCTGGACATCCAGCAAGTCCCTCACTTGTTTGCTTGTGCTGCTTCCGCAGGAGTCCAGCCCAGGCCTCTGACCTTGGAGACCAGGAAACCTGGGGAAGACCACAAGGCTACCTTCTCGCCTGGAGCAACCGTTTCCTGCTCATGCTTTTGCCGGCTATGGCCGGCTCTCTGGCTGGGAGTGGTGGCCGGGGCACCCGGCAGCGATGAACCCTTCCACCAGGCAACCCTCTCACATGTCAGGTCACATATCAGCGCCGCATACAAGGGCTCGAGAGCCAAGCAAGGGGTTCTGGGAGGCCCAGGTGAGAAGGAGGGTTTCCAGCCATTTTTGTCCACTTTCCAGCCTGTTCCTGACCCCTGCCTAATGGGAGGCCAGAGTCCCAGCCTCCAGCCACCCCACGATCTTCCTATGAAGCCTGTAGGGTGGGCAGCACTCGCTGCTTCTCCTAAGAAAGCACCACTGAGGGCAGAAGCTGTTTCTGCTTTGGGCTGGGGATGGGGCAGCGTGGAACTTGTCGTACACTTCACTCCAGATGTTTCAGAGGAATGCTGCTAAGACACAGCCGGCACTAACCTTGAAGACCCTCCTAGGGGCTGAGTTTGGAGAATCCAAAGAACCTCTGGAGTAGGAAAAGGCAGGGAAGGGCGGCAGTGTTAGGGGCCCCGACATTAAGGAGAATACCTTTGCCATACCAGAGACTTGAGCAGAAAACAAGCCGACAGAATGTCAGATGGTAGAAAACCTTTTTATGTACAAAAAACACAATAAAAGCCACTAGCCAGCTAGCAGAAAGGACTGCCTTCAGCCTTCACTTACTCCGGCAGCCAGCCCCTCGGCAGGAAGAGGAGGTGGGCTCCCGGGGTGGGGATGGAAGACCTCCCTCGCCTGCCTTCTCTCGGGCCCCCACATGTGCAGCAGGTGCAGAGCAGGACGGACCACAGCGCTCTGCCCCCAAGACCCAGAGACAGGCCGGAGAGCAGGCAGAGCTGAGGACAGAAGTGACTCTGGCCTTACCCCCAAACGGGTCTCAACCCCGAAACACCTGTCCTCTTGTGAGGGGCACGTGCAGGGGCTGACATATCAAGAGGCAACCACCTGTGGGCATTTGGCAGCTGAAGAGCAGGTGAGGGGTCAGGATTCTCAGCTCCTCTGGTTCTCAGCAGGTCAGTGGGGTCTCTAACCAGAAAGACGAAGAGGTGGCAGGGCCCGGGCCGTGGTGGGTATCACTCATCACAGAGGCCAGGGCTGCAGCGAGCTAGGAGACCGAGGTTTCTGAGGGACTCACAAGGTCCTGGGGGAGGCTTTCTCGGGCCTCCTGCATACGGCGCCGGGCTCGCCGGAAGGCCTCTGTGAGGGAAGCAGACACGGAGTCAGGACCACGGTGTGGGGACGATGGGGCCCACATGGATGTCGGGAGGGGCGGGGTGGCTGGACTTGGGTGGAGGGAGAAGCCTACCCAGCACATTTTGAATGGAACTCTGCTGGCTGAATCCCTCCAGACGGTCCAACACACTCCGCATCCTCTTCCGGAGGGAACTTGACTCCATGAAGGCCCTGTGGGGGAGCCAGCCACCTGACCACAGCTGCTCTGCAGCCCTGGGGACCAGGAGGCCTGAGGCAGAGGGCCGGGGCCACTCACCGGGACTGCTGCAGACAGTGCAGGCGGAAGGTGACGCTGCCTGTGGTCTCGGTGCGGAGTCCGAAGCGGCTCAGACGCTCCCCCTGTGGATCCGGTTAGTGTCAGGCTTCGGGTGGTTTCCAGACCCCAGGCACCATGCTGGCCTCACTCCCATTCTTATTCCCATTCTTGGGGAGAACAGGTCTGTTGGGGAAAATTCATCCCAACACCCAAATGCCATCACCTCCCGACTGTCAATCAGGCAACAGTCCAGCCTCATTTGAGAATTAGCAGTCTTCTAAGAAGCCGGCTGACCCTCTGCTTCCTGAGGTCTCAGGGATGGGCTGGGGGAAGGGGCCGGTTACTCTGATGGGGACCAGGGGAAACCTCTAAGCGTCCTACTTCTCAGAGCTCTCCTAGGAGAGCACTGACGTCTGTATGTGCTTCAAGGTGTGGCTGAGATTTCCCACTGGAGCCACAGAAAGGAAGAGACTAAGCACTGATGAAGCAATGAACGATTAAGGGGACTTAACCCAGACTGCACCTTTCCCAGAAGCCATAACTTCCCACGGTGAAATCTACCCAGAGACAAAAGTCACCTTGAAGGTTCCTGGTATCCACACGTAGGAGAGGTCCTCCAGCTCCAGAGAGCCACCAATGAAAAACCTCCGCAGTTCAGCCACTGGGCTGAGCTCCAGGGGCCTCCAGGTGGAGACCGTCAGGGTGTGAGAGCCTGGGCAGAAGAGGATGCAGCCAGGGCTGGGAAGGGCCTGCGGTCCCTTGCAGGCTCCCCAGCAGTCACATGGGCCTTGCCACCACTAAAACACCTGGTCTGGGTACGGCCTGACCTCTGGTGAAGGTCACCATGGAGGTTTAGGGGACCCACATGAGAATCAATCAGACAGAAGCTCAGATCTTAGCTCTGCCAGTTACTACCTGGGCGCTGGCACAAGTTTCTCAGCCTCTCTGAACCCCATTCTCCTCGTCTAGTAAAACGGAAATAATACCAACACCTATGCCTCAAAGAGTGGTGGGGAGAATCAAACGAGAAGCACTCAGCACACTGCCTGGCACACAAGAGAAGACAGTGGCCATTATTTCTAAAGGAACGGTGACCCACTGAGTACACGTCTGTTCAGAGCCCATCTTGACACAGGCTGCTGCTAAGTCGCATCAGTCGTGTCCAACTCTGTGTGACCCCATAGACGCCAGCCCACCAGGCTCCCCCGTCCCTGGGATTCTCCAGGCAAGAACACTGGAGTGGGTTGCCATTTCCTTCTCCAATGCATGAAAGTGAAAAGTGAAAGTGAAGTCGCTCCCCCAAGGCTACAGGTCAAATCAGAGGAGCCGGAATCAGAGTCCAAAGCTGCTCAGCTGTCTCTAACGGAGACAGAAAATGCCCTCAAAAGGAGCACAGAATCTTGCAAGTTAAGTGCTTCTAGTTCCCAGCCATCCCCACTTCTCCCAGGAAGTGGTCGAGTCCTCTGAAGCGCCAGCCTTGCGTCTAGGAGTGGGGGCAGGAGGGCTGCGTGCAGGGCAGGTACGAGAAGTCACCTGGGGTGGCAGGCAGCACCACAGCCCCATAGCCTTCCACGCGGTACCGCTGCCAGAAGTCCAGCGAGAGGACCTCGCAGTAGAGCACAGGCCACTCTGGGAGCGCATCTGTGGAGGGGAGAAGTGGCCAGGTCCCGGGAGGCCCCCACAGGAGAGGGCGCATCTGAGGAGCCCCAAGGCCGAGGACTGGCCAGGCCACTCACCGACAGATTCATCCTCGTGGAGGAAGGAGGCCTCGAACGTGAAAGGGTAGGAGAAGTAGGCCACGTTATCCTAAAAAGGAGGGCTGTTGTTTTAAACTCAGTGCCACAGAGTGGCAAGACCTCACCTGGCACTCATTTTTCCTGTGGCCAGTGACAAGGTCATAGTCCCAATGGAAAAGGAAAAACTATCACTCCACACAGGAAATAAGAGGCTAAGAGGGGAAGGGACACCCAGACGCAAGCTGTTGCCATTCTCAAAAAGGCAGAGAATCCAGGGACAAGGCGGCCCTGCAGGGCCCACAGCAAAGCACCACACCCAGCTCTGGAGTCCTCCCCACACTGCTAGCCCGATCATCTTTGGATGTCATGCTGCGAGCAGCCCTGTTCCCTCCAGGCGCCCCTCTTGTTGCCATACCATCCCCCAGGACTTGGTGGCACAGGTCTGTGTTATTCCTGAGAGCTGCTGGAACGCTGGGCTTGACCAGTCTAAAAGCCAAAGACCACACAAAGTCAACCAGGGAGGAAGGCGAGCAGTTGAGAGAAACACAAAGCTCCTTTCTGCATTCAGTCATTCAGGCACGTGACCAATCACTCATGCCATGTTCACTGGGCCCACTGTGTGCTATGACTGGCCCCTAGGGACACTGCAGTGACCGGATAGAAAAGCTTCCTGTCTCTCAGGGAGCTAACCTTCTAGCTGGCAGTGGGAGGAGGCACAGAAAGCCAACCAACGACAGACCATCAGGGAGTGATAAAAGCTAAATATAAAACAGCATGAAGAGACTGAGAGGCCTGGAGGCCCATTTAGGGATGCTGAGGGACCACTCGGAGGTGAAACTTAGGCTTAGACCTAAACTGAAGCAGAACCAGTCATGCAAAGATAGGATTCAAAAGGTTTCGGACAGAGGAAATGGTCCTGAAAAGGCCCTAGAGTGGGAATGAACTTGGCCTGTTGAGGAACAGGAAGCATGACTGGAATGTTATAAAGGAAAGACAGGCCGGGGCCAGCTCATTCAGAGAATGGGGTCTGGACTTTGCTCAAAGTGGGAAGGGAAGCTGTTGGGGCTTTAAGTTGAAGAGAGACAGCTGGTTTACATTTTATAGGCTCGGTTAGGCTGTGGTATGTATGGCAAATGAAACGTAAGGCGGCTTCCCTGGTGGCTCAATGATAAAGAATCCACCTGCCAATGCAAGAGACACAGGTTCAGTCCCTGGTCCGGGAAGACTCCCACAAGCCGAGGAAAAACTAAGCCTGTGCACCAGAACTACTGAGCCTGTGCTCCAGAGCCCGGGAGCGCGGCTACTGAAGCCTCAGTGCCCGAGAGCCCGTGCTCTGCAACGAGAGAGGCCACTGCCGTGAGAAGCCCAACCACCACAACCAGAGAGGAGCCCCTGCAGCAATGAAGACCCAGCACAGCTAAAAATACATACATAAATAAAAATTATTTTAAAAAAGAAAAGAAACATAAGAGCGAGACAGGAAGCAAGAGGATAAATTAGACATTTAATGCTTTGGCCTAAGTAAGAGATGATGGTGGTTTGGTCCAGGGTCCTCAAGAGAACAGGACATTCAGGACATCTTCGGGAAACAAGCCTGACAGGAATTGCTGATGGCATGAGTGGTGGTAGGGACTAGAGAAAGTGGGGAATCGAGGATGTCCCTTATATTCCTGGTAGTGGACACCAAGGAGATGATATTGTGGTTCTGCTAAGATGGAGAAGACCGTGATGGCAGGTTTGCGGCAAGAGGAGGATCAGGGATGCTTTCGGTCACGTTAAGCAGAAACAACAAACAGGTAAGTGGGCATGAGTCTGGAATTCAGGGCGAGGCTAAGAGTAGAGAGAGAAGTCTGGGCGTCTGAGACACACACACAGCACTGAAGCCACAGGAAGGATGGGGCCACCTAGAAAGACTGTGGAGAGACAGTAACAGAAGGCCAGGCCCGGCTTTGGATGCTCTAATAGTTCTAGGTCAACAGCAGACGAGGAAACAGCCAAGGAGGCTGCTGAGCCACCACCCAGAGAGCTGAGTGGAGCACGGAGCCTGAAGGCAAGAGGAGAGGGGCAGTGAGGAAAGTGAGCTGTGGCAACTGGGAGACCAAGGAGGGCAAAGGCAGACACGTCCCCACAGGATTCCACATCTTGGAAGTAACCTATGACCTTGATAAGAATGGTAACAATTTCAGTGGAGGAGTGGGGAAGGAAACCTGACCCAATGCTTCTGGAAAACTGTCAGAAGGGGTAAAAAGAGAGACTTGTGAATACTACTTACTAGAAGTTGGCAACTCCACAAAGAAGTGGACGTAGAGGTTGTCATACTCATAGCCTTGGGCTGAAACTAAGAAAACAGGAAACGGATTCAGTGTATTGCCCTATCACCCCTAACGCCTGACCCAGTCCTGCAGGGCCTACCCACTTGTGGAGGCAAGGCTCCCGAGGGCCAGGGACTCTCTGTGTTTCCAGGAAAGACTCATGCCTGAGTCTCCCGAGCACTGCGGACAACCCAAGGCCACCACTGCGATGGGGAGGACTATTCCACACTGCTCTCTCTGGCACTTGCCAAGCCTCAGGGGACCTCCATCTGGTGAGACACTTACCCACCTCTCCATTCACGAAGAGCCGGAGGGCACCTGGTGTGGTCTGGGGTAGAGAGAAGTGGGGACCGGTCAGGAGGTCTGAGGGAAGCGACCCCTCTCCTCGAGCCTGTCCATAAACCCCACAGGACCTGTCACAAGATGTCCGATTCTGGCGAGCGACTACCCACACTTCCTCCCCACCTGCCATTTCTCCACAGATCTGTTTTCTTCATTTCTCAAATGCGTTAACATAGGGGCAAGTTCAATTCAGTTCAGTCGCTCAGTCGTGTCCGACTCTTTGCGACCCTATGAATTGCAGCACGCCAGGCCTCCCTGTCCATCACCAACTCCCGGAGTTCACTCAGACTCACGTCCATCAAGTCAGTAATGCCATCCAGCCATCTCATCCTCTGTCGTCCCCTTCTCCTCCTGCCCCCAATCCCTCCCACCATCAGAGTCTTTTCCAATGAGTCAACTCTTCGCATGAGGTGGCCAAAGTACTGGAGTTTCAGCTTTAGCATCATTCCTTCCAAAGAAATCCTTCAGAATGGACTGGTTGGATCTCCTTGCAGTCCAAGGGACTCTCAAGAGTCTTCTCCAACACCACAGTTCAAAAGCATCAATTCTTCAGCGCTCTGCTTTCTTCACAGTCCAACTTTCACATCCATACATGATTACTGGAAAAACCACAGCCTTGACTAGACAGACCTTTGCTGGCAAAGTAATGTTTCTGCTTTTGAATATGCTATCTAGGTTGGTCACAACTTTCCTTCCAAGGAGTAAGCATCTTTTAATTTCATGGCTGCAGTCACCATCTGCAGTGATTTTGGAGCCCAAAAAAATAAAGTCTGACACTGTTTCCCCATCTATTTCCCATGAGGTGATGGAACCGGATGCCATGATCTTCGTTTTCTGAATGTTGAGCTTTAAGCCAACTTTTTACTCTCCTCTTTCACTTTCCTCAAGAGGCTTTTTAGTTCGTCTTCACTTTCTGCCATAAGGGTGGTGTTATCTGCATATCTGAGGTGATAGATATTTCTCCCGGCAATCTTGATTCCAGCTTGTGTTTCTTCCAGCCCAGCATTTCTCATGATGTACTCTGCATAGAAGTTAAATAAGCAGGGTGACAGTATACAGCCTTGACATACTCCTTTTCCTATTTGGAACCAGTCTGTTGCTCCATGTCCAGTTCTAACTGTTGCTTCCTGACCTGCATACAGATTTCTCAAGAGGCAGGTCAGGTGGTCTGGTATTCCCATCTCTTTCAGAATTTTCCACAGTTTATTGTGATCCACGCAATCAAAGGCTTTGGCATAGTCAATAAGCCAGAAATAGATGTTTTTCTGGAACTCTCTTGCTTTTTCCATGATCCAGCGGATGTTGGCAATTTGATCTCTGGTTCCTCTGCCTTTTCTAAAACCAGCTTGAACATCAGAAAGTTCACGGTTCACGTATTGCTGAAGCCTGGCTTGGAGAATTTTGAGCATTACTTTACTAGCATGTGAGATGAGTGCAACTGTGCGGTAGTTTGAGCATTCTTTGGCATTGCCTTTCTTTGGGACTGGAATGAAAACGGACCTTTTCCAGTCCTGTGGCCACTGCTGAGTTTTCCAAATTAGCTGGCATATTGAGTGCAGCACTTTCACAGCATCATCTTTCAGGATTTGAAATAGCTCAACTGGAATTCCATCACCTCCACTAGCTTTCTTCGTAGTGATGCTTTCTAAGGCCCACTTCACTTCACATTCCAGGATGTCTGGCTCTATGTCAGTGATCACATCATCATGATTATCTGGGTCATGAAGATCTTTTTTGTACAGTTCTTCTGTGTATCCTTGCCACCTCTTCTTAATATCTTCTGCTTCTGTTAGGTCCATACCATTTCTGTCCTTTATCGAGCCCATCTTTGCATGAAATGTTCCCTTGGTATCTCTAATTTTCTTGAAGAGATCTCTGGTCTTTCCCATTCTGTTGTCTTCCTCTATTTCTTTGCATTGATCATTGAGGAAGGCTTTCTTATCCCTTCTTGCTATTCTTTGGCACTCTGCATTCAGATGCTATCTTTCCTTTTCTCTTTTGCTTTTCGCTTCTCTTCTTTTCACAGCTATTTGTAAGGCCTCCCCAGACAGCCATTTTGGTTTTTTGCATTTCTTTTCCATGGGGATGGTCTTGATCCCTGTACAATGTCATGAATCTCATTCCATAGTTCATCAGGCACTCTATCTATCAGATCTAGGCCCTTAAATCTATTTCTCATTTCCACTGTATAATCATAAGGGATTTGATTTAGGTCATACCTGAATGGTCTAGTGGTTTTCCCTACTTTCTTCAATTTAAGTCTGAATTTGGTAATAAGGAGTTCATGATCTGAGCCACAGTCAGCTCCCGGTCTTGTTTTTGTTGACTGTATAGAGCTTCTCCATCTTTGGCTGCAAAGAACATAATCAATCTGATTTCGGTGTTGACCATCTGGTGATGTCCATGTGTAGAGTCTTCTCTTGTGTTGTTGGAAGAGGGTGTTTGTTATGACCAGTGCATTTTCTTGGCAAAACTCTATTAGTCTTCGCGCTGCTTCATTCCATATTCCAAGGCCAAATTTGCCTGTTACTTCAGGTGTTTCTTGACTTCCTACTTTTGCATTCCAGTCCCCTATAATGAAAAGGACATCTTTTTTGGGTGTTAGTTCTAAAAGGTCCTGGTGCACGGGGACGACCCAGAGGGATGGTATGGGAAGGGAGGAGGGAGGAGGGTTCAGGATGGGGAACACATGTATACCTGTGGCAGATTCATGTTGATATATGGCAAAACCAATACAATATTGTAAAGTTAAATAATAAAATTAAATTAAAAAAAAATAAAAGTTAGAAAAGAAAAAAAATAAATAAATAAAAGGTCTTGGAGGTCTTCAAAGAACCGTTCAACTTCAGCTTCTTCAGTGTTACTGGTTGGCGCATAGACTTGGATTACTGTGATATTGAATGGTTTGCCTTGGAAACGAACAGAGATCATTCTGTCGTTTTTGAGATTGCATCCAAGTACTGCATTACGGACTCTTTTGTTGACCATGATGGCTACTCAATTTCTTCTGAGGGATTCCTGTCCACAGTAGTAGATATAATGGTCATCTGAGTTAAATTCACCCATTCCAGTCCATTTTAGTTTGCTGATTCCTAGAATGTCAACATTCACTCTGCCATCTCGTTTGACCACTTCCAATTTGCCTTGATTCACGGACCTGACATTCCAGGTTCCTATGCAATATTGCTCTTTACATAGGGGCAGCACCTAATTTAAATGGTGGAAGGGGCAATGGAGTGTGGGGACCTTATGAGAATGGTCAAGAGAAGCAGGCACAGCTGCCACTGCCCTACAGCAAGAGGCCGGAGACCCTGCTCCCTCTGGGGGCTGAGGCCAAGAAGCTAGGCAGTTTCCTTTTAAATTATTTATGTCTCTATCTTAGCTAACTTTTTAACATTGAACATCTGTTGCTAATACAATATGAAAATAGTGAAAGCTAATTTTTACAAACAGAGAGGGAGACCACAGGCTAACTCTATCTTTGTTTCCAGATCTAGAAATGGAACTCCTGGATTAACAGAAGACAAAGAACAGGACCACGGGATTATGGACTTAAACTGTTTTGTCTTAAAAGCCAAACTATCTGATGAACAGAAATGAGATGCCTCCCTCCTTTATGGGGCATGTAGGGAAAATATCTACATTAAGAGTAAGGAAGACATTTTTCATTTTTATACTTATTTACAAAAAAAATTAATAGATAGCATCACTGACTCAGTGGACATGAATTTGAGCAAACTCCAGGAGACAGGAAGCCTGGCATGTCACAGTCCATGGGGTCGCAAAGAGTTGGACACAACTGAGCAACTCCATAGTAACAATAAAATTAATTATAAAGTAATACATGAATGCATCACCACTGATAAAAATTCAAAACTATCTAAGTTTAGAGAATAAAAAGGAAACATTCCTGAAATATCCCTCTCACCCCTCAATAGCCACCTGCTGTCTCCCAATTCCACCCCCTTCCCAGAGAAAGCCCCCAGAAGGCGTGTGCCCTTTGAGACCTCTTCCTAGGCATCGACAGTTCTATATCAACATGCAATGCTTCGAAAACACAGCAAGGACTATACTCTGTATGTTATTTTCTACTTTCTTTTTACACTGAAGAGTGTGTCTTGAGGACCTTGAAGAGAGGACCGTCACTCAGCTAGAGTCAGAGCGCTCTTATGGTGGTGCGGGAAGCTGGGCTACTCACCATCTCAAAGTCAGTGCCCACGAGGCTGTTGAGATACTCCTTGTGCCGGCCATAGAGCTGAGGAAACAAACCACACCGAGACTCAAGATGCAGTCCCAGGCAGACCAGGGTTCAGGTCTGAATGGGAGGGAGAAACGCAGCAGGAATGGGAAACACCACAGAGAGCCAGGTGCCTGAGTGCTCCTGCCGCCGACATCGGACAGTTAAACACAGAGGCTCTGGAGTCCACTGGCCTGGGGCCAAGCCAGCTCCCACGCTGCTGCGACCTGGGGCAGACTCAGCTTCTTGATCTCCATTGCCTCACTTACAAAATGGTCATAAAATAAGCATTCCCTCGAAGGGCTGCGGTACAGTCTAAATGAAATTAGGCATGTGAAGGCCCTAGCACAGAGCACAGGCCATGCTCAGATAGATCATCATTAGCATAATGATCTTATAACAGGCTCAACGCCTCGTGTCTGATAGGTTAGAAGGGCTTCCCAAGTCAGGAGAGGCCATCAAGAGCAAGACCCGGCCGCTGCTGACCCACCCTCAGGCACGGCCTCAGCTCCCAGCTCTCCGGTTCTCGGATGAATCAGCACTCACGTCCTTGAACACGCGCTGCTCCCGCTCCTCCTCCTCAGGCTGGGCGAGGGAAGACACGTTGTCGATTGTATACTTCCACAGCTCCTGCTTCTCCCCCTCTGTCTCGATTCTGTAAGGTCAAAGCCACAAAGGGACTAACTGGAAAAACAGGAGACGAGGCACTCCAGACCCAACCCAGGGACAAACAAACTGTCGGCTGGGAATTTAAACGTTAGGAGAGATGAAGGGCTTTCTGAGAACTTCCTCAACTCGAGACAAGAAGTGAAGCCCAGCAAAGGAATGCTAGTCTCCACCACCTCTTTCTTCCTCTTCTCACCTGTAGGGTCCTTTGGAGCCAGTGAAGTCAGGTTTTACTGTGATCACTCCGTTGCTGTCCACCTTCAGAGTACAGAGGACATGTTCATGCTTCTTATAGCCAAGCCTAGAAACCAGAGGTAACACCAGAGTTCAAGATTGCTGGTCCCATTTCCGGGAAAGAGGATGAGGTATTCAGTTCACATCAGGGGAGAAGACAGAGGCTGGGGTGAGAACAGTCAGAGTAAAACATTTCCTTCCAAAGAAAAAGAAGGAAACAAAATCCCTCCCTCCAAAATACCTGGGATGACCGTAACAGGAGGGTGATGGTTAGCGACAGGAGAAGAGGATGAAGGTCTGAGTTGGGCAGTGAGAAGCTTCACTCACTTTCCATAGGGCCCCAGGTCTGCCATGATGTACATGGTCTGAAGAGGGGTGTTGATGACATGGTTGTTCCTGATGAATTCTTCTGAGGGCTCCCAGGTGACGATTCGTGACTTAAGAATGCCACCTTCCCTGGGAGACACCACAGGAAGGGTCACTTCCCTGGCACCCCCTGAAGACCCTGAAGGAAGAATGCAAGGGAGCACACCCAGGAGGAGTACAGGGGAGCACTCCACTGCAGAGTGGGACACTTGCGTCGGTGAGCACACCAAGAACACTGGCACAGAAGGAACACCGGGACCTCCCCAGCCCCGTACACACTTGCACTCACGTTCCTCGCCTGTCCTGCCGTCGCCGCCTGACATTTGCCATTCGCTCGACCAAGAAGGACGGCATCTCGCTGGCTGCAGTGGTCATTTTCTGACAGTGCTGGGAAAACAGAGCAGCTTGGTATAAGCCAGCAGCTCAGGGCCACGTGGGATCAAGCACCTGGAGGGAAATCTTCCTTCTGAAACCTCACAGGACCTTGAGAGCGCAGCCACCTCACAACAGCACACGCTGATGGAGAGTGCAGAGGCACAAACAGCTCAGAGAAGAGCCGACCATGCCCTGATTTGCCCTAAGGTTGTAGCAGCACATTACTCTTGAGAAATGAGTCTGCAGTCTGTAAGCCCGTACCAACAGAGTTGGGGCGGTCTACCCAGGAGATGCTGACATCACTAGGTGGTTGGAAGATGCCAAATGTAACACAAGTATTCCGTGAAAAACGCTCCGTAATTTTCCTTTCTTTACCAAAACAGACAACCTAAATTTTACATGCTACCAACCCACAACTTTCAAAAACATTAACACCTGGCTTAGAAATCTATAGACTCATAGACAAAAATCAGAAAATATAGGCTCTCCCCTCCTTCAAGGAGTTTATAATCTCACTGAGAAGATAGAACATATCATACAGTGACTGAAGAAAATCTAAAACAAGGCCACGAAGGTACGCTGTCATCGGCAAACTGAGGACACAAGCCATTCCCTATACAGTACTGAATTCCTCTTCAAATCTGTATGTTCGGTTTTGGCTGAATCCCATGATGAATTTAATCTAGATGGTTCTAGACTCCATCCACCTGTCTGATCTCATAATGCACGGGGAAAATCAAACCTAGTGGCTGCTCCCCGCAGTGTGCAGTCTGCAAGCCTAGCATTAGAGACACTGCCGGCTCCCCCAGGCCCTCCAGCAGGTGGGGCAGGGAGCAGCAGCCACACCACCCAGAGACCTGCCCACCTACCTACTCCAGCCTGGCTGCCAGAAACACACGGAAATTCCTAGACAGGCTCACTTAACAGGCTTCTGAGTTAAAACACGAGGCCAGAAAGCCAGGGGAAACAAAGGTGAAGGAGCTACAGAGCTTGGGTAAGTCTACCTGAGTCTGTCTACTTGGGAAAGAATGATACCTCCTCCAAATTGGTGTATCTATCAGAGTCAGTGTAGGTAAAAATCCGTCGGGTCTTCCTGCCACCTGAATCTTCCAGCTTTAGAATCTCTTGACGGTACTGATGATCCAAAGGGCTCTGACAGGCTGCTTCATTTTGGTACAGATCTACTTCAAACTGAGGTCACAAAGAAACAGAGTTCCAGTGAGAGTATTTTAATTTTGTCGCTACAACTGTTTGGTCAAATATCATTTGTCATGATGTTTTACCTAAACTGATGGAGGACAGAAAAGCCAACAAAGGTTAGAGCTACAAGGAACCAGAGCGACAGTCTAACTCAATTCTGCTGTTACAGAACTGGCACACCAAGACCATGTGCTGCTTTGGTATGTGGCCCAGAGGTGAAAAGCGTGTTACTCAAAATCATGAAACTGGCTAGTGGCAGGTTTTATGTGTGCTGTGCGTACACTGAGCCCGTACACACAGCAGTGGGAAGTATACACTGCTGTAAGCTTTCTGGAAGTCAGTTTGGCGATATGTATCAGGAACCTTTCCCTGCAACCAGGCAGGTGGACGTGGGCCAGGTGCAGGGACACGGAGCAGACAAGGGACACTAGCCCACCTGGCTGAAGAGCTTCTCTTGCCACCCAATCACAACCTCCTCTTCTTCTTCCTCTGGGCGGTGTCCACCTCCAAAGAAAACAGAGCGAGTCAAATGTTTGAGCCCAACTAGCCCTACTTCTTGCTCTCTGGTTGGTTATAACCAAAGTCTGTGCTCTTATATTTGCCACAAAACCAGTTGGAGTTCACTGATTATGAAGTACTCACTCTAGAGAGGCAATAGATATGTGCAGAAGCCAAGGTTAAGACCCAAGAAGTTTTAATCACCCCCACTAACTTTAATAAAAGAAATCACGTCCTCCAGGAATTATTTAATCTAATTCAGAGTTAAGAGCTGAAATTTAGATATAGGCTGAACAGCTCTTTCTCAATCCCGATTGTCTACATTTGCTATGAACCATGGCATTTTTATCTTCACTATTTCTGAAGCCATAAATCTAGAATCACAAACACTGTAACCTTAAGAGACCAAGTATTAAGAGAGAAAAGGAAAGACATATAACAGATTTGTTTTTTAAAAAGAACCAAATCTAGTATGTACACTCCTAGATGAGTATGCCTTTCCAAAGATATATGCTTCAAAACCCACCAGCTCACACTTTTGCCCAGGAATATTTCTGAACAGAAACAAAAGCAAAGAGACTAGTGACCTAACACAAACACACTGTCTTCTCTTTCTCACTTTTCTGGCTTCTCAGAGAAAGAAAAAGGCTAGAACACAGATAATACTAATACGCACATTTTCTGGGACGTCCCTGGTAGTCCCGTGGTTGCATTGCAGGGGGCATGGGTTCCATCCCTACAGGGAAAACTAAGATCCCGCATGCCACACAGCAAGGTTAAAAAAAAAAAAGTGCATTTTCCAAGCAGACCCAAATGTTTAACTTGTTTTTAAAAAGTGTTCATATTGTAAGTTTCAAGTTTGGAGTCATATTTTCTCTTAGAAAAAAAAAAAAATGTCAGAAATGGCATTTGGGTTTAGAGGTAAATTTATAATATACCCAAAGCACAGTATTTGCTATTTCACTACATTTGACCACAGTTCAGATCAGCTTCTTGATGATAGGAATCACTTCTTGAATTCAATTTTCACACAACATAATGTAGTAGTTAAAACTGCCTGGGATCAAATTCTGACTTCAACAGTTAGCAGCCCAGTGACCTTGGACAAGAAACCCAAGCTCTCTATACCTTTTCTCAGACTATAGACCTGGGTCTACTCTGTCTTAAGAAGTAACCTCAGCCCTAGGCCCTTCCCCAGATCCCCAAGGGGCCCATCACCAAAATACACCCACTGGCCGTTGGGTGAGGCCTAAAAGTGGCCAAGTCTATGAGATCCTTCCCCAGTTGGGCAGCAGGCTGGCAATGGAGGTAGTTGCTTGATGTGATTCTTTGCAGGTGGACTCTGCCAGGAAAAGAGAAGCCCAAAATACTGTTACAAGATACACAAGCAGGAGACGAACACAGAGCAAGGATGGGGAAACGAACCACTAAAGAGATTATGGCTACCAAGAGATGTGGCAGGGTGCAGGCAACAGAGAGGAGGGGAGGGGGGCATAGGGCTCTGAGGAATTTGGGGGGCGTAGGGTCCTGAAACGGTGAGTCTAGCAAGTTGCGAGTGAAGAGGGTTCCAGGTAGTGAGGGAGACGCGAGGAGACCGGGATGACAGTGGTCAGTACTGCAAACGGAAGTGAGGGCCCCAGCAAAGGAGAAGTGTAATTCAAGTTCCAATTATCTGAGAGCATAAAAGCACGGGGCTCTGGGGTGATGCGACTACCGGAGGCGGAGGTTGCGCACGGGGTCCCGAGAGCGGTACACGGCCTCTCCGGTATCACTGCTCCAGATGGCCTCCGCCATGACAGCTGCGCCGCGCACGACTGCGCCGGAAAGCGCGCCGCCCCGGTTCCCCTGGCAACTGAGACGCCGTCAGGAGTCTGGAACCCGGTTCCCTAGGCGGCGCGGGAGAAGCCCTGCCCATCGCGGGCCCCGCCAGGGCTGAGTCCCTGCCCACGCCGGCTGGGGTAATCCTGCGGAGTTGCCGCTGGTCTTTAGTGCGAACAAAGCTCGCTCACACCCAAGGCCGGGCTGGGTGCGCTTGACAAATGAGGAAACTAAAGCCGCGCTATCGGCCCCCATTATGTAGATTCGGACAGAAATGATCGTAAGCTCCAAATCCGAGTGTCCTGAGTTCCCAGCTACTACTTTTCCCACCACACCACACAGTCTTACACTGAATCATGGGACACTTTGGCCTCAGAATTGGTTGACGGGGACTCACAGAATGCACCCATTCTTCCCCGAGGAGTGACCGGAGGTGAAGACAGTTACCCAGACATCAAAGTGTCAGAAGATTAATTACTCTTTGGGTTGGCATTCACTGAACCAGAGAAAAAAGAAACAAGGAAGCTAGCAGTAAGGAAGGAAAAGATGTCATTATTGCACTGGTTTTTCCCCTGCATGTGTTATTTCCCGATTTTTAAGCCACCTTAGATACCGCACTGACCTTGAGAAAGGTCAATAAAGTGCCATTCTGAAGACGTGCTTCATTGGGCTGCCAAAGGCGGGACACACCTGTAACCTCGAGTCCGGCTCTCTGGCACCTTGGGGATGGCAGCAGTTATCAGCCTTTGTCATTTGCTGCTGCTTGTCCCCTGAACCCAGTTTGATTGTATGGCATTGGGAGCCATTAGCAACAAAGCTGCTCTTGTATAACACTAAAGACTCACTATAACAATAGCCCTATTTATGTAAGATCTAATACAGCCTGGGCTCCTTGTTTATGTTGTCCCTAATCCTCCTAGAACTCCCTTAAGTAGGTATTTGTTATTCTCATAGTCAGTGAAGTTATTGAAGGCCAGAACGTGAAGGTAGAACTGGAGTAAGTGGCAGAGGAGCTGAGACTCCAGCCCAGGCCTGTCTTTAAAGCCTGAACACCTTACCACTCTGCTTCACAACCTCTTACCTACCAATTTATTCTGTAAGAGCACACAATTCCCAACCTGGGAAATAGTAATAATTATTTCAACAGGTGAAACTGTGAAGGCAGACTATCATTCTTAAGAAAAAAGATCACTCTAATTTTTTCTTTTAAAATTGTGAATAGGCAACACTTTGCCATATGAATCACAAATGATGAAGTTGGAGCCTGAAACAACTTTGGTTTTACACCAAATCTAACTTAGAGCAAAGTCAACCTGACATAAGTATAAGCAAAGTACTGTATCACATGATATGCAAATATAAGTGATTTGTCTAAGTAACCATAATTAAATTATCTTTATACAGGTAAACTAGATTTTTATTCCTTTTATTTACTGATATAAATCAGGATTCTTAAAATCGGGATCCATGAGCAGAGTTCAAGGGGTCTACTGATTCCCTTACCCAGTGGGGAGAGGGAAGGGAGAAAAGCAAGATAGGGGTATGAGATTAGGAATTACAAACTACTATGTATAAAATAAATAAGAAATAGAGATATGTTTTATAACAGGAAAATATAGCTATTCTTTTGTAATAACTTTAAATGGAATATAATCTATAAAACTATTGAATCCCTGTTTCAGGTTTTATACCTGAAACTAACGATCTAAATTGACTGTGCTGTGCTTAGTCATACAATCGTGTCTGACTCTGCGATCCCATGGACTGTAGCCTGCCATGCTCCTCTGTCCTTGGGGATTCTATAGGCAAGAATACTAGAGAGGGTTACCAGGCCCTCCTCCCGGGAATCTTCCCAACCCAGGGATTGAACCCAGTTTTCCTGCATTGCAGGTGTAGTCTTTACTGTTTGAGCCACCAGGGAAGCCCAAATCAACTAACTATACTTCAACTAAAAAAAAAAAAAAACTCCCTAGGGACTTCCCTCGTGGTCCAGTGCTTAAGAATCCACTTTGCAATTCAGGGGACACGGGTTTGGTCCTTGGTATGGGAACTAAGATCCCACATGTCACAGGGCAACTAAGACGGCAGACCACAACTACTGAGCCTTTGCACCACAACTAGAGAATCAATGCACCACAACCAAAGATCCTGCATGATGCAACAAAGATCCCACGTGCTGCAACTAAGCCCTGATGCGGACAAATTAAACAAACGAAAAACCCTCCTTGAGCTTTTTTCTTTTTTCTCCTTGGGCCATTTTTCTGGAAAGAGTTTGTGGCTTTTATCAGATTCTGGAAGGAGTCTGTATCCTGATATCAAGAAGAGCCTGATCCCCACTATGTGTACTGACATCTTGCTAAAAATGTAAAGTTTGGATTACATAACATAAAGGCCAAAATCCCCTGTACCATCACCAGCGACCGTTCCTCCCCTATCCCTAATCAGGAATGTTTAGAGTCGATATTTACTGTGCTCTCCCTAAAATAGTGCCATTGTTTGGATAATTTTTTTTGGTTAAAAAACGATTGCACAATCATGAAGGGTAAACATGGCTTCCTTTTCACATGTTTATAAGCCAAGACATTAATTGTATTTCTCAATCTTATGACCAGGAAACGTAGAGCCTGGATTTATGTTCAAGATGTTTTGACTCAAACCTATGGGCTCTCCTATGAAGTGGACTGTCTCCTTAAAACTACTCCCATTCCCAAGCCCATTTTTTTCTTTCTTAAACTGGTCACATCTGAGCTACATCATAACAGTCCAATCACTCTCTTTCCCCTCTCCAGCTGATACTTTATAACTTACTTGGAAGTTATAAAGTTAGTGCTTATTCTCACAGAGGAGGAAGAATGTCATACGCTTCTTCCAAAACTTTTCTGTGTCCCCCAGGGTCCGTGCTTTGTGTCTATTAACTGTCCCTTGAACTGACCTTGGTTCAGAGAAGAGATCCTTCTGGAATGCAACAATCTTATGAGGAATAATAGACTTGACTCTTGCTTTTCTCCCTCTGCCTCTGACTTTGAAGATAGAGCTGTGGGCCTTAAACATACCATAAAGCAGAGATTGTCAGATTGGATAAAAAGCAAGCTCTGATTGTATGCTGTCCATGAGACACTGGCTTTAAATATAAAGACATTCATAATTTAAAAGTTAAAAAATATAAGGAAATCTTGCTATTTGTGACAACATGGTTGTAAGGGTATTAAGCTGAGTGAGGTTATTATGCTGAGTGAAAAAAGGTCAGAAAAGATAAATACTTTCATTTCATTTATATGTGGAGTCTAAACACTAAAACAAGTAAATAAACACAACAAAATAGAAACAGAATTATAGACACAAAGAACAAATAGGTTTCAGGGAGAGGGGAGGAAAGAAATAGGTGAAGTAGATTAAGAAATACAAACTTCTACTTGCAAGGTAAACTAGTCATGAGTATGAAATGTACAAGGTGGGGAATATAGTCGATAATTATGTAATATTGTATGATGAGAGGTCATAACTAAACTTATGTTGATCATTTTGAAATGTATAGAAATATCAAACCACTGTTGAATAACAGAAACTAATATAGTATTGTAGTTCAGTTATATTTCAAAAACAAACTCATAGAAAAAGAGATCAAATTTGTGTTTATCAGAAGTGGGGGGTAGAGAGAGGGGAAATTGGATTCAGACACTCAAAAGGTGCAAACTTCCAGTTAAAAGAAAAATATGTGTATGTAAAGTACAACATGATAAATAGAATTAATATTGCTGTACATTACATATGAAAGTTATTAAGGTAAATCCTAAGCAATCTCATCACAAGGGAAAATATTTTTTCTATTTCTTTAATTTTGTATATGTACTTTTGCATTCTGTAATTTTGATGAGATTATGGATATTCACTAAACTTACTGATAATCATTTCATGATGTTTATAAATCAAATCATTATGCTGTACACCTAAAACTTACACAGTGCTGTATGTCAGTTAGATCTCAATAAAACTGGATGAAAACAAAAGTAGAAATGAAAAAGAAAAACAAATTAGTTTTTTAAAGTTAAAGGATGGAAAAAGATGTACCAAGCAAACATTAATCCAAAGAAAACTAGAAAGGCTATCTTAATAACAGACAAAATAGATTTCAAAACAAGGGATATTACCAGGAATAAGGAAATACATTTTGTAATGATAAATGCACCAATTCATCAAGAGAACATAAGAAAACTAAATATTCATGCACTTAACAATTTCAAAATACATGAAGCAAAAAATTGATAGACTTGAAAGGGGAAATAGGCAAATTCAGTTATAGTTGGAGATAGTAACACTCTTTTTTTTAATTGAAGTATGATTGACTTATAATATTGTATTAATTTCAGGTGTTCAGTTCAGTTCAGCTCAGTTGCTCAGTTATGTCCGACTCTTTGCAACCCCATGAACCGCAGCACGCCAGGCCTCCCTGTCCATCACCAACTCCCGGAGTTCACTCAGACTCACGTCCATCGAGTCAGTGATGCCATCCAGCTATATCATCTTCTGTCGTCCCCTTCTCCTCCTGCCCCAATCCCTCCCAGCATCAGGGTCTTTTCCAATGAGTCAACTCTTCGCATCAGGTGGCCAAAGTACTGGAGTTTCAGCTTCAGCATCATTCCCTCCGAAGAAATCCCAGGGCTGATCTCCTTCAGAATGGACTGGTTGGATCTCCTTGCAGTCCAAGGGACTCTCAAGAGTCTTCTCCAACACCACAGTTCAAAAGCATCAATTCTTCGGTTCTCAACCTTCTTCACAGTCCAACTCTCACATCCATACATGACCACAGGAAAAACCATAGCCTTGACTAGACGGACCTTTGTTGGCAAAGCAATGTCTCTGCTTTTGAATATGCTATCTAGGTTGGTCATAACTTTCCTTCCAAGGAGTAAGCGTCTTTTAATTTCATGGCTGCTGTCACCATCTGCAGTGATTTTGGAGCCCCAAAAAATAAAGTCTGACACTGTTTCCACTGTTTCCCCATTTACCTCAAGAAGCTTTTTAGTTCCTCTTCACTTTCTGCCATAAGGGTGGTGTCATCTGCATATCTGAGGTTATTGATATTTCTCCTGTCAATCTTGATTCTAGCTTGTTGCTTCTTCCAGCCCAATGTTTCTCATGATGTTCTCTGCATAGAAGTTAAATAAGCAGGATGACAATATACAGTCTTGACATACTCCTTTTCCTATTTGGAAACAGTCTGTTGTTCCATGTCCAGTTCTAACTGTTGCTTCCTGACCTGCATACAGGTTTCTCAAGAGGCGAGTCAGGTGGTTTGGTATTCCCATCTCTTTCAGAATTTTCCACAGTTTATTGTGATCCACACGGTCAAAGGCTTTGTTACAATTTCAGGTGTACCACACAGTAATTCAATATGTTTGTAGATTATGCACCAAAGTTATTGCAATATTATTGATTATATTACCTATGCTGTACATTTATCCCTGTGACTTATTTATTTTATAACTGGTAGTTTGTACCTCTTAATTCCCTTCACCCATTTTGCACATCCCTGAACCCTCCTCCCTTCTGGCAACCCCAAGTTTGTCCTCTGTATCTCTAAATCTATTTCTGTTTTATTCTACTTTTTTGTTTCTTTGTGTTTTAGATTCCAGATATAAATGAAAACATTCAGTATTTGTTTTTCTCAATCTTATTTCACTTAGCATAATACCCTTTTGGTACATGCATGCTGTTGCATATGACAAGATTTCATTCTTCTTATAGCTGGGTAATAATCCATTGTGTATATATGCCACATCTATTTATTCGTCTACTGATGAACTTGAGGCTGCTCCCGTGTCTTGGCGATTATAAATAATGCAACCGTGAACACTGTGGGTATACATCATTTTCAATTAGTGTTTTTATTTTCTTCAGATAAAAACCCAGGGGTGGAATTTCTGGATGGTATGGTAGTTATATGTTTAATTTTTTGAGGACTCTCTATATTGTTTTCCACACTGACTACAACAATTTACATTTCCTACCAAGAGTTTATGAGGGTTCTCTTTTTACTACATCTTCACCAACACTTGTTATTTGTTCTCTTTTTGGTAATTCTTTCTTTCTAATGTATTTATTTTAATTGGAATCTAATTACAATATTGTAGTGGGTTTTGCCATACATTGACATGAATCAGCCGTGGGTGTACACGTGTCCCGCACCCTGAACCCCCTTCCCCGCTTCCTTCCCATCCTGTCCCTCAGGGTCATCCCAGTACACCAGTAAGGTGTGAAGTAATGCCTCATTGTGGTTTTGCATTTCCCTGATGGTTAGCAGCTTTTCATGTCTCTTGGCCAACTATATGTTTTCTTTGGAAAACTCCTGTTTCAGGTCCCTTTTAAATCAGATTTTTATCTAATGAGTTGTATGAGTTCTTTGTATATTTTGGATATTTAACATTAACTGCTTATTAGACATATCAGTTGCAAATATATTCTCCCATTCAGTATGTTCCTTTTCATTTTGTCCACAATTTACTTCACTGTGCACAAGATTTTTAGTTTGATATGATCTCTCTCTCTCTCTCTCTTTTTTTTTTTTTTTTTTTGCTTTTGTTGCTCTGTACTGAGAAATAAGATCCAAAAATTATTGCTAAAATCAGTGTCTAAGAGTGATTTTTCTTCTGGAAGTTTTATAGTTTCAGGTCTGATGTTTATGTCTTTAATCCATCTATTTTGAGCTTATTTTTGTATAGAGGGTGAGAAAATGGTCTGGTTTCACTCTTTTACATGTAGCTGTTCAGTTTTCCAACAATTTTTCTCTCCAAAAGAGAGATTATCTTTTCCCCAATATATATTCTTGCCTCCTTTGTCATCAGTAAATTGATCATATGTGCATGAGTTTATTTCTAGGCTCTCTACTCTGCCCCATTGATCTATGTGTGTGTATGTTTGTGCCCGTACCATACCATACTACTTTTTTTTAACCATCGTTACATGTGTGCATTTTATTTAACAGTGCTGTGTACATAGTGGGCAATTACGTTCTTATATGAATATCTAGTCTTTCTAGATATTTAGAAGTGCTTAATGCATTTAAAAGAAGTAGTAGTAGAATAATGCTATTTATAAATAGCTTTTTTATAGTATAAATTAAAATGATTCATGTCTTGAGAATTACAGAATCTCAAGGGAGTTTTGCTGATTGTAATAGCATTTCTTAATTATGAAAATATGATAGATAACACATTTGCAGGAGACTTGGAAAATACAGAAAAAGGTTACACACAGTTCCACTATATATTATAATTATTTTAAGTAGATAAATTAAGATTTTTAGTTGGAGTTTCAATATCAAACTATATAACACCATACATAAAAGTTAACTCAAAATAGATTAAGGATCTAAACGTAAGGCCAGAAACTATAAAACTCCTAGAGGAAAACATAGGCAAAACACTCTCTGACATAAACCACAGCAGGATCCTTTATGGCCCACCTCCCAGAATATTGGAAATAAAAGCAAAAATAAACAAATAGGACCTAATTAAAATTAAAACCTCTGCACAACAAAGGAAACTATAAGCAAGTTGAAAAGACAGACTTTAGAATGGGAGAAAATAACAGCAAATGAAGCAATAGACAAAGAATTAATCTCAAAAATATACAAGCAACTCCTGCAGCTCAATTCCAGAAAAATAAAAGAGCCAATCAAAAAGTGGGCCAAAGAACTAAACAGACATTTCTCCAAAGACATACAGATGGCTAACAAACACATGAAAAGACACTCAACATCACTCATTATCAGAGAAATGCAAATCAAAACCACAATGAGGTACCATTTCACGCCAGTCAGAATGGCCACTATCCAAAAGTCTACAAGCAATAAATGCTGGAGGGGGTGTGGAGAAAAGGGAACTCTCTTACACTGTTGGTGAAAATGCAAACTAGTACAGCCACTATGGAGAACAGTGTGGAGATTCCTTTAGGTGCACTGGGATGACCTAGAGGGATGGTGTGGGGAGGGAGGTGGGGGGCGTGGTTCGGGATTGGGAACACATGTACACCCATGGCGGATTCATGTTGATGTATGGCAAAACCAATACAATATTGTAAAGTAATTAGCCTCTAATTAGAATAAATAAATTTAAATTAAAAAAAAAAACTGGAAATAGAACTGCCATATGACCCAGCAATCCCACTGCTGGGTATACACACCTAGGAAACCAGAATTGAAAGAGATATGTGTACCCCAATGTTCGTTGCAGCACTGTTTATAGTATCCAGGACATGGAAGCAACATAGATGTCCATCAGCAGATGAATGGATAAGAAAGCTGTGGTACATATACACAATGGAATATTACTCAGCCATTAAAAAGAATACATTTGAATCAGTTCTAATGAGGTGGATGAAACTGAAGCCTATTATACAGAGTCAAGTAAGCCAGAAAGAAAAACACCAATACAGCATACTAACACATTTATATGGAATTTAGAAAGATGGTAACGATAACCCTGTATGCAAGACAGCAAAAGAGACAGCTGTATTGAACAGTCTTTTGGACTCTGTGGGAGAGGGCGAGGGTGGGATGATATGGGAGAATGGTGTTGAAACATGTAAATTATCATATGTGAAATGAACCACCAGTCCAGATTCGATGCATGATACAGGGTGCTTGGGGCTGGTGCACTGGGATGACCCAGAGGGATAGGATGGGGAGAGAGGTGGGAGGGGAGTTCAGGATGGGGAACACATGTACAACCATGGCGGATTCAAGTCAATGTATGGCAAAATCAATACAATATTGTAAAGTAAAAGAAATAAATAATAATTTTAAAAAAAAATCAATAGAATGAATATACAGAGAAGTAGATGGATATAGTAGACAAAAAACACAGCAAACCAATTCGACATAACTAAGATTTATACAATTTTCACACAACAGTAGGATGCAAATTCTATTCAAGTTCCCATAGACTATAAACTAGGAGACATATCCAGGACATAAGACCAGATATTAATTTCTCACTTAAATGCTTTCTTCTCTGCAATCACCTGTGTTTTTCAGTCTTCTTTAATCTAATTATCTGCTGGTGGGTGGCATTGTACTCCCTCCCTGTTAGTTGTTTGGCCTGAGGTGACCCAGCCCTGGGGCCTACAGGCTCTACAGAGGAGTTAATGGTGAGCTCCAAGAGGACTTAAGCCAGGGAGCAGCTTTCAGGACGGCTGCTACCAGTGCCCTGGTTCCTGGGGTGAGCCACTGCCAACCGATGCCTTCCACAGGAGACCTTCCAACACCTGCAGGTGGGTCTGGTTCAATCTCCTGTGGGGTCATTGTCCCTGTCCCTTGGGTCTTGGTGAATGCCAAATTTTGTTTGTGCCCTCTGAGAGTGGAGTCTCTTTTCCCCCAGTCCTGTGGAAGTTCTGTAATCAAATCCCCCTGGCATTCAAGTTCAGATTCCCTGGGGATTTCCAGTCTCTTTGCCAGATCCCCAGGCTAAGAAGCCTGACATGGAGCTCAGAACCTTCACAACAGTAGGAGAACTTCTTTGGTATTATTGTTCTCTGGTTTGTTTGTCACTCAGCTGGCAGATACGGGATTTGATTTTATCATGATTGCACACCTCCTACCATCTTGCTGCAGCCTCTCCTTTGTCTTTGGATGGTGGGGTATCTTTTTTTGGTGGGTTCCAGCATCTTCCTGTCGATGGTTTTTCAACAGCTAGTTGCAATTTTGGTGCTCTCGCAGGAGGAGATGAGAGAACATCCTTCTACTCCATCATCGTATGTAAATCCACACCATATTATTTTGATTACTATAATTTTGCAGGATAGCTTGAAGTCAAACAGAGTATTTCCAGTATTTTCAAGGAGAGTACAAAAGATAAAGTTTATTCTTCTTCATCAAGATTGCTTGGGCTATTCAGGGTCTTTTGTAGTTCCACACAGATTTTATGGTTATTTGTTCCAGTTCTGTGAAAAATGTCATTGGTATTGATATTTTGATAGGGATTGCATTGAATATGTAGATTGCCATGAGTAGGATGGACACTTAACAATATTAATTTTTCTGATCCATGATCATGGTATAGCTCTCTGTTTATTTGTGTCATCTTTTTTTTCATCAAGGTCTTATAGTTTTCAGAGTACAGATTTTTTTATCCCCTTGGTTAAATTTGCTTTTAGATATTTATTATTTTTGATACTACTGTAAATGGTATTGTTTCCTTGGTTTCTCCTTCTGATAGTTCATCATAAGTGTATAGAAATACCAAATGTTTCTGTATATCAATTTGGTATCAAGCAACTTAACTGAATTCATTTATTAGCTCTAATATTTTTGGTAGAAGCTTTATGGTTTTCTCTGTGTAATATCACGTCATCTACAAATAGTGATGGTTTTATTTCTCCCTTTCTAACTTAGGAGTCTCTTATTTCTTTTTCTTGTCTAATTACAGTGGCTAGGTCTTCCAGTACTACATTGAATAAAAGTAGCAGGAATGGGCTTACTTGTCTTGTTCCTGATCTTAAAGGAAAAGCTGTCAACTTTCGACCATTGAGAATGATGTTAGCTTCTAGGTTTGTCATAAATGACCTTTTATATGTTGAGGTGTGTTCCTTCTATGCCCACTTTGTTGAGATTGTTTTTATCATGAATGGATGTTGAATTTTTTCATAAGCTTTTTCTGCATCTATTGAGATGATTATGTGACTTCATTGTATTAATGTGGCGTAGCACATTGATTGATTTATGGATATTGAATGATCCTTATATTCCTAGAATAAATTCCACTTACTCATGATGTATGATACTTTTAATGTATCATTGAATTTGGTTTGCTAATGTTTTGTTGAGGATTTTTGTGAATACGTCCATCAGTGATATTGGGCATTTTTTTTGGGGGGGTGGTAATGTCTCTGGTTTTGATATCAGGATAAATGCTGGCCTCACTGAATGTGTTTGAAAGCATTCCTTCTGGAGTTGCTGACAAAGGTCCACATAGTTAAAGTTCTGGTTTTTCCAGTAGTCATGTCTGGATGTGAGAGTTGTACCATAAAGAAAGCTGAGCGCCAAAGAATTGATGCTTTTGAATTGGGCTGGAGAAGACTCTTGAGAGTCCCTTGGACAATAAGGAGATCAAACCAGTCAATCCAAAAGGAAATCAACTCTGAATATTCATTGGAAGGACTGATGCTGAAGCAGAAGCTCCAATACTTTGGCCACCAGATGTGAAGGGCCAACTCAAAAGCCTGATGCTGGGAAAGACTGAAGGGAAAAGGAGAAGAGGTTGGCAGAGGATGAGATGGTTAGATAGCATCACCACTCAATGGACATGAATTTGAGCAAACTCTGGGAGACAGAGAAGGACAGAGGAACCTGCCAAAGAATTCCTCAGGGGATTGCAAAGAGTCAGATATGACTTAGTGACTTAACACAGCAAATAATAATAAAGGGGCAGCATAAAGAAACTAGGGCGGAGGGTAAGAAACTGTCTTATATGGAACTATGGTGGTGGTATACAACTTACAATCTATAGAACTGTGTGGCACAGTGAGTGGGTGTCCTTGTATGTAAATTGTAAACTATTTACCAAGTTGTGAGTGTGCTTAGTGGGCTTCCCTGGTGGCTCAGATGGTAAAGAATCCACCTGCGATGCGGGAGACCTGGGTTGGAAAGATCCCTGGAGGAGGGCATGGCAACCCACTCCAGTATTCTTGCCTAGAGAATCCGCATGGACAGAGGAGCCTGATGGGCTACAATCCATGGGATCCAAAGAGTGGAACACAACTCAAAATCTAAAGAACTGTGTGTCACAATGAGTGGGTGTCACTGTATGTAAATTGTAATCTATTTACCGAGTTGTGAGAGGGATCCAAAATGGAATGCAGACTATGACCAAGAATTCTAACTGTCTTAAAAGCAACTTACATAACCACACTGAAGGGAGTGAGAAAATAAGGAACTACCTGAAATAACTCTGGAAAGTAGTGCTTTGATGGATTCACAAGGCTAAAGACAAAAAGAGCTGTCCACAAACACTGTATTCTAGTTAGTAAATTTATCTCTCAGAAGGTTATAGGTTCACAATTCTGAAAGTACTTTGTCTGCTAGAGTTGAACAAATAAGTAATCATATTGTAGAGAACAAGAATCATGCTTCTCAGTGTCTGAGAAAAAAGTTACAAATAAGAAGAGGGGGTAAAGCAGACAGTGAAGCCTGTGGTGCTGGATCAGATTTGGAGTTAACAATAAAACTCCTGGAGGTTTAAAAAAATATGTACAAAGACAGAGTCAGACATGAAAATAGGTATGTAAGTATGTATGTATGTGTGTTTGCATGAGCTCCATACATACATATAGTTCCCAGCTCTGTCCATCTAGAGAGTCCAGAAGCAGTCACTCTCCAGTAGAAATGAGCATCCCTAGCAACCAGATTTGGTTGTATATATCATTCTTCATTACAAGGGATCAGATCTCCTTGGAGAATTGATTGATTTCCTGGAAGAAATAGAATGGAACCTCTTAACAACCACTGGGCTAGATGCCTTCCCTCAGCCAAGGGCTGAGGTGAGTGCATGTATGAGTTGTTAACAGCCAACATGCTCAGCAGCTGGTCAAGGGGACCTGGGCAGGGTGCCAACAGCATCTGCTGCAAGTGTGTTTTGGTGATCCCAGGAACTGGTACAAGTGTGCTATTTACAAGACAGCTTACCCAGGGCACCAAGAGAGGAAGCATCCTCACCTCTCCCCAGCCCTTTCCAGGCAATGAGTCAACAGTGGAACAGGTGGGACCACATGGGTATTACCGAATGGACATTACCAGAATCAGTAGGAAAATAAAGGAGATCAACAGCACCCAGGCTCTGAAACAGTTCATTTGTGTGCCCTAGCCAGAACTCAAATACCTTTCCTTAAGAGACATACTTGGCTTTTGATAATCAAATGCTTTTATCTTGGGCAGCCCCATTTTCCCTACAAAGTGTCCCAACAAGTTGGCCAAGGTCTTCAGTGACACGTTCAAGATTTGGAGCACAAGGAGTGTTCTCAATGGTAGGACTCTTATGGCATTGGCTCCTATGGCCCCTCCTCCTCCGAGAAGTGATTTCAATTCTTGGAAACACAGGGACTTGAAAATTTTCTTTCCGTGCTCCTCCCTTTCTTGGCGTTCTCCTGGAAATACAAAAATACAAAGAAATTTATCTCTTCAATAAATTCTAATAAATGGCAGAACTTTCTGCCATCTATGAGTCTTTCAAGTTTAATTTCATTAAAGTCCATTGACTCCCCCCAGATAAATCTGTATCCAATTATCATATCTGTATTTACACAATAATTTTGAATCAAGTTTTCGGCTATTACCTCAAAAGAATCATTTGGCTATAGCTACTAAGGTTGAAATTAAGTGATGATACAAATTATTTTGAGTATGAATTCTTAGCAATCCTCTCTGGGCCCCTAAGATGTGATAATTATAAGTTTGGTCCACAATTTATTAATTAATTCACTTGATTCAACAAATATTTAGTGTTGGTCTTTTGTGTATAGGCTGCTGTGTAAGCTCTGCGGATATGTGATATACTAAACATTCTCTGACCACATGAAATGAACATTCTAAGTAGACATGCAGACGGTAAACAAAGAAAAAGGTAAAACACGGTACAATATTGGGTGGCCAGTTCCATGAAGAAAAATCAAACAAGGAAGGATAATAAGAATTGTGGGAGTAGAAGAGCTTAAAATACTTTTAAGGGAAATCAAATCCCTTATGACTATACAGTGGAGGTGACAAATAGATTCAAGGGATTAGGTCTAATAGACAGAGTGCCTGAAGAACTATGGATGACAGTTCATAATATTGTACAGGAGTCAGTGACCAAAACCATCCCCAAGAAAAAGAAATGCAAGAAGGCAAAGTGGTTGTCTGAGGAAACTTACAAATAGCTGAGAAAAGAAGAGAAGTAAAAAGACAAAAGAAAAAGGAAAAGATACACCCAACTAAATGCAGAGTTCCAGAGAACAGCAAAGAGAGATAAAAAAAAAAAGTGTTCTTAAGTTAACAATGCAAAGAAATAGAGGAAAACAGTAGGATGGGAAAACTAGAGATTTCTTCAAGAAAACTGGAGATACCAAGGGAAAATCTCATGCAAAGATAGGTACAATAAAGGACAGAAACTGCAAGGACCTAACAGAAGCAGAAGAGATTAAGAAGAGGTGGGAAGAATACACAGAACTGTACAAGAAAGGTTTTAGTGACCCGGATAACCCTGATGATGTGATCGCTCACCTAGAGCCAGACACCCTGCTGTGTGAAGTCAAGTGGGCCTTAGGAAGCATTACTATGAACTAAGCTGTTGAAGGTGATAGAATTCCAGTTGAGTTATTTCAAATCCTAAAGATGATGTTGTTAAAGTACTACACTCAATATGCCAGCATATTTGGAAAATTCAGCAGTGGCCACAGGACTGGAGAAGGTCACTTTTCATTCCAATTCCAAAGAAAGGCAATGCCAAAGAATGTTCAGACTACTGTACATTTGCACTTGTTCCACATGCTACCCAGATAATGCTCAAAATACTTCAAACTAGGCTTCAACAGTACATGAACTGAGAACTTCCAGATGTACAAGCTGGGTGTACAAAAAGCAGAGAAACAAGAGAACAATATGCCAACATCTATTGGATCATAGAAAAAGCAAGAGAATTCCAGAAAAACATCTACTTCCGCTTCATTGACTGCGCTAAAGCCTTTGTCTGTGTGGATCACAACAAACTGTGGAAAATTCTTGAAGATATGGGAATACCAGACAACCTTACGTGCCTCCTGAGAAACCTGTCTGCAGGTCAAGAAGCAACAGTTAGAACCAGACGTGGTACAACAGACTGGTTCCAAATTGGGAAACGAGTATGTCAAGGCTGTATATTGTCACCCTGCTTATTTAACTTCTATGAACAGTACATCATGCAAACTGCCAGGCTGGATGAAGCACAAGCTGGAACCAAAATATCAATAACCTCAGATACGCAGATGACACCACCCTTATGGCAGAAAGTAAAGAGGGACTAATTAGCCTCTTGATGAAGGTGAAAGAGGAGAGTGAAAAAGCTGGCTTAAAACTCAGCATTCAAAAAACGAAGATCATGGCATCTGGTCCCATCACTTCATGGCAAATAGATGGGGAAACAATGGAAACAGTGACAGACTTTCTTTTCTTGGGCTCCAAAATCACTGCAGATGGTGACTGCAGCCATGAAATTAAAGGACATTTGCTCCTTGGAAGAAAAGTTACAACAAACCTAGACAGCATATTAAAAAGCAGGGACATTACTTTGCCAACAAAGGTCCATATAATCAAAGCTATGGTTTTTCCAGTAGTCATATATGGGTGTGAGAATTGAACCATAAAGAAAGTTGAGCACTGAAGAACTGATGCTTTTGAACTGTGGTGTTAGAGAAGACTTCTGAGAGTCGCTTGGAATGCAAGGAAATCAAACCAGTCAATCCTAAAGGAAATCAGTCCTGCATATTCATTGGAAGGACTGATGCTGAAGCTGAAGTTCCATTACTTTGGCTACCTGATGCAAAGAGCTAACTCATTAGAAAAGACCCTGATGCTGGGAAATATTGAAGGCAGGAGGAGAAGGAGACGACAGAGGATGAGGTGGTTGGATGACATCACTGACTCAATCAACATGAGTTTGAGCGAGCTCTGGAAGATGGTGAAGGACAAGGAAGCCTGGCATGCTGCAGTACATGGGATCACTAAGAGTCAGACATGACTGAGCTACTGAACTGAATTGATATATATACATATATACACTCTCCCTCTTGAGTCTCCCTCCCATCCCACCCCCCACCCCCCATCCCCCCGCTCTAGGTCATCACAGAGCACCACGCTGGATTTCCTGTGTTAAATAGCAGCTTCCCACTGGCTATCTATTTTACACATAGTAGCATATAAATATCAAAGCTACTCTCTCAATTCACCCCCTCCCAGGACTTAATGTCAGGGTCACCAGGCAGAAATTGAAGAATCAGAGTATGAAGACCTTATCAGTTGCTAGCAAGTCTGCAAAGGACAAAAGGGGCCAAGGCCACACACGGCAAGAAGCAAAATTTCCCAATTCAGTTAAGGGCAAGAGTTGAAAGCCCAGGTACAGGAAGAAGAAAAAAGGGATTTCAGAGGTAGACTTCCATTCCTCCCCGCTCCTCTGCAGCCCCAACACCTGAGTGGAACTCCCTGGCTACTGTGACGTAGGTTTTGTCAGTTATGCTGGTGGTAGTGATGGTGGTTGGCAGGTTGATTATCTGCTTGTTTGTTTTTTTAAAAAATGCGTATTAATTTCCTGGGAGGCAAGGAAAATCCAGCCTTCTAGGACACAAAGCTTTTAACTGCTCTCTTGAGAGAGGGTGGAAGGAAAAGTATTTTTATTCTTTCAACAGAAGAAAATAGTTAAGATCTCAATCAGTTTGGAATGCTGCAATGAACAGATTTTAAATCTGATGAAACTGGCTGACCTGGAGAGATAGGGCTGGAAAGTTAACAATCCTGTTTGGGACTTAGCATCACAGCTCCCAGTGCTGCTGATCCATGGACCACCCTTTGTATAGCAAGGTGTTAAGCTGGTGTCCTGGAAGAGGGTCCATGTGCCATGCTTGCTGTTGCATTAGGAGGAGGTACGAGAAAGTCAGGATGCAGGATTGTGTTGCCAACTTCTTGTAGCCCTTGATAAGCCTCTTTTTTTCTACAAAAAAAAGAGGCATGCTTAGCCTCACACTGGCTTGTGTGAAAACAGAGAAAGAACAAAACACATTTCTGTTAAGAGAGGTTCTCGTTGCCTGTGAGTTACACTTTTTAAAAATGGCTGAAATGTACTTTTCACAATAGCCAAGATATGGAAACAACCTAAATTCTCATCAACAGATAAATGGATGAAGATGGTGATGATGATGATCATATATATATACACACACACAAAATGGCATACTACTCAGCCATAAAAAAAAGAATGAAGGAATGCCATTAGCAGCAACATGGATGGGCCTAGAGATGATCATACTAAGTGAAGTAAGTCAGACAGACAAAGACAAATACCATACGAAATCACTTACGTGTGGAATCTACAGTATAACACAAATGAACTAATCTGCGGTTCACAGATTCACAGATGTAGAGAACAGATTTGTGGTTTCCTGAAGGACAGAGCTTGGTGAGGGAAGGCTGGATTGGGAGTTTGGGATTAGTAGATGCAAAGTACTACATGTGGAATAGATAAACAACAAGGTCCTACTGTATAGCCCAAGGAATTATATTCAATATCCTGTGATAAATCATAATGGAAAAGAATATGTAAAAGAATGTATATATATATATAAAATTGACTCACTTTGCTGTACAGCAGAAATCAATACAACATTGTAAATCAACTATACTTCAATAAAATTTTTTTAATTTAAATGGCTGAAATGTGATAATTGTTTCTCTTGTTCAACTTTTTAGAGTGTGCCCATAGTAACAGAAAATACATGTGAATGAGTGAATAACTGAACTCACTCTAAGAAACAGCTACTCAGTAATAAGAACCACCCACCAAAGAAGCAGGTTGCCATGTAATGAGGTCTCCAACCAGAAGTTTTAAGCAGAGACTTGGTGATCTGTCAAAGATGAGATAGAGCGGTACTTCTCCAGCTTTAATGTGAATAAGTGTTACCTGGGGATCTTGTGGAAAGGCAGATTCTGATTTGATAGGTCTGGGGTGGGCCCTGGGAGTTTGTATTTCTAGATAGTTCCAGAGGATTCCAATGCTGCAGGTGCAGACTCTTTTACTCAAAGTGCAGACCACACTTTAAACAGGAAGGATATAGCAGGGGATCTCATAGATAGATAGAAAGGTCAACTAGGTTGCGTGCAAGCTAAGTCGCTTCAGTCGTGTCTAGCTCTATGATCCCATGGACTGTTGCCCACTAGGCTCCTCTCGGCAAGAATACTGGAGTGGGTTGCCAGGCTCTCCTCCAGGAGATTTTCCCGACCCAGTGATCAAATCCATGTCTCCTATGTCTCCTGCATTGGCAGGTGGATTCTTTACCACTAGCGCCACCTGGGAAGTCCTCTACCAGGTTATTAGTTTCCAAACCTGCCTGTACATCAGACTCACCCAGGAGATGTACTAGAAATAAAGGTTCTTAAGCTCCAATGCCAGAGATTCAAATTCTGTAGATGAGGAACAGAACCTGGACCCTTGTATTTTTAACAACCTTTCCACTGATTCAGACACAATCTTTGGGAAACTCTGAACCAGAGGCTTCCTAAATTTATTTCAAACTCTACACTTCCTTTTCTCAAGAATCTGACAAATATAAAGCAGAATGGGGCAAGTGTAGGCTGACAGCAATCCTTCCGCTGTATGTGTGTGTGTGCTTAATCGCTCAGTGGTATCTGACTCTTTGGCACCCAATAGACTGTAGCCTGCCAGGCTCCTCTGTCCATGGGGATTCTCCAGGCAAGAATACTGGAGTGGGCTGCCATGCCCTCCTCCAGGGGATCTTCCCAACCCAAGGATTGAACCCAGGTCTCCCACACTGCAGGTGGATTCTTTACCATCTAAGCTAACAGAGAAATCTGTCCTCATGTATAGATGTTGTAAATAGCACAGGGTCAGAACACGTCCCTGTTATTTAGGAGTCCTAGCTTTACACTTATTCCCTCTCCTGGGAGTTTGGCATTTTCCATCCTTTTGCAGAGTAGACTTTGCTCATACTCTCAAAATAGCTCTATTTAGTGATTCTTTCCTTGGAAGAAGGACTATGACAAACCTAGACAGCATATTAAAAAGCAGAGATGTTACTTTGCCAACAAAGGTCCCTATAGTCAAAGCTATGGTTTTTTCAGTAGTTATGCATGAATATGAGAGCTGGATGATAAAAAAGACTGAGCACTGAAGAATTGATGCCTTTGAAATATGATGCTGGAGGAGACTCTTGAGAGTCTAGACAGCAAGGAGATCAAACCAGTCAATCCTAAAGAAAATCAACCTTGAATATTCATTGGAAAGACTGGTGATGAAGCTGAAGCTCCAATACTTTGGCCACCTAATGTGAAGAACTGACTCATTAGAAGAGAACGTGATTCTGGGAAAGACTGAAGACAGGATGAGAAGAGGACAGGATGAGATGGCTGAATGGCATCACTGACTCGGTGGACATGAAACTGAATGTGAAGGTTGCTCAGTCACGTCCTATTCTTTGCAACCCCATGGACTATACAGTCCATAGAATTCTCCAGGCCAGAATGCTGGAGTGGGTAGCCTTTCTCTTCTCCAGAGGATCTTCCTAACCCAGAAATCGAACCCAGGTCTCCCATGTTGCAGGCGGATCCTTTACCAGCTGAGCCACAAGGGAAGCCTCAAAGAAAATGTGGTACATATATACAATGGAATACAACTCAGCCATAAAAAGGAATGAAATAATGCCATTTGCTACAATGTGGATGGAACCAGAGATTATCATACTAAGTGAAGTCAGACAGAGAAAGACAAATATCGTATGGTATTGCTTATATGTGGAATCTTCAAAAATGATACAAGTGAACATATTTACAAAACAGGAAAAAACTCACAGGCTTAGAGAATTTATGGTTATGCAGTGGTGAAGGGATAGACTCAGAGTTTGGAACTGATACATACACATTGTTACATTTAAAATAGATAACCAACAAAGACCTACTGTATCGCATAGGTAACACTACTCAATAGTCTGTAATAACCTAAATGGGAAAAGAATTTGAAAAAGAATAGACACACATATATGTACAACTGAATCACTTTGCTGTGTACCTGAAATTAACACAAATTGTTAACCAAATATGCTCCAATATAAAAATGTGTTTAAATAAATAAATAGCATTGCCCACACCCTGTTGTTCACAGAATAGAGGGACATTCTATAGCACCTTAAAAACTTGTATTTCTTAAGACAAGAACAAGAAAGCAGGACCTTAAAGGCTCTTTCTCTCTCTTCCCCTGGCCTCTGCCCGCTTCCTAGGACTTTGAGAAGAGTGATAGGCCTCCCTGGGTTCCCAGGAAAGCAGAACAGATTCTATTAGAGCAAGTCTACTCTAGCACCCCACCCCATTCCAGCCTCACCCCAGGCTTTCAGAGCTCATTATCTTTGCATATCCCCAAATTATCTGGGTGGAGCCCCAGGAAGAAGTAGTTAGATCTCAGCCATTTACGGTATGTCTCAGGCAGCCACCACCCACAAATGCCAGGGCTAGTCAGCCGCTGTGCGGGGTGCCTTCTCAAGAACATTCTTGTGGAATTCCAGCCTCCATCTGGCCAAGAGACCTAAGGATAAAGTTTCACAAGACCGGGGCAGGTGTGTCCTGCTGCTTCTGAAAGATTCTTCCGTCATTTAGGAAACAGACGTTGAATTTCCACCTCCAGGCTGGAAAAGTGGCTTGAGCTGCTGTTTTCATCCAACTGTAAGTGAAGTCGCTCAGTCGTGCCCAACTCTTTGTGACCACATGGATAGTAGCCTGCACCAAGCTCCTCCGTCCATGGGATTTTCAAGGCAAGAGTACTGAAGTGGGTTGCCATTTCCTTCTCCAGGGAATCTTCCCAACCCAGGGATCGAACCCAGGTCTCTCACATTGTAGACAGATGCTTTACCATCTGAGCCACCAGGGAAGCCCTGGCTCATCCAACTGTAAAAGGACCAAAATTCAAATGACGCTCATGCTCTCCTGGCTCTCTTTGTTTTTGTGCATCCTAGGTTGGGCTCCAAATAAACTTAGTGGGGCTTCAAGTTGGGGAAAATGAAAGAAAGAAGAGAAAAATCCAGAAATGATCCCCTCTAGCTATGAATAACCACAGTGTTTTAGTCAATCCAGAAACAGCTTCCAAAAACAGCTTTAGAACCAACAGCTGAGACTTTGGATTTGAATGACAAAATTAGTCCAAGGTCATTCTTACACCCATGTCATCATCTTTATCCTCAAAATAAATATCATCGATTGCCCAATACAATTTAGAGCTCTTGAGGATTTTATTATCTAATCTGGGCAACAGGTAAGATGCATAAAGACATGATAAATAGGAAAAACAAAAGAAAGAAAAGGAGAAGCAGTATCTGGTGTTCCCTGGAGCTTGGCAGGTAGGGAAGGCTCCATGGACAAGACAGAGTTGAGATACTGGTTGGGCAAGAAGGGAGCCAGCCAGCCAGCCATGGAGGATAGCAGAGAAACAGTCAGAAGCAGGAGTGTGGATGACACAGTGGGGGAAAGGAGAAGGTTAGTTTGGCTGCAATGAAGAGCTTGGGTAAAGGAATGGTGCATGAGGGACCGGAAGAGATGGGAGCTTCCAGGCCAGAACCTTGGATGAGACATGAGACTGTTCTGTGGTAATAGGGAGCTCGAGAGGGAAAACCTTGGTATAGAGGAGAAAGGGGTGGAGAGGATTGGTGGCAGGGAGACGAGTGAGAAAGGATATGATCTTGGGGCAAAACTAGGGTGAGTCAGGGCAGAACCAGAATGTGGGGAAAGGAAGGAACTGACCAGTGCAAGAGGCTTATGAAAGACAAATGGATAGGAATCAGTGACTGAGGTGTGAGATGGGAGGAAAGCAGAGGGGGAAAAAAGAGTGAAAGTCACTCAGGATGACTCCCTGGTCAGAAAGACTTCAGTGGCAGAGCGAATGATCATGTTCCCAGCAGCATTTTCCTTCTCCTTTCTCAACAAGATTCCTCTCATTATTTTATTCTCCTTATCCCTCAGAACTAAAGGCAACTCCATCCCAGCTGGTTCTAACAGAGAATAAAATAAGATTCTGATCCCCCTTTTGTATAAAGAGGACCTGAGGATACATGATTTGTACAAGATTGAACAGATAGGGCAGAAGGAGGTGAGTACTAGGAGCTCCTGGATCTGATGATGCACAAGAGAATCCTAAACACCAGAACACTGGGGAGCCAACACAAGTGTTTAGTGGGCCCACTTCTCTTTATAGATAAACTGAAAGCTGCAGATAAAGAGTGACTTCCCCAGGGTCACACAGGCAGTGGGTAGCAAGGTTAGCCCAGAACCTGGCCTCCTAAATCTTCATCCAGAGCTGCTTGCATTTCTATTTGTTGCTTAGTGTTTTATCTGTGTGGTGTGCACATGCTTGCTGAGTGATGGGGCATTTTATTTGAATGATATTTTCTCTGTGGATTTACCACAAAATGTACCTCACCTTACTCCTCATATAGTAACCATAATACCTCAAGGTTGACTTTTGTTTAAAATCCTGAGTGTGTGACTTATATGATAGCTGGTTTATCTGCTCTTCTCTACCCTGACCATCTCTGGATCTATTTCAGGTCAAAAGGTCTTGGCTGAGCTGTAAGATCTGTCTGTCATCTTTCCCAGTTCTATCCCTACACCATTCTGCAAAGGCAAGGAACAGATCCGACACCTTTTTCATCTGAAGCCAACTTTATCAAAATGCATCATTTGTAAACTAATTAGGAAAAAGGAGGGTTGGGGTAAGAAAAGGAAACAAAACAAGAAGCACATAATACCAGGTGCTCTCTTAGAGGGAGAGATAAGGAAGGAAGAGATCTTGTCGATATCTGACAGAAAACCACAAAATTCTGTAAAGCAATTATCCCTCAATTAAAAAATAAATAAAGTGGTAGAATAAAAGAAAGGAAGAGAAATGGAACAATGATGGAAAGTAGGAGACTGGCCTTGATCAAAAAAGGATTTTAGATTAATGGAAAGAAGGGTTCATTGGTTCAAGATGGCAGAGTAGAAGGACATGTATGTGTTCATCTCCTCTTGCAAGAGCACCAAAATCACAAACAGTTATAGAATAACCATCAACAGGCAGATGCTGGAACTCAAGGGAAAAAAAGACGTGCCACGTCCAGCTACAAAGGAGAAGCCACAGTGAAACAGTAGGGGGGGTATAATCGTGATAAAAGCAAAATCCATACCCTCCAGGTGGTTGACCCACAGACTGGAGAACAACAATATCGAAGAAGTTGTCCCGCTGTTGTGGAGGTTTACAGTCCCATGTCAGGCTTCGAAGTCTGAGGATCCAGCAAAGGCATTATAAATCCCCAGGGAACCTGACTTTGAAGGCCAGAAGAATTAGATTGCAGGACTTCCACAGGACCGGGGGAAACGGAGACTCTTACTCTTGAAGGACACAAACAAAACCTTGTGTGCACCAGGACCCAGGGGAAAGGAGTAGGTTAATGGAGAGAAGAAGGAACATTCTGCCCAGTCCATCAGGGAGGTTCTTGGAAATTCCCTCTGCCTGTTCAACCAGAGTGCTTCCTGGAGGCTCTGAACAAGACCCAAACCACGGTTCCAACATTCTATGGCTGATTGGAAAAACTCACTGATACTTGGTTTACCACTAAGAACCCGGATGTTATGCCAGTCTCAGAAGCCAGCAAACATCCAATGACTCTTCCCACTAAAAAGTACTTAGAGAAGACAGGAGGCCTCTTCTCACCTGCTGAGGAAAGCACACAAACCATTCCAGACACTTTTCTGTCCCACAAATCCCTCTTTCTCCTGAAGGGGGTTGTCTTGCAATGTCCCTGTCCCTCCCAAGGGCCTGTGCTGCCAGGGACACCATTCAGAGAAGCTCTATCATCTCTACACCTCTCCCAAGGCCAAGATGGCTTACGTCAGAGCACCTGGGTTCCTCCCTTCTCTGGGGTGAACAGGGGGTACGTCCCAGAGAGGGGAAACATTGGCATATGGAACCATACTGGGGACAAGAAGTCTGTTTGTTTGGTGTTCTGAGAACCAGCAGGAGGAAATGCATTTTAGCCAGGGAAGGAAAAAAAAATAATAACATGTCCAGCTGTGAATGACAGCCAAGCCAGCAGAAGGTGGGTGAAAACGGACAGCTGAGGAAGTGACTGGCTGGACTTCCAAGAACCTGCATCACCTAAAACAGTGAAAATGACTGGAAAGTCAGAGCCCTGTGTGAGAGTTACAATCACCTCATACACATGGGTGACTTTGTCACTCACTGACCATGAATGTCCCTTGACCAGCATGCAATATATGCACAGCACACGGAATTGTACTTCTGGAAGTATAGGAGGACATCCAACCATGTCTGAGGTCAGCCTCACTTATAAACTGTGAATTCGTGGAAAGTGTACATGTGTGTGTGTGCATACATGCACACACTGCCACGTGCCAGTGATGGACTTCATCTTCATTGTCTATGATATTGTGCAGGGCCCTGTGGGGCTCCTGGGCACAAGATGTTTCTGTGTCCCCCATTTCTTTAATTAAATGAAACAGCTTCATTCAGCCTTCATGATCTTCCCTGGGTTCCAAGTGGCAGATACAAGCAGTTGTTAATTAGGAAAAGGAGGGGAAGAGATACCAGGGAGAAACAAACAGTCAGAAGCAGGCTTGGGCTCAAGTTCTCTTTCCCCATCAGTGGATACACACAACAACCTTTGGCCTATTTTGCAGATACTGAAACCGCTTCCAAGTGGGAGAAGTTAATGATAAATGATAGTATGCTGCCCACAAGCCTGGAGACTCCAGAGCAGTTGGACCTGAAGGCTCATGATGCTGACTCCTACTTACCTCACCACCAGCCCATCAGAAGAACCTCCAGGAGCTGATCATGCCCTCTTTGAACAATTACTATAAAACTTACTATCTTCCCTAAGTGTGGACACATGGTTTTGAGGGCATTCGCCCACTGTAGCTCCCTTTCCCTGGCATAATAACAAAGCTATCCTAGTCTACTTCACCTGAACTCTGTCTCTGAGATTTGATTTGGCACCAGTATACAGAGAAGTTGGGCTTTTGGCATCAAATTTGGCACCCAACTTGGGGCTGACTCAGAGACAGTCCCAGGGAGGGATCCCTAGAGGCCAGATTGTCTAGGACTCTTGCTTGAAAGGCTGAGCCTTAGTCATACCAATCTGCTATCCTGGCAGCTGGAACTCCAGGGTGGAGGAGGGACCACCCTACCAGCTGCCAAGGCCCTTTTGCCTTGAGGATATTCCTCTCTTCCTCTAGCTTGAACAGCCCTGGACTTCCTACTCTGCAGAATTACTTTGAGAAAGCAGAAAAGATAGTGTCTGACATCCAGACACCTCTACCAGAACCTGGTAAATCCCAGGAGTGCACTCTCAGGCTCCTTCAACCTTGTCCCTTTGAGGAAATTTTGGTTCTCATTTGGGATTGTTCATTTCAGAAAGGAGATCCCGTCTGTAAGGCTCTGCTTGGACTAAGGTCACAGGCTTAGTGGGACTTGGAAGCAGCCACTCTGAGCTTTGTGCTGTCTGTTGTTTTCTGGAATAAACAGAAAACAACATCTTCCGTCTGCTGGCAGATTTTGTTTTGTTTTCAGTCCACTAGTGAGGGTTTTTTGATCAGTATGGGAAGTGCTTCTTCAATCAATATGGAAAGAGCTTCAGTTTCATCTGATAGCCCCCAGGGGAAATTTTTCACAGCTTGGATGACCTATAGTTATAAACCTATGACTAACAAAAGAAATTGTTTCCAAAATTTTTGGAAATTTTTTTCCAAAAGAAAAAAAAATTGTTTCCAAATCCAAGCTTGCTCTGCTTGCCACACAACAGGCCAGTGAATCAGAGAGACAAGGTGTGAGGCAAGGAATAAGCTTTATTCAGAAAACTAACTGACCAGGAAGGTGGCAGACTAATGTCTCATAGTAACCATCTTGTCAGGAAAGTTCTCTTATAGAGTAGAGACAGAGAGAAGCGGTGAGGAAACATAGTCAAAAGGTAGTATACAGAAGAAGAGGTAGAGAGGAAGTAAAGTAAAAAGGGTCTTCAGTCTTGCAAAACATCTCCTGGAAGGGTCAGCTTCCCACGTAATTTAACATACCAAGTGAACTTCATTAGGTTAATATCTTCTTTTGGGGTGTTTCACAGGCTGTTTGAAGCATCCCAAAGTTAGATACAGGTAATTTGGCTTGAGAAGTTTTGTCAGAAGAACTTAAAAGAAGTTTTTATAAACATAATGGAATCATAAGTCACTGTGAAATAGTTATTTATTTAGCCAAAGTAACAATAAAGGAGTTCAAAGGCAAATACAGAGCACTTAAATGGTAAAGAAACTTAAAATCTGTTATCAAAGGCAGTTTAGCATCTTCAGAAAACTTGGCCATTTTAACAGAAAGAAAAGCCAAATTTGTATTTTGCACTAGCTTACTTTTAAAGTTCATTTACTCAACCAAACTTATTTTAAAGTTAGTCAATCCTGACTGATCATGGGGTCCATTTTCCACAAACCTTTCATCATTTAACTTATTTTAGCACAATTTCGGAGAAGGCAATGGCACCCCACTCTAGTACTCTTGCCTGGAAAATCCCACGGATGGAGGAGCCTGGTAGGCTTCGGTCCTTGGGGTCGCTAAGAGTCGGACACGACTGAGCGACTTCACTTTCACTTTTCACTTTCATGCATTGCAGAAGGAAATGGCAACCCACTCCAGTGTTCTTGCCTGGAGAATCCCAGGGACAGGGGAGCCTGGTGGGCTGCCATCTATGGGGTCGCACAGAGTTGGACACGACTGAAGCGACTTAGCAGCAGCAGCAGCAGCACAATTTTAGCTTGTTGTAGAATATCTGGAGAGATCTTAGAACATATATTTCTAAAAGTTCACTCAAAACTTTTTTCTCATTTGTATTTTCTTCCCTTAAATTTCTTTATCTAAAAAACTCTTATTTCATTTTCACTTCTTTAAAAGTTTCTTTACCTTGAGTTGGGCCACCACTCACCTGTGGGTGCATCAATTACTTTACTCATGTGTTACAAAGAGCATATACAGAGGCTCAAGATCTAGTGGAAGTAGACTAGTCCACCATCTTGGATCTAGTTGCTTATAAACAGCCTTTGTAATATCCCTGGATTATGTCATCCTTTCAAAGGTTGTACCCTGCCCACTACACTCCTATTTCATTTCCACCCTCAGAGGTTTTACTCCCATAATCTTCTGGGAAGCAGAGGAGTGATGGTCTATCTTTTGTAACTGCTTCAAGGCCGCGTAGGGCCATAGACCCTGCCTGTCAGGGAGTAAAAATCTCTAGATACCTGGTCTAGGGGCCCCAGGGGCAGGACAGCTCCTTGTTTTAATCTGTATGGGCTGGAGTCCTCACCTATTCGCATTTTGAAAATGAATCTTGAATTTGAAAATTAATTTTCAAAAACGAATTTTGAAAATCTTCACCCAACATCATTTTGATGTTGAACTATTGTAACTGCTTCCATATTCTTCCTATGAATCTCCTTGATAACTAAGACCTTTTTGTAACAGGATCAGAGTACAAAAGTATCTATAAATGACAAAAGAATCATGTTAAATATCTGATTAATTGATAAAGAAACTTGGACAATAATTATTCCTTAACCAAAAAAAAACCAGACACCTCAAAAGCAAATACAAACTACTTAAAGGCAAAGAAGCTCACAAAATCTGTTATCAAAAATGGCAGTCCAAGAAAATTTTTCTCTGAACAGGAAAAGAAAAGCCAAATCCAACTCTTAGTTAAATGATGAAAAGTTTGTGGAAAATGGACCCAAAAAGGGTTTTGTTCATAGTCAGTCAGGATTGACTAAGTTTAAAATACGTTTTACATGCTAGCAAAGTAATGCTCAAAATCCTTCAAGCTAGGCTTCAACAGTACATGAACCAAGAACTTCCAGATATACAAGCTGGATTTAGAAAAGGCAGAGGAACCAGATATCAAATTGCCAACATCCACTGGATCACAGAAAAAGCTAGAGAATTCCAGAAAAGCATCTACTTCTGCTTCATTGACTGTGCTAAAGCATTTGACTGTGTAGATCATAAGAAACTGTGGAAAATTCTTCCAGAGATGGGAATACCAGACCACCTTACATGTCTCCTGAGAAATCTGTATGCAGGTCAAGAAGCAACAGTTAGTACCAGAGATGGAACAATGGCCTGGTTGAAAATTGGGAAAGGAGTATGTCAAGGTTATATATTGCCACCCTGCTTATTTAACTTTTATACAGGGTACATCATGAGAAATGCCAGGCTGGATGAAGCACAAGCTGGAATCAAGATTGCTGGGAGAAATATCAATAACCTCAGATATGCAGATGACACCACCCTTATGGCATAAAGCAAAGAGGAACTAAAGAGCCTCTTGATGAAGGTGAAAGAGGAGAGTGAAAAAACTGGCTTAAAACTCAACATTCAAAAAACGAAGATCATGGCATCTGGTCCCATCACCTCATGGGAAATAGATGGGGAAACAGTGGAAACAGTGACAGACTTTATTTTCTTGGGCTCCAAAATCACTGTGGAAGGTGACTGCAACCATGAAATTAAAAGACACTTGCTCCTTGGAAGAAAAGCAATGACCAACCTAGACAACATATTAAAAAGCAGAGACATTATTTTGCCTACAAATGTCCGTATAGTCAAAGCTGCAGTTTTTCCAGTAGTCATGTACAGATGTGGGAGCTGGACAATAAAAAAGGCTGAGCGCTGAAGAATTTATGCTTTTGAACTTCGGTGCTGGAGAAGACTCTTGAGAGTCCCTGGGACTTCAAGGAGATCAAACCAGTCAATCCTAAAGGAAATCAACCCTGAATATTCATTGGAAGGAATATTCAGGGAAGGACTGAACAACAACAACACATTCCTAAAACAATTATTCCTAAAGTGTTTACCCAAAAGCTCCTAACTCACTTGCATTACTTAACACTGATGACTCTAAAAATGGCTATGTTAATCAAACCAACAATCTTAAACCACCTTCAATAACACATATCAATTCAGTACTGAATATTTCCCAGATCATGTGCTCCTAAAATTGAACTCGGCCTATTCTCTAGATGTGCTCAGTCATGTCCAACTCTTTGTGGTCCCATGGACTGTAGCCTGCCAGGCTTTCTCCTCCCACCTTCAATCTTTCCCAGCATCAGGGTTTTTTCCAATAAGTCGGCACTTTGCATCAGGTGGCCAAAGTATTGGAGATTCAGTTTCAGCATCAGTCCTTCCAATGAATATTCAGGACTGATTTCCTTTAGGACTGACCAGTTGGATCTCCTTACAGTCCAAGGGACTCTCAAGAGTCTTCTCCAACACCACAGTTCAAAAGCATCAATTCTTCAATGCTCAGCCTTCTTTATGGCCCAACTTTCATATTCATACATGACTACTGGAAAAACCATAGGTTTGATTATACATACATTTATAGGCAAAGTAATGTCTCTGCTTTCTAATATATTGTCTATGTTTGTCATTGCTTTTCTTCCAAGGAGCAAGCAAATGTGTACTGAAGAATAATCTCTTTAGCTACTTGGTAGCTTAATAATTAAAGATAAATGGTGTAGGTTTATTGAATCAGTGAGTCATTTCCAAGTCAAATAAGGTGCTGAAACAGTCATTTGTGAATATTGGCTCCCCCCCCCCACCTCTTTTTTTAAATCTGACTTTTTTCTTCTTTGAAAAAATTTTTAATTTATTTATTTTAATTGGAGGCTAATTACTTTACAATACTGTAGTGGTTTTTGCCATACATTGACATGAATCAGCCATGGGTGTACATTTGTTGTCCTTCCTGAACCCCCCTCCCACTTCCCTCCCCATCCCATCCCTCTGGGTCATCCCAGTGCACCGGCCCTTGGCAGAGAGAGACTAAAGTATTGTATTTAGGAAACAAAGAGTTTGGTGCCATACTGAGCTATTCTCCATAAGAAAGCCTGTGTTTTTAGAGTTGTGCATGATCAGAATTTTCTTGTTCAGTCGCTAAGTTGTGTCTGACTCTTTGTGATCCCAAGAAGGCACACCTTCTTGTCCCTCACTATTTCCCAGAGTTTGCTCAAGTTCATGTCCATTGAATCGGTGATGCTATCCAACAATCTCATCCTCTGCCTCCCTCTTCTCCTCCTGCCCTCAGTCTTTCCCAGCATCAGGGTCTTTTCCAACAGGTCAGCTTTTTCCATCAGGTGACCAAAGTATTGGAGCCTCTGCTTCAGCTTCACTTTCTGCCATTAGAGTGGTATCATCTGCATATCTGAGATTATTGATATTTCTCCCAGCAATCTTCATTCCAGCTTGTGCTTCATCCAGACCAGCATTTTGCAGGATGTACTCTGCATATATGAGTACATATGCACATATGAGTTTGAGCAAGCTCCAGGAGTTGGTGATGGACAGGGAAGCCCGGCGTGCTGCAGTCCATGGGGTTGCAAAGAGTCGGACACAGTTGAGCGACTGAACTGAACTGAACTCTGCATATAAGTTAAATAATCAGGGTGACAATATACAGCCTTGTCGTACTCTTTCCTAATTTGGAACCAATCCATTTGTTCCATGTAAGGTTCTACTTCTTGCTTCTTGACGCACATACAGGTTTCTGAGGAGTCAGGTAAGATGATCTGGTATTCCCTTCTCTTTAAGAATTTTCCACACTTTGTTGTGATCCACACAGTCAAAGGCCTTGGCAAAGTCAATGAAACAGAAGTAGATGTTTCTCTGGAATTCCCTTGCTTTCTCTATGATCCAGCGAATATTGGCAATTTGATCTCTATTCCTCTGCCTTTTCTAAACCCAGCTTGTACATCTGGAAGTTTTCAATTCAAGTATTACTGACACCTAGCTTGAAGGACGGAGAAGGCAATGACACCCCACTCTAGTACTCTTGCCTGGAAAATCCCATGGATGGAGGAGCCTGGAAGACTGCAGTCCATGGGGTCGCTGAGGGTCGGACACGACTGAGCGACTTCACTTTCACTTTTCACTTTCATGCATTGGAGAAGGAAATGGCAACCCACTCCAGTGTTCTTGCCTGGAGAATCCCAGGGACGGGGGAGCCTGGTGGGCTGCCATCTATGGGGTCACACAGAGTCAGACACAACTGATGTGACTTATCAGCTTAGCAGCAGCAGCAGCTTGAAGGATTTTGAGAGTAACCTTACTAGCATGGAGGAGAAGGTAATGGCACCCCACTCCAGTACTCTTGCCTGGAAAATCCCATGGATGGAGGAGCCTGGTGGGCTGCAGTCCATGGGGTTGCTAAGAGTCTTAGCAGCAGCAGCAGCATACTAGCATGGAAGTGAGGGCAATTGTCAGATAGTTTGAAACATTCTTTACCACTGCCCTTCTTTGGAATTGGGATGAAAAGTGACCTTTTCCAGTCCTGTGGCCACTCCTGGGTTTTCCAAATCTGATAACATATTGAGTGCAGCACTTTAATAGCATCATCTTTTAGGATTTTAAATAACTCATCTGGAATTCCATTATCTCCACTAGCTTTGTTTGTAGTAATGCTTCCTAAGGCCCAATTAACTTCACACTCCAGGATGTCTGGCTCTAGGTGAATGATCATACTACCATGGTTTTCTGGGTCATTAAGACCTTTTTTGTATAGTTCTTCTGTGTATTCTGGGCTTCCCTTTTGGCTCAGCTGGTAAAGAATCCGCCTTCAATGCAGGAGACCTGGGTTTGATCCATTGGGAAGATCCCCTGGAGAAGAGAACGGCTACACACTCCAGTATTCTGGCCTGGAGAATTCCATGGCCTGTATAGTATAGTCCATAGGGTCACAAAGAGTCAGACACAACTGAGCAACCTTCACTTTCATGTTCCCTTTCTGTGTATTCTTGTCACCTCTTCTTAATCTCTTCTGCTACTGTTAGGTTCTCACCGTTTCTGTCCTTTAGGTGCCCATCTTTGCATGAAATGTTCCCTTGGTATCTCCAGTTTTCTTGAAGAGATCTCTAGTCTTTAACATTCTATCATTTTCCTCTATTTCTTTGCATTGTTCATTTATAAAGGTCTTTCTATCTCTCCCGCTATTCTCTGGAACTCTGTATTTCCTTTCTCCCTTGCCTTTCACTTCTCTTCTTTTCCCAGCCCTTTGTAAGACCTCCTCAGACAATCACTTTGCCTTCTTGCATTTCTTTCTCTTTGGGATGGTTTTGGTCACTGCCTGCTATACGATGTTATGAACATCCATCCATGGTTCTTCAGACACTCTGTCTATCAGGTCTAATCCCTTGAATCTATTCATTACTTCCACTGTATAATCATAATGGATTTGATTTAGGTCATACCTGGATGGGCTAGTGGTTTTCCTGACTTTCTTCAATTTAAGTCTGAATTTTGCAATAAGGAGTTCTTGATCTGAGCTACAGGTAGCTCCAGGTCTTCTTTTCACTGGCTGTATAGAGCTTCTCCATCTTCTGTTACAAAGAATATAATCAATCTGATTTTGGCATTGACCATCTAGTGATGTCCATGTGTAGAGCTGACTCTTGTTTTATTGGAAGAGGGTGTTTGCTATGAACCATGTGTTCTCTTGACAAAACTCTGTTAGCCTTTGGCCTGTTTCATATTGTATTTCAAGGTCAAACTTGCCTGTTACTCCAGATATCTCTTGACTTTCTACTTTCGCATTCCAATCCCCTGTGATGAAAAGGACATCTCTTTTTTTGGTGTTAATTCTAGAAGGTCTTGATTCATCGAACCAGTCAACTTCAGCTTCTTCTGCATTAGTGATTGGGACATATATTTGGATTACTGTGAGGTTGAATGGTTTTCCTTGGAAATGAACCAAGATCATTCTCTCGTTTTTGAGATTGTAACTAAGTACTGCATTTTGCACACTTTTGTTGACCATGAAGGCAACTCCATTTTTTTAAGGGATTCTTGCCCACAGTAGTAGATATAATGATCATCTGAATTAAATTCACCCATTCCCTTCCTTTTTAGTTCACAGAATCCTAAGATGTTGATGTTCATTTTTGCCATCTACGGTTTGACCACTTCCAATTTATTTTGACTCATGGACCTAACATTCCAGGTTCCAATGGAATATTGTTTTTCATAGCTTTCTTAGCTTTCATAGTTTACTTTCACCACCAGACACATCCACAAATGAGAGTCATTTCCTCTTCAGCCCAACTGCTTCCTTCTTTCAGGAACAATCAGTAATTGCCCTCCACTCTTCTCCAGTAGCATGTTGGACACCTCCACCTAGCGGGGCTCAGCTTCTGGTGTCATATCTTTTTGTTTTTTCATATTGTTCATGAGGTTTTCATGGAAGAATACTGGAGTGGTTTGCCGTTCCCTCTTCCAGTGGACCATGTTTTGTTAGAACTCTTCACTATGAGCTGTCCATCTTGGTGGCCTTACACAGCATGGTTCATAGCTTCATTGAGTTATGCAAGCCTCTTCTTCACCATGACAAGGCTGTGACCTATGCTCTAGTAAATTGCTATCAGTCATAATTCTAGTTATTTTTAAATGTTGCACATAACAACAATAACTCATTTTCTTTTGTCAAATTGTGACCAAATGCTTAACTGTGACATTTTAAGTCTTTCTATGATTTATAGAGAGCTATTGTTGTATTATTAAAAATCTCAGGTTATGCTGGGGAACAGGTAAGGAAGAAAAAAAATCTTAAGGAAAAATGTGATAATTTCATTTAAAACAAGTTAACAGAAGGATTAAGAGGACTGGTTACTAAATGGACTGGTGAATATGGTTATAATTTTATGGATTTTGCCTGAAACATTACTGGTTTTGATCTGTGTTTTTCAAATATAGGGAAGCCCTTCCCCTCAAGTTGGTTATGATTTACAACAATTTGGTAAGCTAGGACTCTGTGAGTAAAACTGAGATATTTTTCTTTTCTGTCTATTCCCTTCAAAAATTAGAGATTCGTGGGTTCCGAGCAGCCTTAAAAGGAGAATGAGAAAGACTATCTCCTGGCGTGTGTTTGGGGGACTTCTGACAAAAGAAATCCACCTAGGCAAAATCTGATGGCATGCCTTTTGGAAATTTAGTCTGAGACTCCTTCAGAGGAATTACACTGGAGTCCATGTGGAAGAACATACAGAGTCAATGGACCAAACTTATTTTAAAAACAAATTAGTCTTGGCTGTACTTGATGAATGGCTTCCCAGGTGGCGCTAATGGTAAAGAACCTGTCTGCCAATTCCAAGAGACTTAAGAGATGCGAGTTAGATTCCTGGGTCCAGAAGATCCTCTGGGGGAGATCCTGGCAACCCACTCCAGTATTCTTGCCTGGAGAATCCCATGGATTCTCCTCTGTCCATGAGTCTTATAGACTCTGTCCGTAAGGTTGCAAAGAGTCAGACACAGCTGAAGCAACTTAGCACACCCACACGTATTTGATGAAAATGTGGGTAACTTTAGGAAAACTAGGTTTCACAATTTTAAATTCTAGTTTTGTTAATAAAGTTCTGTGTTTACCAAGACCCACTTTCCAGATAGTTCCTTGCTGTTATGTTATGCTGTTACAAGATTTTATTAAATTGTCAGAAGAACACTCCAAGTTTGTTTCTGAAACCTAACTTTGTAATCAATCTTTGGATAAAGATCAGATGCTGCAGGAGATTAACACCAAATTATGATCATCTAAATTTAAAGGCTCCCTTATGCTGGGGACAATTAAATCATTGTTACTGTTCAGTCACTCAGTCATGACCAACTCTTTGCAAGCCCATGGACTGCAGCATGCCAGGCTTCCCTGTCCTTAGCCATCTCCCAGAGCTTGCTCAAACTCATGTCCATTGAGTCAGTGATGCCATCCAACCATCTCCTCCTCTGTCATCCCCTTCTCCTCCTGCCTTCAATCTTTCCCAGCATCAGGGTCTTTTCCAATGAGTTGACTCTTCTCATCAGGTGGCCAAAGTATTAGAGCTTCAATTTCAGCATCAGTCCTCCCAGTGAATATTCAGGATTGGCTTCCTTCAGGATTGACTGATTTGATCTCCTTGCAGTCCAAGGGACTCTCAAGAGTCTTCTCTAACACCACAGTTCAAAAGCATCAATTCATCAGTGCTCACCCTTCTTTATGGTCCAACTGTCATATTAATGCATGACTACTAGGGAAAAAAAACCATAGCTTTGACTATATGGACCTCTGTTAGCAAAGTAATCTCTCTGCTTTTTAATACACTGTCTAGTTTTGTCATTGCTTTTCTTTCCAGGAGCAAGCATCTTTTAATTTCATGGCTGCAGGCACTGTCCACAGTGATTTTGGAGCCCTCTTAAGAAAATAAAGTCTCTGTGTTGATTTTATATCCTGCAACTTTACTATGTTCATTTAAACACATGAAAAGATGCTCAACATCACTCATTATCAGAGAAATGCAAATCAAAACCACAATGAGGTACCATTTCACGCCAGTCAGAATGGCTGTGATCCAAAAGTCTACAAGCAATAAATGCTGGAGAGGGTGTAGAGAAAAGGGAACCCTCTTACACTGTTGGTGGGAATGCAAACTAGTACAGCCACTATGGAGAACAGTGTGGAGATTCCTTAAAAAACTGGAAATAGAACTGCCATACGACCCAGCAATCCCACTACTGGGCATACAAACCTAGGAAACCAGAACTGAAAGAGACACGTGTACCCCAATGTTCATCGCAGCACTGTTTGTAATAGCCAGGACATGGAAGCAACCTAGATGTCCATCAGCAGATGAATGGATAAGAAAGCTGTGGTACATATACACAATGGAGTATTACTCAGCCATTAAAAAGAATACATTTGAATCAGTTCTAATGAGGTGGATGAAACTGAAGCCTATTATACAGAGTGAAGTAAGCCATAAAGAAAAACACCAATACAGTATACTAATGCATATATATGGAATTTAAAATGATGGTAATGATAACCCTGTATGCGAGACAGCAAAAGAGACACGGATGTGTAGAACAGTCGTTTGGACTCTGTGGGAGAGGGAAAGGGTGGGATGATGTGGGAGAATGGCATTGAAACATGTATAATATCACATATGAAACGAATCGCCAGTCCAGGTTCGATGCATGATACTGGATGCTTGGGGCTGGTGCACTGGGATGACCCAGAGGGATGGTACAGGGAAGGAGGTGGGAGGGTGGTTCGGGATGGGGAACACATGTACACCCGTGGCAGATTCATGTTGATGTATGGCAAAACCAATACAATATTGTAAAGTAATTAGCCTCCAATTAAAATAAATAAATTTTAAAAAGAAAAGAAAGTCTGTCATTGTTTCCATTGTTTCTCCACCTACTTGCCATGAAGTGATGTGACCGGATACCATAATCTTCATTTTTTGAATGTAGAGTTTTTAAGCCAGTCTTTTCAGTTGCCTTTTTAACCTTCACCAAGAGATTTTTAAAAATTCCTCGTTGCTTTCTGCCATAAGGGTGATGTCATCTGCTTATAAGAGGATACTGATATTTCTCCCAGCAATCTTGACTTCAGCTTGTGCTTCATCCAGCCCAGCATTTCGCATGATATACTCTGCACAGAAAAGCAGAGTGATAACATACAGCCTTGATGTACTCCTTTCCCAGTTTGGAACCAGTCTATTGTTTCATTCAGGTACTAACTATTGCTTCTTGACCTGCAGACAGTTTTCTCAGGAGGCAGGGAAGGTGGTCTGGTATTTCCATATCTTTCAGAATTTTCCAGTTGGTTGTGGTCAACACAGTCAAAGGCTTTAACATAGTCAATGAAGCAGATTTTTCTGGAATTCTTTTTTTTTCTATGATCCAAGAGATGTTGGCAATTTGATTTCTTGTTCCTCTGCATTTTCCAAACCCAGGTTGTACATCTGGAAGTTCTCAGTTCACGTACTGCTGAAGCCTAGCTTGAAGGATTTTGAGCATTACTTTGCTAGCATGTGTTCAGTTCAGTTCAGTTGCTCAGTCGTGTCCGACTCTTTGAGACCTCATGAATCGCAGCACTCCAGGCCTCCCTGTCCATCACCAACTCCTGGAGTTCACTCAGACTCACGTCCATCAAGTCAGTGATGCCGCATGCGAAATGAGTGCAATTGTGCGGTAGTTTGAGCATTCTTTGGCATTGCCTTTCTTTGGAATTGGAATGAAGACTGACCTTTTCCAATCCTGTGGCCACTGCTGAGTTTTCCAAATTTCCCTGGCATATTAAATGTAGCACTTTAATAGCATCATCTTCTAGGATTTGAAATAGCTCAACTGGAATTTCATCACCTCCACTAGCTTTGTTTGTAGTGATGCGTCCTACTCCACACTCCAGTATGTCTATTGATCACACCATCGTGGTTATCTGGGTCATTAAGACCTTTTTTTGTATAGCTCTTCTGTGTATTCTGGCCACTTCTTCTTAATCTCTTCTTCTGATAGGTTCATACCATTTCTGTCCTTTATTGTGCCCATCTTTGCATGAAATGTTCCCTTGGTATCTCTAATTTTCTTGAAGCCATCTCTAATCTTTCCCATTCTACAGTTTTCCTCTATTTTTTTGCATTGTTCACTTAGGAAAGTGTTCTTATCTCTCCTTGCTAACCTTTGGAACTCTGCATTCAGATGGATATATCTTTCCTTTGGCTTTCACTTCTCTTCTTTTCTCAGCTGTTTGTAAAGCCTCATCAAACAACTGTTTTCCCTTTCTTTTTCTTAGGGATGGTTTTGATCACAGCCTCCTGTGCAATGTTACAAGCCTCCATCCATAGTTCATTAGGAACTCTGTCTATCAGATCTAATCCCTTGAATCTGTTTATCAATTTCACTGTATAATTGCAAAGGATTTGATTTACGTCATACCTGAATGGGCTAGTGGTTTTCCCTACTTCCTTCAACTTAAATCTGAATTCTGCAATAAGGAGTTCTTGATCTGAGTCACAGTCAGCTCCTGGTCTTGTTTTTGCTGACTATATAGAGCTTTTCCATCTTCGGCTAGAGAAAATGTAATCAGTCTGATTTTGACATTGACCATCTGGTGATGTTCATGTATAGAGTCTTCTCTTGTGTTGTTGGAAGAGGGTGTTTGCTATGACCAGTGCATTCTCTTGGCAAAACTCTATTAGCCTTTGCTCTGCTTCATTTCGTATTCCAAGGCTAACCTTGCCTGTTACGCCAGGTATCTCTTGACTTCCTACTTTTGCATTCCAGTCCCCTATAATGAAAAGGACATCTTTTTTTGGTGTTAGTTCTAGAAGGTCTTGAATTCACAGAATCATTCAACTTCAGCTTCTTTGGCATTAGTAGTTGGGGCATAGATTTAGATTTCTGTGATATTGAATGGTTTTCCTTGGAAATGAACTCACAGAAAAAAATCATTCTGTTGTTTTTGAGATTGAACCCAAGTACTGCATTTTGGACTCTGTTTTCCATGAAGTCACTCCATTTTTTCAAAGGGATTCTTGACCACAGTCATAGACATAATGGTCATCTGAATTAAATTCACCCATTCCCATCCATTTTGGTTCACTGATTCCTAAAATGTTGATGTTCACTCTTGCCATCTCCTGTTTGACCTCGATTCATAGACCTAACATTCCAGATTCCTATGCAATGTTGTTCTTTAAAGCGTCAGACTTTACTTTCACCACTGGACACATCCACAACTGGGCATTCTTTCCACTTTGACTCAGCCTCTTCATTCCTTCTGGAGCAATTTCTCCCTTCTTCTCCAGTATCATATTGGGCACCTACCAACCTGGGGAGTTCATGTTTCAGTATCATATCTTTTTTGCCTTTTCACACTGTTCATGTGGTTCTTAGGACAAGAATGCTGAAGTGGTTTACCATTCCCTTCTTCAGTGGACCACGTTTTGTCAGAACTCTCCACCATGACCCGTCTGTCTTGGGTGGCCCTACATAGCATGGCTCATATTTTCATAAAGGCTGTGGTCCATGTAATCAGTTTGGTTAGTTTTCTGTGATGGTGGTTTTCATTCTGTCTGCCCTATGATAGATGAGGATAAGAGACTTATGGAAGCTTCCTAATGGGAGGGACTGGCTGTGGGGAAAACTAGATTTTGCTCTAGTGGGCAAGGTCATGCTCAGTTCAGTTCAGCTCAGTCATTCAGTCATGTCCGACTCTTTGCGATCCCATGAATCACAGCATGCCAGGCCTCCCTGTCCATCACCAACTCCTGGAGTTCACTCAGACTCATGTCCATAGAGTCCGTGATGTCATCCAGGTATCTCATCTTCTGTCATCCCCTTCTCCTCCTGCCCCCAATCCCTCCCATCATCAGAGTCTTTTCCAATGACTCAACTCTTCTCCTGAGGTGGCCAAAGTACTGGAGTTTCAGCTTAAGCATCATTCCTTCCAAGGAACACCCACGACTGATCTCCTTTAGAATGGACTGGTTGGATCTCTTTGCAGTCCAAGGGACTCGCAAGAGTCTTCTCCAACACCACAGTTCAAAAGCATCAATTCTTTGGCTAGTTCTGTGTAAAATGCCATTGGTAATTTGATAGGGATCGGATTGAATCTGTAGATTGCATTTGGTAATATCAGTTCAGTTCAGTTCAGTCGCTCAGTTGTGTCCAGCTCTTTGCGACCCCATGAATCACAGCACGCCAGGCCTCCCTATCCAGCACCAACTCCCAGAGTTCACTCAAACTCATGTCCATCGAGTCAGTGATGCCATCCAGCCAGCTCATCCTCTGTTGTCCCCTTCTCCTCCTGCCCTCAATCCCTCCCAGCATCAGGCCATGCTCAGTAACTCTTTAATCCCATTTTCTGCTGATGAGTGGGACTGTGTTCCCTCCCTGTCGTTTGGCCTAAGGCCAAACTGTGGTAGGGATAATGGTGACCTCCTCCAAAAGGATTTATGCCAGCATGCTGCACCTCCCAGTACTGCAGTCAGCGTCCCTGACCCCATAGCAGGCCACTGGTGACCCATGCCTCCACTGGAGAATCCCAAACACTCACAGGCAAGTCTGGCTCTGTCCCTTGTGGGGTCACCGCTCCTTTCTCCTGGGTCCTGGTATGCACAAGGCTTTGTGTGTGCCCTCCAAGTCTGTTTCCCCAGTCCTATGGAAGTTCTGTAATCAAATCCCACTGGATTTGAAAGTCAGATTCCCTGGGGGTTCTCAGTCCCCTTTGGATGCCCAGGTTGGGAAATCTGGTGTGGGCCTGGAACTTTCACAACAGTGCCAGAACTTCTTTGGTATAATTGTTCTCCAGTTTGTGGGTCACCTGTTTGGTAGCGCTATATAGGGGCTAATGGCAACCTCCTCCAAGAGTGAAACAGGAATCCCAGCTCTTGGCAGCGCTGAAGAATGGAACCCACGAACACCCAAACACTCACTGTAGCAAGTGAAAAGGGTTTATTAGAGGGGAGGAAAGCACAAAGATCTTGGCAAAGACACTAAGAGGGGGTAAAAAGTCCCCCAAAGGTGGAACTTACAGCAGTTTTTATAGCTTCAATCTGTAGATTTTTGGTTGGCTCCTGTCCTTAAATCATGTTATTTTTAACCAATCAGCTTAAAGGTCAAGATGCTTAACTTAAGTCTCTGTGGCTTCTCTTGATACTCAGATTAAGTCACCACCCTTTTTCATGCTCCCTGGCCACTTTACAATGGGCCAAATGTATAGGATTAAGATTAATGAAATAACACCCCAAAAGATGTCCTTTTCATTATAGGGGACTGGAATGCAAAAGTAGGAAGTCAAGAAACACCTGGAGTAACAGGCAAATTTGACCTTGGAATACGGAATGAAGCAGGGCAAAGACTAATAGAGTTTTGCCAAGAGAACACACTGGTCATAACAAACACCCTCTTCCAACAACACAAGAGAAGACTCTACACATGGACATCACCGAAATCAGATTGATTATATTATTTGCAGCCAAAGATGGAGAAACTCTATACAGTCAGCAAAAACAAGACCAGGAGCTGACTGTGGCTCAGATCATGAACTCCTTATTGCCAAATTCAGACTTAAATTGAAGAAAGTAGGGAAAACCACTAGACCATTCAGGTATGACCTAAATCAAATCCCTTATGATTATACAGTGGAAGTGAGAAATAGATTTAAGGGCCTAGATCTGATAGATAGAGTGCCTGATGAATTATGGAATGAGGTTCGTGACATTGTACAGGAGACAGGGATCAAGACCATCCCCATGGAAAAGAAATGCAAAAAAGCAAAATGGCTGTCTGGGGAGGCCTTACAAATAGCTGTGAAAAGAAGAGAAGTGAAAAGCAAAGGAGAAAAGAAAAGATATAAGCATCTGAATGCAGAGTTCCAAAGAATAGCAAGGAGAGATAAGAAAGCCTTCTTCAGCAATCAATGCAAAGAAATAGAGGAAAACAACAGAATGGGAAAGACCAGAGATCTCTTCAAGAAAATTAGAGATACCAAGGGAACATTTCATGCAAAGATGGGCTCGATAAAGGACAGAAATGGTATGGACCTAACAGAAGCAGAAGATATTAAGAAGAGGTGGCAAGAATACACAGAACTGTACAAAAAAGATCTTCATGACCCAGATAATCACGATGGTGTGATCACTCACCTAGAGCCAGACATCCTGGAATGTGAAGTCAAGTGGGCCTTAGGAAGCATCACTACGAACAAAGCTAGTGGAGGTGATGGAATTCCAGTTGAGCTATTTCAAATCCTGAAAGATGATGCTGTGAAAGTGCTGCACTCAATATGCCAGCTAATTTGGAAAACTCAGCAGTGGCCACAGGACTGGAAAAGGTCAGTTTTCATTCCAGTCCCAAAGAAAGGCAATGCCAAAGAATGCTCAAACTACCGCACAATTGCACTCATCTCACACGCTAGTAAAGTAATGCTCAAAATTCTCCAAGCCAGGCTTCAGCAATATGTGAACTGTGAACCTCCTGATGTTGAAGCTGGTTTTAGAAAAGGCAGAGGAACCAAAGATCAAATTGCCAACATCCGCTGGATCATGGAAAAAGCAAGAGAGTTCCAGAAAAACATCTATTTCTGCTTTATTGACTATGCCAAAGCCTTTGACTGTGTGGATCACAATAAACTGTGGAAAATTCTGAAAGAGATGGGAATCCCAGGCCACCTGATCTGCCTCTTGAGAAATCTGTATGCAGGTCAGGAAGCAACAGTTAGAACTGGACATGGAACAACAGACTGGTTCCAAAGAGGAAAAGGAGTATGTCAAGGCTGTATATTGTCACCCTGCTTATTTAACTTCTATGCAGAGTACATCATGAGAAACGCTGGGCTAGAAGAAGCACAAGCTGGAATCAAGATTGCCGGGAGAAGTATCAATAACCTCAGATATGCAGATGACACCACCCTTATGGCAGAAAGTGAAGAGGAACTCAAAAGCCTCTTGATGAAAGTGAAAGAGGAGAGTGAAAAAGTCGACTTAAAGCTCAACATTCAGAAAACGAAGATCATGGCATCTGGTCCCATCACTTCATGGGAAATAGATGGGGAAACAGTGGAAACAGTGTCAGACTTTATTTTTGGGGCTCCAAAATCACTGCAGATGGTGACTGCAGCCATGAAATTAAAAGATGCTTACTCCTTGGAAGGAAAGTCATGACCAACCTAGATAGCATATTGAAAAGCAGAGACATTACTTTGCCAACAAAGTCCGTCTAGTCAAGGCTATGGTTTTTCCAGTGGTCATGTATGGATGTGAGAGTTGGACTGTGAAGAAAGTTGAGCACTGAAAAATTATGCTTTTGAAGTGTGGTGTTGGACAAGACTCTTGAGAGTCCCTTGGACTGCAAGGAGATCCAACCAGTCCATCCTAAAGGAGATTAATCCTGGGTGTTCATTGGAAGGACTGATGCTAAAGCTGAAAGTCCAGTACTTTGGCCACCTGATGCAAAGAGTTAACTCATTGGAAAAGACACTGATGCTGGGAAGGATTGGGGGCAGGAGGAGAAAGGGATGACAGAGGATGAGATGGCTAGATGGCATCACTGACTCGATGAATGTGAGTCTGAGTGAACTCCAGGAGTTGGTGATGGACAGGGAGGGCTGGCATGCTGCGATTCATGGGGTCGCAAAGAGTCAGACACGACTGAGCGACTGAGCTGAACTGAACTGAACTGATGCAGGACATTACAAAGCAAGAGAGACGATTTAGAATAAAAGGGTCAAAAAGCAATAAGAGTAAAATAAGGCTTCCAATGAGGACCAGGGGTTTCCACAAGATGGAGGCTGATTTCCAGCTCCATAAGCCAGTCCCAAAAGGAGGAGTGGAATCAGCCATCTCCTGGACTTGACTTTTCATATCTTGAAGAGAATCAGACACATTTTGTGAGTAATCATGTATATGTACACAACATTCTGTATGAATTATGGCACGGATTCCTCCCTGTGCAGCCATTAATATATCTAATGCCATTCTATTTTGGAGTACAGCTTTGCGCAGTAAAGCTTGTTCTGAATTTAAGGCAGCAATCGCCATCGTACTATCATTTAAAGCTTGTCTTGTAAAATTAGTCAAGGCTTCTACACTGAGCCTTATGTCAGTGGTGCCAAGTGACGGCACAAATATTACAGCTAGGTAGTTATAGTGGAACCAAGATCGTGTCCAAAGGGCCCAGATAAGTATCTCTTTTAACGCAAGATGCTCAGACACATACTACCCTATTTTGTTCTTCTTAATGTAATAATGACCTCTCAAATGCCTTTAGATTGGACACAGGATAATGTTTTCATTTCATGGGCACATTATTATGCAATGTTCCAAAACTGGTCAGACTCTTGGGTCTGTAGAGCCCTACCATCATCCTCCATTCACGGACTGCCTTGGTTAGTGTCACCCTTAGATGGACCTAATTTTCAAAAGGTGTGTCATTCTATTCAAGAAGATCAAGCCAAAAATTTAAATGTCCTTAACATGACTTTATTGACTTGGTATAATAATATGAATGGACTGGGACACAATTTTCATTTTTATTATGGTCAAACAGAAAGAGATACTTATAGCTATTATATAAAAGAAACAACCAATACTAGCCATGCCCACAGAGAAATTAAAACTACACGATATATTGCCCAACAAATATACCAAATTTGGCACCAGGATATGTGGATAACTCCAGAAAAGGGACGATAAAACAGCTCCCATTTGCTGGGGACAAAATAATCATACCAAGTTATATCCTGACAGTATTAAACCTTTAGGATTCTTACCAAAGTCTTTATGTAATCAAGCAATAATAGCAAATCACATGAGCTCAGCAGATTCAGTCATATGGCCAGGGACCGATTGGGTCACTGTAGAGGACTCATGCCACTCACTGTGTCTCCCAGGGCTGCTGCTGCCGGAGGCCCAGTCCCTGCAGTAGGCCACCTCTGACCTGTGCCTCCGCAGGAGATCCTCAAACACACAAAGACAGGCCTGGCTCAGTCTCTGTTTTGCCTGTTTTACAAAATTACTGCTTATTACATAACCACACGTGTGACTGAGCTTTTGATAGAATGATGACATATAGTTCCATATGAGATCAATGATTGTAATAGTGTAACTCTGGCCATGGGAAGAAGGAACAAGAGGGAATATTTTCCTGGACCACAAGAGGCTAGTGAGACAGGTGGTCTGGAGCCTTTTGACAGTGTTAATGAGGCCTAGTCTAATATTAGCAGCATATTGAGTGGCCTATCAGGGAAATCTTTGCCAGACCTGGGAATAAGCATTCTTAGCACCGTGAAAGGGGTGAGAGAAATAAACAGTCAAGAGCAGCCTTGGGGCAAAGCCCTGGTTCCCCATCACTGGATAAACACATCTTTGACCTATTCTGCAATACTGAAACCCTCTCCGGGTAATGGTTAAAAACAGTATGCTGCCATAGGCATGTAGACCCCAGACCAGTTGAACCTAAAGAATGACAGTGTAGACTGCTGCTTCCCTCACTACCAATCCATCGGAAGAATGCCCATGAGCTGATCACACCCTCTTTGAACAATTACTATAAAACTTCTCACTATCTTCCCCAAGTGGGGACACGTGGTTTTGAGAGCATTAGCCCACTGTGGCCCCCTTTGCTTGACAAAACAGTAAAGCTATCCTTTTATACTTCACCCCAAACTCCATCTCTGAGATTTGATTTGCCACAGCTGTACAGAGAAGCTGAGCGTTTGGCATCAGGTATTTCCTGATGCTGCTATTACTAAAATGTCTTGAACTCTCTGTGCTGACGTATAAGAAACTGTTGGCCTTTTTAGACTGGACTACTTGTCTTCCTGTCTCTATTTCTCAGGCCAGTTCCCTGATGGGGAGGCATCTAACTGTGCTAAACCAATATAACTAGACTGAGATAAGTCCATGAACACATGTCATCACATGTCAGCAAAGCTCTGAAAATGCTAATTAGTCTCAGGACAGTTAAAAGTCCACTGTGATGCCTCCAGGTCTGCTTCACACCCAGAGCAAAAGGAGGACCAGCTCAGTCTGGAGCTGACAATGTCCCATCTCTGCCCATTCCAAAAAAATTCAAACCTAAGACATATCGCATCATAACTTGACCAAGAGCCAGGGACAGTCAGACCTGTAACCCTGACTCCAGTAGCTCACTATATGCACATAGGAAGATAGTGTTATCCTACACAGTCTTCCAGAAGGAATTTCCATCTTGTAATTGTTCAGAACCAACTACGTCAAGATTCACCTACAGATACAGCTTCATTAATTCGTAAAGCATGAAACCCAAAGGTGAGAGCCTTGAGAATCATGCACCAAAGTTCAGGGAATGGTCAGACAAAGAAAAACTTGGCTGAAAAGCAGAAATGTCTTTCAAAGAAAACAAGAAGAGCCTGCAGGCCCTCACTTGCCTTTCCTGGACAGCTGCCTTCTTTTGAGATGCCCAGCTCATTTGTCTAGATTCATCACAAGAGAAGCAGCTTCTAACTACCTTGCATCAGCCAGAGAAAAGGAATATCACTTTTTGGAAGGTAAATTCAAGGGACTGGTTTTGGGGTGATGAATTCCTGACAGTTCCCTAGAGTATTTCCAATGCTAAGTATAATTTTATAAAGAAGTTTATATTTTAATTTGTCTGTCTGTAAAATCCATTTTCATGAAGTTTTGTATTCTTTAAACCCTCCTGTTTCATTCCTATAATGATCTAATGAACTGGATGGTGTATAACATTATAATCGGGCTTTAAATCAATAATGCCTTGAATATTGGTGTTTTTTAATGGCTCAGCCTGTAGAAGGTATGAAGTCATAGAATCCTAGGAATCATCTAAGCCAACCACTGGTTTTGCAACTAGAGTATACAAGGAAACAGAAGGTGAAGTGACTAATCCAGAGCCACACAGTGACAGAGACAGGAATTTAATCTACCCCTGACAACAAGTCCAGGGCTCTTGTCACTTCTCTGGTGGCCAAAATGGGACTGTATTTTGAAATTTTGACCATCCAAAAAGTGAACATTTGAAAACTATTGTAAACCTCAGAGATGAATCTATTGGCTTCCACAATGATAGGATGAAAAGTAAAAGAGAAATCAAAAGGACAGTGGATAAAGGAATGGGGAATAAGCCATTTAATTGTTCCTAATTTTAAGAGCTAAAGTGACAAGCCTGCTCAGAGACTGGAGTTTTGCCTTCCACGACTGCAGCAGGACCACATAGTTAAACTGGAAAATGAGAAGAGGGTTTGTCTCATCCAGGGTCAGTGACAGTGTACCAGCCAATCCCTGCCACTCAGCAGTTTCCTCCTGCGTGAGCCCGGAGTCCCAGGGTGTTTCCTGCTGAACCTGAATCTCCTCCAAGCCACATGCCAGCCCCTCAAAATCTCTCTTTCTGGGCCTTTCCCTGAAACTAATTCCTGATAGATGGTATAAAAGACAACCAAACCCTGCCATTTGGCAGCTTCCTCGTGCATCTGTCTAGAGTCACAGGGAGTTTCCTGCTGAACCTGAGTCTCCTGCGAGCCGCATCAGCCCCTCAGAATCTTTCCTTCTGGGCTTTTCTCTGAGATTAACTCTTGATAGACGGTATAAAAGGCCGGCTCCTCCAAGCAGAGAAACTCCCTCTGGCTGCCACAGGAGGCCAAGGCACTCAATAGGTAAGACTCATTGACTTCAATTTTTCCTGGTGTCTGCAAAGTCGATGATGAAATTTCCTAAAGGCTTCTCAGAAAGCTTGGTACAGTAAGTCTCCTGCATAGGAACCTTCAAGTTCTGAACTTTCAGAGATGGGAAGGTGCGTGTTATCAACGGCAGGTGTTAGTGAACTTGCCCCTTGCCCTCAATCTCCTCTATGTTGGCAGTCCTTCAGCTCTGCCATCTCCCACCTCCTCGCCCTCCTCCGGTGAGTAACTCTTCTTGCCTGTTCACTCGGTGCCAGTCATTGCATGCCAGCTGTTGTACTGTCCCGCTGTGCTTTTCAAGGTACTGTACTGTAAGGTTTCGGATGTTCTATTGTGTTTGCTTTTTATGTGTTATTTGTGTGAACAGTGTTATAAACCTACTAGAGTACAGTGTCATGTAGCCGATTGTGTTAGTTGGGTACCTAGGCTAACTTTGTGGGACTTATGAACAAATTGGACTTACAAATATGCTCTCAGAATGGAACTCATTCGTGTACAGCGGGCTTATAGTACTGAATTTGGACTTGTCATCATCCAGCATTTTCTAGTGCCAGATTCAGCTGCCACCCTGAAAGGTCATCCCTGTTCAGTGTAAGGGAGAATATTATTGAATTCATTGTGGGGAAAAGAGGCCTTTCTGAGTCTAAAAACAGAGTCATAGAATTGTAAACTTTTAGGGCTTGAAGGTACCATATTACTCTCATCCATCCTGTTTGGGAAATAAAGCCTAAGAGAGACCATGTGTCCCAGACACTCAGAAAGTTGGGGGGAAATAATACAGAATGATGCTTCATATGGTATTCTTGAGACTGATGCAATACAATATGATCTATAGTGAAAATTTTGTGGTGTATAAAGTATTGTCTATCATAGCCAGGCATATCATATCTTTATCTTATTTTTAATCGGTATTATCTCATGCTATCTACAGAAGACCTGAACATCTAGTTAACCCTGAATGTCTGCTTAAGTGTCTCCAATGTCCTGTGGACACTTGGTTGTTAATCAGATTTACGAATTGCAGCAGTATTTAAATGTGTTTCATCTGGGGAGAATACAGAATGGTTGAATCATATTTTTTTTTATGGAATTGGGTAACCCTGGACTTCCCAGGTGGCTCAGTGGTATAGAATCCACCTGCCAATGCAGGAGATGGAGGTTCGATCCCTGGATAAGAAAGCTCCCCTGGAGTAGGAAATGGCCACCCACTGCAGTTTTCTTGCCTGGGAAATTCCAAGGACAGAGGCGCCTGGTGGGCTACAGTCCATGGGGTTGCAAAGAGTCAGACACAAAAGAGTGACTGAGAAGGCAGGCACATAACCCTATGGCTTAGGGGGATTTTTTCCTGCTGTAGAGAGCTTGATAGAGCTCTCTCTTTTCCATTTTCCTCTTGATACTGGAGCCGCTCAAAAGATCAAATAGAGTATTCCTGGGGGTGATGGGGAGTCTGTTGGTTTTCCTTCTGGCTCATCCCACCACCCTCAACAGAGCACTCACCATTCCTTTCTCAGGGCTTCCTGCAGCCCTTTTGGTGACTTCCCAGCAAAGTCTGAGAGCCCGACTCTGGGAGGTCATGGTACTCAGTGTGGTCTGTAGACCAGCAGCATTGATATCACCTCCATGCTTGTTGGAAGTGCAGGCTTTCAGGCCCCTTCTGAGTTAGAATCTGCATTTAACAAGGTCCCCCAGTGATCGGTAGCCACATTAAGGTGGGAGGAGCCTATTAAGGGACCACCACCATCCTCTCTCTCTGTACCATCCAGATGCTGAACTCCTCTGCCCTGGGAATTTCATTCATTCAGTGTGTACGCAACACCTATTACATGCCAACGTTAGGCTTGGGCACTGAAAAAACAGAAGACAGTTCTTGAGGAGCCCGAGGTCTGGTAGGGGAGACACATGAAAACAGTGATACCAAATGTGAATAAAGTACTCTGGGAAGACAGAAAAAATGACCTCACTTTGCCTGGAGAAATCTGGTACACTTCACAGAGAACGTGGCTTTTGGCCTGGGTTTTGAAGGATGAATAGTTTATTTGGCCAAGCAGACTTTGCATAGGAAAGAGTGTGAGTAAGAAGCAGGGGACTGTGGAAGCGCCTGGCATTTTAGAGGCAGAGGTTGTGGTTTTGTCTCCAGATAATGCTTCATGTCTCAGGAAAAGCTTTAAGCTTTGATGCAACCCAAGGGGCCTGGAAAATGATTTCTTCCTTGAGCATGATGATAAGAACGTGGGTAAAAATCCAGATGTCCCAGAAGCCTCTTGGCTCTGGCTGCAGACAGTGTTCCTCTGGGACCTTTCTGCACACCCGTTTCCCAACGGCATGACCTTGTGTTTGCTGGGCTCGGTGTTCTCTCCCTTGTGCTTCCTTCACACCTACCAGGAAAGATGATTCAGAGATGAAAAATAACTTAGCTTTGGCTTTGAGGTTCCTTCCCATCACTTTTGCTGGCTTCCTTGGTGGCTCAGACGGTAAAAGCGTCTGCCTACAATGTGGGAGACCCGGGTTCAATCCCTGGGTCAGGAAGATCCCTGGAGAAGGAAATGGCAACCCACTCCAGTATTTTTGCCTGGAAAATCCCATAGATGGGATTTTCCATCTATGGGAACCTGGTAGGCTACAGTCCATGGGGTCGCAAAGAGTCTGACACGACTGAGTGACTTCACTTCACTTCACTTCCCATCACTTTTCAGTGGGGGGAGTATGAAGGGGGTTTCAAGGAAAGGAGAGGAGAAATGAGTCTCTGAGGACTTTTCCCTGTTCAGATTTCTCAACTTTTATTTCTTGGCCTATGATATTTTTCTTCCTCAGTCTATCTCAGCTGATGCCCTTTTCCACAGGCTAACCTTTCACTTTTTGTATTTGATATCATGACACACATTAGTCATTGAAAGAATAATATAATGAATACTTGTATGTGCCTCAGCTCTCTTTAAAAATCAATGATATGGTGGCTGCCAGGGCCTGGGAGAAAGGGGGATGGGAGAGTTGGTGTTTAGTGGGTACAGAGATTCAGTTTTGCAAGATGAAATAGTTCTAAAGATCAGTTGTACGATAATGTAAATACATTTATCATTACTATACTCTCTGGTTAAAATGATTAAGGTGGTAAATTTTATGCTATGTGTTTTTACCACAACTTAAAATAATATCGATGATGCTTTTACTCCAAATCATCACCTGTGTTTGCCTGAAAAGGCAGATTTCTGCTGGCTCAGTGGTGTCCCTGAATCACAAAGAGGAGGACTGCGTTTCTTCTCAAGGCCCCAGAGGTGTAAGGACAGGAGCCCCCTGAGGAGTCTAACTGTTTTTCTCTTGGGAAGAAAACTGTGCCAGGGAGAATCCTGGCCAGAGAGGTATTTAGTCATACTTTGCCCTTTCTTTTCCTACAGTTAGCTTACAGAAAGCACATCCAAGATGAAAATCATCCAGGGGATCATCCAAGGTCAGAGAGAAAGAGTGACAGAGTGTAATGGAGGCTGAAACTTACCTGTACAGATACATGGTTCATCTTTTCTGGAGATTATCTGGAGGCAGTGCCTGGGTGGTCTTTCAGGCAAAGCCCCAGAACCACAATTTCTCTTGGGGAGCTTTGAGTAGACACGGAGTGGGCAGCCAATCTGAGGTCGTTTCTGGAGTCTGTCTGTTGAATGCAGACTACAGGGAGAACTTGTGCACTCTTAAGAAGAACAGAGTCTAGATACATGATCGTTCCACCTGGACACCATGGGTGCCTCCCAGGCTGGAGCTAGAATCTCCTCAAATGATACTCTGGGTCTGTTCCACAAAACCTAATAAACACTCTGAGCCCCAAAGCCCCTTATCAGCAAACAAAGCTGCCCGATTTTAATCTGATGACTTAGTTTAAATCATGAGTTAAAGTTCATGATGAAGGCGTTGATCTAAGAGCAGGAATCTCTCCAGGCAACCTGGGACACAGCTGTGAGCTCTGCCACAACTTTCATTCTCATGCTCCATCAAGTCAGTTCTTGAGGGAGGGTGAAGCCCTGCCAGGCCCTGAAGGAAGGAACTGGGTGTCCTCCTCTGAGGCTCACTCCCCTGGGGCTGGGCCAGAGCAGGATGGCTTCCAGGGAGCAATACATCCTGAGGGGACAGAGGAAGGGGACTCCAAAGATGTGTTTTAGGCTTGGTAACAGCATGTGTTACTGGTCACAAGACGGGTTCAGGATCTTGGGTCAGAATCAGACATCCTGGATCACCTGGTCCAACCGTCTCACTCAATTGGGCCAGGGGCCCAGAGATGTTAAGTAACCTGCCCAATATCACAGAGCTAGTTAGGGCAATGCATAAGTACAACTCAGGCCCTTCTGACCCCAAAGCCTAAGTCCTTTTCCTTCTACTATGGCCCCTTTTATCTCCCAGTACTTAGCATGTGCTGGGCTGTGCTTAGTCACTCAGTTGTGTCCGACTCTTTGTGACCCTATGGACTCTAGCCCGCCAGGCTTCTCTGTCCATGGGGATTCTCCAGGCAAAAATACTGGAGTGGGTTACCATGCCCTTCTCCAGGGGATCTTCCCAACCAAGGGATTGAACCCAGGTCTCCCACATTTCAGGCAGGTTCTTTACCGTCTGAGCCACCAGGGCAGCCCAAGCATGGGTCTGCACATATTGTAAAAAAAACTGCCTGCCAGTGAAGAAGATGCAAGAGGTGAGGGTTTGTTCTCTGGCTTGGGAAGATCCCCTGGAGAAGGAAATGGCAACTCACGCCAGTATTCTTGCCTGGGAAATCCCATCGACAGAGGAGCCTGGTGGGCTACAATCCGTGGGGTCACAAGAGTTGGACGTGACTAATGACTAAACCACAACCAGCATGGTCCAGTGCTTAGTTAGTTACTATGGTTTCCCCTCCTTTGCTCTCATGTTAGGGTGTCTGGTGTTCTCTGGGCTTTCCCTGCTTTCTCATCCTCTTTCTCTGAGTCAGTCCTACCCACAGGGATCCTGCAAGGCTCACACCCTCATCTGGGGTCTTGTTTCAGCGATGTGGGTCTGTCTCCAACTTCCAGTCTTTTTGGCTTCCGTGACCTTATTCGAGGTTGCAGCATCTGACACAATTGGTAAGTGCCACCCTGCACTGGTTTCCTGGGGCTGCGGTTACAGAGGACCACAGTCTGGGTGGTTTAAGACAAGAGATTTCGTCTCCTCCAGTTCAGGAGGCTAGAAGTCCAAAATCAAGGTGTTAGTGGCCCATGCTGCTCTGAAGGCTCAAGGGGAGAATACTTCCTTGCCTCTTCCTGGTGGCTCCCAGCCATCCTTGACTTACAGCTGCATCACTCCAACACAGCCTGCTTCTCTGGGTGGGTCCTCTTGCGTGTCCTTGCCCCTTGTGATAAAGCCACTAGTCAGCGGATATAGAGCACCCTCTAATCCCGGGCCCTTATGACTTCTTCTTAAAGTCACATTCTAAGGTTTTAGATGGACATGTATTTTGGAGGGACACTATTTAAGCCACTACACTCCCCTTGTTCAAAGACTTCATCCTGATTCCCCCACCACTCCAGACCCTAATAGGAATGCAAAGAAGGAAACCCACCTCTACTCTAAGCCATCTCCTTCCCTATCTCGGGATCCTGATGATTAGCTAAGCCCTTTGAGGGATTTGTGTATGGGTCCACCTCACCAAGAAGCAAACAAATCCCACAGTCCAGTATCCAGATCCAGTCTGAGTGGTCACACATCTTAATCCCATCACTGGATCCAGCCAGCCCTCTATCCGCAGGTTATGCATCAGCAGATTCAATCATCAGTAGATTGAAAGTATTTTATTTTTAAGATTCCAAGGACTTCCCTGGTGATCCAGTGGCTAAGATTCCATGCTCCCAGTGCTGGGGATCTGGGTTTGATCCCTGCTCAAGGAACTAGATCCCACATGCTGCAGCTAGAAGTTCAAATGCCGCAACTAAAGATGCTACGTGTTGCAACCAGCACAGCCAAATAAATAAATATATATATATATTTTTTTAAGATTCCAGAAAACACACCCTCAAAAAAAAATGCACTCTGGCAGCTATTTACATGAAATTTACGTTGCATTAAGTATTATAAGTTATCTAGAAATGATAACTTATGATTTAAAGTATATAGGATGATGTGATAGATTTACAAATACATTTTATATAAAGGACATGAGCATTCTGGGGGTTCCTGGAACAAATCCCCTGCGGATACTGAGGGATGACTGTATTCTAGTGGACTCCTAAAGAGCAACATTGATAACCTATTGAGGATCAGAGAATATTCTTCTCATTCTTGGCTTTTCCTCCGGAGGAATGTTTCCTAATCTTGACCTCTTCCTGCTCAGATTTGAAGAGTGGGGATAATAGCAGAGAAAGAGGGGGACAGAGCAAAGGGCTTCTCCAAAGAGTGGCGTCTGATACCTTATTCCTTGTTTCCCTCTCCAAGCACAGGCCGCGAGCACCACCACCATCTCTGATGCTGTGAGTAAGGTCAAGATCCAGGTCAACAAGGCCTTCCTGGATTCCCGGACCAGGTGGGTGAGACACACACACCACGCACATTCCTTCCTGGGCTTCCTGTTAAGGACAAGTGGGTCTAAACCAGTCCTGACAGGCCAGTAAGCCAAAGCAGTTATACAGCCTGCCCTCCCACCCCTCGCCTGCGAGCAGGGGCCAAGCAGGAGTAAGAGCCCGCGGCTCCTAAAATCCTCAGCCTCGAAGTTTCCTCGAAGGGGATGTCTCATCTGATCTCATGAGCACTTTCTTTCCTGTAGTTAAGTGATTCCTTGGGTCGTGCCTTCCAGAGTCTCAGAAAACCGGTCAGTAGTTTTTTGTTCATTCAGCATGACTTAGATCAAGCCCTTAGAAACAGAAGCTAAGATCTGCATTCACATACGGGTGACTTACCGGGGAGCACTCTCAGGAAGCTCTAGTGGAGCAAAGGAGTGAGGCCAGATGGGTAAAAAGAAGGCCGACAAGCAGGGATGTGGTTTAAGGCCCAGCCCCAGCTGACCCTGCAGGGAGATCCAGAGTGTGGGCTGCATCTCAGAGCCTGTCCTACCTTGAGCAAGGCAGCAGAGCGTTCACCTGCCAAAGGTGTCCTTGACTCAGCCAGATGTGCTGCAAGCTTGGTACTGGGGCTGGGGTGGGGTGTGGGGGCGGGTAGAGCGTATATCCCACTGTGTGACTCCCAGGCATTCAGACAGGCAGCTCCCCTGACTCAGAAGCCATTGCCCAAGAAAGTTAGAGGCACGAGCCATCAGCTGCAGCTGCACCCGCAGCAGCCAGGGGAGGGGCCCAAAGGCCACTGGGGGAACATACAGGACACTGGCAGAGTCAGCTACCTCCCAACCCGGGGAGGGGCTGGGCTTCCCAGAATAAGCAGTGCAGACTGTGTCCCTGCCCTCAGAAAGCACATGCTTTAGCCAGAGAGGCAGACAAACCAGAGTAATCACTTCATGGAGCTGAAAACCACATTGCTCATTCCTCTTGCTGTCTTTTTACTCATCTTGGGGTTTCACTCCCCCTTGGCCCTTTCATAAACTCTCAAGAGGTCCCCCAACTTCTTGGCTGACTTTTAGAGGACAAGATGTGCTCTGATCTCTTCTAGTCCCAAGAACAGCATCCTTTCAGGAACTCAAATATCAGCAGAAGAAGATGAAGCCCCGAGCCTCTCACTTTCCTCTGCTCAGAGCTGTTGTAGACTTCAGAGAGAAGGAAGGGTCCACAGTCTGTCGTCCCTCTTTCCCAGGCTTCTTGCCATCCCCCAGCCCAGGTTTCTGACTCTTAGGGGTTAAGCTGAGGGAAAGAAGGAGAGATATAGAATGACAAAGCCTAAATCACTTGGATAATATAGTGCCTGGAGGTGGGATGGGGAGATCAGAAGTCCTTCCCTCCTTGGGCACTTTCGGCTCTCACACACTCTGCTGCCAAGTCTCTGACCCAGAGAAGTATCTAACCAGTAGCTCACAGCTCCAAGTCGCAGCCCGGGAGCTTGTGGCTCCCTCCCTAGTCCTTCCGTATATCATCTTGACCCAGGTCCCCTTTAAAGAGGCTCCAGAAGACCAAACAGTTTTTCAAGGCAGGACCCTGGTGTGTCTCCCTTTGCTTGGCAAAGCAATAAAGTTATCCTTTTCTACTTTACCCAAAACTGTCTCTGGGATTTGATTCGGGACCACTGTACAAAGAGGGGCTTCCCAGGTGGCTCAATGGTAAAGAATCTACCTACCAATGCAGGAGACGCTGGTTCCATCCCTGGGTCAGGAAGATCCCCTGAAGAAGGAAATGGCAACCCACTCCAGTATTCTTCCTTGGAGAATCCCCTGGACCAAAAAAAAAAAACAAAACAAACAGAGCCTGATGGGCTACAGTCCATGGGTCCCAAAGAGTCAGACATGACTGAGCACGCACACACGGGTTAGAGGACTAAAAGCTTTGCCCTGCCGCTGGAGGATGTGTGGATCAGGGCCCTGCGCCGGCCTGTCTGGCTTACTCTGCTGTTAGGGGCGCAGTGTCAGCCACCTCCTCTTTTCTTGTTTTCTTTAGGCTCTTTGGGCAGGTGTCAACCACCAGCCACAACTCCAGGACACACAGCAGCACCCTCTTCTTTTTCACTTTTTTTTAAATTAATTTTTATTGGCGTATAGTTGCTGTACAATGTTGTGTTAGTTTCTGCTGTACAGCACAGTGAATCAGCTATATGTATCATATATCCACTCCTTTCTGGATTTCCTTCCCAATTAGGTCAGCACAGGTCATTGAGTAGAGTTCCCTGTGCTCTACCCTCAGTTCTCATTAGTAACCTATTTTATACATAAGAGTGTATATATGTCAGTCCCAGTCTCCCAATTTGTAACATCCTCCCCCTTGGTATCCATAAGTTTGTTCTCTATATCTGTGACTCTGTTTCTGCTTTGCCAATAAGCTCATCTGTATCGTTTTTCTAGATTCCACATGTAAGTGATATTATACAATATTTTTCCTCTTTCTGACTTACTTCACCCTGTATGACAAAGGTAAAAATCTGTCTCTAGGTAAAAATATGGAACCTTTCACAAATTTGCTTGTCGTCCTTGTGCAGGGGCCATGCTAATCCTTTCTGTATAGTCCCAATTTTAGGATATGTGCTGCCAAAGTGAGCACCTGTCCTCCTTGTAAGGACCTTGTCACGGGACTGAGAGCAAAGAGGAAGCCCCACAGTGGTGGGAGGGAAACGTCCGGTTTTTCAGCCACTGTCTCCCAATGAACCTTCTCTCTCCCTCCTAATGTCAACCCTTTTATAGCCCAAGGTGGGGGGAGACTAAAAGCCACAAAATCCATGTTCAGCACCTCCTTTTTGAGTCATGCTGCCCAGGATGAGCAGCTCTGCCTTGGAACTCATCCCCACTGGTTAGTTCCTGGATTCAGGGACCTCGTGGAGACATAATCACATTTAAACATTTTTTTCACAAGCAAACAAACACTCCAGTGCCCCACAAACTGTGATGAGGACAATGAAGGAAATAAACAGAGCAGTGGCTGCTACTCTAGTTGCAGAAAGCAGGGAAGCCTGATGGAGGATGAGAAGGAACAGGCCATGTAGCGAGCCAGGGGCTAGCATTACAGGGCCTGGGGGCAGTGCAGGCAAAGGTTCTGAGGCAGGAAAGAGCTTCAGGTGCTTAGGACACGGAAAGAAGGCCATGCTGGTGGTGGCGGTAGGAAAAGAGGACACACAGGTGGAGCCTGAGAGTCAGAGGGTCAGAGGCAGAGCAGTGGCTTGGAGGGGCTGGGGGAGAAGGGGAGGTCTCAGGCATGACAGTTCATGGGTGTGGGGTCTCCTTTGCAGGTGATGAAAATGTTTGGGAGCTAGACAGAGGCAAAGCTCATATAATGCTATGAGCATGTACACTATAAGACCATGGATTCAGGAACGCCACAGGGTGAGCCAAGAAAGTGCTTAAATCAGAGTAGCCTGGTCTGCTTTTCATTCGAAAAAGCTCCCTCCTGCAGCCAGGTGGAGAATGGATGGGAGGAGGACAGGAGGGGAGGCCGTAGTCTGCTGCAACCATCCAGGTAGGGGAGGGTGAGGACTAGGAGGAGGCCAGAGGCCTGGAGATGGAAAAAGAGTTCCTCCACAGCCCTGCCTGCTCCCCCGGAGCCCAGGTCGGCCTGCTTGTCCAAGTCACCCCTCCGGCTGAGACACCAGGCCCCTGCATGCTAGAAGTAGAGTTAACGACTTGATCCACAGGGACAGGCCAGTAGTCACATCCTGTGAAGTGTATCCCAAAAGCAAGGTTGTCTTCCTGAGAGTTTAAGCCACTTCCAAAATTTCAGATCATCTGACAGGACCCCTCATCTCACACAGGAGTGGGGAGAGGGTTCTCATGCAGGACTTCACCCACCTCACCTTGCTTAGTAGTAGAAGTCTATTTCCTCTCTGTTTTTCCAGACTGACCTCATTCTATTGACCTGTCTTCAATTCTGTCTTCTTATGTCCACCTGACTGCTGGGTCTAGCCAACAAGCTTTTTATTTCAGTTAAGGTATTTCCAGGTCTATAATTTCGACTTGTTGTTTTCTTTTTTTTAATAAATTCTACTCTTTTTTTCAAACTTTAACTTTTTATTTTGTACTGGAGTATAGCCGATTAACCATGTTGTGGTCGTTTCAGATGAACCGCGAAGGGACTCAGCCCTACATAATAAATTCTACTTTTGTGGAATGGTCTGGGTTTTATTTTTCCATTTAAGAAAAACTTAAAATTGATTATTAAACCATTTTATGACAGCGGATTTTAAATCATTTTAAAATCTTTATCAGATGTCTCCAGCATCTGGTTCACGCCAGTATTGGCATCAATTGGTTGCCCCCAAGGCTCCGTGAGAGGGGGTTCCACAGTCAAGGGCTCCTCAGTCGGAATCGTACATCCGGGGACTTAGGCGTATTTGGTTTCCCCAACTGAGCCGCAAGCCGCCAATGCAGCGGCAACCCTCTGATTCTAATTCAGGAAGCTCTCAGGTCCATCTGCCTGCCTTCCCTCAGAAACAGACTGCACCAAGCTTAAAGACACACTGCAGCTTCCTCCTCCCAGAGGCGGTTTTCCAGAGGCATCCGAGGACAGCTGACTAAAAGTCCTGAGAGCACAGACGTGGGGGGCTCCTGCTTGCTGCCCACACCCCCATGGCTCCCCCACTGCTCTCCACTGTAGGCTGAAGACGACCTTGAGCTCTGAGGCACCCACCACCCAACAGCTCTCAGAGTACTTCAAGCACGCCAAGGGCCGGACCCGCACGGCCATTCGCAACGGGCAGGTGTGGGAGGAGTCCTTAAAGAGGCTGAGGCGGGACACAGCCCTGACCAACGTCACAGGTATGGAAATCCCACCAGCCCCCCAGTGGCAGGAAGGGCTCGTCTCCCTGGGGGAAAGAGCAGAAGCCATCAAGACTGCAGCTCCTATTGGGAGCCCTCTTCTCTCTCCCTCAGAGCAAAGAGGGGCTGGGAGGACAGTCAGGTTAGTGCTCTTTCGGCAGAGAAAGGAACTCGGGCCCAGCAAGGTCACATTGCCAACTCCAAATGAGGCGACATTCGTGCCCTTTGGCATAATACCAGCTGTAAGGCCTCTGTCCAGAGGAAGAACTAAAGTCAATAAACATGGGATCCCTGTCTCAAACCACAGTGCCACCACTTCCGCCTGTAAAAAGGACATTTAATCCACCTGTGTCAGGGGAGATTTACTGGGATTATGTCACGGATGAGGAACTGTCCCTCTTGTTCTGAATACTGTGGAGCTGAAACAATGAGCTTGCCAATTGATCATGAGCTCCTCGACCCCTCCACCCCACCCCTGGCCAAATGTCACAGTTCATGGACGGTCATGGAGGAAGGGGATTGATCTTGACGGAAGGAAGAGACTGCAGGTTCTTGCTGGGAAAACTTCAAGTGAGGGAAGATACCTGGCCTAGGACATGGGAAAATTCCAAAGTTCCCAAAGGAAGGAAGGAAACCAGGACAAGGTAGGGAGAAGGAGGGAGCGCTTTGAACTCGATGAGACTCAAAAGGTGCTGGGGCTTGAACCTTGGCCCCTGCCCATTTCTGCAGATGAGCCCCCTGAAGAAGCCCCCCAGGGCTGGATCCCCCTGACTCCTTTTCCCTGCAGGTACCAGAATGGAGTACAGGCTGCTCTAGGATTTGGGCGGCTCTCTCTTCTGTGCACTCATGAAGGCCTCTGATACCTAAAACAACCCACTGTTACCTCCCCCCACCCCCGCCCAAGACCACAGGGCTCCTCACTTAAAAATGGCCAGTCCCTTCCCAATATCTTTCCATTTAGATTCTTGTGTGCTTAGTACTTTAGAGGTCAGTGGAACTTTTTTACTTTTTTTTTTTTTTTTTGCAATGCCATGTGGCATTTGAGATCTTAGTTCCCCAACCAGGGGGTGAACTCTTAACCCCTATGGTGGAAGTGTGGAGTCTAAACCACTGAACCACCAGGGACATACCCATCAGTGGAGCTTTAGAAGAAAAGTAATCTTATCAAACTAACTCATACTAACATGCACCTAACCTCTCAGGGGGTACTTTTATTCTAAAAGAAAAGTCCATTGATTCAAATAATCTGATAGACCAAGAATTACTAACAGTTCTGGAGATACTACTAATCTGTGCTGCCTTGGACAAGTCTTGGGAACCCTGTGATCTCAGTTTCTTCTCTGTAAAATGAGAATTAAAAGTTTTACCTTAATGAGTTGTCAGGATTAAAGGTGAAACCCCTTGAGAAACGCTTGCTTAGAATGTAAAATGTATTCTCCCAAAAATCAGGTCCAAAAGATAAACCTCCCCTCAGGGCCTCGGAATGGAGGAAGAACCCAGGCACAGGAAGGATAGAGGGTTTTCTGACACCACCTTGCCCTGTGGCATCTCTTCTCTTTCAGACCCTAGCCTGGACTTGACTGCACTCTCCTGGGAGGTGGGCTGCGGTGCCCCGGTTCCTCTGGTGAAATGTGATGAAAACAGCCCTTACCGCACCATCACGGGGGACTGTAATAACAGGTGAGCGGCCATGGGGGTGTGTAGTGGGCAGGGTGGCCCACCTGCCCCACCCAGCCCAGCCAGAGGCTTGGCTCCTTGGGCACTACAGGCAGGACTCCCACGACCTCACCCTCCCAGGCCAGCGTCCCTCTGGAATCCGTTCTGTTGGAACCTGCCTCACTTTCCCAACTTGTCTAAAGAGACCACCGTATATCCGGCTGGAAGGAGCGCCTTTCCCGGGGGCGGAGGAGCCCGGAGCCTTCGGGGATGGGAGTGGTCCAGACCACCTCACACAGGAGAGGCACCTCCTCCGCATCCAGTCTCCCTGGGGCAGAGGCTCCCGTCCTTCCCCGGGGGATCCCCGTAGGATGTGCGGAGAAGCAGACCCGGGAGCCAGCCGAACGAGGCTGAGGGCCAGCCTTGCCGTTTCAGGAGGAGCCCCGCACTGGGCGCCGCCAACAGGGCGCTGGCGCGCTGGCTGCCGGCGGAGTACGAGGACGGGCTCGCCCTGCCCTTCGGCTGGACGCAGAGGAAGACGCGCAACGGCTTCCGCGTCCCGCTGGTGAGCGCGGCCGCGGGGAGGGGGCGAACCCCGAGCTGGCGCGGGCACATGGAGTCAGAGGGGAAGGGAGGCGCCCCGCTAAGTCCCCAAGCAGAGGACGCAGACACGGGCGCGAGGAGAGACAGACGCGCGGGAGAACCACACCCGGGGAGACACGGAGATGGGGACTCGCTCCCTCGTGGTGTTCCGGAAAACGCCACTAGAGGGCTGCAGATCCCGCGTCCCGAGCCCAGCCACGTGGTGGTCATGGCCCAGCCGCCATCAAGCCAAGTACCCCGGGGTCTCCCAAGCAGATGGCCTCCCTGCGCCATCCTGCTGGCGCTTGTCCTGCCGCAGCCCCTGGAGTGCATCAGCTGTTGTTTGCCTGGAGGTCCCATCTATTGGCCTCATCTGAGTTGGCAGGCCCTCCCCAGAGCCCCTCTGTTCCTGGTTCCAGACACCTGGCACCTCCTCCGTGGCATTTACTTAAGGGACAGCCTTTGTTTACCCTCTTTGAGTGAAAAGGGCATTGGCCTTGAAACCATCAAGTCATACAGACCTGGCCCTTTGTAGCTGCAGGAAGTGGGTGATTGCTCTCACCCCTCTTGGACTCAGAACGGGAGTAATGCCACCCACTTCAGAGCTTGTCCTGAAGAGGAAGTGTACCTGTTACGTCATGGGTACTCAGTGTACTGCGTTCAATCTGAATCTTCAAAGCACCTTTTCTTCCCTCTCCTTCTGTCTCCATCTGTAGGCCCGGGAGGTATCCAACAAAATTGTAGGCTACCTGGACGAAGAGGGTGTTCTGGACCAAAACAGGTCCCTGCTCTTCATGCAGTGGGGTCAGATTGTGGACCACGACCTGGACTTCGCCCCGGAAACGGAACTGGGGAGCAATGAGCACTCTAAAACCCAGTGTGAGGAGTACTGTATCCAGGGAGACAACTGCTTCCCCATCATGGTAGGCCCCTGCAGCGGGGGGCCCCTGGCAAACTGCTTGCCTCCCTGGTGTAGCAGGTGTTCCCAGCCCATCAGCCAGGACCTCCTGGAGATCCTGAATGCTGATCTGACAGCTTCCCAAGCCTCTCACATTCTATTCACTCATTCGCCCACTTATTTAGTAAGTAGACATCCATCATCTGCCATCATCAGGCAACACACTAAGCACTTGACATTCAAAGGTGAACGAGACAGCATCCCTTCCCTCCAGGACAGAGGACCTGTGTGGGAAATGGACAAGTAATCACTAGTGGCAAAACTGGGAAGCTCTGGAGAGGGTTTTCTTCATCCCTGGCCCAGCAGCCCTGATGTCACCGGGGGTCTTATTAGAAATGTAAAATCTCAAACCGCACCCCAAACATTGGGAAGCAGGATCTACATTTTATCCAGATCCCCAGGAGAGTCATTGTATACCCAGTAAATTTTTGGAATGCCACCGTGAGTCATCATTGGCGTCCAGGAAGGCTACTCTCAGAAAGAGCTGAAACGTGATGCATGAGTCAGAACGAGCAGCAGGGACTTATGGGAATTTCCAACAGGAAGGGAAAGTAATTTGCAGTGGCGCACCTTTCGTCTTATTCGTGGGTTTTACAGTGAGAGCGTGATTTATTCACTCAAGCATATCAAGAATATGTGTTGTGTTATGAAGAACACGGGCTTCCCAGGTGGCACTTATGCCAATGCAGGAGACATAAGAGACATGGAGTCGATCCCTGGATTGGGAAGATCTCCTGAAGAAGGGCATGGCAACCCACTCCAGTTTTCTTATCTGGAGAATCCCATGAACAGAGAAGCCTGAAGGCTACTGTCCATAGAGTCGAAAAGAGGCGGACACAACTGAAGCGACTTAGCGCAGCACAGCACGTGAAGAACATAAGCTGTGGAGTAAGGTCAACCTAGATCTGAGTCCCACATCTTTCCCCTTCAGTTTGTAAGTTCTTGGGCAAATTACTTAACCTTTTGGAGCCTCAGTTTTCTCATAAAGTGGGACAGAATTACCTACCTTACAGGATTTTATGAGGACCAAAGTGAGATAAAGTATGCACGATACCAAGCACATGGTAGGTTCAAAATAAATAAATGGTAGCTGTTGTTAGTAGTAATTATTAACAAACTCTTTCCTGCCTCATGTCCTGCTTCCCTGTGCCCAGATCTCAGGACTCCCTCGCAACCAAAAATTTGGAGCTTTTCCTCTTGGCCCTTTTACACAGCAGGAGGTAGTGAACTTCAGGGTCCTGGGGGCCCAGGATGTAGCGTCAGCACGAGGCCTCTGGAGCCAGTGTCTGGCACCAGGGTCCCAGGAGGGCACCATCAGCATCTTTGCCAGCTGCATCCAGACCTACCCTGGGGAGAGGCTGCCGGCTGTACCACCTCTGCAGTCACCCACCCCCATCTCTCTGCAGTTCCCGAAAAATGATCCCAAGTTGAAGACTCAAGGGAAATGCATGCCTTTCTTCCGAGCCGGGTTTGTCTGCCCCACTCCACCTTACCAGTCGTTGGCCCGAGAACAGATCAATGCTGTGACCTCCTTCCTGGACGCCAGCTTAGTGTACGGCTCTGAGCCCAGTCTGGCCAGCCGTCTCCGGAACCTCAGCAGCCCGCTGGGCCTCATGGCTGTCAACCAAGAAGCCTGGGACCACGGGCTGGCCTACCTGCCCTTTAACAACAAGAAGCCGAGCCCCTGTGAGTTCATCAACACCACCGCCCGTGTGCCCTGTTTCCTGGCGGGTGAGTCTAGGCTGGGAATAGAGGGGCCCAAGGACAAAGGGATTATCCTGGGGACTGAGAGCAGAGAGAGGCTGGAAGAGCTTCTCAAGGGTGCTGGGTGGCTTCCAAGCACTGGAGGCTTCTTCTCATTGTCTTCTGGAAAAATAACACACTGAAAGCCACCACTGCCGCAGGCACTGGTCCAGGACTGGCAGAAGGGCCCAGACAAATACGGGATCTAGGAACATGTGTTCAGTGTATGTAAAAAAAAAAAAAAAAGAATTATGAAAATCCAGAAAAGCACAAAGAAAATAAGAAAATCCACAAAATCCCACTACTCACAGATAATCATCGTTGACATTTTAAGCCCTATCTTTCCAGCTTTTTTCCTATCATAGATCTTGCTCTACATTGTTTTACACAATTGGGGTCATACTAGAGTGCGGCTCTGTAATCCGATGTTTTCTCTTCACCTATCATGTCTTTAAATATTTTTTCTTCTACATCATGATCTTTAATGGTTACCTGGCATTCCATGGCATATGTTTATCATAATTTATTTTACCAACCCTATTTGGAGACGTTTAAGTCATTTTTAGCTTTTCTGTGATTTTGTTGCTGTTTTTAAGGTCGTGAGCATCCTTGTTGATGAATCCTTGTGCTGATTTTCAATAAGTTTACTAAGATAACTTCCTAGAGGAGGAAGTTCTATATAAATCAAAAGGAATGTATATTTTTAAGGCTTTTTATAATCTTGGCACAGAGGCCCCACTCCATGCAGCCTATGCAACTGAAGCCTCCAATTCTCATTCTAGGGGCTCATTCCTGGTCCTCTCTGCCTTTGGCTTCCAGAGGTCTTATCTCTTCCAAAAATCCAGTCTTCTAGGATGAAGCCCACTCAGACATGGCAGAAGGCCCAGGTCTCTTGCTAGATCCCTGGGATTCTGTGTCCACACACATCTCACATCAGTCCAGACACAAAACCAAGCCCTTCCTGCTTTCCATAAAAATATCCACTAAGACCAAGCATTTGTGAATTTCACAGACTTTCCTGACGATTAGAGGACACAAAAAGAAGCCCCCTGTAAAGCACCTGGTCTTTCACCATCTACACGACCCTCTCCTCCCAACAGCCCCCATCTCTAGATTCGTCTCCTTATTACATGGAATAATTTAACCCTTCCCAGGTTCCTGCCCTCAAACTTGCATTCCTAAAACCGTCAGAGTTGCTCTGAACAATAAAAAGCCCCTCAATCATTTGTAGGTCCTGCTTAGAAGGCAATTTGGATTTAATTAGCAAAATTTTACTTCTTAATGTCATTTGTAGTCTTTACCACAGTCTAGTTGGGGGGTCAACCTTATTATCCCCATTTTCACAGATATGAAGACTGAGGTTTAGAAACATTAAGTAACTTGTCCAAAGTCACAGAACTAAAAGGTGTGTGTGCAGAGCTGGGATTCAAATCTGTAAATCACAACTCAGCTCTCTTTCCAGCTTAAATTAACTATAAGGAGGGACTTAAGAGAGCTTCCCGCTGGAGCACCATCATGTATTTCTTTGCATAGGTTACTGGGTTCAGGGGCTGCTCGGGGTGAACCCACCTTCCTGCCTTCTGGGCTTTCAGGAGATTTTCGAGCCTCAGAGCAGATTCTGCTGGCCACTGCCCACACCCTCCTTCTCCGGGAGCACAACCGGCTGGCCAGAGAACTAAAGAAACTCAACCCTCACTGGAATGGAGAGAAGCTCTACCAGGAAGCCCGGAAAATCCTGGGAGCCTTCATACAGGTGAGAAGCCCGGGAGCACTGCCTGTACACCAGCCTCGCTCACTCACCCGGCTCTGCCTTCTGCCTGCTGCCAGACCTCCATCCCCGCTTCCTCTGCTCTCCTGCTTCTTTCCCACTGTCTCACTCTTGTAAACCCTCCCTTCTGTTTCTTCAGCTTCTCTGCCCCAAAATGAATCCCTGGATTCGGGGTGTCAGCAGGTCATTCATATATTGGTCACTCAGTGTGCCCCCTCAGGTGCCGTCACTGGGACCACTGGTTCCATCACTCCTGGGATGGTTCCATCACCATTATTTTCCATCACCATTATCTTTTAATCCCACACCTAAGCCACAGGTCACAGACACGAGTCAATTGCTATTGTTGATCAACTGATTGACTAGAATAGACTTAGAAAGGTGGATATGTTGACATTAACCATACACATTTTTTAAAAAAACATTTTATTTAAAAATACTTGTAGATGCTTAGGGAGTTGTAGCCCCCAAAATGTACATGCACCTAGTCTCCCCCAATGCTAACATTTTGCATAGCTATGGTACAATTGCAAAAGCCTGAAGTTAACATTGATATGAATCATAAAGTTTAATAGATTTCACCAATAATAAATGCAGTCAATTCGTGTGTGGTGTGTATATGTGTGTGTGTGTAGCTTCATGCAATTGTATCATGAAAAATGTTTAATTTCATGTAACCACCACCACAATAAAGACACTTAGCTCTTCCGTCACCACACTACTCCCTTGTGCTACTTTTTTACCAGCTGTAGCTCAGCTGGTAAAGAATCTGCCTGCAGTTCAGGAGACCTGGGTTCGATCCCTGGGTTGGAAAGATCCCCTGGGGAAGGGAAAGGTTACCCACTCCAGTATTCTGGCCTGGAGAATTCCATGGACTGTATAGTCCATGGGATGGCAGAGTCGAACACGACTGAACGACTTTCACTTCACTCGCCCTTTCTGATAGGTATGTAATGATACTGCATTGTGATTTTCCTTTGCATTTACCTGATGGCTGATCACACTGAACATCTTTTCACATGCTTTTTTTCTTTTTTTTTTGCCATCTGGATATCCTCTTCAGTAAAACTTTGGTTCATGTATTTTGCCTGTTTCCTTTTTTTTGTTTGCTTTTATTTTGTTTGTTTTTTGGCTGCCTTGGGTCTTAGTTGCGGCACGTGAGATCTTTCACTGTGAAAGATCTGTGAGCTCAGCAGTTTCGGTGCACCAGGGTAGTTGTCCGCAGTGGGAGCTTAGTGCACAGACCAGGACTGGAACCCGAGGCACCTGCACTGGAAGCATTGGAAGGTGGATTCTTAACCACCGGACCACCGGGGAAGTCCCTATTTTGCCCATTTTCAAATTAGAGTTTGTATTTTGATGTTGAGTTTTCAGTGTGTATTAGTCACTCAGTCGTGTCTGACTCTTTGCAACCCCATGGACTATAACCTGCCAGGCTCCTCTGTCCATGGACTTCCCCAGGCAAGAATACTGGAGTGGGTTACCATTCCCTTCTCCAGGGGATCTTCCTGACCCAGGGATCAAACCTGGGTGTCTTGCATTGCATGAAGATTCTTTACTATCTGAACCATCAGGGAAGCCAGTTCTTTTTACATTCTAGCTATGAGTCTTTTGTCAGATATGTGACTGTAAATATTTTCTCCCGGTCTGTACTTTGTCTTTTCATTCTCTTAATAGAGTTCTTTGCAGAGTAAGGGTTTTCATTTTAATGAAGTCAAATTTATCCATTTTTTCCTTTCACGTATTGTGCTTTTGGTGTCAAGTCCCAGTTCTTTCCCTGAGTCTTAGGTCCCAAAGATTTATCTCCTGGTTTTATTTTTCTAGACGTTTTATGGTTTTATCATTTACATTTAAGTTCATGATCCTTTTGAGGTTAATTTTTGTATAAAGCATAAGGTTTAGGTCAGGGTTTATTGAGGGGCAGGGTGACTATGAATTTCTGATTGCTCCAGCACAACTTATAGAAAGGCTATCTTTCTCCTTTTGAATTGCTTTTGCTCTTTTGTCAAAAATTATTAATATTTGGGCATATTTATATCAATCTATTTCTAGATTGCCCTTTCTATTCCACTAATCTATATGTCTATGCCTATACCAGTACCAGTGTTCAATAACTGTAGTTATATGATAAGACTTAACATTAGGAAAAATGACTCTTCTCACTTTACTCTTCTTTTTCAAAATTATTTTGGCTATCGTTAGTGTCTTCACCTTTCCATATACATTTTAAAACATGCTTATCCATATCTACAAGGAAGTCTTGCTGAGATTTTGATAAGAATTGTATTAAACCTTAGATCAATTTAGGGACAATTGAAATCCTTACTATGTTGAGTTTTCCAATACATAAACAGTGTGTGTGTGTGTGTGTTAGTCGCTCAGTCATGTCTGACTCTGTGACCCCATGGACTGTAGCCCACCAGGCTCCTCTGTTCATGGGGATTGTCCAGGCAAGAATACTGGAGTGGGTTGACATGCCCTCCTCCAGGGGAATCTTCCCAACCCAGGGATCAAACCCAGGTCTCCCGCATTGCAGGCAGATTCTTTACCATCAGGGAAGCCCATAAACATAGTATGTCTCTCCAAATGTTTAGATTTTCCTTGATTTATTTCATCAGCATTTTATAATTTTAATCATACAGATCCTATACATGCTTGTTACATACCTGACTATTAACTTCCTTTGGAAGAATTGTAAATGGTATTACATCTCTTATTTCAGTTTCCACATATTCATTATCAGTGTGTAACAATGTAATTGATTTTTACGTGTTGATTCTGTATCCTATGACCTTGCTAAGCTCAGTTCTAGGAATCTGTAGATTCCTTGGGATTTTCTACAGATAGTTGTGTCATCTATAAATAATTAGTTATATTCCTTCTTTTCTAATTTGTGTGTTTTTCATTTCTTTATCTTGCCTTATTACAGGCAAGAAAAGTATAAGTTCCAGTACTATACTGAGTAAGAGTGGTGACAGCAGACAGTCTCATCTTCCCAACAGTAAAAGAAAAGCATTCAAGGTTTACCATTAAGTATGTTAATTGTGAAGTTTTTGTAAGTGCTGTATATGAAGTTGAGGGAGTTCTGCTCTTCCCTAGTGTACTGAAAGTTTTTAAATGAACAGATGTGGGGTTTTGTCAAGTGGTTTTTCTGCATAGATTTATATAATTATATGACTTTTCTTCTTTAGTCTATTCTGGTTGCTTTAGGTTCATTTTGCTCTTACTGCTAGTTTATTGAGGTGAGAACTTAGATTATTGATCTGAGAGCTTTCTTCTTTTCTAATGTAAGGATTAGAAGTGATATAAATGTCTCTTGGCACTGTTAATTGTATCCCACAAATGTCAATACACTGTGTTTTCATTTTAATTCAATATGTATGTTTTGTTGTTACTTCCTTTCTCTTTGACCTGTAGGTTATTTAGAAGTATATTATTTTATTTCCAAGTGTTCAGAGATTTCACTGCTGCCTTTCTGTTACCGATTGCTAGTTTGATTCCATCATTGTCAGATAATATACTCTATACGATCTCAATTCTTTCAAATGTGTTAAGGTTTACTTTGTAACTCTGGTACAGTTATCTTGTTGAATGTTCCACAGATCCTTAAGAAGAGCTTGCGCATTCTGCTATTGGGTGGAATGTTACCTATTACATTGTTCCTTCCTTTCTGAGGTCCTAGCCTCCTTCTGTTATCATTTCTTTATATTTAAAGAGTTTCTTTTAGCCATTCTCTGAGGATAGGTCTGCTCACAGTAAATGCCCTTCCTTTCCTTCATCTGAGAATGTCTTTATTTCCCTTTTATTCCAGAGGAATAGTGTTACCAGATACTAGATTCAAGGTTGACAGTTCTTTTCTTTCAGCACTTGAAAAATGTTGTGCCACTTCCCTCTTGCCTCCATGGTTTCAAATGAGAAATTCACTGCTATTCAAATTGAAAGTGAAGGTCGCTCAGTCGTGTCCTACTTTTTGTGACCTCATGAACTATACAGTCCATGGAATTCTCTGGGCCAGAATACTGGAGTGGGTAGCCTTTCCCTCCTCCAGGGGATCTCCCAACCCAGGGATCGAACCCAGGTGTCCCACTTTCCAGGCGGATTCTTTACCAGCTGAGCCACCAGGGAAGCCCAAGAAAACTGGAGTAGGTAGCCTATCCCCTCCAGGGGATCTTCCCGACCCAGGAATGGAACCAGGGTCTCCTGTATTGCAGGCGGATTCTTTACCAACTGAGCTATGAGGGAAGCTATTCAAGTTGGTGTTCCTTTGTAGGTAATATATCATTTCTCCTTGGCTGTTTTTAAGAATTTTTGTGTTTAGTTTTCACAAACTTAATTATGATGTGTCTTACAGTAGATTTCTTTGGGTTTATTCTGTTTGAAATTCAACTTCTTATATATGTTAATGTATGTCTGTCACTAATTTTGGGGGGGGGTGGTTCAGACATTATTTCTTCAAATACTATTTCAGTCCCATCCAATTTCTCTTCTAATTCCATTAATGTGAACATTGGATTTTTTGTTATTGTGCCACTGAACAGGGAGGCTCTGGTTTGTTTGACTTTTTGTTTGTTTTTGCTTTTTTTTTTAGTCTATTTTCTTTCTGTTTTTCAGATTGACTAATTTCTATTGATCTGTCTTCAATTCTATCCTGCCATGTCCACCTTACTACTGGGTCTAGTCAACAAGTTTTTATTTGAGTTAGTTATATCTCAGTTATATCCTATTCTTAGTTCACCTTAGTTTGCGTGAACTCCAGGAGTTGGTGATGGACAGGGAGGCCTGGCGTGCTGCAATTCATGGGGTTGAAAAGAGTTGGACACGACGGAGCAACTGAACTGAACTGAACTGAACTGACTGATTCGCCTTATTGGAGAAGGCAATGGCAACCCACTCCAGTACTCTTGCCTGGAAAATCCCATGGGCGGAGGAGCCTGGTAGGCTGCAGTCCATGGGGTCCGAAGAGTCGGACACAACTGAGCGACTCCACTTTCACTTTTCACTTTCATGCATTGGAGAAGGAAATGACAACCCACTCCAGTGTTCTTGCCTGGAGAATCCCAGGGACGGGGGAGTCTGGTGGGCTGCCGTCTATGGGGTCGCACAGAGTCAGATACAACTGACGCGACTTAGCAGCAGCAGCATTCTCAGTTATATAGTTTCAATTTGTTCCTTTTTTATATAAATTCTACTTCTTTCATTGGAGAAAGAAATGGCAACCCACTCCAGTATTCTTGCCTGGAGAATCCCATCGATAGAGCAGCCTGGCAGGCTACAGTCCATGGGGTTGCAAAGAGTTGAACACGACTGAAGTGACTTAGCACTTCTTTTATGGAATGTTCTGTTTTTTCATTTAAGATAACTTAAAATTGATTATTGAGGCATTTTAATGACAGCTGCTTTAAAATCTTTATCAGATGATTCCAACATCTGATTCATGCCAGTATTGGCGTCAGTTTATTATCTTTTCTCATTCAACTTTGGCTTTCCTGGTTCTTGGTATTATGGGTGATTTTCAATTTTACCCTGAACAGTTTAGTTATTATGTTAGGAGACTCCTGATCCTATTTAAATCTTCTATTTAGGCACATATTATTTAATAATAAGTTACCCCATGTAGGTTTGGTTGTAGGTTCTGGCAAGCTTTTGCAAGCTTTACTTCCAATGAGAGTTTAGCTTTCTAAGCCCTTACAATGCTATTCTGGTCTGCTTCATTCTTCTTCATTCTTCTGGGGTCCCCACCCAATCCCTGCTGACTCTGTCTGCAGGGCAGGAAGGTACTTTCTTGGCTGCCTTCTGTTGCTGAGTAACTTTCTAGCGTTATGGGTTAACCTTCTAGAATTATAGAAGCTACTATGCCTGAGTCTCTATGCCACTGGGTGAAGAACAGAGACACGGGGCTTCACTGCTGCAGGCAGATCGTGGGGTGGGTTGTGAATCAACAGTTGAGATGGCTAATGGCTTGAATTGTGAAGCAGATTTGGGGACTCTTTACTAGGTTTTTGCTGAACTTCCCCCTAGGCAGGTCCTCTGGAGAAGGAGAGAGAAGGTTTTTCTTAACTGCTCTTGTCTATTTCTATTAGAGGTTGAAGATGGCCATCCTCCTATGGACCTAATCTGGGGTATGCAGGAACTCACCATTGTGTCATTCCTTGACAAGGTCTTTAGCTAGTCCATCTTACCAGCTTTTGGAGTCTATTTAGTGCTGTCTGTTGGATAATTTCCAGGGCGTTTAGTTCTATTTAGTGGAGGACACATTTAGGTTTATTTAGTTACAGTCAGTAAGGAAAACTGAGTGAACTCCACCTTGTTTTGGAACCAGAAGCCCCATGCACATATTTTTAACCATCCAAGAGAACTATTTCCATTCATTTCTTAGCAAAATCTCCACAGTTCAACACTTATTTTTTAAAAAAATTTAGACCCATAAATCTTGCTGCTGGAGATATGTATAGGAAATCAAAGGATAAAACTTACCTACCTGAAGGCTATCTGAGTTGAGGCTTTTATTAGTTTGCTTGGGCTGCCATAACAGAGTAATGCAGACCGGGTGGCTTACACAACAGAAAGGTATTTTCTCACAGTTCTGGAGACTGGAAATCCAAGATTAAGGAGTTAGCAGATTTGATTTCTCCTGAAGCCTTTCTCCTTGGCTTGGCCACCTTCACTGTATGTTTTTCTCATGTGATTTTTCCCCCTGTGTGCATCTCTCTTATAAGGACACTAGTCTTATTGGATTAGGGCTCCATCCTTATGACGTCATTTAACCTTAATTACCTCTTTACAGGCCCTGTCTCCAAATACAGTCACAGGAGAGAGTTAGAGCTTCAGCATAGGGTTTCTTGGACTACAAGAAAAAGAAACCCACTCGGGATAATTGAGATGTTCAGTATTGGTTCACCCTACTCATGTATCAGATGGAAGCTCCTAAAGGTTTCTCCTGGAACCCCAGGGAAATGAGTGTAGTGTAGTCGGGCCTCAGCAAGGGTGAGAGCCAGAGACTAGAAACCATTTGGAATTAAGATAAGTCATTCTCACTGTCTCTCCCTCCCCTCTTCTCTCCTCACATCTCTCTTTCTCTGCGGACGGGTTTTCTCTGCGTTTCTGCTCACGGTAGAAAATGACAATCCGTCTGTCCCCTCCGATCGAGCACCATCAGAAACAGTCCAGGATAGCTGCATCTGAAATCTAAATTCCTGAGCAAGAGAATCTGACTAACCAGCTTAGTCTGGGGCCCCGGTCAGGCCGGTCCACTGTGACCAGGGGCAGGGTTCCGTCTCCTGCTGCCTCCCAGAGCCTGAGGAGCAGGCGGCCTGCTCCAAGGATGGTGTCCCCAGAGTGTGTGCTGCTGAAGGAATGGGAAGGACCCGTGAGGACAAGAGAATATTATACACGTTCAGTGAGCTAGATAGAAACGTGAGAGATGTTAGGTGGAAAAGCAGAATGCATTTCACATAAACGTTTTCTAGGATTACGACCAAGTTAAAATATGTATACCATAAAGATTAGAAAGAATAAACAATTAACATAATTATCATGTTGTGGGATGGCATGACATTTTATTTTTTCAAAAATTTCTCAGTTTATTTTAGTTCACTCTTCTGAGCAAAATAAAACAAGACACTGACCTCTCCATGGAGCAGCACTTCTTTCAGAATGGGGGATTGAATGAACTCCCCTTGGTTACCCTGTGACTCATTCCTGTGGTTCTCCATTCCTCTTGCCCTGGCCTGTGGGAAAAAGTTTAATAATATAATTTTATGTTAAAGTGATACACAGAGACTGTGATGTTAGCTTCATCATAAATTTAGAGCAAAGATGGCCAAGAGAGTACATTTCAAATGTCAAATTCAAGTGACTGATCAGTAGAGCCTATATTGAGACAGATCATGGAAGATCAGCAGAAAGTATGTCATGATCAATTAGTAATGTCTGCTAGGGCTACGGAGAAGGCAATGGCACCCCACTCCAGTACTTTTGCCTAGAAAATCCCATGGACGGAGGAGCCTGGTAGGCTGCAGTCCATGGGGTCGCTAAGAGTCGGACACGACTGAGCGACTTCACTTTCACTTTTCACTTTCATGCAACGGAGAAGGAAATGGCAACCCACTCCAGTGTTCTTGCCTGGAGAATCCCAGGGACAGGGGAGCCTGGCGGGCTGCCATCTATGGGGTTGCACAGAGTCGGACACGACTGAAGTGACGCAGCAGCACAGCAGCAGCTAGGGCTATGGGAAGGAGAATTGGACATATGCAACACATAAGACACATATGCAATCCATTTGCCATCCTTGATTTTTGACCACTCATCCTTGGCTCCAACTTCACTCCTCAAAGGTTTGAGTCTTCTCACATCCTTTTTTTCATGACTTGTTTTTCCTTGCAGATCATCACCTTTAGGGACTACCTACCCATTGTGCTAGGTAGTGAGATGCAGAAGTGGATCCCGCCCTACCAAGGCTATAATAACTCTGTGGATCCCCGAATTTCCAATGTCTTCACCTTTGCCTTCCGCTTTGGCCACATGGAGGTTCCCTCCACTGTGTCCCGCCTGGATGAGAATTACCAGCCATGGGGTCCGGAAGCAGAGCTCCCCCTGCACACCCTCTTCTTCAACACCTGGAGGATAATCAAAGATGGTATGTCCTTTCGGGGATGCACTATCACCTGGCTGTCTCACTCTGCAGCCTGCTTCTAGAAAAACCTGGCATGGAAGTCAGGCTTCCACCACTTCCTGTGCAACCTTGGGCAAGTGACTGCACCTCACTGAGCCTCAGTTTCTTCGTTTGTAAAATGGGGACACTAATAATATCTATCTCACTAGGATATTAAAAATGAAATATATACATAAAGTGCCCTACAGTGGTTCCTGACACACAGGAGGTGATCACTAAATATTAGTTATTATTCTTTCTTTCCTGCACTGTCCTTTAAGGTGCCGAGTTTTCCCTGCTTCCTTTCCCTCCCTCAGGCTTCCCTGACCCTTGCAGAAAGAATTCCTGTGTCTAATAAATAAATAGGGCTTCCCCGGATAGCTCAAATGATAAACAATCTGCCTGCTATGCAGGAGACCTGGGTTTGATCCCTGAGTCGGGAAGATCCCCTGGAGAAGGGCAATGGCAACCCACTCCAGTATTCTTTCCTGGAGAATTCCATGGACAGAGGAGCCTGCCGGGCTACAGTCCACGGGGTCACAAAGAGTCAGACATGACTGAGCAGCTGACACACACGCACAGTAAATAAATTGCTCTTTTCTGCTCCTCTCTACCGCTTTCCACCTCCATTAAGTGCCAAAGGTTGGACCCCGCTCTCCTTTATCCTGGGCTGGGCTGTGTTGAAACTGGCTTTTACTTAAGGCCTGACAAGTCAGGGCATTTTTCTAGAGATTTCTGCCATCTCTTCTCATGGTGCACAGTTTCTTGGGGGACCATATGGAGGAGAAGGAGCCAGCTCTCTGAACTGGAGCTTGGAAGAAACCCTGAATCTTATGCTCACGCATCACCACAGGATGGCAGGCAGTGTGGACGGGCCTCCAACCCCCAGCACACCCTGTGGGCCGCGCTGTGTTCTTTCCTCAGTTCCAGCCCCAGAGGGGCAGTTGGCCCGTCTTTCACCTGAGAAAGAGAAACTGTCAGGAGGAGGGCGTGCCTGGCAATGGAAGATGTCCCCAGCTGCCCCACCCCCAGCATGACCTCTGGGTCTCCCTTGCAGGTGGAATTGACCCTCTGGTGCGGGGTCTGCTGGCCAAGAAGTCCAAACTGATGAATCAGGATAAAATGGTGACGAGTGAGCTGCGCAACAAGCTTTTCCAGCCCACTCACAAGATCCACGGCTTTGACCTGGCTGCTATCAACTTACAGCGTTGCCGAGACCATGGGATGCCTGGTGAGTGGGCCCAGGGTCCAACCAGGCCTGGGGAATGTTTTGCTACTTTCTGGGGTTCCCAGGGACTCTCCTCTATATCCCTGAGGAGCTGATCAATTCTAAAACAGAAGGCAGAGATGCCTGTTTTAAAAACACACCTGTGAAATGGCATCTTCCAGTCTCCCTAAGACAGAGACCAGAGAACATATCTGGTACTATGCCTGGTACTAGGCTCCTCAAATGAAAGCGATCAACCACTGATTTGTGAAAGCAGTTTAAAAGTCCAGAAAATATTAAGAAAAGGAGAATAGAGGGAAAGCGATGACTACTGGACCTTCCTAAATGTAGAACTTTAACAGCCAGACTGTCTGGGTTCAAATTCTAGTTGTGTGACCTTAGACAAGTGACTTAACATCCCTGTTCTTCAGTTTATATATGTGTACAGGGCTTAGAGCAGTGCCTGGACCCACAGTAAGCACCACGTATCCTGCTAGCTCCCTTGAAGCCCAAGTGCTGCAAGGTGGAACAGTGGCTCACTGCCTCCCTGTTCCCAGAGGCTGGGAACACACTGTCTGGGGCTGATGGAGCTGGAATGGGCATGTCCTCAAAGGGCATTAGACAGCTTCCACCTCTCTGCCCTAGGGTACAACTCCTGGAGGGGCTTCTGTGGCCTCTCACAGCCCAAGACGCTGAAGGGGCTGCAGACCGTGCTGAAGAACAAGATACTGGCTAAGAAGTTAATGGATCTCTATAAGACCCCCGACAACATTGACATCTGGATTGGAGGCAACGCTGAGCCCATGGTAGAAAGGGGCCGGGTGGGGCCACTCCTGGCCTGCCTCCTAGGGAGGCAATTCCAGCAGATACGTGATGGGGACAGGTGAGTGAGACCTCATCGGGGAGGGCAGGTGGAGAGGCCCTTCTTGGAGGTGGGCATTGGGGTGGGCGTCCTGCAGGACCGATGCCAGACCTCGGCATGTTCCCGGGGACCTCCTCCCTTCCCCTTTGGCAGAATGGGAAAGGGCCAGCAGCTGGGCTGCATGGAGACCCTGCTTGTGTCTCTGCAGGTTCTGGTGGGAGAACCCTGGGGTCTTCACTGAGAAGCAGCGGGACTCTCTACAGAAAGTGTCCTTCTCACGCCTCATCTGTGACAACACCCACATCACGAAGGTCCCGCTGCATGCCTTCCAGGCCAACAACTACCCACATGACTTTGTGGATTGCTCAACCGTTGATAAGCTGGATCTCTCACCCTGGGCCTCCAGGGAGAATTAGGGGCCCGGACTCCACCCTCCCACACTGTGCAGTAGAGCTCCCCTTGGCCACAATGCCATTTCAAGTAGACTCAGTGACCTGGCCCCTTCGGGCTCCGTACCCCGCCCCAGACCTTCTGTCCAGCCGAGTCTCTCTGCACGCCCCCCAAGCACACCTAGCTCAAGCCCAAGGCAGCCGCCTCGCCGCTCCAGCTCTTCCCATTGAATCCCACATCCTCTCCGTCTTCAGAAACCCTCCTTCTGTCAAGACTTCCACCCTCCAAAATGCCTTCTGATCTTGCTTGCCAGATGTCACCCATCCTTTCCCCAAAAAAGTCTTGGCTGAGGCTGTGGCCTTGACACCCGTATCTCTCCTCCCCTTGAACTAGATTGTAAACTTCTTGAGCTTGGCCTTCAACCTGCTTCCAAGTGTGCCCTGGGGCCCCCAGCGTAGTCCTTGGCACACAGTGAGTGCTCAGTAAACACCTGATGATTGAACACAGATGCTGGCGATGACCTTGTTCCCCTCTGGAAGGCAGGCCTTGGAATCACTGCCAAATGAGCAACGGTGTTTACAGCTCGGACATGTCTCACCACAAAGGGGTCACGTGCGTGAGTCTAGGCAGTGAGAGGGCCCGGTTTGGTGCTCTCAGCTTCAAAGCGCTCTCAAAGAAAAGGAGGGAAGGGGCTCCTGCGCAAAGAAGGCATGGCTGTGGGGTGGCAGGAGAACTTTCAGGGCATCGCCACAGGGGTAGAGAAATCCAAGCCAGAGCTCATTTGGGGGAATTCCCTGGCGGTCCAGTGATTAGGACTCCACACTTCCACTGCAGGGGACACAGGTTCAATCCCTGGTCAGGAAACTAAGATTCCAGCATACCATGATGTGCAGTTAAAAAAAAAAAAGTTAATTTCTTTTCTAGGGGTCCTTCAGGGAAATACCCCCTTATTCTAGGTTAGTCCTGGGGGCCTGTGAGGCCTCTGACCACAGATCCAGAATATTCCTAGTTTGCCACCCAATACACACTCATGAGTTCTTTCTCAAAGACCCTCCTGGGTCAGGTCAGCCCAGGGGGACCCCCAGGCCCTCTGACTGGCACGGCGGGGGCAGGAGGCCTGCAGCCATCCTACAGGAAAGCCTGGGAGCCGGAAGACCTGGGCGGCCCTGGCTCTGGGACCCCCTTCTTGGAGGCCTCAGATGAGTCCCTTAACCCCCCAGGACCCCTTCCTGTCCTCAGTGAGAAGGGGTTCAGCAAGGTTTCTCCCTCTTCGGGGAGGTGCTAATATCCGGGGCTCCCATGGGTACACAAGCCTCTCATCCTTTCAGGCCCCAGCTGTGGGTGTCCCCCTCCCCAAATGTGGGAAGAAGGGAGAGAACAGGAGGGAATCCACCACGCAGGCAGAGGGATCAAGTTCCAGGCACGCTCATCAGGGGAGTCTGCTCCTTCCCCTCCCTCAGCCCCACCTGCTGTCCTGGTCTGGACCCCTGGTGAAGGCAAGACTAAGGAGGCATCTACCGTCCTGGGGCCTCTGACCCACCGGGCCGGCTGACGGGGTCCCCAGGTGTCTTGTCACCTGGAAAGGGAACCACATTCCCATCAACCTCTTGCTCTTTCCTCTCCTGAGCACCCTCTGTTTCCCAACACTTGGCACAGGCCCGATGCAGAGCGAGCATGTAGCAAGCATAATACTTTCCGGGGCAGGGCACCAACAGAAGGGCTTGGTGCCCACGGTTCCCGCTCTCTGGTGGGAAGAGGGAACCAGTGAGGGAAGAGGGTCTGCTCAGTTTGGCCTGGCCCCTAGGCATCCAAGGACTGACGGCCTTCTATGTATGAATCAGCCCAAGGAGAACGCCTGGACGTCCTGACCTCCAGTTTAGAAAGGGCCCTGAAGCACAGACCACTCTTCAAGTTCAGAGCCCAGAGCAAGCCTCTTGCTGAGGGTCCAGCCCCACTGCAGACACAGAGCAAAGATCTCCATCTATGGTGCTTTATTATCATAATCATCAGGTATAAACAAATGGTATAAAAGGGCCCAGTTCCTCTCCAGGCAGCTCCTGTGAATAAGCAAGACAACAGGGTAAGGAAGAAAAAGGGGAGCCATGGACTGAGCCTGGCGAGCCTGGGCCCGTAACTCAACCCATGCGCAGCCCACTGCTAATAGCCACTCCTCCGGGGTCGTCACTCCTCCAGGGTCACTGCTTCACCTCTGATAACAGGACACAGTCAAGGTATAAGCTCCACAAGGGCAGAAATGGTGTCTGACTTTTTCTGTGTGTTTCCCATGCGGGCCACACTGCCTGGCAAGTAATGGGTGCTCAATAAACCCAATACTAGAGGATGCAATGGACCCTCTAAGAAGCCATGTCAGCAGTTATTTACAAAGGAAATTCAAGCTTAGCAAGGTCGAGGAACTTGTTCAAGGTCACACAGCTGGTAGGCTGCAGGATCTGAACCCAAGCAGTCTGGCTCCTTAGCCTGTACGTTTCACCAATCCACTCTGCTGCCTTCCACACACCTAGTATCAGCAAATACACACTCATGTATACACAGCACACAAAACACTACCCACGTTCACATGCAATACGCACAAAATGCAATTTCGATTCACTGTGCGCACGCACACACACACACACACACACACGAATGTCCAGTTGTTAGTGGTGTCTTTGGCTGGCACCCAGAACAGGGAGGGGCTCACCTAGAAAAGGGAGAGCTCTGTGGACCCAACCAGCCAGCCGAGAGATGCCCAGCCTCACTTCCCCACTGCCCTCCTTACCCTGCCTCTAGCGCCTTTCCCTCCAGGGAGCCAGGTTCAGTGCCGGCACCCTACTGCAGCGGACAAAGTCCCGAGGGAATCTGTTGGACATGAAGATGTTGTTCTTGGACACGAAGGTGATGCCTGTGTTGTCACAGATGATGCGGGGCAAGGAGATCTTGGCGAGGGCCTGCTGCTGCTTCTTGCTGAACACGCCCTTGTTCTGCCACCAGAACCTGCACGGGAACACCCACAGCCACTGTGCCTGAGGCCCTCCTGGGCTGGGAGGGCACCCACTGGCTGGAGCTGTTCCTGGCTGACAGAGGACCACGGTGGACAGCGGCCCCACAGCACAGGAGAGCTCCAGGCCCTCAGGCAGCCCAAGAGGGGATTCAAACAAATAGAGCCCCACTCACAGCTGCCCAGGTCCGCCCCCCCCCCAACCCGCTCCCACCCCAGCAGCCTCCAAGCATCACTAATGACAGACGGGCCCACTCTCCCATGAGACCCCGGGCCCTGGACAGGGCTACGTTCAGGCGGGGAGACGGGATGTACGGAGTGTGTCTCATTTGTCCACCCAGAGAGGGACACCTTGTTAAGAGTTTCCCCAAGGCACAGTTCATGCCAGGTGAGAACTGGGTGTGACAGAGGTCAGGCCCACAGTGGAATGAAAACAGGAGCGGCGGCCGAGGGGAAGCAAGGATGGGACCTTCCAATGGAGACTGGTGGCCCCGTGACCACGCCTGGGACCTGGAGAAGCAGTGACTAAGGGTGGCATTTTCTCTTGTCCCGCTCCTTGACAACCACAGATCCCTTCTTTTTGCACCCTCAACAGCTTCAGGGTACATCAGTGACGACCTTGAGGCTCCCCAGAACACACTGGAGAATCACGGACTCCTTCTAGCAGGAGGAAGCAAGGGGTCCCCCGAGGGGCAGGGGCAGGGGCAGGGCTGCGGGGCCTCCGCCCTCACCGGTCACCATCACGGAGCTTCCTGAACTGGGTCCCAATGAGGCAGGCGAGCAGCGGGCCCACGCGGCCATTTTTGTTCAAGGGCTCAGCTACGCCGCCTATCCAGATGTCAATGTTGTTGGGCGTCTGGTACAGTTTCATCAGCCTCCTCGCCAGGTCCAGGTTCCTCAGGACTGTGCCCAGCTCACCCACCGTGTTGGGCACTGGGAGCCCACAGAAGCGCCTCCAGGCGTTGTACCCTGTATGGGAGGAGTGGAGAGTGGTTGTGGGTGGGCCGCAGAAAGGCCGCCCTCCCAACACAGTGAGGCCACATACAGAGGTCCATGCAGGAAAGGAGGGCACAAAGGGGCTGCTTCCCGTCTACAAACCCCCCAGGGAATCCTCTGGCCTCCCTGGGAGCGTGGGCGCAGCTGGGTCTCTCCAGGAGCCTCTCTGTCTTCCCCTACCCTTCCCACTCTAAGGTAAATCCTAAATTGTCATCACTCCCGCTGGGTCCAAGAACAGGAGCATCTCCTTGCCCCTGTGGAGATCTCAGACCCGCGATGGGTGCAGTGTGTCTGGAAGGATCAGCCCCATACCAGCTGTCCCACAGCACAGGCATCAGCAGGATGGTAGGATGATCTGGGCTCCCATTCCAGCTCTGTCTCTTACTTGACTAGAGAACCCGGGCAGGTTCTGAATTTCTCCAAGCCTCAGTTTCCTCATCGTAAAATGGTGGTGGTTTAATCGCTAAGTTGTGTCCAACTCTTTCGACCCCATGGACTGAATCCATGGGATTCTCCAGGTGAGAATACTGGAGTGGGTTGCCATTTCTTTCTCCACATCAGTAAAATGGAAGTGATAATAATCTCTTCCCTCAGAATCCACACAAAATGAAGCAAAATAGATGGAGGTAGGTTTTCAGGGTAGTAGGGGCTCATTGTTATTATGGAGATGCCCTAAATTGGGGGGTTTCAGCAACACAATTTAGGGCATCACCGTAATAATATCAAGCCCCTACTGCCCTGAAAACCTACCTCCATCTATTTTGCTTCATTTTATGTGGATTCTGAGAGGAAGAGATTATTGGGGGGGGGGGGGGGTTCCAGCAACACAACAGAGAAGGCAATGGCACCCCACTCCAGTACTCTTGCCTGGAAAATCCCATGGACTGAGGAGCCTGGTAGGCTGAAGTCCGTGGGGTCGCTAAGAGTCGGACACGACTGAGGGACTTCACTTTCACTTTTCCCTTTCATGCATTGGAGAAGGAAATGGCAACCCACTCCAATGTTCTTGCCTGGAGAATCCCAGGGATGGGGGAGCCTGGTGGGCTGCCATCTATGGGGTCGCACAGAGTCGGACACAACTGACGCGACTTAGCAGCAGCAACACAAAGTAGGTGGAAGGTGCTGGAAACGGGGCAGAGGGGCCCAGGGGCCTGACTTCAGGCTGCATCCTAAGAGCAAGGTTCTGAGGGTTGGCGGTGGGGGTGGGGTGCCCCGGTAGCTGGGGGCACTGGAGAGGACAGGCGCTGGATTGGGAGGTGGGTGGGCCCGTGAGGCCAGGGCAGCCCCCTCACCAGGGAGGCCGTGGTCGCGGCTGCGCTGCATGTTGAGCGCAGGCAAGTCCAGCCCGATCCTCATGACTTGCTCAAACAGCCGCTCTCGGATCTCATCCACCGCGATTTGGTTCTGGCGGTTCAGCTTCGCAGGGGTGGCCATGAGGCCCCGCAGGATGGGGTCGATGCCACCTGGAGCAAGAGGAGCACGCTGGGGGAAGGTCCGGCTCGGTATCGGAGCTCAGACTGCAAGGAGCCGGACCCAGGGGCAGTGGCGGAGAGCGCTGAGCAAATGTGGCTCCTGGCGCCAAGGTCCCGGGTGGGCAGATCCTCACTGAGGCTCTGTGGTCTCGGGGATAAAGCCATTCAAACTCGTCAGGCTCAGATGCTCCCAGCCCTCCTGGGTCCCTGAGGATCCCAACGCACAGGAAGGAGCCAGCTCCCTGTAAGCTGTCTCACCCCACTCTCTGTTGTTCGATGTGCAAGCAGAGTCAAGTGAACCAGGCCGGAAATCAGATGCCCAGAAGACAGAAGGAAAGACAATTCATTCCGCCCTAGCTCCCTGTGACCAAGTCCACGCCCACCCCACCGGCTGCCAGTTCACTCCCTCACTTCCTGATAGCGTCTTGCTCACCTTCGAGCACAACCCTCCAGCTGGCAAAAAAGACTCTGCTGAGCGGCACGCGGGGGTTGGGCTGCATAGGTTGGTATCGACTGTTCAGGCGGAACATGAAGGGTTGGATGAGGGTGTGGCCGTAGCGGAAGGCGTTGGTGAAGACGTTGGAGATGCGCGGGTCCACCGAGTCGTTGTAGGAGCAGTAGGGGCGCAGGTACTTCCGCATGGCCTCCGGCCCCAGCACCAGGGGCAGGTAATCCCGGTAAGTGATGATCTAAAGGAAAGTCACTCAGAGTGGCCTCTCCACTCACCCCTCCCTGCGGATTCTTCACCTGCTCCTGACTCGGCGGGATCCCTCCCTCGTCTAAGGCCAAGGATTTGCCTCCCACAGTACTGGACCTGGGTCCCACAGAGTGGGACCAAGTGGCATAAACAGGGCTCAAGTGCTTGCCTGCTGTGTGACCTTAGGCCAGTTATTAACCTCTCTGAGCCTCAGTTCCTCAAATGTAAATTACGGGTAATTATGCTGCACTGTGCCTTAGAGGATGAAATAATAAAAGGTTCTGTGAGTCCTTTCATAGCTCCCTTGCCCTTGAGTTATTCCTGTCTCATTTCTCTTAACTAGCATACTAGCTGGAGAAGGCAATGGCAACCCACTCCAGTGCTCTTGCCTGGAGAATCCCATGGACGGAGGGCCTGGTAGGCTGCAGTCCATGGGGTCGCTAAGAGTCGGACACGACTGAGCGACTTCACTTTCACTTTTCACTTTCCTGCACTGGAGAAGGAAATGGCAACCCACTCCAGTATTCTTGCCTGGAGAATCCCAGGGACGGGAGCGTGGTGGGCCGCTGTCTATGGGGTCGCACAGAGTCGGACACGACTGACGTGACTTAGCAGCAGCAGCAGCATACTAGCTCCTTGAGGGCAAGGGTTGGATCTCATTTCTCTTGAAATTACTCAGTAGGCAACAAAGTGCCTGGCCCACAGTAGGGTTCAATCTAGTGTCTGCAGAAGGAAGGGAGGCAAAATGGAAAAGGGCCACCCTAGGTGATTTCTCGCAGTGAAAAGGGAGGAGAGGGAACAGACACACTCTAGATTCTAGACTCTGGAATCTCAGAGTTAAACAAATCTCATTTAAATTCTTTGTGCCAGTGGAAAACTGGTCACCCTGGTAACCCTCAGCACCAGCAACTCTCTCCAGTCCAAAGTTGAGGAGTATTAACAAGCGGTGTGTGTGTGTGTGTATGTGTGTGTGTGTGTGTGTGTGGTGTGTGCGCTCAAGTGCATGTTCATGACCTGGGAGAGGATGAGGATGCTGGAGCATCAAAACTTGGGAGAAAAGGAATCCCTTGGCAGTCCAGTGGTTTGGACTCTGCATTTCCACTGCAGGGGGTTCAGGTTCAATCCCTTGTTGGGTGACTAAGATTCCAAAAGCTAAGTAGCTCAGCCAGTAAATAAATAAAGCATTTAAATATTTCCCCCCAAATTGGGAGAACACCCCTCAGGGATAAGCGAGGACAAGGAGAGGGGGTGAGCTGGGATAGAGCCGTAAAGAAGAGGGAGTGTGTAAAGGAGCCAAGAGTGACAACGTGATGAAGGAAAGGAGAAGAATTTACGGAACGCCTACTGTACGCCTGGTGGCTCAGCTGCTAAAGAATCCGCCTGCAGTGCGGGAAACCTGGGTTCGATCCCTGGGTTGGGAAGATCTCCTGGAGAAGGGAAAGGCTACCCACTCCAGTATTCTGGCCTGGAGAATTCCATGGACTGTGTAGTCCGTGGGGTCACAAAGAACCGGACACGACTGAGCGACTTCCACTTTCACTGTGTGCCAAGCATTTTAGACTCACCTGTTTAAACCTGTCAGTATTATTCCTGGTAGACAGGAAAGTAGAAAGGAGAGCAAGCCTGGGAATGAGGGGATGAAAGGCAAGTGACCCTTGTCAGGCACGTAGTATCTGCCAGGTGTTTTCACATAGCTCATACGGGTTAATTTGCACAGCTAAGATGCGGCAGAGGCACTTTGGCATCCCAAGTCTGCTGACCCCTGGCATCACAGATGCCCAGGACTGCCTACCTGGACCATGGCTCCCACGATCTTTCGGGCTTCCTGATAGAGCCTCTCTCCATTCCAGTGGGCGTTCAGGCGCTTGAGCTCTTTGGCCAGCCGGTTGTGCTCCCGCACAAAGAGTGTGTGCATGGAGGTGAGCTCAGGCATCTCACTCGCACGGGAGTCCCCTTGGGGAAGCAAAAGCTACTGTCATTCCTAAGACCTCCCTCCCAGAAAGGACTTGCTCCACTGAAACTCCCTCTGGGGCCAAGGCCTCAAATGCTGCTCATCTCCACTCAACATTTCACGCCATGCTCAGTCTGCACCCCATCTAGGAGGCCTCCCTTGATTCCCTGGTCCACCATAGCAGCTCTTCAGTGCTGGCCGGGGATGCTCATCTACTAAGCATCAGATCTGACACAAGACTTGCCACCTCCCCATACCTGAGACTGCTGGCACCTGGAGGACAAGGACCATGGCTTGTGCCTTTTTGTATCTGACCCTCCCACCCAACATACACACAAACACATGGGGTTTAACACACTGCCTGGGACAAAATAGGAGATCCATGAGCACTGCTTGATTGACATTTTCTTGATTCAGGGAAGGCCAAAAAAAGTAGCATGCATGTTGGCTGTCCCTGTCTTCCTGCCCATGTCAGACACAGCAAATGATCACAGCCTTTACTCCTGATAAAATTAGATGCAGACTTCCCTGGCGGTCCAGTGGTTAAGAATCTGCCTGCCAATGCAGGGGACATGGGTGTGACCCCCGGTCTGGGAAGATCCCACATGCCATGGAGCAACTAAGCCCGTGTGCCACAACTACCGAAGTCTGCGTGCCCTAGAGCCTGTGCTTCACAACAAAAGAAGCCACCACAGTCAGAAGCCCACACACTGTGACTAGAGGAGTTCCCACTTGCCACAACTAGAGAAAGCCTGCACATAGCAGTGAAGCACTGAAGACCCAGCGCAGCCGAAAATAAAAATTAATTAAAAATTAATATAAAAAAAGAAATTGGACGCAACCTCAGAATCCTTCTTAACACAGGACTCTAGAAAGCCACTACCACCTGCTCAGAGCTGCCATGCCCACCTTACTACATGCTAACTCTGCAGCCTGCTTGGGAGAGAGAGTCAGGGCACAGGATGTTTAAAGGCCACACCTGTTCAAAAGAACCAAGAGTGACCCTCTGATCCCTCTAGTCCTCCCCTAACCCTGGGGAGCGGTTAGGGGAGGACTAGACACTGGGTTCAGTCCTCCCCAGCTCTAAAAGTCGGTGGCAAGGAAATTCCCTGAGAGTAGCTTTTCCTTCTCATTACTTTACAAGAGGTCAAGATCATCTGGGCCGGGGACACGTGACTCAACACCATGTGGAGGCAGAGGACTGCTGCTCTTTCTCCACTTGCCCAGAAAAGTCCACAGTGGGGCTGACCTTGATTCTCCTCCCCAGGGCCCAGCCAGCAGAGCCATCATGAGGAGAGGTTGAGAGGGCAGAGAGAAGGGCCTCAGACCCACTGCTGGGTTCATAGTTAAAAACACTGTATCAAGTAAAATTTCTGGGCATGGCCACCATCACTGCCCCAACCTTATCCCCAGGACTGCCAGTTGTCTAAATCAAAAATCCTACCCTCTTTCATTACAGGAATCAAGGTGGGTAAGGTGGTGATGTTCTGAAACAGCTCTGTCCCACAGAAATTCTGCACTGATGAACACGTTCTACATTTGAGCTGTCCTGTATAGAAGCCATTAGCCTCTGGGGCTACTGAACACTTGAAATGAGCACTTGAAAGGTAGCTAGCACAGTGGAGCAAGCTTGTTTTTAATTTAAGCTAAATTACATATAAATGAAAATAGCCATGTGTGCCTAGTGTCTGCCATATTGGCTACTGTTGTTCTAGAGGGTTGAGGGAGCCATGTTGCTCTCTGTCTCTTTGGTTTCCTGTCCCTGGAGGATTCAGCTTTCCCCTCTCGCAGAGCCCAAATGGAAAGGGAGCAACAGAGAAAGGGCTAGATAGATGCAGCCAGGCGCCTTGGCCACCCCTGAGTCTCCTTCTTAAATTTGGGGGGTTTGTTCTTGTCGTTTTGGGGGTTTGCTTTTGTTTTGCCTTTCTGGCTCCATCCAACTTGTTACCAAGGCAACAGCCTATTCACATCCTGTAAGTTGGTGAGGGAAGTCTCTGAATGCTAACCCCACATGGGGCTCTGCAATAGGCTCGCCGTGGCTCCAGTAGGGGGCGCCCTGCATCAGTCCAGGTCCCTGCCCAGGACTGACCTGCCAGGAAGCAGGGGATGTTCGCAGAGCGGTTGGTGAGGCGGCAGGGGTCATGGCGCAGGGTGTCGAAGGGCAGCAGGGCCCGGCCGTTGTCCTGGAAGCGGGTGTTGACGGCCAGCAGCCCCAGCTGGTTGGTCAGGTTGCGCAGCCTCATGGCCAAGGGGTCCTCGCTGCCGTAGACCATGCTGGCGTCCACGAAGGAGGTGAGCGCGTTGATCTGGTTGCGGATGGTGATGTTGCTATGGGTGCAGGCAGGGCTGGAGCGGAAGAAAGGGATGCAGTCCTGCTGGTTCTTGATGCGGGGGTCATTGGGCGGGATCTGAGGTGCAGAGAGAGAGGCCCCGCAGGCTCGCCGCGGCCAGAGACAGAGGTCAGGAGTGGCTCTCTCTGGTCCACCCGCCTTTTTAGGCCCTGAATTCCCGCCAGGGAAGCCGTCTGGAACCCAGGACCAGAGCGGGCAACCCAGACAGTAAACAGAGCCCCTCGGGCCCCTTAGCTGGCAGGAAGGCTTCTCAAGGCCCCCGAGGGATGAGCCTTAGGTTCCACCGGCAGAGTGTCTCTGAGCTGGAGGGGCGGTGACTGGAGGGCCGGCATGGGGGACCTGGGCACTTCTGGAGGTGCGCTAGCCAGTCCTCCGACCCTCCCCCTCAACCTCCTTTCTCTCCTCTCCTCTGACTCTGTTCCTCTCTCCTCGGGTCTCTGGCTCTCTCTCTGTCCTCTCCGGCGGCCTCCTCTTCTTTCCCTTCCCCCTTTTGTCTCTCTGGCTCTCACTCCGGCCCCTGTCTGCTTCTGTCCGCCTCTCTCTGGGACCCTCCTTCTTTCCTTCTCTCCCCTGCTACCCACTCTGCACGTGTCCACTCTCAGCCCCGCCGCAACCCCACTACCAAGCTCTGTGTGATGTGGGCTGGGGGGCCCCCCGAGTCGGGAGGGAAGACGACTGAGCCCCTGGCGCTTGCACACAGAAGTCTGAGGGGCAGTGGGAAGGTCCTCAGCACAGAGAGGGTGGGAGATGGTGGGGGGTGGAGGGGAGAGGGCGGTCAGGGCCAGGCTTGCTGGGACCCAGGGAAGGAAAGCTGGGCAGGAAGGGAGATGGCCCCTTCGGGGAACGATGCCCCCCTCCCCCGGCTCAGCGGGCTGCAGGGTGGGGCCGGGAGGAAGCACCTTGAGCGGGAAGCAAGGCGGCTGCTGCAGGCAGCTGGTCTCGCAGTTGATGCCGGTGAGGAAGGAGACGCGGGCGGCCGGTTCGGGGGAGAAGTCGAGGTCGTGGTCGAGCAGCTGGCCCCACTGCATGAACATGAGTGAGCGCTGCTGGTCCGGAGTCAGCTTCTCCGTGGGGAAGCGCACGATCTCATTGGACACGGCGCGAGCCTGTGGGACACCGGGCGTCAGGGGCCGTTGTCTCGGCCGGGCTGCTCTCCCTCCACCCGGCTGGGACTCACCAGGGGAACTGGGAAGCCGTTGCGCTTGACCCGGGGCGTCCAGCCGAAGGGCAGCGAGAAGCCATCCTCATACTCCGCCGGCAGCCAGCGTACAAAGGCGCGGTTGGAAGCCCCCAGAGTGGGGCTGCGCCTGGAGGGCAGGAACACGGTGCTGACACCCCTTGGTAGGGTCTCCAGCCTCCAGCCACCGCCCGCCCATCGATGGCCGGCCCCCAGCGGCCGCACCTGTTGTTGCACTGCCCGGTGATGGTTCGGTACTCGTCCTTCTCTGGGCAGCTCACCCCCAGGTCCTGGTGGGCGCAGCCGCTAGTCTTGGACAGCAGGTTCAGCTGGGCTGGGGTCAGCACGTCTGTGGACCGGGCAAAGTAGGAGGAAAGTGGGAGCTGTGCCCCTGTTTTCTACCCACTGCTGGGGAGCCTTGCTTGGGAGATGTGGTCTGAGGACATAGTAGGGGGATGCTAGGATACCCCCCGGAAGGAGGGATTGGGAGACCCACAGGGGTTGAGTGAGGCGCTGGAATAGTAGCCGGAACTGTACCTGTGACATTGAAGCGGCCTGGCCACAGGGCCCTCAGCTTCCTCTCCAGCAGGCTGAGGGCCACGTGCAGGTAGTCAGCTGCCCTCACAGCGGTCCTGGTGGCCGCCACTGGCTGCTTGAAGTAGGACAGGAGTTCCATGGGGCTGGCCAAGCCACTGTGAAGCCGCTGCTTGATGCTGCTTGAGGGAAGGAGGGGTGAGCCCAGAGAAAGGACGGGGAGACACTCAGCAGGGCCCCAGCCCAGAGCTGTGGGCTCGAAAGACCCAGAGCTGGGAAGCAGGTTTGTCTTTGTAAACATGGTTTGGACCTGGGAGTCCAAAGATGAGGCCATGGGAGGCATGGTCTTGAAGACATCTTCACACCCAAAGACAGAAAGACCGCCCGGCAGAGGGCCCCACCTCCAGCCGCACGTTCCCCGCTGCCTGTTCCTTCTCTAAAAGGCCGGGGACAGCCTCACCCAGAAGCCCCACCTTTCCCGCCGCTCCTTGTAGACTTTGTCCACTAGCCGCTTGGCCTCCTCCATGCAGGTCAGCACCACCGAGGTATCCACTTCCCCTGGGGCAGCTGCCCAGAACAGAGGTCAGGAGGTCAGGAATGGACCCAAAGTCCCCATGGGGCCCCAGAGCCCGGCTGGCTTACAAGGAGGAAAGGAATCCCGGGGACTCGGAACTACCCTTAACACGCCACCTTTTCCCTTCTTTCTGAACTGTTACCTGGAGGGACACCCTCCGAGGGCTGGAGCATGATCAGAACTGCCAGGAGTCCCGCCGAGCCCAGGAGCAGCCTCATCTCTGCAACAAGACCCCGTGCCCACGAAGTGTGCAAAGCCCACAGTGCGCTGGGGAGACAAGCGCCCCACAGCCGCCTCCTCCCAGGCCCCTCACCCCCTCCTTCTCACCCAGTGCCCCCGCAGTGGGTTCTGCCTACAGACAGAGTCTAGGACCCTACCTCTGAAGTTCCAGGGCTCCACCTGGCATTGGCATCACCTCTTAGCTGAACCTGGGCTTTTATGTTCTCCAGGCTGGGGGAGGGCTGGGGCAGGTGGGTCCCGCCCCTGGAAACTCAAGTCTCTCTCCAACCCCACTGGGGCCAGGGAGCACAGAAAGAACCCCCTCACGTGGGAGCAACAGGCAGTGGAGGAGGGACCAAAACCGGCTCCAGCCCGTGAACTTGGCACTCCTCCAGAGAACCTCAGCTCCCATGTGTGCTAGACCAGTGCTGTCCCCAAAGCGTGAAAAATTTACCCCCCCTCCAAAATTCTGGTTCAACTGAGTATCCAGGGTTCCTTTGCAAGGGATGAAAGTTAGGAACCGACAGCCCAGGGAATAATGGGAAACAGAAATTGGAGTGATGATGGCCCGATCTGCCTCCGGACACCGTTCCCCCACGCTCAATAGTAACCAGGCCCCTGGGGCCAACCATGGTGGGCAGCCCCTCATTCTTGGAGCAGGCTAAGGGGACAGGAAATCTGACTGGAGATCGTTGAGCTTTACAGGAAAGAGGAACGTGGGGACTATGGTCTGAGGACCAAGGTAACTTCCTCTATCCCTCTCCTCATCGCCTTTCCTCTTGGCTCTTGGTAGCGGACTGCCTCCAACAACCCCTCCATCTGCTCCCAGATTTCAGGAACCAGGAGAGAACAGAGCTGGCTGTGGTTAGTGGTCAGCTGGGTGACGCAGCCCAGACCCAGAGGAAGGCTGGCAAAGGGAGTGCCGGTGGGAAAGGTGCCCTACAACTCATGACAGTGTTCATCCGCCTTCCTGTGCCCTCGTCAGGCTGGGCACATGCCAACCATGGCCCCCATGTCCTGTTCGGTCTACCCACACCTCCTACCTCCAGACACCCTCCTGCACTCACTCTTGTCATCTATCGCCAGACCACTTCTTGGCCTAGAAACAAGGGACAGCAAACATCTTCCCGGTGTACCTTCCCACCTGCTAGGAAGACCCACGAGAAAGGGGCCATTCTTCCAGGGCTTGCTATGTGTGAACCTGGACAAGTGGCTCTTCATGAATCAGCTTCTAGAATTTTATAGGCTTTTGAAAAATACTTTTTTTTTTAACCCTGTAATGTATTTCCATTCATGAAATGTTATAGAATAAATAAATAAACTATTTACAAACAGGTGAGATTGTGGGTAATTTTTTTTCTTTCCAGCTTTGTCATCTTTCACAAAATAAAAAAAAAGAAGGAAAATAATTTCCCATATTCCTAGCACTGACTAATCCTCCCATTTCATAATTTGATATGTAGATGTAGGTATAATATGTATTTTATTTATTTATTACTTCATTTTGGCTGCACTGGGTCTTTGTTGCTGCTTGTGGGCTTTCTCTGCTTGCGGCAAACAGGGGCTACTTTCCAGTTGCGTTGCACAGGCTTCTCATTGCAGTGGCTTCTCTTGTCGTAGCTCATGGGTTCTAGGCGTGCAGGCTTGAGTAGTTGCAGCACGTGGGCTTAGTACTTGTAGAACACAGGCTGTAGAGCTCAGGCTTAGTAATTGTGGCTTTTGGGCTTTGTTGCCCCTTGGCATATAAAATCTTCCCAAACCAGGGGTGGAGCCCATGTCTTCTGCATTGGCAGGTGAATTCTTAACCACTGGACCACAGGGAAGTCCAATATGTATTTCAAACAGTGATAAGAACATACTTATCCCTGATGGTCCAGCGGTTAGCACTTGATATTTTCACTGCCGTGCCCTGGGTTCAACTCCTGGTCAGGGAACTAAGATTCTGCAAGATGCAAGGTATGATCAAAAAAATACCCAAAAAACCATACTTTAAATATTATTTTATAATCTGACTTCTGTGTCAATAAACAGATTTATTTCATTCTTATGTCTGCATAATATTTTGTATGAGATGCTATGTTTTATTCACTAATCCTCTCTTGTTAAGATACGTGGGTCATTTCCTATTTTCACTGTTAGAAGCAGTGCTGGGATCGTGATCCATGTAAATCTCCAGTCACCTCTTCAATTATTTCCTTAGGTAAAAAGTCCTGAAGGAAAATTGCTGCATACCTGGGTATCCACATTTTTAAAGCGTTCACCCTCCCAGCCGTGCTTGGAAGCACCCCATCACCCTTGTTAGCTCTGACAGTTAGTGTCCTTTTACTCTTTTAAGGGAATGGTCAGAGCCCAAGAGGGGAGAGACATTTAATACAAGCTCCTCATGCTCGCTTCGGCAGCACATATACTAATATTGGAACGATACAGAGAAGATTAGCATGGGCCCTGCGCAAGGATGACACGCAAATTCGTGAAGCGTTCCATATTTTTTAAGAGACACTGATGTATAAAACAGTGTTTTGGACTCTGTGGGAGAGGGAAAGGGTGGGATGATTTGGGAGAATGGCATTGAAATATGTATAATATCATATATGAAACGAGTCGCCAGTCCAGGTTCAATGCGCGATACTGGATGCTTGGGGCTGGTGCAATGGGACGACTCAGAGGGATGGTATGGGGAGGGAGGAGGGAAGAGGGTTCAGGATGGGGAACACATGTATACCTGTGGCGGATTCATTTCGATATATGGCAAAATCAATACAATATTGTAAAGTTAAAAAATAAAATTAAAAAAAAATACAAGCTCCTCTTAGCACAGATGAGGAAGACGGAGGTCTGGGAAGGAAATGACTTTGCTGATAGCAGCGATGTGACAGCTCGGAATAATCTACTGGTCAGATCTCTTGACTTACAAACAAGCGCTCTTTACCCAATGGCCTCTGAAGGCTTACTTCTGACCTTTCACCCAGCATTGTTCAACGAGCAGTTACCAAGCCGTTGCAAATGTCAGGTACCGTGCCCTCTAGTGAGCAAAGACCCTGACCTCAACGAGCACAGGAGGATGCGGACAGACAGCACCCCAACAACCCTGGGCAGAAGTCTTCAGGAGCACCGGAGAAGGCCTTTTTGAGGAATTAGTATTTGAGATTGCCTTGAAGAATGCTTAGAAGTTGGACACAGGAAGGAAGAGTGCTCTGGCCCCTGAGGATGACACAGCACAGCTCTGACACTGGTGGGCTTCATCTGGACGGTCCCAACATGGGGGAGAGGCTGGGGCAGGCTGAGGCTGATGAAGCAGGCTGAGGTCCAGGACACAACACTCTTGCTGACCTCCTGAGAAGTCCTTGTTCTGAAGGCTCCAGGGAGCCATGGAGGCCCTGAAGTGCGTGGGCAGAGTTCATTTTAGAAAGCTCACGTGGGCACTTCAGGGACCAGCCCAGAGGCCCAGTGCCAGGCATGAGGCAGTGATTCATAGGCATCAAGAGACCTGCCCTGATTTCTCACACACACGTGGCGATGAGGCAGTGAATTTTGAAAAACTGAAGCATTTTCAAAGAATGATACTAAAATGCCCTAAATTCCCGGTGTGGATGGGGGAGGATTCTCAGGATGGACCGTCCCAAACCGCCTGCCTTTGGCCCACGATGGGGGCTGTGGGCCTGCATTTGTGTGCAGAGGTTTAAGATGCTCTACGATGATGTGTGATGCTCTTTATGATGTTTGCAACCAATTAATAAAGGGCCAAATGACATCGTTGAAGGCTGACCAGTCTGTATCATTGTTGATTCCTCTTCTCTGCCCTGTTTGTCTGAATGCATGCAGGCTAAGTTGCTTCTGTCATGTCCAACCCTTTGCGACCCTATGGACTGTAACCCGGCAGGTTCCTCTGTCCATGGGATTCTCCAGGCAAGAATACTGGAGTGGGTTGCCAAGCCCTCCTCCAGGGGTTCTTCCCGAGCCGGGGACAGAACCCTTATCTCTTACGTCTCGTGCCTTGGCAGGCGGGTTCTTTACCACTGGTGCTACCTGGAAGCCCAGGTGTAACTGAGGCTCAGAGGGCTTCTCAGCGTGCAGAGTAACCAGAAGGAGAATGTGTCTGCCAGAAGAGAGACTTCTGACAAGACTCATGGCACAAATTATCCCTAGCTTCCCATCCTGGGGTAGCCTCTGGAAGGTGCTGCTGAGACTGCTACATTTTGACTACAGTCCTTTGTGGGAGACCCCCTCCACCCACACACACTGCCCTTCTCCGCACTTTACCTTCCCAAACATCCCCACTCCTAAGGTGAAGTCCAACGTCTGTGGGGTAACGGGCTCTCTCTGCTACTGCTTGCAAAAAAAGTTTATCCGTCTGTGGGGTAACGGGCTCTCTCTGCTACTGCTTGCAAAACAGTTTATTCTTTCTTAATGCTATTTAGGAAACAGTTCAGTTGGGATTACAGTGCATGTGTGGCTGGAGTGAAGGAGGTTATGGAAGATGGGGAGGGGGTAGGGACAGTGACCCCTCAAACACCCGAACTGCACCCCGTCCAAAGTCTTTGCTTTCTCTCTCCTTCAAGTTTTAAAATTAATATAGAAGTATGCAAGTAATTCATACCTGGATATGTTTTGAATAAAATTAAAATGTTGCAGGTCAGTTTCTGGATTAGATTATTGCATCATTTTCAATTATAGTCCCTTCCCCCTACTCTTGAGACATAAATACTGTTGTCATTTCTGTGTTTGTCCTTCCGAATCTTTTTACCTTACATTCATTTATGCAGGTAGATCTGTGGGAAATATTCTTGTTTGTTTGTTTTTCCATAAATGATATCACATTATACACACTGTTCAGCAGCGTGCTTCTCTCACTCAACAATACCTCTTGCAGATCTGTAATCATGTGTTACTTACAAAACTGTCTCACTTTAGACCCGAGAGACACAGGTTTGATCCCTGATCTGGGAAGATCCCCTGGAGTAGGAAATGGCAACCTGCCCCAGTATTCTTGCCTGGAAAATCCCATGCACAGAGGAGCTGTATGGGGTCACAGAATCAGACTGAGCGACGGAGCATGCACACTCGGTGTTCTTTAGATGATATACCACCGCTAGGCAACTCTTCATCATTGTTGGAGGCTGACACTTTTCCATTTTTCACTATTAAAAACAGTGCGGCAAGAGCCTCTTTGTGTGCACACGTGTGTTCTCCAGAGTAAAGACTGAGAAGTAGGGCATAGGTTTTATGCATTTTAAATGTTTAATAGGTATTTCCAAAAAAGTAAAATTCTTGTAGGCGAAGATCAGAATCACACTATTGGTTCAGGTTTTACTTCTTTGGTTAATAGTTTGTGCATCATTTTAGTTGTATTTAGTTCTGTAAATTTCCTGTTTGGTTTTCTCCATTTTCCTACTGATTATCACTCTTTTTATTGAAGTGCAAAGTTATTATCTGCTCTGGATAAACAGTAATCTGTCACCTGTTATGTGTGTTGCTAATATTTTTTTACAGTCTTGTCACTTTTCATTAATTTTTTGTAGGGTCTCAATTTTAAGGTGGTCTGATTTATCAATCTTTTCCTCTATGGATTTTTCTTTTCAGACTTAAGAGGATCTACCCTTTTTCAAAAATCATAAACTTATATATCCTCCTATATATTTTTCTGAAAGCTTTGTTGTTGCTGTTCAGTCTCTAAGTTGTGTCTGACTCTTTGTGACCCCGTGGACTGCACCACACCAGTCTTCCCTGTCCTTCACTATCTCTTGGAGTTTACTCAAACTCATGTCCATTAAGTCAGTGATGCTATCCAATCATCGCATCCTCTGTCGTCCCCTTCTCCTCCTGCCCTCAATCTTTCCCAGCATCAGAGTCTTTTCCAATGAGTCAGTTCTTCGCATCAGGTGACGAAAATATTGGAGCTTAGATTGCTAAATCATCTGGAATTTTTGTGAGTGAATAGTGTAAGGGAGAGAGCTATCTTCATTTCTTTCCAAATGGAAAACCAGTTGTCCCAATGCCTTTAACTGAATAATATGTTGTTTCTCCACTGAACTGAGATGCTACTTTTATCATTTACCATAAATGTGTGTGTTTCTAGATTATTCTGTTCTATTGATCTACTAGTCTATTTATCCGTTTCTATGTCAATACCTAATGATTGCAGTTGCCATAACTTTCTAATATGTTTTGATTTCTTATAAGATAAATTCTCCTTTCTTATTCTTCTTTTTCAAAAGAATCCTCAACATTCTTAACATTGTGGTCTCTTGTGAATTTTTGAGTGTCTAGTTCCATGAGAAAGACAATGGAATTTTAATATTATTTTCAATGTATGCATAAATTTGGTGACAGTTGGCATCTTATGATAGTAAATCTTTCCATCCATGCACATTCATCCATTTAACATGTATTTACTTAGCATGTCTGTGCCAGCCCTGTTCTTGGCGCTGGGGATATAGCAATTAACAAATTACTTGCTCTCGTGGAGTTTACATTCTTGACAAATATCGTATACCATTTTATTTAAGTCTACTTTTATAGTCTTCATTGAAGTGTTATTGTTTTACCCTCTTGCTAGGTTTATTCCTAAATGCTTTCTTTTTGAAAAATGTATATAAATTTGGTCATTGAGTTTCCACACAGAACCTATAAAATCTATAATAATAAATATTCTCTTTCCCTTAAAAGCTTTCAGTGTAAGTATTTTTAAACAAAAGAATTTAGCATACTTCTTTTGGTTTTCTTTAGACAGTGGATTCATAGAGTTGAAAAGCACTGGACATTTTTAACCCTCTATTCTAGAAAGGTTGCACTTCCTACTTTATGAACAAGATTAAAAATTTTTAAAGAGTGAGCATTCAGACTTTTGTTAGTTTCAAATAATGACTTTCAAATTTGTTTAGGATAGTATGGTAAAAGTAAAGATGGGTTAAGTTACATGACTACGTAAATATTTAATGGTTATTCAGTTAATTCCTTTTATACTTGTGATTTTTGGTGGGGGTTGGGGGAGGAGGACAGAGGGCTGGGATAGGTGGTAAGCTTCCATGAGACAAAGTTCTACAAAATGACACTAAAAATAAGAAGCACAAAATTCAAAGTAAAATAATTCAACAGCATCTTTATCAATCAGACAGACTAGCTAAAATTTAAAAGGATGGATAAAGCCAGTGCCAGACAATGTGTGAAAAAATAAGAGTAGATTGGCTCTGTGCCATGGGATGGCACTCTGGCACTATCAGTCAAAATCTAAAATGTACACTTGCTCTGACTCAACATTTCTACTTCCAGAAAGGAATTTACTTTTCAGATGCATTCTCAGGAAAACAGAAAGATACCTACACAAGAGTGTTCATTTCAGCCTCATTTGCAACAACCAAGAATACTATAAACAAGCCAAATGTCCTCAACAAAGTTTTGCCATATTGTGGCACATCTACATAATAGTCTTTTATGCAGCCCTTTAACCCTAACAAGGCTTGTGTTCCCTGGTGGCTCAGACAGTAAAGCATCTGTCTACAATGCAGGAGACCTGGGTTCAATCCCTGGGTCAGGAAGATTCCCTGGAGAAGGAAATAGCAACCCACTCCAGTACTCTTGCCTGGAAAATCCCATGGACAGAGGAGCTTGGTGCAGGCTACTGTCCATGGGGTCGCAAAGAGTCGGCAGGACTGAGCGACTTCACTTTCACTTTCACTTTAAGCCTAACAAGGGAGGTCTGTATGTAGCAATAAAGCTACCTTGGGACTTTCCTGCTGGTCCTGTGGTTGAGAATCCATCTAGCAGTTCAGAGGATGGGGGTTTGATCCCTGGTCCGGAAACTAAGGTCCCACTTGCCTTGAAGCAACTAAGCCCACCTGCTGTGACTACTGAAGCCCTTGACGTCTGAAGCCCGCAGCACAACTAGAGACTCTGTGCACTGCAACGAAAGATCCAGTTTGCTGCTGCTAAGACCCAACACAGCCAAATAACTAATTTTTTTAAAAGATAGTTTAAAAAAGAAAGAGATGTTGCTGAAAGGAAAGAACTAATTATAAAACATTGGTTGACTTGCTAAGTCGTGTCCGACTCTTGCAACCCCATGGACTGTAGCCCACCAGGCTCTTCTGTCCATGGGATTCTCCAGGCAAGAGCACTGGACTGGTTTGCCAATTCCTCCTCCAGGTGATCTTCCCAAACCAGAAATCAAACCTGGGTCTCCTGAATTGTAGGCAGGTTCTTTACCAACTGAGTTACAAGGGAATCCCTATAAAACATTATGCATAATGCCATTCATACAAAGCACACACATTCACATGACATGTATAGGCAACACACATATTTTAAATATGTATAGAACATTCTAGAAGCAGACGCAGAAGCCTATTAGCAGTGGTTACCTTTGGAGAATGGAACTGAAAAGGCTGAAGCAGTGGAGGCTTTATTTTAAAGTCAATACCCCTCTGAGAGTTTTACCAGGAAAAATATAATTTTACCACAAAAGATTAATAATCTCTCCCTCCTCCTCAACCTCCCCTCAAAGTAGCAAACTTTGATTTGTTGTACATAATCTGTGCTTTTGGATTACTTTTACTTTGATTTCTTAAAATAAAGTCAAATGTTATCAAAGATTGAAATGATAACCTTGGCACACATGGCATTTAGGATTAAGGGCCTCCCGTGTGGGAGACTTCAGTATCATAAACGATAATTTAAGTATAGCATTCAAGTCCAAATTTCTTTGTCTTCAATACTTGGAAGATTTGTTGTTGTTGTTCAGTCAGTATGCTGTGGCCAACTCTTTGCAATCCCATGGACTGCAGTACACCAATACTTGGAAGATATTGCTCTATTATCTTTATGCATCTAATATTGCAGTCAAGTTCTCTGTCACAAGTAGACTTCCAGCTCCTGAAATTCTGCTAACCCTGATTTCAGACAAAGCAGAATTAATGTGGGTTACAGGATCTATTAGCCAAACTTGACCGTGGAGATATCATGGAAGTGAGACATGGAAGTGAAATTGTTGTAGAGCAAGAAAATAACAAGAGCTGTGGGAAACCCCCAGGGAGACAGAAGGATCCTGGAACCTGGTGGGGAAGGCAGAGAGTGGATAAGGCCAGGACCAGGCATCTCCAGAGGGGGTGGTGCTAAGGAGAACTTTCTAGTTATGCCCTCCTCTCTGCAGGGACTGCAGGCAGGAAAAAGCCCCTTGCGACCAACAGAAGTGTGTGAGAGAGGGCGTTACACAGTGGTGCTGGATCCTGGTCACATTCAGAAACAAGAGGTCCTTTCCCCTGCCCTGAGGACCAGAGTTCCATGACCCAAGGGGAGGTTCTTACCTTAACAGAGAATGGAGACTCCCTAATGGGTAAGGACCCATGGCTGAGGGCAGGTAGGAAACGGAGAATGGATGAGCCCAGATGTTAACCCCAGAATCTCTCTTGCACGTGAGTCTCCCACCGTCACCACTGCTCTTTACCCAGTACACACTCCTCAATTCAGCATAAGGGGTTCAGCCTAGAGCATAAGCTTTCATCGTCCTCCCAGCTCATGACCACGTAGAATTTATCCCAGGAAAAGTAAAGTTAGTTTAACATTCCAAAATCAATCAGTGAGATTCGCCACAACTAAGAAAACTGGGGCAATCTCTCATCAGATGCCAAAAGAGCATCTGACAAAATCCAACATCCATTAGTGATTGTTCAAAAACAAAACTTCTCTGCAGATGAGAGAAAAGAGAACTGTCCTACACACTGCTGGGGAGTGGGAGGGAGGGTGAATGTACTCTGGTGCCGCCACGATAGAAAACAGCATGGAGGTTCCTTAAGAAACTAAAATAAATAGGGAATCCCCTGGCCATCCAGCAGTTAGGACTCGGTGTTTTCACTGTCTGGCCTGGTTTAGTCCCTGGTCGGGGAACTGAGTCCAGCAAGCTGCATGGCCTGGCCAAAAGAAACCTAAACATACAGTTGCCATATGATCTAGTAATACCTAGGCATATATCCAGAGAAAACTATAATTCAAAAAGATACATGCAGGACTTCCCTGGTGGTCCAGTGGTTAAGAATCTGCCTGCCAGTGGGGTTCAATCCCTGCTGCAGGAAGATTCCACAGTCATGGACCAACTGAGTCCAGGCACCACAGTTACTGAAGCCCACACTCTCTAGAGCCTGTGCTCCACAAGAGACGCCACGGCAATGAGAAGCCTGTGCGCTAAAATGAAGAATAACCCCTTGCTCGCCACAACTATAGAAAGCCCAAGTGCAGCCACAAAGACCCAGCACAACCAAAAATAAATAATTTTAAAAAAAGAAAAGTAGAATAATAAAAAATTGGAAAAAATAAAATAATTTTTAAAAAGATATGTGCACCCCAATGTTCATAGCAGCACTTTTTACAATAGTCAAGAGAAAGAGACAACCTAAATGTCCATAGGCAAGTGAATGGATAAAGATATAATATGTATACACAACGGAATATTACTCAGCCATAAGAAAACAGAATGAAATAATGCCATTTGCAGCAACCTGGGTAGACCTAGAGATTATTATGCTAAGCTTGAAGTAAGTCAGACAGAGACAAATATATGATATCACTTGCATGTGGAATGTAAAATGTGATACAAATGAATTTATTTGCAAAACAGAAACAGACTCACAGACGTAGAAAACAAACTCATGGTTACTAGAGGGGAAATCTGAGGAGGGAAAAATTAGGAGTTTGGGATTAGCAAATGCAAGCTACTATATATAAAATAGATTAACATCAAGCTCTTACTGTATAGGACAGGGAACTGTATTCAATATCTTCTAACAAGCCATTATGAAAAAGAACTTGAAAAAGAATATATATATTTAAAAATAAAAATAAATTAAGACTGATTCTCTTTTTAATTAATTAGTCAATTTTTTGAAGTATAGTTGATTTACAATGCTGTATTAGTTTCTGGTATACAGCAAAGTGATTCAGTTATATATCTTTTTTAAAGATTCTCTTCCCTTATAGGTTATTACAAAATATTGGGTGTAGCTTCCTTTGCTATACAGTAGGTCATTATTGGTTATCTATTTCATATGTAATAGTATGTATATGTTGATCCCAAATTCCTACTTTATGCCTCCTATCTCAGTTCGTAAAGAATCTGCCTGCAATGCAGGAGACCCGGGTTTGATCCCTGGGTCGGGAAGATCCCCTGAAGAAGGAAATGGCTACTCACTCTAGTATTCTTGCCTGGAGAATCCCATGGACAGAGGAGCCTCACAGGCTAAAGTCCATGGGGTCTCAAGAGTCAGACGCGACTTAGTGACTAAACCACCACCACCGACTTCCCGTTTGGTGACCATAAATTTTTTTTCTGTTTGAGTCTGTTTCTGTTTTATAAGTAAGTTCATTTGTATCGTTTTTAAAATTCCATATATAAGTGATTTAATATGTATTTGTCTTTTCCTGGCTGGCTTACTTCACTTAATATGATAATCTCTAGGTCCTGTTGCAGCAATCTATGTTGCTGCAAATGGTATTATTTCATTCTTTTTTACGGCTGAGTAATATTCCATTGTGTGTGTGTGTGTGTGTGTGTGTGTGTGTGTGTATACCACATTTTCTTTATTTTTTTTAAATTTTATTTTAAAACTTTACACACATTTTCTTTATACTTTTCTCTGTCGATAGGCATTTAGGATGCTTCTATGTCTTGGATATTGTAAATAGTGCTAAAATGAACATTGGGGTACATGTATCTTTTTGAATTATGGTTTTCTTTGGATCTATGCCCCAGGAGTGGGATTGCAGAATTATATGATAACTCTATTTTCGTTTTTTTAATTAATTTGTTTCTTTATTTTTATGGATGCACTGTGTCTTCATTGTTGCGCTGGGGCTTTCTCGATTTACGGTGAGTGGGTCTACTCTTTGTTGTGGTGTGTGGGCTTCCCACTTCGGTGGCTTTCCTTGTGGTGGGGCCTGAGCTCTGGAGCATGCAGGCTTCAGGAGTTGTGGTGCATAGGCTTAGTTGCTCCGTGTCATGGGGAATCTTCCAGGGCCAAGGATCGAATCCGTGTCCCCTGCACTGGCAGGCGGATTCTTAACCACTGGACCACCAGGGTAATCCTATTTTTAGTTTTTTAAGGAACCTCCTCCATACTGTTCTCCATAGTGACTGCACCAATTTACATTCCCACCAACAATGTAGGAGGGTTCCTTTTTCTCCATACCCTCTCCAGCATTGATCATTTGTAGATTTTTTGATGATGGCCATTCTGATGGGTGTGGGGTGATACTTCATTGCAGTTGTGATTTAATGTAGATTCTCTTTAAAATAAAACAAAACAAAAAACACTTCTCTGCAAATGAGGGATAGAAGAGAACTTCCTCAAACCAGACAAAGGGCATCTACCAAAAAACCCTATCACTAACATCATAATGGTAAAAGACTGAAGGCTTTCTCTGTAAGACTAGAAACAAAGCAAGTGTGTCCTTTTCTTGTATTTCTATTAAGCGTTGTACTGGAAGTTCTATCAGTGCAGTGAGGCAAGCAAAAGAAATTAAATGCATCAAAATTTGAAAGGGAGAAGTGAAACTGTCTTTGTTTATACACAGTATGATCACATGTGTAGAGGATTCTAAGGAATCTATAAAACAACTGTTAGAACTAATAAGTGGGTTTAGTAAGGTTGCAGCATGCAAGCCCAAAACACAAAAACCACTTGTGTTTCTGTTTTCTAACAACAAAGCATCAGAAACTGGAATTTAAAGTAATAGTACCATTTATAATTTTATCAAAAATATCAAATAATTAAGGATAAATCTGACAAGATGTACACAATCTATACTGAAAACTACAAAACATGGCTAAGAGACATTAAAAACATACGTAAACAGAGAGATAGACTTTGTTCATAGGTTCACATCATTCAAATGTCAGTTCTTCCCAAATTGATCCGTGTGTTTCTTGTTTCCTTGCCTTAGTAGTTGAAAGTCCCTGTAAAACACCTGGGTGGGTACTGTTGGTGACTTGGAGGGTTTCAGTGAGAGAGGGAGGTGGGAACACTGTGCTCACATTGGTGGCGCCTTCCCTGGGCAGTGATGCTTCTGGTTCCTGCCAGGGTTCTGCCAGCCATTTACCATCTGGTCTCTGGTCCAAGCTGCCACTCCCACTGTTTTCATTAAAGGCAGCGATCCTCGCCTTTGCCCCTTGGCCCATGGAGAGGAGAATGTGCAGCCATCGGCCTGGAGGCTCCCCACGTGGAATCCCAACTAATCGTGCCGTCACGGCCCCTGTGGTCCTTCAACTGTTGGTGCCTCCTCTAGGCGCAGAGCTGTGCAGAAGTCTCCCGAGCTCTGCTTTGAGGTTTCTGAATGTGATTTCTCATCTGTTTTCTTTTTTTCTTGTAAGACTGAGTGATTGATTTAGCTGTGCCCAGTCTTAGTTGCGGCATACAGGATCTTGTCCTCTGACCAGGGATCAAAGCCAGGCCCCCTGCATTGGGAGCTTGGCGTCTTAGCCACCGGACCACCAGGAAGCCTTCCCATCTGTTTTCTGTCTTTTCTGAAATCCTGCTGTTTCTCATCTAGTGGGAGTCCCCCTTCTTCAAATGGAGCTATGTATGTTGTTTATTTGGGTGTTTGGCTGGTTTTTATTACCTCTATCATTCCTACGAATTTGGTCCAGGAGAACCAAGATTGTAGTATGTAATCAGTTCAGTCCACCACCTTGAAACTGGTACCTTCTCTCCTCCTGTCTCCGCACCCCTTCCCAGGTCTCTTTCTTCCTCCAGGATCCTGACCCAACTCTCAACACCTGACCCGGTGATCAGGAAGTCAGGAAGCCCCAAACCTTCTTGAGAAAACAATTACAGAGCTGCTTGGTCTTCTTGGTGCTCATTAGTTTTACCCCTGGTCACCCTCAGATGTTAACTTCTGGATTCTAAAGTGGAGTCCAAAGCCCACCATGACCCACCCCTCAGGGGTCCTTCATCCCAGGTAGAGCCCAGCATGGGTTTTGTGAAAATAGACTTTATTATAATAAAATGTCTTTTTAAACAAATGCCCCCACCATTCCACACCCCTGGAGACCAAGGTGGGGGTGGGAGTTCAAACAGTCTCCCACCACAGCAATGGAAACATGCAGAGACACTCACCCAGCCAGAGTGTGAGGCAAAGGGTGCTAAGGGGAGGAGGGGGACAAACCCCCACCCCACTCTGAACAGGGAATGTATGAAAATAGTTGCATAAATCTGTCCTCTCCCCAGCCCCCAGACTCCAACAGGGGCCAGAGGAAAACGATGCAAAAGAGAAGTTGAATCCGATGAGCAAAATAAGGCAAACCCAACTCCTGCTTTCTGCCCACTGGCCCAGGGTCTAGGGTCTCAGGTCTCGCAGTGGGGTGCGGAGGGGCGCTGTGGGGCGGGGTCAGGCCCGCTTTGGCTTGGCCGTTCTCCTTCCTGGGCCTGTGCGGTGGAAGCGAGAGGGAGGAAGCTGGGCTGAGGCACTGAGTATGTACATCTATATACACAGCTCCGCCCCCGGGGTGGGGGGCTCGGCAGAATCCAGTGCAAACTTTCCTTCAGGGAGGGAAGACATGAAGAGGACGGCCAGCGCCGTCGGAGGGAACAGGATCTCCCCGAGCCAAGCATGTGGAGGCCGAGAGGGGACTGGCATAGCGCGGTGGACAGCAGGCGCAGACGGGTGAACCAGGAGTGACAAGTCCGTGTCCCCGGCCGGCTCAGGGACCAGGTGCTCAGCCCCTGGACTCACTCCCGCGCCGGGGCTCAGGGTCCCCGCCTGTAAGAAGACGATGCCCATCCAGAGGACCAGCCCCTCCTCTAGCTCTGACCTTCACTGAGTCTGCGTCCTGTCCCAGCGCCACGGCGCTAACTGGGGAGAACCAGAGTCCAGGGTCTTCCCCGCGCAGCTGGGGCCTCGGTTGGGCCACAGCATCACTCCTTCTTCCCCGAGCCCAGTTTCCTGAGGAGCTGCTTCCCCTTGGAGAGGAGAACCCACACCTTCCTGCTTGGGCCCTGTGGCAACTCCGGTTCAACCTTGGGGAAGTGGCGAGGGCCAGGAGCACAGGGCCAGCCTGGGGGCGCTGGGGGCCCCTGGGTTGAGCTAACCCAGTCCTAGAAAGTGAGAGAAAAGGGCAAGGTCAAGACCCCCACCCCACCCTGCCTCCTTTACCCCACGACCTCAGGAGCCCGCAGGCCCCAGGTCATCACAGAAGCACAGGCGTGAACCAGAACCCACGGTCCAGCCGCCGCCCCATGCAGAGCACCAAGTGGGCATGAAGATGGGGGAGCACAGAGCAGGCAGTCAGAAGGGATAGACAAGGAGGCTCAGTTCTGCTTCAGTTCTCTTGGACGGGGGCGAATCCCTTCCCTCCTCTGGGTCTCTCTGCAGGATGCTGGGCTGATGGAGTTCAAGAGCCCTTGGACTTGACCCTTGGAATGGGTGCTCCAACACTCCCCCCCACCCCATCATCCCCTCCCAGCCAAAGGGAGAGCAAGGACAGGGATGCTGGAAGGAGCCAGACACTCCAGGGAAGGTGGCTCCTGCACCACCACACAGACAAGGAGCAGGCCCACATGGTGTCTGAGGGCCTTCAGGGAGGGGAGGAGTGCCCACTCCATGGGGGCAAGGTGGAGACTTTTCCTTGGATGGCCCCGGAGAGGGCTGCAGGGAGGCAGGGCCAGAGGCACTCACACTCACCACGAGCTCTCTCCAGAGAGAGCTGCTCCCCGCCCGCCCCTCCCTGCCCTTAGCATGCCCCCTCTGCAGAATCTCCTTGTTCTATGAGCCACCATGAGTGGCTCCCTCTGCCACCCGCCTACCCAGACTATGCTGTAAGTGGCCTAAAAACAGGGACTGGACAAACGAGACAGCCACGAGGAAGTGTCCCCCCACCCGCTGAATTCCAACGTCCCCTCTGTGACCTCCTGTGCCTGGTACAGCCCTGTCAGGTCCTACCAGCCTATGTGTTCTCCACCCCCGCCCCCTACTCCCTTCCCACCAGGGCCTGGCAGTCTACCAGCACAACCAATCACAGAGCCCAGGTGCCGGGTGCCCAGCCTGGGGCCCGCCTCCACCTAAGGCCCTGGTGATCTGGCAGAGCTGCCCGCAAAGAGGTCTGCTGGCACCCAGAGGGGGCTTCCCAGGTGGCGCAAGTGGTAAAGAACCCGCCTGCCAACGCAGGAGATATAAGAGACGTGAGTTCAACCCCTGGAGTCGGGAAGATCCCTTGGAGGAAGGTAGCACCCAGAGGTCAAAGAATCTCTTTCCAACTAGCCAGGGCTGATGGCTGGCCAGGGTGGGGAGAAGATCAGAGACCCTTACCACTCCTGCCCAGGGCTCCCGGGAGGGAAGGCTTGCTGGGGAGACACACGGAGGGGCCCCAGAAATGAATGGTTTGAGGTTATCCATGGACTCCGACTGTTTAAACCTCCTCCTTTATACCCGCCCCCAGCAAGAAAATGGAAAGTTGGACATAAAATCATGCCTCTGATGCCCCTAAGAGGTCATGACACAGAGGACAAGGGTGGGGAGATGGAGACTATTATTACTGGTGGCGTTAGGATCACTCTTCTGTCACCAATAATAATCACAATATTATAATACCATAGTCATATAGTATCATAATACACTGATGAGCCACAATGTGGATGTCACACAAAATTCTATGAGCCGCATGTGCTATAGAATACGGAGAGTCAGCTAACGTGGGACAGTACACACTAGGATGACATGTGCTCCTAAGGCAGCTGGCACTACCCTGAATAAGGTAAGGGGAGGGGCAGGATCCGAGTGCCCAAGCGGGCTCACGGCAAGAGCTCCCTCCCCTGTTCCTAGAAGAAGGTGGACAAGCCCGTGTCTGAGACAAGGAGCACTATCTGATCGTGTGAGATGAGGAACAGGGTGACGTGGACCCAGGGGGTCAGTCCCCACTTACATGTCGCTCTCTCTACATATATCTATCTCCATCTAGCACTGGACTCTTCTCCTCCTCGTTCTCTGAAGAACAGGGAACAAAGACAGGAGACGGGTTACCGGCAGACCACGAGCTCTCCACCCAGTCTCCAGGTCACCCAGGTCACTAGGTCCTGCTTGCACAGCCCCTGACTCTGGAACTAGCGCAGATGGAGGCCCAGGGCTTTCTGGTGGGGGCCCGGCCCCCTCATCCTCTTCGTGCCCTGGGAGCCTGTAAGTGTACTCCACCCACCCAGGAATTGGAGCCTTGCTGGGCATCTGGCTTTAAAAAGCGCCTGGGAGCCGGGGAGCTGCAGCAGGGGATCAGGGAGGGTCCCTGTGATGGGGGCTGTGATGGCGAGAGGTGTGGGAAGCTTGAGGTCCCTTTTCCAGGGGCCCTCCCCTGCTCTGGCCAGGGGTGTGGACAGCCGGGTCAGATGAGATGGGGGTCAAGGTCTCAGCCTTGCCCCACTGTGCAAAGGGGCACACGCTAGGGGGAGGGGGGCAGGGAGAGTCACCCTGGCTGGTTCCCTCTGGCCGTGGGCACAACCCTCTCCTGGGCACCATGGGCACCTGGTCCGCTGCACGCAGCTGCACCCCTCCCACGATGCAGCATAGAGACCCAACTGCTGAGCCTGGAGCCCAGGTCCTCACTGACCTGGCCCTCGGATGGGGCTGCCCCAGGCTCCCTGTCTGAGCCGCCTGCCTCAGGCCCAGGGCCCTCCAGGAAGTTGGATGGAACCAGGCCCCGCTGTCCATTCAGCTCCCCCTGGGGAGGAGATGCGGGTGAGACAAGACCAGGAAGGGCCTCAACAGCACCCCCTGGACCCTGAAGCCCCGGGGGGGACGGCCTGGGGTCGACGTTCCCATCGTGGGAGGCGACTGGCCTGTCCCTCTGGGCTTCCATCAGGAACCTGGCTCCCCACCATGGCTCCAGGAGAGCCCCCTTGGGCACACCCCCCACCACATCCTCACATAGTAGAAACCGTCATCGTCCATGGCCCCGAACACAGTGATGACGTCCCCTGCCCGGAAGGGCAGCTCTGCCTACGGAGAGACCACGAGGCAGGAGTCAGGCCGGGGCAGGCGCGGTCACCACCCCGCCTTGGCTGGGCTCTGAAGGGGCTCACCTCCACATCCATGTTGGGAGAGCTCTCCCGGGGGTTGTAGTCAAACGCGGCCACCATGGAATGGGGAGCTTTCAGGCCAGCAGAGGAGGCCAGCGCAGGGGGCCCTGGAGGGGGAGGAGAAGACGACTCGGGACTCTTTCTAGGCACTCCCACCCCTCTCCTGTCCTCGGCGCTGGAGACCTGCCGACCCGAGTCAGCACCTCCACAGCAGCTGTGGCTCCAGGGGAGGCTAGAGGAGCAGGGAAGCCCCTCACCTGCACAGGGCTGGGCGGGCCCTTCCCACTCAGCTGCGGAGAGAAGGGGCCTGTGAGCCCTGCCCCTCTGTCCCTCCCCTTGGGGGGCAGGAGAAGGCAGGGGGCTGGTACTGGGCAGGCAGGATGCTCAGCCTCACACAGGGAGAGATGCAGGAGAAGGACCATCAGCCCGAGAGCAGACCCGCCCTGTGGTCTTCACAGTGAACTAAGGGCCAGACAGGGTCGGTGACTTGCTCCAGGTTGCACAGAACGTATAGCCAGGTACTTTCTGGAATGGGGCTTCCCAGGCAGTGCTAGGGGTTAAGAGCCCGCTTGCCAATGCAGGAGACATAAAGACAAGGACGCTTTCTAGAACAGAGGTTCCGGTAAAACACTGCCCGTCCCCATTAGAATGAAGCTCCCTATGGGACGCATGGCTGTGGGTGAAGGTGGGGCCGGTTCCCTCCACCTGCTCAAGACAGACCTCGCATGTGTTTCCCGAGAGCCAGGCAGTGCCCCCGCTGCCTCCCTCCTCATCCTCAGGGGCCCTGAAGAAGAAGAGTATCACACCCACCTTTCTTGGAGCGGCGGGGCTTGGGGGGAGGCCCGGCAGTATGGGCTGCAGAGTAGACGAACAGACCGTTCCCTGATCCAGACAGGTAAGCAGACGTTAGAGGGAAACCGAGGTGAGGGAGCGAGATGGACAGTGACTCTGGTCTCCTCTTGGGGCTGTGCTGGGGTTCCTGCGCTCAAGCCTCTAAGGCCACTCTTCCCTTCCCATCCCTGACCTCCAGGATCCAAAATACATGGCCAGTCCCCCTGCAGCGGCCCCCGTGCCGCGTGGCAAGCTCACTACTGCGGCCACGCGGGCCCAAGTCTCTGAGGGCCCCAGTGACTCTGCCAGTCTCTGGATCAACCAGATACCCTGGATGCTCCTGACGTCCCAATTACTTGGGGTTAGGGGGTGTTGAGTCGGAACTGGGGTGGGGGACAGTGGGCGAGGGGCCAGAGCTAGTCATACCTGAGCCCTCGGCGAGAACCTCTGGGGACAGATGGCCCCGCTGGAGCAGCTGCTGTGTCCCTGCAGGGCTGTCCACGGCCACCTCAGCCACCATGTTGCAGGGGATGTAGCCCCACCGGCCCCCACCCTCACCCTGGTAGAAGCCATCTGCATCTTTGTCTCCAAACACCTGGAAGCAGAAGAGACCAGCTGCGTCAGCAGGCCAGTTCTGCATGCTCCCTGCACCCCGAGCCCACAGCGCCCCCCAACCCGGGACTGCAGAAGAATGCTCTACCTTTCATGGAACCGGAAATAGGGGGAAATAGCCAAGAAGAAGGATCAGAGGGATGACAGAAAACAGCTCTATCCGTATGATCATCACTCACGATCCTCACATTCATTCCCCCAGTCCACCCCAGACTGGATCTCCCTGACCTCAGAGTTTTAGCCCAAAGCCTTCAGGAAATCCTTGGAGGCTCAGTAGAGGTCGTCATGCTAACAGCAGCAGTATCACGCTGTGCCACGTGCCAGGCAGTTTCAGCGCCCTGTGGGTACTGAATCCTCTAATCCTCAAACAAGCCTGTGAGGCAGACACTCACGTGATCCTCACTTTACCCATGAGGCCCAAAGGAAAGAATCTGCTTCGGGTTTCACAGCTCGAAGTGGCACTGTCGCGACCCCACTCCACATCACCTGGCTCTAGAAGCTGCGTTCCCACCCGGGTGTGGCTATGATCCCTCCAGGACAAGGCAGGAAAGGAGGGAGGAAGCAGGACCAGACAGCAAGTCAGTCACCTTCAGGATCTGGCCCTCCCGGAACGGGAGCTCCTCTTCCCCAGCATCAGGGTTGGGTGACATTGACACGGGGTCGTAGTCAAACAGAGCCACAAAGACCCTGACAGGGAGGTCCCGGAGGGCCAGGGATGCTTCTGGAGGGCTCCTCGGGGGAGCTGCGCGGGAGAAACAGCAATCAACTCTGGCCAAGGAAGCGGGAGAGGACCCCTTGGCCTGGCCCAGCCCCCGCAGAGGCTCACCCAGCTCTGTGGAGCCTGGCCTGGGGGCCCAGCCCCTTCTCCGCTGGGAGCCGCTCTGCCCTGGGCTTTCCAGCCCTCTGGGCTCCCCAGACTCTGCTGCCTGCAAAGAGAGGGCAACAGACAGCAGGAGTGATGCACCACCCCTCTGATGGGCGCCTCATTAGGGGCAGGGCCCCAGGAGCACTCCCCCCAGCTCTGCCCCGTCGGTGGAAGCGGCACAGCAGAGCAGGGACACATTCCTCTCCTGGAGCCGTGGCCCAAGCTCACTGGAGCCATCGGACACCCCCACGGGTGGAGGAAGGGCAGGAGGGGAGGCCCCGGCTCCGGCCACCTTAGCAGATGAGTGCAGTAGAGGGACTAAGGTTTAGATCTGAGAGCTGGCCGAGGAGCGTGTGAGAGGAGGGCCTCTTCTCGGTGTCAGGGTTGGGCGATGCTGGACATCGCAGGCTGGGTCCTGAAGCTGTCACTAGCTAAGCGGAGGAAAGGGTCACGTGCCCCAAAGGCAGGGGGCCTGCTGGCAGCAATGGGCGACTTATGGCCACAGAACATCGGCGCATCCCAGTTCCGATCGATCGGCAGAAGCAGCAAAGCAGTGGAATGTGGGTGGGAGGAGGCAGGTGAGGGAGCCCCGAGGCCCCACCCCACCTCTGCTGATGGAGGCGGCAGCGTGGAATGGGAGCGGCCGGTGGGCAGCAAGCAGGGCCACCAGGCGGCAGTAGGCAGGGGGCTGCCCAGGCAGGGAGAAGGCACGGACCCGGGGGGGCGGCTCCTTGGCTCTGCCGGTCGCACTGCGGCCTCTCCGTTCCGGCTCCCCCTTCTCCCAGGCCGGGGAGTACGGATAGGGGTGGGGGCCTGAACCGGCCTTCGGAGGTGCCCTGGGCCTTCCCACGGGGGCTGCACCCCAGGCCTCCCCATCTCCGAGGCAGCCGGAGCTGGCGATGCTCATGTCCCCGCCGCCCGTCTCTTGCTCATCCTCAGAGTCATATTCGATGCTGATTTCCAAGCACTTGGGGGAGAGGCAGCTGGCCAGGCCCGGCTCCGGTTCCGGGGCCCGTCCCCGGGGGCACTTCCTCGAGGGGGCGGGCCGCGCCCTCCCGCCGGCGTCTGGCGGAGCCCTGGGGCCCTCGGCCGCAGCGGGGCCGCCCCTCTCGCGTGCAGGGCCCGGTGCTCGGCCGAGGGCCTGGGACCCGCCGCCGCCGTTGCTGAGAAGCCGGCTGCAGTGTTCCCGGGGATCCGGGGACCGCCTGCGGCCAGGGGGCTTTTCGGGGGAGCCACTTCCTTTCCTCCAGCTGCTGCCACCGACCAGTCCCAGCGGGTCCTCTGGGCGGTCCCCAGCCCTACAGGGCTGGGGGGACGAAGAGCAGAGGCCAGGTCCGCGGGGCCGCGCGCCGTCGCAGCCCAGACCCGGAGGCAGGGGTGCAGGCGGGCCGGGGTCTCTGGACGCAGACCCTGCCCCTGGCCCTTTCTCCTCCTTCACGGCCTCTCCGGCCTCGGCCTCCTCCTCCTCCTCCTCCTCCTCCGCCTCCTCCTCCTCCTCTTCCTCGGGGATGCTAAACAGCTTCTTGCTGCGGAAGTGCTGGAGCGGCGGCTCCAGGATCTGTTCCAAGATCTCCTCGTCGCTGTCGGTCTCACAGAAGGGGTCGGGCTGGGGCTGGGGCTGGGGGTCCGGGGGCGGGCGCAGGGAAGAGAGGTCCGTGGGGAAAGGACAGAGCTGTGACCTTTGCCCTCAAAGGAGGGCAGGGGTTTCAGGTAACCCAAAGCCCGCCTCCCCAACCCCAGTCGCCTCCCTCCAAGAAGGAAGACCAGAGAGAGTCTGGCCCAGAGTCACACAGCGTGTCCAGGGCAGGGCCACGGGGAGCACTAAGGAGCCCGCCCAAGAACTGGGTGCGCAGAGGGGCTGAGTGTAGGGAGCAGGCCAGGCCTGAGATGATGGGGGGCCTCCCAGCCCCTCCTCGGAAGCTCCCAGCACCGCGAGGGTCTCAGAGGGCGCTGCATCAAGCGGGCTTGAGTGGGAGAAGTTACAGAACGGGGCGCCTCGGTCCCCCCTTCCTTTTCAGGAGGGTCGAGGCTGGGCCTGAGCTACTTCCTAGCTGCCGCCCGGCAGAGGGCCCAGGCCGCACACCAAGAATGCTGCTGGCACACCGAAGCAGCTGCTGACTCTGGGGGCGGAGGCCACGGGAACCTGAGGGGCCCCCCAGCCCCTCCTCACCCCGATACCTTGGCCCCCTGCCCCCCGATGCTGTGGCCAGCCACCTGCTTCGGGAAGGAGCAGGTGATGACACCCAGCTCTTCTTCCTCCTCCTCCTCCTCTTCTTGGATGTCTGACAGATCCGAGTTGCGGCCCTGGTCCACAAGGGAGTTCCCCGGACGGACCCCCAGCTCAGCTGCATCCTCCTGCAAGAGGCCAGACGTGGGAGGACAGCGGGGAGGTGAGCAAGGGCACATGGGGACCTTCCAACAGGGTCAGCCCCAGCCAGGATGAATGGGGGGTCCCCCTGCAGAAGGAGAGAGGGGCATGCCCCCAAATTGGGGCACAGGCACTGTGCGGGGTGGGAAAAGAAACCTGGAAGACAAAGCGGCAAACACAAACAGCCAGACACACAGCGCAGAGCAGAGCGAGAGTGGGGTGGAGAACGGGCAGAGTGGGCAACCAGCTCTGGGCTGGCAGAGGCAGGGAGGAGGCCCTCAACTCCTTGTGGTGGCCCGGGGTGCCCCTGCTCCGTACCTCAGCCCTGGGCCTCAGCCCGGACCCTGCGTCTCCTCCACGGCAGGCCTGGGCACAGGGCAGCCTCTGGGCCAACGCTCCCTGGGTGGTGCCGGGTGCCAGGCAGGCCTCTCCCGCGGTCTGCTCAGTGTCCTCCTTGGCCACGGAGGAGGTAGCAGGGCCAGGAACGCGCTCTCCCAAGACGGGCTCACTGGCCTTCCCATCCCCAGAGGCACCCAGCACAGCCGCCCCAGCCTGCTCCTGGAACGGCAGGCATTGAGGAAGGGTCCCCCACTCCGAGCCCAGACCCTCCTCCCAGCCTCCGCCAGCCGCCCTCCTCCCTGGCTGGGTACCTGCGAGACAGGCGCTGGGGGCTCCTCTGAGGATCCTCCTGCCATTTCTCTGGGAGGGCTGGCTGGAGGGGCGCCCGGGGGCTCTTGAGCTCCATGGGGGTCGGGGTACCGGAGATGAGAGCTGGGATCCCCCAGCCCCGGGGAGGTTGGAGCAAGGGGTGGTCTGGCCTCTGGGCCCGGTCGTGGGCAGGCACAGGGGACCCTGGCCGGCCAGGAGGCCTCAGGCAGGGCCGGGGGGACGGGAGCTGGGAGGGAGTCCGCCGACTCGCCGTGGGGCGACATGGTGCGCACAGCCACTGCACGGCACGCCTGCAGCAGCTGCAGCTGCGCCAGCTCCACCAGCACGCTGCCCGCCGTGGGCGAGGCCACCTCCATGATCTGCGGGGGGGTGTAGGGACAGAGCAAGGGAAAGGGGGGCTGCAGTGATGCCCCCACTGGCTGCTGGCACTATGCCGAGAGCTGCACCCTCGGGTGCCTGGTCTCATCTGAGCCTCCTGGCCACGGGGTCTCAGGGCTAGAGTCCTAGTCCGTGGGCAACCAAAGCCCAGGCTCTTAACCAGTCTGCTACCCAGTGCCCAGATGCCTGGGGCGGGCAGCTCCACGCCAGGCCAGGGAGACAAGGCCTCTCAGTGTGGAAAGGAAAGAGACCCATGCCCCGCTCCCAGGGTACGGGAGAGGGCAGAGACCCATACCCCACTCCCAGGGTATGGGAGAAGGCAGAGACCCATGCCCTGCTCCCAGGGTACAGGTGGGCACCCCCGGGCTGTACCTTCTGCCCATCAGCATAAACGGCATAGCCTGTGACCCGGACACCGTTGGAGGTGCCGGCCGCATCGATCGTCACTGGGAGCCAGCTGATGATCAGGATCCCAGGGGAGGGCCCTGGCTCAACCTGCACATCCAGGGGGGCGTCAGGTGGGCCTAGGGGAGGGGGCACAAGACCCAGGATTGGAGCACTCCCGCCAGAGAGGACAGCCCGCTCTGCCACTTCCCTAAAGATGCAAGTAGCAGCCAGTGTGCCCCTGGGGCTACCCTCCCGGGCCTGACCTCCCCAGGGCTTACACACACCTGGCGCCTGTGCCCGCCTACCTGCTGGCAGCGTGGTGAACTGCAGGGTGGCAGCCCGCGGCTCTGGCCTCTCCCCGCCTGGTTCCCAGGACCCTCGAGGAGGGAGCTGAGCCTCCACTCGGGCCTGATAGAGGGTACCAGGCCGCAGGTGGCAGAAGGTGGCCCAGTAGGTGCTGGGGCGGGCAGGGGGACATTCTTCCCCGTTGAGGTAGACGGCGTGGGCCAAGCTGCTGTTGCTGGGCACCCAGGCGATCTCGGCAGATGTGGCGGTCAGCCGATGGACCCGCAGCTGGCTAGGAGCCACGCGGGCCCGGGCCCCCAGCAGCAAGCAGCAGCGCAGAGGGTCGGAGCCACCCCGGCTGGTCAGGGCCTGCACAGAGACCCGCAGGGGCCCCGCCTGCAGGTCCAAGTTCTCCAGCACAGCCGTGGGGGGCGCCCCGGACCCCAGGGCCTGCCGCAGCTCCCCATTCACACAGACATGGTAGCCACACAGCTCCACGCGCTCAGGAGGCGGCTCCCAGGCCAGCACCACGCTGTGGGCCAGCTGCTTCAGGACGGCCAGGCGGCGGGGGTAAGGCACGGCAGGGGGCTCCCCCAGGCCCTCTGGCGGGGGGCTCGGGCTGGGCACCTCCCCGGCCGCCTCGTCCTCTGGTCGGGGCTGGCTGCGTCCCCCGCTGCTCTGGCCCCCACTACTGCTGCCGCCTCCGCCACCGCTCAGAAAACTGAGCTCGGGGCCTGAGCTGTGGGACAAGTCAGCCAGCTCCGGAGGCAGGGAGGCCAGCAGGTCGTCGTCGGACACGCGCTCAACAAAATTGGAAGGGACCAGGCCCCGCCGGCCATCCATGAGCTCCCCTGGGGAGAGGAAGACAAGAGAGGAGACAGAGAAAAACACAGCCCGATCAATGCATTGTAGCAAGGCTTGGTGAGTGATCCGAAGCATGTGATTCACCTGCTGGCACTTTTAAAAGAGCAGTCAAGATGTGGACTGGGAAATTATTGTTAATTTTCACTGGTGTGATAACAGTACTGTAGTTCTACAGGACAGACGTCTTAATTTTTAACGGGCAGATGAATCACCTGGAGATTTGTTAAAATACAGATTGTGACTCAGCTGGGCCTGAACAGGGCTGAGATTCTGCACTTTGAACAAGCTCCCAGGCGATGCTGCAGGGATGAAGGATGTCCAGGTTCTACGGAGAGGCACATGCAGGTGTATCTAGGTGAGATATCGTGTGTCGGAGTTCCCTGGGGGCACAGTGGTTAAGAGTCTGCCTGCCAACGCAGGGAACACGGGTCCGATCCCTGGGCCAGAAAGATTCCACCTGCCTCGGAACAACCAATCCCGTGCAGCACAGCTACTGAAGCCCAAATGCCTAGAGCCTGCGCTCTGCAACAAGACAAGCGCTACCCTCTCGCCTCAACTTGAGAAAGCCCATGCACTGCAACAGAGACCCAGTGCAGCCAAAATTAATCCATTCAATTAAAAATAAATAAAATATCATCTGTCAACAACTTGCTTTTCAATCCTATTTTTAACCCAGGTGGGGAAAAGGCAATTATGACAAAATATTAATAATTGTTGAATCCAGGCGGTGAGTACCTAGATATTCATTTTACGATTTAACTTTTCTGTCTGTTTGAAACCTGTCATATTACATGGGTCTGAGGAGTGAGGGCAAGGGCACCCCTCAACCTTCCTGTGTGGAAAGCAGACATCCTCAAAGGGAGAGTGAGGTCCCGTCTGGCTAGAAGAAAGGCAGGAATCTTTAGAGACAAAAGACATACACGCCAGAGGAAAGAGCCCCCTGTGGGTTCTAGAAGGCATTGAGATCCACAGGCCTGGGTCTAGGAGCGTGACCAGCAGTCAATTCTTCTTTTAACATTTATTTGTCTGCATCGGTCTTAGTTAAAGCAGGCAGGGTAGGGATTTGTGTCACACAGACTCCCTAGCTATAGTGTGCAGGCTTAGCTGATCCGAAGCATGTGGGATTTTAGTTCCCCACCCAGGGATCAAACCCACATCCGCTGCACTGCAAGGCAGATTCTTAGCCACTGGACCACCAGGGAGGTGCCTGTCAGTCAGTTCTGACAGCGCTTGCAGGAAATGGACCAGCTCCCCTGAACACTTGGTAATAGAACATTATAAAACATTTCTTAGATTGTTTGTGGGATGTCAAGGATCAAAGAACCTGGACAAACAGCCTATCATATCACAGCTAATTTGGGAAAAGGAAAAAGAGTCCCAGGGCACAGAGGAGCTGGCGGCTGCTGGGCCTTCTTGGGAAGAAAGGGGAACAAGGGCCAGGTTTAGGGCCATGGGTGGGTGTAGGCGGTCCTGAGCAGCAGGAGAACGTGGAAGCTTCCCCAACATCATCTCTCTCTACTTAGGCTAGGAGTTGGGGGTGGGGGGAGTAAGAAAATGAAGAGAAACAAGAGACTTTCAATAAGTTAGGTAACAGTGTAAGTAGTGGGTTGAAAGGTGGCCTTCCCAAAATATGTCCACATCCTAAACCCTGAACCCTGTAAATACAGCAAAAGTGTCTTCCCAGACGCAATTTTAAGGAGCTTGAGATAAAGACTGTCCTGGATTATCTGGGTGGGCCCTAAACTCAATGACAAGTGTCCTTATAAGAGGACACACAAGGAGAGGCACTGAGAGAAGAGGAGGAGGCGACGTGACTGCAGGTGCAGGGACTGGAGTGATGCAGCTGCAAGCAGGGAACAACTGGACCCCCCCAGAAACTGCACGGGACAAGGAGCAGAATCTCCTCTAGGGCCTCCAGAGGCACAGTGGCCCTGCCAACACCTTGCTTTCAGGCTTCTGGCCTCTGACGCTGTGAAAGGACACATTTCTGTTGCTTTAAGCCACCACCGAGTTGGTGGAAACTTTTTACGGCAGCACTAAGAAATTCATCCAGGCGCTAACACTGCGGGGTGTGATGCTAATGGGAGGAAACATCACACTAAGCAGGTCCACTGCCCTGCAAGGCTGGTGCGGGAGCCGGGGCCACAGTCAGGCTCACGGTCTGGAAGCCCCTGTCGCTGAGAGCGGCACAGCTGTGGGATCAGATACTGATGAAGCAACCAAAGTTAAGAAGAGGAATAGGGTATCTGACACCCACTTGCCTGCATGCCTTTCCAGCTATCCTAGATCGCATAGTTCAAATTCTAGTAACTTGGGGTTAGTTAATATTTATGATGTTGCTGGTGCTGATGGTGGTGGTTTAGTCACTAAGTCGTGTTCGACTCTTACGACCCCATGGACTGTAGCCTGCCATGCCCCTCTGTCCGTGGAATTGGACAGAGTTGGTGTTTAGATTTTTTTTTTCTCATTAAAAAAGCCATTTTTCTGGGAGCTATTTAATCCTTCTCTCCATCGTCCATCCCTAGAGAGAGTTTAGTTGTTTTCCATCATTCCCAGCACCTGCTCAGATAACAGGCATGGGGCCCCAGGAGGAGAGACTGAGCAGGCCCCACAAACCAAAGCTTTGGGTGATACAGACCCAGACCCGAGCACTTTGCTGAATCTGCACACACCACTGCGGCTCTCGCCCTGCCCTGTCCACCCCTCATCCTGGTCTCCATACCACACTGCCCTCCATGCTGTGAAAGGACGCAGCCTGGTGCCCAGCCAGGGCACCCTGCAGAGTCTGCCAGGCCCTGCCCTATTGCCCAGTCACTAACGCGGTGTCTGCCTCAGTGACCTGATCACCCCACGGGCACCACAGAACTGCCCTGGGCACTGTAGAACCACCCTGGAGCGCAGCCCTGCCTGGGCCCTGGCAACTGCTGACCACTTGCTGACACCCTCTCCCAGGCCCTGGACCCCAACGCCTCCTCCCCACACTCACTGGGTTCAGCATCAGATCTATACACCACGTGCCCGACCTCGAGGTCACTAGTGCTCAGCGCTGCAATGCCCTGTCTGCCAAAAGAAAAGCGAATTTAGCTGAAATTCCCTGTGATGCTCTGTCCGCCCTCTGGACTGTGCTGGGCCCTGTCCTGTCCTGCACGGGGCAGACGTGGAGTCAGACCAGCTGCCCGCAGAACCCTTTCCCCACAGGCCATCGGGTCTCTCTATGCCTTTCCACCGAGTCTGAAAAGTGACGGTGGGCTCAAAGGGTGCATATGGGTGGAGGGCTTTGGGAAGAGGAGCTTCAAAGTAAACATATGGATGTGACGGTCCCCGCTACCTCCTACCTTCAAAGAAGCCATCCTCGTCCATGCTGCCGTAGATGTAGATGTACTCGCCAGCGGTCAGCGGCAGCTCAGCCTCTGGGTTCTCGTTGGGGCCCTCGAAGGGGTTGTAGCTGCGGGGAGGCCCGGAGGAGGAGGGGGATGGTGACCAACATCCTGTCTCCTCCCCCCCGTCACTTGGCCTTGGGGACACTTTGTTGTCCACCGTTAACCACAGGGAGCGCCCGCTGCACCCACCCCAGCCCAAGGAGGCGAAGATGACTTCTCCCGCCGTGACCCCCACCACGCCCCCTCCGTCTCGTTCCCCCCACACACCCCAAATGCCGGAGGGCCGGGGCGCAGAGGTCAGGGCCCACCTGTAGCGAGCTAGGAAGACCTGGACCCTGGCTCCGCCCCGGCCACCCTCTGCCACTGCCGGGAGCAGCGAGACGCTGTCTGCCTCCAGTTCCTCCACCTCACTGGCTGTGTCCACCTAGGGGCAAGCAGAAAAGGGCCAGTCCTCTCCAGGACTCTGGGGCCGACCGCAAACTCGTCAGGGGAGGCCCCGCTGTCCTGAGACGAGAAACAGAGCAGATGCTGGACGAGGCCAGCAGCGGTGAGCTCCGCCAACGCTTTCTAAACCAGAACATCAGCCCTCGGGGCCTGGTGGAGCCCAGAGGTCCTGGGTCAAGGGACAGGGGTCAACAGTGACCCCTCCCTGAGCCCCGGCCTCTGCTGCACCAGCTCAGTAAATGAGACCACCGTGCCCAGCGCAGAGGGGGCAGCCACTCTGGTGGCGAGGGGCAAGGGGGCACCCAATGACAGTCTGTGTCTTTAAGGTTAAAAAACTGCAATAAAGCACTCTAGCTGGAAGCAAAGGGGCAGAAGGGGCTGAGAAGTCCCTGGGACAGAGGTACTGCCAGGATAAGCGGGGGCACCCAAAGCCAGCACCTCCACTCATGCCCACAAGGGGACGGTAGAGGCCGCAGCTGGGCTCCACCGCTTCCCACACCCAAGGCTGCAGGGCTGCTCCAGACATCCCCATCCTGCACCACACCCCCCCACCCCCGCCCCCCGCACTTTCTCGGGTTTGGGAGGGAGAGAGAGAGAGGGCTGCGGTTGTGAGTGATACCAAAGAACTTGGCAGTAATACCAGCTGCCATATGTTAAGCATCTACTGCGTGCCCCACATGGCGGGAGGTTCCGTCCTTGTTTTGTTTTCCCATCATCCTCCCCACAACCTCACCGGGCAGGTTTGTTAGTTCAAAACTCAGATGACAGCGAAACCCAAGCCCAGAGAGGGTCAGCGACCTGCCTGAGACACAGCTGGGACCTCAATCCCAGAACCGGTGCCCCTCCTCACAGCGCCACCGGCTTCTGCCATGGACACACTCGCTACCAACCTCGTGATGTGGGTCCTGGCCCCAAAGGGTCTCCCTCCCTGCAGCCCAAGACTCTTGGGCCTCGCTGGGCCCCAGAGGGGCGGGCTGGGCAGCCCCTGAGTAGGAACAGCAGGCAGGACCGGCAGGCAGGGCAGGCCCCATCGGAGCTCCCCGCCTGCCAGGAGGAATCCACGGGCCCCTCTCCTCCGGGGCCTGGCTAGACCCCCGACACGGGCCAGCAGCCCCCCAGCTCCTGGGCCACCCCCTCCCTCCACCCGCCCCCCACCAAGGCAGAGCTGGAGCCCATGCCCCTCCCCAGCACTGACCTCGGGGGTCGGGCAGGACTTGGGGCTGTTGTGGATGGACTCAGAGCGAGAGGAGTTGGACAGAGACTCTGCCCTCTTGGCTGGCGTCCTTCGGGAGACCCCAGCAAGGGTGGCAGAGGCAGTCTCGGAAGACTTCGGGGTGCAGCGTCCCGGGGAGGCTGGTGGGAGGTCGAGGTCTACGGGAAAGATGACACGTGGCCTTGGGGGTCGGTGTCCCAAGGAGTGACCAGTGACCACGCGTCCTCTTGGAGCTAGCAATCAGGCCCTCCGTGGCCAAGTTCCCTTACAAGAAGGGAAATCCTGGGGGAGCTTACTGAGTGGAGATGGAGGTGACTTACATGTATTATATCACAGCATCCTCAGAGCAACTCGATGAGGTGTAGTGGACGCCCCTGTCTCAGAGCCTAGGACACATGGCCCACAGCTTTAGCAGCATCACTCCCTGAGTGAGTGGAGCCGGAACCACCTGATCTGACCGATGCCCAGCTGGCTCTTCGCCAGCCCACACTGCCTGCCACTGACTCCTGGTGCCCACCTCCCAGCCAGGACCACAGAGGAGGGGGAGGAGCAGCTAGCTGAGATTCTCCAGTGGGCTCAGCTGTTTCCCTCCCCACCTTCCCCCACCCAGAGCCTGGGTCAAGCTAGAACGGGCTCTAACTTGCTGTGTGACTTTGGGTGAGCTGCTAGCCTTCTCTGACCCTGAACTCCGCTCGGGACAAAAGCACCAGGCTGACGGCGCTGGGGGTCTACCTCACCTTTGGGGCCGGATCCGCGGCAGGGCTGCGGGGTGGAGCAGCAACAGGGGTGTGGCGGGCTGTCCCCCGGGGCACCGCAGCCCAGGGCGGAGGTGAGCAGGTCCAGGGGGCCAGGGTGCAGGCGGAAGGCCTGGAGCTCCCGCGCCAGCAGGCTGAAGCGCTCAGTCTGGCTGCGACACTGCTCCTCCAGCTCCCGGACCCGGACCTGGTCCGAGAGGCAGGGTGAGCCGCCGGGCCGCGGAGCTGCCTGGGCCGGCCCGCTTCAGATCACACTCGCCCAGGCCCGAGGGCTGGGCACGAACCCTCAGCCTGGCCGCCCGGCTGCCCCAACATAGGGTGGCTGAGGGTCGAGACACCGTCACTCCCAACCCCCTCTCCAGCTCAGCTTCATGCCCCAGGCGGTAGCACTTTCTGGGCCAAAAGGGGTCACCCCACCCCATCACCACCACCGTATCACTTCAGGGGTTCTCTCCGTTCCATGGCTCATCACCCTCCCACAGCCAGTGACCCATATCCCTGCCCACAGAAATGTCCCCAGAGACCCCAGAGCTCGGGACATCATTGGGACAGGAGTGAGCCAAATCCCTGGAGTTTTTCTCAAAGATCAGGAGAGTCCCCATCAAGGGGCTCGTGGGTCAAATTGGCTGGCTTTGGAACCTCCTCCTGGTCTCAGAGATGGGCAGGGCCTGTATGTGCCAGGCACAGTGGCAGGTCTGGGGCCAGGGCAGTGAGAATCCCAGCCCATCTACAGAGTCTCAGCCTGTGACGGGTCACACCCCTGTCGTTGGACAGGAGGGCTGGAACCGCTTAGGCCTGAGGGAGGACTCAGCTCAGCCAGCCTGGAGGGGTGTTGAGGAGAGCCCCCCGCCCCTGCTCCCCAGGGAGGTGGGGGATCAGGAGGCTGTACCTGCATGGAATCCAGGGTAGACTGTGGCGGGAAAAGAAAGCCCAGAGGAGAGGTTAGAACTCTTACCCAGGGGGCATTACCCAGAGAGGGAGAGAGGGGCCCAAGTGGACACAGCTCAGTCAGCTCCCTGGACTGACTAAGCAAGTGCTAACTGGAAAGATATTTCAGGCCCAAAGGTGGAGGGGATCGCCCCAGCCCCCAGAGCATTTAGGGGCCTTTCCTGCAAGCCCACATCCCCACCCACACCCCGGCAACCCCCTGCAGCACTCTCTGAACTGCCCCAGACTTCCCCCCAGCTGGAAGCACGGCGGCCACCTCCAGGGACCCTACCTCCAGCAGCTGCACAGCGCCTTCATGCTCCCTCTGGGCTTCCGCCTGGGCCTACAGGTGGGAGGAGGCAAATGCTGGAGGAGAGGGGTGAGGACTGGGGTGGGATCAAGGGAGGAGGGCAGGCAGGACGAAGGAGGAGAGAGGAGAGGGAAGGGGGCTGGGAAGCGGCTGTGGGTGCCTCCCTCCGGCTCCCATTCTGAACCGCACCTCGAGTCCGAAGGCGAAGGGGCCGAGAAGAGGGGCTTGGGACTGCTTCCTGCTTCCCAGACCCTCCCCTTTGGGGTTTTTTTCTCCTCCTGTCTCTCTTGATGCTCTCTGCCTGCTCATCTTTTGCCCCTTGCGTGTGTGAGGGCCCCACAGGGCACAGTGCTGGGCCCGCAGTCACTCTCTCTAGACTCCCATCTAGTCGCAGGACCAGATGCACTGAATACTCCAAAACCTGTCCCCAAGAACGACCTCCCCAGGACCCAAGACTCACAAGTCCAGCTGTCTATGGGGCTCTCCACTCAAGTGGTTAACACACAGCCCAAACTTGGCCGAAATGGAACTCAGAACTCGGGATGCCCGACCTCGCAAACCTGCTGCCCGTCATCCCTCACTCCTGGCGGGTGAAAGGCCCAACCATCCATGTAGTCAGCACTTGGGTGAAGGCGTGGGGCACTCAGTAGGAAGCCCACAGTGAGTCCTGTCGATTCTCTGTTCACAATGTCCTTCGGATCTGCCCACTTGTTCCCTGCCATGGATTATACTCTCACCCAGGCAGACATCATCTCCCACCTGGACCCCTGTGGCCACCCAACACCTGAATGCTTTGCTTCTTTGCCCACGCCCCTGTCCATCGTCTGGAGTGCTGCCGAAGCGACTCTCTAAATGACGAATCAGACCATGCCACTCCCCTGCTCGGGACCTTTGGACGGCTTCACACGACTCAGACAGCAGAATACCCAAACTTCTCCCCTGACTTTGAAGGTCTGATGCTATCTGGCTCTTGCCTACTCCTGCCGTTCCGTCCATCCTACCACATGCTAGCCACACTGGTCTGTACCCCTCAAGCTTCTCCCTACCACAGGGCCTCGGCATGAGTGTGCCCCCTCTCCAGAATGCTCATCAGCTGACTCTCTGTGACCCTCGAGGTATTAAAGGCCTTCCTTGCCAAGCTCGGCCTCACCCCATCCCCGCCACCCTGTGTTACATCACCCCGGTAACTTTCCCCACTGTACTTGTCAATGCCTGCGATCAGCTCACGCATGAATCTGTTTATGTGCTGCTCGGTCAGGGACCTGGCCTTTGCCCCTCACAGTCCCTCCAGGGCCTGGCACAGTGCCTGGCACACAGTGTGTTGGTTAGATAAGTGTTAGTTGCCCAGTCGAGTCCGACTCTGTGATTCCACTGACTGTAGCCCCCTAGGCTCTTCTGCCCATGGGATTCTCCAGGCAAGGATACCGGAGAGGGTTGCCATACCCTCCTCCAGGGTATCTTCCCCACCCAGGGATGGAATCTGGGTCTCTGCATTGCAGGTGGATTCTTGACCGTCTGAATCACCAGGGGTTCTCTATAAAATGCCCACATTGGATGAGGGTCCAGAATCTACAGCTGGGGTCTGGCAGCCCCCCCCTTTCCACCCACCCCTCCCCGGACGCCGCCCCCACCTGCTGCAGCCTCCGGACCTCCTCCCGCTTCTCCTGCAGGCTGAGCCGAGCCTGCTCATGTTCCACCTCCAGCTGCTGCCGCCGCTGGGTCACCTCCCGCATGTGCTGAAACGCAAGAGCCTGCGTCAAGGCCCGAGCCCTGCTCTACTGTCTCTACGGAAGATCTAAGATGAGGGCGCCTCAGACACCATGTGTTCCAGACACTCTGTTAAAAAGGAAACTGCGGCTAGAGAAGGAAAGGGCCGCGGGCGCCCGGACTCAGCCTACACCCCCGCGCCCCACGCAGGGCACATGCTTCGCCAGCCCGCTTTCGCCCCGTGCCACCCGGTGTCCTCACCTTCAGCACCTGCTCCAAGCTCTCCAGCTTGCTCTGCAGGCCTTGGCTCTTGAGAAGGGCCGAGTCCCTCTCCTGTGTCACCCCCAGGAGCTGGCCCCTCAGCTCTGCATTCTCCCACTCCACCTGGACAGGGGGGAGTGCAGGGAGCTGAGAGCGTGAGCCTCACCCCCCCAGCACACTCGCTCCCAGGGGCCACAGGATGCTCCGTGCTCTCCCCAACTGGGGAGCTGGCAGAGGCAGTGCCTTGCCCGGGGACGGGGCCCTGGCAGGACCTGGGCAGAGCCTCTACCTTCTCCTTCTCCGTGGCTCTCCCACTGAGCCGAGAGTTCTCCTCCACGAGGCGGGCATTCTCGTTCTGGGCTGCCTTGAGCTGCAGTTCCTGTGAGACCAGAGGGGAGCTCCAGGGAGGCTCCCAGCGCCCACCTCCTCCTCTCCCCACACAGGCACACGTGGGACCCTGTCGGCCCCTTCCTGCATCAGCTAGGAAAGGGAAGCCCCACCAAGCAGGAGGGAAAGTGTGCTTTCGGGGCAGAAGAGAAGGAACTGGCGTTCTGGGGGAGCCCTCCACCTGGTGGGCCTGATGGACCCAAGGAGCCGGCCTTCCAAGGCCCCACAGAGCTCACCAGCTCCTCACATCGCCTCTGCTTTTTCCGGGCTTCCTGCTCCAGACTCTCGCATTTCTTCCTCTTCTTGCTGAGCTCTGATTCCTGCGGGATCAGAAAGGAGCTCCTCACACAGGAAGGCAGATCCACCCATAAAGGGTCTCCTCCAGCACCTTAACCCGGGTCTTACCAGTTGCTGCACCCTCTGCTGTTTCTCTGGCTCCCCTAGGACCACAGCAGGGTTTTCCACATCCTCCTGGGGTGTGGCCTGAAAATGGCCAGGGGCAGTGGGCTGGCACCTGAGGGCAAGGCCTCAGGGCAGCCTGCCCCTGGCCCAGCCTGTCCGAAGGGGGTTCCCACCCGACCTCACAGTCAGCAAAGAGATCCCTGCTCAGGAAGGGGAAGGGGTGCTGTGTGCCCCCTCTCCCCCATCTCCAGTTGATCCTGAGTGCTTTGAGATCCAGAGACCCATGATTGCCCTGGGAGATGGGTCCTCTATCCAGGCCAAAGCTTTCCCTTTTTAGCTTGCAGCCCTGCTCTGCACTCAATAACTGTCCTGGGTGTCCTTCAGCGACTGGCAGAGAACTAGGAGGCTGCCTGGGCCCCCAGGGAGGTGGTGTCCCCAGACCTAGGGGTCATGGATCCATAGTCTTGGCCTAGGGCCTACAGACCTGTTCAGACCCTCCTCCCAGCTTCCCCAAGCCCACCCTACGGGCACGCCCCGGTTATCCATCCGTGCAAACTCTGGAGGACAGGTCTTGATGAGTGATGTTCCCTCCCTGGACCAGGCAGAGGGGCCAAATCCCTTCTCCCTATCCTCTTCCCGGAAGGAGGGGGGACCCAGGTGCCGCCCAGGACAGCGGATGGAGAGGAGCCAGAACTCTAAGTTATGGAGGTCCGGAGCGGGGTCCCCAGCTTTCGGGCCAGGGGCCGCCTAAGCCCGACGCCCAGTGAGGGTCGCCCGTACCTGGAGCCGGGGAGGACACCGCGCCGCCCCCGGGGAGCTGGGCCGGGTCTGACGGACCGGGCAGGCGCTGATGGGGGCGTCCCCGCGCTGCTGCTGCGGCGGGAGGCAGCGGCGCGGGCTGGGCCCCGGGCGGCTGCCAGGGCAACCGGGGATTTGCGGCCGGGCCGTACCACTGGCGGCGCGGCAGGGGCGGCGGGGCGGGCCGCGGGCCTCAGGCCTGCGGAGAGGGGGGCCCGAGCCCCCGGGGGCGCGCGCGGCTCAGGTACGAGCCCTGGGAGGCCGGGCCGAGGACCCGGCCCGGGCCGTGCGCGCGCCACCACCTCCTCGTCGGGGCTCAGAGCGCGGTGTACGGGGGGGAGGGAGATCCCGGAGCCGCTCCCACCCCATTCTCCGCAGACCTACACACCTGCCCTGGCGTCGGCGCTCACCTCTCCCGGGGCCCCCGGGGCGGGCGCCCCTGCTCTGGCCGGGACAGAGGGGCCCGGGGGCCGGGGCGGCGAGGGCGACTCCCTCTGGTTGCGCAGAGCGATCTGCCTCTGCAGCCGCAGCACCTCCCGCTGGGACTCGCGCAGCAGCCGGTCGAAGTCCCGCACGTGGAGCCACTGGGGGCCCTCCTGGAGTCGGGGGACCGGGAGCCGAGTCGGGCCTAACCCCGACCCGCCCCGCGCCGTCCCCAGCTGAGCCCGCCCTCCGCCGGACTGCACGGGCCCTCGGGCGCGGGCAGGTGCGCACCCTCCCCATGCATCTATGCCCGGTCGCAGATGCATGCCTACACAGCCCCATGCTTCCGCTCGCCCGTGTGCAAACACTCCCGGGAGCTCGTTTACTGGACACTCGCGGTGTCCTCGGCACTGTGCTCAATGCCTTGCGAACATCTCTGCACCCCAGTGTGAGGTTATGCTTGAGTTCATACAGCCAAGCCCACTGGCTTGCAGCCTGAAACCTGGAGCCCAGAAATTGCCAGGTCCGGGACTCACGGCTCCACCCCCTTCGGTTCAGGCGCCGGGTCCCCGCTCCCACCTGGGCCGTTGCCAGGGGAACCTACTCCCAGCAGCCTCCACCTGCTCGCTTCATTTGCATCTCATTAACATCTCAGTCTGCATCCCACACCGCCAGGCCGGCGACCCTAGGTAGGGCTGAGCGGGAAGGGGTGACCAGGGCCTCCTCGCACCTTGCCTGCCAGGGTGAGCCTGGCCTGCAGCTCCCTGCACTCCCGCTGCAAGGCAGCAATCTGCTTGTCCTTGGCCAACAGGGCGCTGGCTGTCTCACTGAGGTCCCGGGCTCGTTGGCGCGCCAGGGTCTTCCGGCACAACTCCAAGCTGGCCCCTGGACTGGGCATGGGAGCACTCACCTGGCCGGGGGAGGGGTAAGGCCACTGGTCATCTGAGGGCTGGGGCACTTCTCCCACTTCTCAGCTCCTCCCAAAGGAAGGGTTAGGATGAACACCTTTGAAATGTGGCCTTCACCTGCTTCCACCCTGAGTCCGGATCTACCCTCAGCCTCGCTTGACCCCTTCCCTGCAATCCTCAAGAGGGAGTGAAAGGGTTAACTCCACCTCCTAGCTTAGGCCCAAAGGATGCTGCTAATTGAGGGCTGCCAGTGTGATGGGTCTTGTCCCTGCCCCAACCAGCTCTGCACCCAGAGATGAGTGCCAGCACTGGCAATCCAGAATTCTGCTCTCCCTGCCCGGGACCCCACCCCACCCCCCCACCCAGCCCTTCTCTCCCTCCTGTGGTTCCAGAAGCCCCCAGCCCCCTAGCCTGGCTGGCATTGGCCCTTCCTACACCTCAGCCGCTGGGTTCCTGCGTCCCTGGGTACTAAGAGTCCACAATGCCCAAGCCCCACTGCCCTGGCACCCCTCTGCCCTGGTTGCCCAGCCTCCATCCAGTGGCCTCCCATCCTCACCACCCTTAGGTTAGTCTCCTGCAGCTTTCGGGCCCTCTCCTCCAGGCGCTTGGCAATGACCGCCAGCTCGGCATTCTTCCGCTTCAGCCTCCGTACCTTCTCCTCCGTCTCTGGGAAGCTGCTCTTCCTCTGACAAGGGGTCAGCCAGAATTGGGGCATGTGGGGAGAAGCCCGGCCCCTGCCCCAGACCCAATCGTAACAGCCTGGGCCTTGGGCTGGACTCTTGGGCTCACAGTGGGGCTCCTTGGCAACTCTAGGTAGGGGTTCACCCTCTCTGGGTCTTGGGGTGATGTCAGCTCCATGTAACTCCCACTTGGAGGGATGTTCATGGGATGAGAAGGATGCTGAAGCAGAGAGCCGGGGTGTCTGAGTCTGCCTCCCCCCCAGGACCCAGGACTTGCTTTCCAAGCCTCACCAGCATCTGGTTCTCCTCCTTAAGGATGGCACAGCGCTGCTGCAGCTCCCCCATGGCCCTCAGCAGCTCCAGATTGGGCCTGTCCCCGAAGCCCATCTTCAGCTTGCCCTGGCATGGGAAAGGATAGGGTGTAGCCCCTCAGGAATCACCCTACCTATGGAAATCAGAGCCCTCCGTATGGACGCGTTCCCCCTCCACAGTCCAAGGAGACATGGAGACAAGAAGGTTCTTCCCCATGCCCCAGGCCTTCAGGGTGGAGTACAGGAGGGGCTGCTTAATACACGAACATCTCCCAACCCTGGAACCCTCTCTGCTCGTCCCCAGCTCTTCCCACCTCTGCCCAGCGTCGCCTTTCGGGAAAGACCAGCCTGAACTCCCACCCCCACTCCTCCAGGCTCCCCCAAGTCCTGAGTCCCCCAAAGTCCAGGTCCCTTCGTCATCTACAGGAGACGGCTCACACCCACCCCAAACCTTATCCTCCCTGGCTTGGCCCAGCACTGAGCCCCCCTCTACTGAGTCACTTCCTCCAGACTCTGATTCCATCACACACACCCCCACACACTCCCCCAGTATCCCCCAGCCCCCAAGGACAGAGAGGTGCAGAGAAGAGAGACAGACACAGACAGACTGTCAGAGAGAGACTCACAGAGGGAGGGGGAAGGGGAGGGTTCAAGGCAGACAGACAGGCCGAGTCAGAAGGACAGACAGATGGTGAAAAACGGAACCACTGAGATTTATGCCCAAAGAAGGGAGGACAGACGGTCACTGAGATGGACCTGCAGACAGAGATAGGCCCGGAGAAGACAGGGGGCAGTGAAGTCCCTGACCATGCCCAGGCCGGCAGGCAGGGTGAGAGCCCTAGTCTCGCAGACCCCGGCCGACCTCAGCTCCCTTACCTTAGAGAAAGCCTCTGCCTCCGGGTCCTCCAGCCTCTGACAGCCGGGTCCGGAGCTCAAGGCTCCCCGCGCAGGGCTGGGCAGCCCAGTTCCTGTTCTTCCAGGCTCCATGCCCCCCACAGGCCCCGGGCTTCGGGCTCCCTCAGGCTCGGAACTCTCCTCAGGCCTCAGTTCTCCAACACGCAGATCTGTGGGGGTACCAGCCATGCTTGGGGATGCACCTCCAGCATCACCCCCCCGGCCTGGAGTCCAGCTCTGCCAGGCGGGCAGTGCCCACCGCTCCATGTTTCCGGGGTCCCCCAGCGATGGAAGGGATGTCAGTTGCTCCATGGTTCTGCCAAGGGTCCCTAGGACCCCAGCCGGGGGACATCACCCAGCCAGCTGGAGGGGCCGATGAGGGTCGTGCCAGGCCAGACCCTCTCCTCTCTGAGCTCTTGGCTTCACTGAAATTCCATCCAAGGTTAGCCGAGTGCTTCCTCCCCACAAAGGAGGCTGCGGGAGCCGGGGCTGCCGGAGGAGCTGGAGCCAGGGGTGTGCGAGCTGTGTTTGCTCGTGTGCATGAGCCTGTGGAGGAGCAAGGGTGTCCCCGCAGGGATGGGGAGAGCGTGCTGAGGCCACCGACAGCAGCTCCGGCTGAGGGTGTGCGCGTGTCTCCAGGTCGGCCTGTGCTGGTCAGCACTGCTGTGTGTGTGTGAGTGTGTGTGTGTGTGTGTGTGTGTGTGTGTATCTGGAGGATGGATGATCCTACTTGTGTGTGCTGGGGGCTGTGGTTTTGTGTGTCACTGCCTGTGCCTGTTTCAGAGTTGCCAGTTGTTTCTGCGTGTGTGGGTGTCTACTGCAGGGCTGTGGCAGTGTGTGATGCTGTCACTGGTTGTATCTGAGTGTCTCAGTGCTGTGCTGCTGTGTGCATGGCTGTCATTGTGTGTCCGTTTCAGCATCTGTGAGTCTGACCATCCATCACGATCCCTTAGCCGGCTAGGGTCCACAGGAGCTGCTGGGGGTGATCCCCAAAGGTCCGCTGGAGTCCTTTATCTCCCGCTCCTCTCTCTGCCGCTGCTGGCCAGCTTGCTGGGCGGTTGGGCTGGTCCTAAGGAGGCCTGGGTCGGTGGGCTGCTTGCCTCATAGTCTCTCTCCCTGCTGGCCTCAGCTCTGGGGACTGAAGGGGTTCCCTGTAGTCCCAGAGCCCCGAGATGGTGGGCACGGAGGAGGGCCGAGCCTCAGAACCAGGGGGGTGAGCGAGAGAGAGCCAGCCCTTCCCTCCCCCTCCCCCTCCCTTCCCGCCCACCAATAGGAACTCGGCTGCTGGTTTCCATGGGGATGGCGCTGGACTGGTGGGCTGGACCGGCAGGCAGGGCTGGGACAGAGGGAAGAACAGGTTCTTTAGGATGTCGACCCAGTGCCCCCAACGTGTGAGCGCCCACCCTTCCCACACACACACCCACGTCTTCCGGGATAGGGAGACGGGGGGCGGGGGGCTGCAGACAGGGGGGCTGTCTCCATAGCTGCCCCAGTCCAAGCCGGGTAGAGACAGAGACAGGGTGTTGGCATGACAGAGATCCAGCCACGGAGAATGGCAGGAATAGAAAAGACGGAATTTAAGATGAAACAAAGAGGGACAGGGAAATCGAGATAATGAAAACAAGAGGAGAGAAACAAGGAGACAGAGGTGGAAATAGGCTGAGATAATTGCTTTTGCTTCCTCCTGGGGGCAACCTGGCCATCTCAGGCCAGCGGGGAAGGCCACGTGGCTCGTTAGGCTGGCTTAGCCCCAAACTGTCAGGAAGCTCACCTTCTGTCTCATCCTAAGCCTTTTTGTTATGGTAAAATGGCATTTTGGGGACAAGGATGTGGAACTCCTCCACTCTTAAACCAGCCTCTATGTGGCCGCAGAGACCTAGATGGAGTCCCCAGGAACACGGATGTTGGGAAGGACCTCAGAGAGGCCTCTGGACCGGAGACAGTCCCTCCAAACCTGAGGCTCAAGCCAGTCTCTCCTAAGGGAGGGGGCCCCCGTGTGGCAGCCCCAGGGGATAGCACCAGCAGTGCTAAGCCACAGAGCCCCTGACAGTGGGCTCTACCTAGGCCAGAGCTGATGGAACTCTTGGTGGTGGGGAAGCATGAAGAAGACGTGTCATCCTCACTTCCCTAAATCAGTATACAGATCCATACGTGCAGGGTGTATGCAGATGCCATCATGTGCATGCGTATGTGTAGTACACATATATAGGACATAACTTTGTGTATGTGGGCATTGTGTTGCTTTATATACATAGGCACACGCATACATGTATGCATGCGTGTATGCTATTATGGGTCTGTGGGCCTCCCTGGGTATACACGCATGCATGTTTCTGTGTATGTGCCACTGCATATATACTTGTCACGTCATCCACGTGTGTGATATGTATGTGAGGCTATGTTGTGTGAGTGTATAAATTACAACATGTGAGTCATCTTAAATGTATATGGATATAGCACCCTCTCATACAGTCACGGATCTGTAATGACATACAATGGTGTGGTTTTATTTATATCTATATGTGTAGTTATATACATCACCACGTCTCTCTTGTATATTCATTGTGTAGGAACGTGTCACTGTATGTTCATGTGTACAGAAGCAATGTGTTTATGTGAATGTCACCATATGTGTATTTGTGTGCTCTTCTGTGACACATATATGTATTTGTATCATTGCATGTGTGTTTACTATTGAATATATTTGTGTCCTGAGTGTGGGTATATCCCTGTGTGTCACTGTGTGGCATGCTGCCATGTATAGGTACCATTTCAATTTTTTTTTTTCTTTTGGCTGCACCTTACAACTTGTAGGATCTTGGTTTCCCAACCAGGGATCAAACCCTGCCCCACCCTCATAGTGGAAGCGCAGAGTCCTAACCACTAGACCACCAGGGAAATCCCTATACAGTTTGTACTGATAGCTTATGTATATGGGGCCATGTGTGTGATTGCACTCATGTGCTGGTGTGTGCTTTGTATATTAGCATCTGTGCCCTTGTCTTATGTATAAGATGCTTTTTGTGTGTGAGCCACAGTGAGTTTGTTCCCAATTCTTAGACTACCAAGGAGCCCCTAGACTTTCTGAGATTACAGCTTAAAGGTAGGCAGCCTTCGTCTGCGGGTGTGAAAAGCAGGTGGAGGGCAGCGCAAGGTCGGAGCTCGGGTAAAGGGCAGGAGGTCCTCAGAGCCCTGCCCTTGACGTCCTGCCCACTTTCCTCCTTTGCAGGGAGGTCCTTCCTCGGGGATGGCCCTCCGCAGGCCACCAGCCGACCAAGCCCAGAGCCCCCTTCTGGTCTCTTAGGCAGAGCCAAACCCATTTCTCTCAGGAGAGAGTGACTTTCCCTCCGGCCTTTCTGCGCATCCATGTGCCTGCTAAGCCCATTCGCTCCACCGCACCCAGCAAAAGAGTCTCAGACAAGAGAGAAGGAGTCCACTCTTTATTAGTGTCGGGTTCCCGAGCACCGCTCCCGCCTCCATGCCGTCTCCCCCCCTTTCCCGCCTCTTGCTCATCCGGCATCCGTCCGCCGACGCCCGGGCCGCTCGAGGGGCACCTCTCCGGCTGCATCGGGTCCAGACGTCCACCTGCCGGCCCTCGGGGCAGCCGAGGAGCCCAGGCCGCGTTTCCGCGCGGGCCACGGCGGGCAGGGGCGGCCGTACAGGGGTCCGGGCGTCGTGCGGGGGGCGCCCGCGGGGCTCACCTGTCCCACGCGGTCCCGATGGCGGGGGATTCGGCGACGGCGGGCGGCGGCGGCGTGGTCTCCGAAGCCCACAGTACACTCATCCATAAAGTAGGAAACACTACACCCTCCAGTGCTGTTAGTAGTGCTTTCTACTTTATGGGTGACTGCACTGTCTGTCTGTCCGTCTGCGGTGCTCTTCAGGCCGCCGGCTCTTCCTCCAGGCTCCAGCCCGACGGCCCCCCAGCCCTCCCCCTGCGCCCCGAGACCCCGGCTCCCTGCCCGCTGGCCCGGCACCCTGCCTGCCGGGCCCTGTGGGCGGTGACTCAGCATGGCGCCAGACCGGGCCTCCCTCCCCCCACTTCCTCTTTGGTTCCCTCTTCCCTTCCCCCCCCACCACGAACCCGGCTCCACCCCATCGCCCCCACATTCGGGGGCACTCAGGTGGAGACCGTGGCCACTCAGGAGGCCTCACCCTAGTCCCCGGTTCTGACCCCTGGCGTGATGCCCTCCAGAGCCAGACCAGAGGCCTGGGTCCCCGGCCTCCTCTCCAGCCCAAGGCCGGAATTCCTCACCACCCACCGCTGTGGCTCCCCATGTAGGAGCCCAAGGCTGTCTTGACAGAGATGGTGGCCATGTTGGGTGGAGGGAGACCTGAGCACCTCTCCGTGACACCAAGTCCCCCTTTCCAGCCTCTCCTCACCCTCTGCCATCCCCACCCTATTCTCCCGCCCTTGTCCCTTGAAGCCGTGGACCCCTCTTTCTTCACTGAGGGCTAGGAGCCATTTTCATTTCCCTTGTCTAGAGAGAAGTCAAGGATTTTGAGGTGCTGGCCTACCACAGAAGCTGTAGACCTGAGGGGTCTTGCCCTTCTTTGCCCAGCGCTCCGCTTGGAAGCCTTGGCACCAGAGCCTCCCAAGCCCCTCCCCAGCGCCTCCACCCAAAGCCTGCAGCCCAAGCCCCTCTTCGCCCCTTGAGGCCCAAAGTCCAGGATCCCCAGCTGGGGCTGAAGTGAAGGTTCAGATCCTTACCTAATGCTGCAGGGCTGAAGGGCGCAAGCCCTGTGCTCCAGGCTCCCAAGTGGGGTTCCCTTCAGGGCGGGCAGGGCTTATAACCCCGAGGCCACGTGGGTCAGATCTCAGGGCGCCCAACGGTCTTGGAGCCCGCCCCCACACTGCGGTGCCGATTAGCTGCCCCTCCCCTCCCTGGGGAGGACAGACTGACAGGAAACCAGAGACAAGGCTGGGTATTGGCGGGAGGGGGCTGAAGAGACCATGGCACACACCCTGGCAGGTGGCTTCCGGGACCCCAGGCCTGCCCTTCCCCCCTGACACCAGCCATGGGGGGCAGTTCAGAAGTCCGGGGGCTGCCATGGGAGTGACTCCAGGACGTAAGGGCTGCCTCTCAGGGCCTAAATTCTAGCACAAGAGAAGAACCTTTTCTCTGAGCTCCACCCCCACCGACCCTAGCCCAGAAAACTCCCCTCCCTTTGGGACAGCAGTGGAACTCAGACCGGGCCACGGCTCCTGTACGTGCTGCCCAGAGAGGCCACTGAGGAACAGGTGTCCAATGGGGGTCTAGGGCAGCACATTACGATAACCTCCAGGTTGCCCCCAGCACCCCACAAAGCACCCCTCCCCCTGCACCGCCTGCAGGAGACCAGACCCCCTCAGCATGCTGTGGGGGTCGCACCGGGCCTGTTGGCCCTAGACTTGCTGTTCCCATGCCCCGCAGGGCCTGTCAGGATAAGAGGGCAGGGCAGGGCAGTGATGAGGTCTGGGGTCTCAGGCAGGGCCTGGGCGTCATTGGGCTTGGAGGGCTGGAGGGAGAGAGCCTCGGAGAGCAGAGGTTCTAAGCTGCTACCGGATGTGGGCACAGGGCCCGCCCACCTGCATGCCACCCCCGCTTTCCCCATGGGGAAGGCAGGAAGCTGCCCATCCCAGGGCCCCTGGCTGGGGGTGGGGGGAGCGGGAAACGGGGTGTGGGGCTGGGTGGGGGGCTAGGGTGAGTGATTCTCCAAACCTCTCAGTGAGCTTGGCTCTGGCATCAAGAGGGGTGGATTGGGCCAGGGCCAAGGAGGTGAGGGAGCAGGTAGGCTGGACGAGAATCACCCAGGGACTCTTTCCCATGGGCATCTTCTCTGGGTCCCCCATTCCAGGCCAGGCACGCACAGACTGCGGGAACTCCCTGATTCAAAGGCCCAGAAGAGGACTGGCCTGCTGGGGAGGCAGCAAGGGAGAAAACTCTCTTGCATCTTTTCCTTCAGGCTTGGCAACCCTCAACCTGGAAAATAGTTACCCACCTCCAGGCCCATAAATAGGACAGAGAAGGACAAACACGGTTCTTCACCTGCAGGCCTGAAGGGACAGTGGCGAGGAAGATGAGCTGGCCAGAAATGGGACAGTGCTCCTTTAACAGACCACTGCAGCAGACCCTGGGTGGAGGGGAAGTGGCTGCCCCAGGCGATAAGAGGATAAGAATATCAGAGTCGTGCAGTAACCTGGGTTCCTAGACTCCCACCCTTCAGGGTTCCTCCTCCATGAGCATCTTGCCGCCCCGCTTCTGTCTAAAGTATCACTAGAGTCATCACCTTAGAGGTGTTTCGTCCCAGCAAACGAGTCACAGGCTGGAGGCCAGGGGGCCTGGCTTTGGGGCCCAGCTCTGCCGCAGGCTCCCTCAGCGTGTGACCTGCGGCAAGTCAGACCTGAGCTTCCTTCTGAGAGACACGCTTGTCCCTCAACAGACCCCAACCCCAGCCTGGCCTCTCTCCTGACCCGAGCTGGGTGGGGGGCACCCCTTATGCCTGCCCCTCTGTGACAACAGAGGCTGCTTTCCCTGTCTGACCTCAATGCTCTAGGCCAAGGACCACTGATTTTTTTTTTTTTTTTTTAAGGAGAGAGCTGGAAGCTCAGCCTCTCCAACCACAGAGCTTCTAGGGTCTGGCGGTTTCTGGACGGGTTGGGCCTTTCCCTAATTCCATCCTGAGGCTGGGGTTGAGGACGCATGGAACTGGTGCGGGGGTGGTCAGGACCTCCATACCCTGGACTTCTCCCCCAGCCCTGCTGGGCCTCAAAGGAAGAGAACGTGGACACCAGACACAAAGTCAAAGACAAGGAAGGGTCAGGGTCTGAGACAAGAACACTGAGACAGTAAGAACCACCCAGGTGAGTCGAACAGGAGCGCTGGGCTGCTCTGTGCTGCACAGCCCATAGGTGTGGCCTGAGTGAATGACTGAGCGCAGGCCTGCACACACGCATGTACACGCATGCACACTCTCATACACACACGTACATGTACACACACGGATAGACACATACACACACACAAATATACAAACACATGCATGGGCACACACACATATACACATACATATGCAAACACACACATGCATGCACATATACACATACACACACATACATATACAAATACACACACACACACAAGCATGCACATATACACACAGGGCCTGGAGAGTCCAGAAGGCTCACAGTCCCCAGTCTAGAGAGGCACAGCGAGCTCAGACCCACACAGATGCCCTGCAAGTGACACCCCAGCTCAGGCCTACACTCTGAGGAAGGCCCCTTGCACACTCCTGGACACAACCTGCTCCTCCTTAGAAAAACCCCGAGGAAGCTCACTTGGGAATCTGAGGCCTGTGCTTAGGAGGGTGACTGTGCGGAGGTGGGGGTAGCTTCAGGACACCGGCGCCCTTAAGAGAGGAGCAACTCCCACTCCTGCCTCCAGAGCTCCCCGGGATGAGAGAAAACAGCCTTGCTGATGGCCAGTGGCTGACTGAGGAGGTGGCCGAGACAGGAGGTCTCTCTTTGTGAAGGAGAGAGGAGTTTGAGTCGATTCTTCCAACTCCACCCCGTGGTGGCTGGCAGGTCTGGGCTCAGCCAGGCACTCAGTGGGCAGCCTGGGCTCACTAAGACTCTGCTATAGAGTGTCCTCCACGGTCCTTCCCAGTTCTGACACTCCTGGAACTCGCTCAGAGGCAGCAAGAGGGGAAAAGGAGTCAGGACCAAGCTAAGAAGGAGGAGGGATGGGGCCGCTGACATCAGAAACAAAGCGAGACCAACCTTTCCACCAGGGCAGGGCCCTGAGGTTGTTGGGTCCAGGACCCGCCTCCTGGAGGGCGCCAGGCTCACAATCTCCAGCCCCACCCGACCTCGCTGACCTTGGGGACAGCCTGTTTTGTGTGCCAGGCTGAGGCTGCGGGCAGGTAAAGGTGTCCCCGAGGAGAAAAGGACACAGCCCTGTCTTCAGGGCTCCCCAGTCTGAAAGCCAGGACACATACACATGCAGGGCATGGGAGCGTCACGTGTCACTGTGAGCGAGTGGCTTGTACCTGAAGCAAGGCTTCAGGCCTAATGGGGACACAGGACTCTTGCTTGAGCAGGAGCTGAATCTGCGGGGTGAGAGGAGACACACCACGTGCCTTCACATACGCCGACATCTTATAAAACGGCAGCAACGAGACCATGTCAGTGCTGAGTGGCGCTGAGGGGCCCATGGGGCTGGACTGACAGATGCTTAAGTGGCTGGGGCCCATCAGAGAAGGCTTCCTGGAGGAAGTGAGCACAGATGGAGGAGGATTGGAAGGTGAGGAGATAGAGAAAGGAGCAGTTGACTGGGCAAGGAGAAACGGGGAGCAAACAGCCTTTTGAAGGCGTAACACCTGCAAGGGAGAATGGACCCCAAGGGTGGGAGAAATTCAAGGGTCTTGTCTGCACAGGTAAGTAGAGAAGAAAACCAAGCCTCCCCTCCAGCTGCACGGGCCCAGGGCCCTCACTCAGCAGACAGGCAAAGATGGCAGCCCAGATAACCTGCCTGGTGCGGAGACAACAAGAGAGAAGCCACGGGCCCGCTGCACAAACAGGAAGTCAGGGGAGAGCGGCCCGCCCTCCCTCGGGCGAGGCTGGGGGACGGGCCTGGCCACAAAGGAGGGAGATTGAGCCCCCGGTGCTGCACAGTGGGGCTAAGGGCGATTGGAGTCAGCAGCCCCAAATGTTAGGATGTCATGCTCCCTGAGGCGGGGGGGCTGCCAAGGGAAGCAGGGGCTGAAAGAAGAAAGCCCTTTGACAGGCCAGGTCCCCAAGGACGCTGCAGCACCTAAGAAGGCTGGTGTCTCAGCCCAGAGCCTGGGGGGACAGGGCAAGGGGCACCAGGAGAGCTGAGCGGCCTCCAGACAAGGAGGGTGGGCACCCTCTGCCCTTGGCCTTGCCTGCACAGCTCAGACATCCTCCAAGTTTAACCTCATGCTCTCCTGTGCTGCTCTGTGAGAGGCAGGTGCGGTGAACCCTGGGAGGCCAGCTACACTCAGGGAGGAGGTCAGGATCAGGCAGCAAACTGACCTGAGTGAGGAAATGGAGCTGCAAGACCAGAGACAGGCCAAAGGCGGCCTGAGGTCACAAAGCAACATAGGGCCAGGTTCAGGGTTTTGTCCCCATCATCCAGGAAGAGGCAGGGTGGGCTGGGTAGGAAAGAGGGTGTGGGTGTGAGGAGGAAGACCACCCTGACCACTGCCGTGGGAGTGCCCATGGAACCAGACACGTCCTCCACCAGATCCCCTAGGGACACAGGAAGGACTGGAAAAAACACCTTCCCGGCTGCCTCCACACAAAGGTACGAAGGTGCCTGGTTTCAGTGCAGATCTGCACCTGCTCCAGTTTTAATTGCTACAAATAAACTCTGTGTGTGTGTGTGTGTGTGTGTGTGTCCCAAGAGTGGGGCTGGTCAGCTCATCCCTGCCTGGAACCCACTATGGTCTCTCATCAGGCTAATTGCCTACCCCCAACATCAGGACCACGAAAGTGAGGGTAACCCCAGGAAGTGGGAGACCAGGAGTCCGGTCCCTACCCTGGGGCTATTCACAGTGTGACTTTGGACCCATCCCTGAATCTGACCCCCAACCCCCAGCCTTTGTTTCTTCATCTATAAAATTGAAGAAGAGATTGACCCAAGGACCTGTGTGTACTCTAGGAAGTCCCCAAGAGCAAGGGGCCCCAAGGCCCTTGGAGGAAGAAACAGCAGGCCTGTGTCCCAGGACCTGCCCGTGGATTTCCCCACTGAGTTCACAGGCAGACCTCCCATAGCTCAGAGACGGCCGTGGCTGGGAAAGGAGCTCGAGCTGAATCCACCCCTCCTGGTGGCTGAGAACAGGGGCAGGGGGCTGGGGGTCTCCTCCGCCTATTTGTTCCCTCCTGCCTGCATCCTGCCCTCTGGGGCCGACCTCACATCCCAGGGGCAGCTGGAGAAGCAGAAGGTGAAGGGGTGGAAAGAGCAGAGAGCTTCGTGAGGACTGCTCTGTGAGCTGCTCTGGGCTGTTTCTTCATTCACCTCCACGGTGTGCACAGAGCTGAGGGGCGGGGGGTGGGGAAGGACAGCAGCCAAGAACTTTATAAAACCTCATTTGATCATCATGCTGACCCAGTGATGTAAATGAGAGTATCCTCATCTCAGAGATGAGGAACCGGAAACTTAGCGAGGTTAAGTTTCACCTTCCTGAAAATCAGCCAAGAACCAGCAACCCATTTCTGTTTCCCTAAGGAACTCCGTTCAAGTGTCCCCCAGGGGACCACACGGACTTCAGCGTGGACACTCAACAGGACAGTGAGAGGCAGCCTGCCTCCCTCCCCACCAGCCCAGTCAGAGAAGAGGGTTGGAAAAGAAGCAGGGAGAGGAACCCAGGGCAGACTTCCTGGGCCCCAGGCTCGGGAGTGGGGGGGACAGAGGGGTCTAAGTGGGTCCCCAAGTGGTCAACAGCGAGGGGCCACCCCAGCTTCTTCCCTCAGAACCCGTTAAAATTGTTGGGTGGGGGGTGGTGACCACCAGGGCTGGAAGCTGCTTCTGCAGTGGCCGCTGCGGCAGCTCACAGCCCTGGAGCCGTTAAAAAAGTGACTCAACCAGAAAGTGCGTTTGAAGCGACGCCCGCCAGGGCCCCAGAGCCAAACCTCAAAAAGACGAAGTGAGAGAGACGGGCCTGCGGGGGCTGGCCTGGGGGTGGAGGCCGCCTGGAGCAGCCTGGCCAAATAAGGGCAAATGCTCCCAGGCCGGCCAATGGGGCGCAGGCCGCTGTGTCCTGGGGTTGCGGCTGCAGGGAGGGGGAAGGGGTGCTGGGGAGAGTCCTGGGGCCAAACGGGGAGTGGGGACAGGGCCAGGGGCCCAGGCCCTCCAGGAGGGGTCCATGGGCCAGTGAGCCCGGGAGTGAAGTGGACGCCTTGTCCCCAAAGACCTTGGTACTGCAGTCGGCAGACCCACACCTGCAGACTGGGGCTCGAGGGGGCGAAAGGAAGAACTAGCTCTCACCCCTGCCCCAGTTTTGTGCCTGGGTCCCCATCTGCCGCGGAGGAACCGAAGAGGCGCCTTGAGGACAGCTGGGCTGAAAACCAACCCCCCGTACAGCCTTGCCTGGCCACGGACCTTGGGCAAACCATGTTCCCTGAAACTCAAGTTTTCCCATCTGTGAGAGGGAGATAATGCCCCACAGGATGGTACTGAGGAGCAAATGCGATCATGCAGGTGGCCAAGTTTTTGAACCGAGTAATTGTCATCCCTACAGAACAAATTGTGACTGTGGAAGTTCTAGCCCGAGGGCCGCTTCTTCCTTTTATTCTGCCTCCCAGTGGCTGTGAAGATCCCTGGCCTGGGACACCACGTGGTCCCCAGTTCTGGCCTCTGGTAGGGGGAGGAGAAGTGCGGAGGCCGGGGCGGGCAGGTGGGGGGGTCTTTCCAGTCTGAGCTTAGGCCCCCCTGCTGCAGGGTCGGGGCGGGGCGGGGGGTCTTCCAGTCTGAGCTTAGGCCCCCCTGCTGCAGGGTGGAGGGGTCTTCCAGTCTGAGCTTTGGCCCCCTGCTGCAGACACAGTAGGCGCTCTCCCAGGTTGTCAGCAGGTGAGTCAGTGCCCACCTGGACCCCTTCCAGCTCCTCACTGTCTGCCTGGCTCTAGGAGCTCCAGACCCCACTCCCTCCTCCTGCTCCCCCGGGGTGCAGGGCTGAGGAAGTGAGTCTACTCAGATGCCCAGAGAAAGTGCCTGCCCAGGGTGGGCGGAGGCAGCTGCTGGCTTCTCCCGGGCCTGTGATCAGGCCCCAGAGGGGGACCACAAGCCCAGGAGGAAGGCTGGGCCTCGGCGGCCAGCCTCAACCTCCCCGTGGACTTCTTCTCTCTCCCAAGCATAGATTTGCATTTTCCCCTCTGCCCTCTGCCACTCAAGCCCCCCAGGGACCAGGTGACAGTTAAACCCCCTCTTCCGGCTACTGGCCCAGAGCACCCACTTCCTTTCAGGTATTTTCCGGGCTCGGGGGAGGGGTTGAAAGGGCGGCAGCGGCTGGGTTTGGGGAAGAAGGGATAGGGCCTCCATTTTGGAGAGGAGCTGGGGTCTCCCCACCCTGGTGTCCAAAGCTGTTCCTTATCTCCCCCCGACCCAGTTCTCTCTGGAGCACAAGACTTAGTGCAGGGGATGGAGAGGAAGCAGTCAGGAAGCCGCACAAGGACTCGAAGCAGCCTTTTGGCTCCCTGACTTCTAACAGGCCTCCCTCTGCTATGGGATGGCCACCCAAGGAAAGCCAGGGCTTCAAGTCCTGTGTCCATGCTCCTGTAAGGCCTGCGCTCCACTCAGGGGTGGGCAGTGCTGAGACTAGGAATGCCCAGGTCTACAGGGGAGATGGTTTCTATCGTATGCTCAGAGGTTCTAGCATCGAGGTACCAGCAGCCCGGGGTAGCGTTTTCTCTGCACTCAGTTCCTGCTTCCTGAAATCTTAAAGCAAAGAAAAACAGCGGTATCTATAGGTGAAAGGTGCTGAATCGGGCAGTGGAGGACACACAAAGTCGCAGTGGCCCCTCTTGAGGGCAGGCTGAGCCCTGACTCCGGGGCTCGGTCTCTGTGTCCATACAGTGAGGCCTGTCGTGACTCTCCCAGCCCGCGCATTCTCTGCGTGACCTGCCTTCACTCTTTCCCCTGCCACAATGCCCTGGACCTCCACCTCCCAGTGGTGAAGGCCTCTGAGCCCCAAGGGCCATGTGCTGTCTTCCTCAGTCCAAGTCTTACTGGCTCACACAGTAGCAGTTTTTATCAGTGAGGCTATCTGTTCTCCTAGTTCAAACAAGACTGAATGTGAGTGAACTCCGGGAGCTGGTGATGGACAGGGAGGCCTGGTGTGCTGCGATTCATGGGGTCGCAAAGAGTCGGACATGACTGAGCGACTGAACTGAACTGAACTAAGGACTTCCCGAGTGATCCGGTGGTTAAGAATCCGCCTGCCAACGCAGGAGACATTGGTTCAATCCCTGGTCCAGGAGGATCCTACCTGCCCTGGAGCAACTAAGCCCAAGCACCACAAGTATTGAGCCCGTGCTGTAGAGCCCTTGCTCCACAAGAGAAGCCACCACAATGAGAAGCCTGTGCCCCCTACAGCCAAGAGGAGCCTCTGCTCACTGCAACTAGACAAAGCCTGCACACAGCAATGAAGATCCAGAGCAGCCAATAAATAAACAATTAAAAAAAAAACAAACTGAAGGGGCCAGCCACTCATGAGCAGCAAAAGTTACATCTGACAGGCTGACATGGATCCAAGAGGAGAAAACTAATTAGTCCCAGAGTCATTTCATCACATTATACAAAAATGGAGGTCTTATAACAAATGATCAAAGCCAAGTAGAGGTTAAATGACATTCACAATCTCAGATCCAAATAGAAAGGAAGTACATATGTTTAAAAAAATACAAAGTAGGTCATAAAAATTGAAAGAACAAAGAGATTAAGATAAAAAGCCATGGTACTTGAAGGAAAATGTTGCAGTTTTGATAAATTCGTGAATGATAGATACACTTGAAGATCTATTGCCCAAGAAGGTTAGAGTGATGACATTCTTACTTAGAACTTATCTAGAGGGGGATGACTTTACATGGAAGTCCCATGTACAGCCTTAGAAGTCACAGCTCTCAAATTGCTCTTACCTGAATGCTTACATTTGATTTTTAAGACTATCCTAAGATAAGAATTGCCGATTCATCTTTCAGTATTTTGATTATAACTTACAAACAGAAAAGTGAACAAATGGTGAGTGTGTAACTCGGGAAATTTCCAGAAAGAGAATCGACCTGTGTTACTAGCATCCAGATCCAAACACAGATGATAACCAGCGCCTCAGGGGCCCCTGTGCCCTCTTCCAACCCCGCCTTTCACAAGGAACCGCTGTCCTGTCACCTGAGACCAGGGTTTTGTCAACTGCGTTTTATAAAGAGGAAACTTACTTTTGGAGAAGTCAAGTGACTTAGAAAGGTCAGGGCTAGTGGGCGGTGGAGGCAGCAGGGCTGGGAGGCAGCGACATCGCCCCTGGTTCCAGTGGAGGGTGAAGCTGCCATAACCCTGCGCAGATGGAGGGTGGCAGCCAGCAGAAAAAAGGCAGGGGAGGCTGGAGAGGGTCTGGCAGAGGGCAGCAGATCCCTGAGAGCGGATGGACAGAACAGAGTTTTCGGCCAGGCGGGATCTGCAGGCCTGGACCAGTTTCCCAATGCTCCACACGGGGATCCTTCTGTAACCCCCAAGCATCTCCTCCCTGGGCCATCCTCCCCATACTTCCTCCCCGTCCCTGGCCAATTTTAGATTTGAAGACTAGAGAGGTAGGTAGGTTGCGGCGGCTCCATGTGCAGGGACATGTAACTTGCTGGTTCTGTGGAAAAATCACAAGGGGAGCAAAGCTGCTGCATTTGGGGAGAACCATGTCAGAACACAGCCCTAAACTGGGTGTAGGCAATGCATTTCCTGAGCTAAGGCTCCACCGCTTAATCGTGGCCCAGTCCCTTTACTTCTTAGAGCCTCCGTCTCCTCATCGTTCCCTCGGGACGTTAACCATGACACAGGGGGCTTTGTCGGGGATTAAATAAGATAATGGATGTGAAAGCCCTTTTGTCAACTTGTAAAATGCCATTTTTTTTGTTTTGGGGGGTGTTTTGGGAGGACTGGGTATTTTTTTTTTCTTGGCTGTTCTTGGTCTTCGTTGCCATGTGCAAGCTTTCTCTAGGAGTGGTGAGTAGGGGGCTACTCTGCATTGAGGCGCTCAGGCTTCTCACTGTGGTGGCGTCTCCCGTTGCACTGGCTCTAGGCGCCCGGCCTCAGCACGTGACTTAGAAGCGCGTGGTGCACGCGCTTAGTTGCCCCGAGGCCGGTGGGATTTTCTTGGACCAGGGATCAAACCCATGTGCCCTGCATTGGCAGGTGAATTCTTAAGCACTGCCCCAGCAGGGAAGTCCCTAAAAGGCTGTTTAAATGAAAGACTTTACTGATTCTAAATATGAACCAGAGTGCCAGACAGAGTGAGATGTTAAGCTGTTCTTAAACATTTTCTGACTCTTTTACACACACACACACACACACACACACACACACACACACACACACGAACCAGGTGTCATGGAAGGGACTTGAGGACCGAATGGCAGGTCACGGACAGGCTGGGAATATGAAGGTAACGACCAGGCCAGAGGAGTGAGGCCTCGGTGCCCAAACCTGAAGAGAATGGTTTGAATTTAGGCCCTCACCAGCCCATCCCACTACTCTTAGGGAAACTGCTCCCTCCAAGACCAGAGTCTTCTGACCCTTGTTCTATCAGCTACCTATCCCTGCTTTGGGCTGGAAGCTGCATGCACCGTCAGTCAACCCCTCCATTTTGGGGAGACCCACTCTTCGCTACCCTGTGAACTGTAGCACACCAGGCCCCTCTGTCTGTGGAATTCTCCAGGCAAGAATACTGGAGTGGGTAGCCATTCCCTTCTCCAGGGGATCTTCTCGACCCAGAAATCAAACGCAGGTCTCCTGCACTGCAGGCGGATTCTTTACCGTCTGAGCCCACAGGGAAGACTAAATCACCTGCAGTGCAGGAGACCCGGGTTCCATCCCTGGGTCAGGATTCCAGCTTTGTTAGGTTCCTGACAGGGGATGAGCCTCCAGCGCCTTCTCGCCTGTCTGGGCTCCTGAGTGGGTTCCAGGACCAGAGAAAGCCAGAAGGTGGATTCAGAGGCAGCTCCCAGGAAGAGGCTGCCGGCACCCCAGTCTGTGAAATCCGGTCACCGTGATGGGCCGGCCCTCCCCCACAACCGCCAGCGCCTGTGTCTCTGGCTTCCTGCGGAGCTGACAGTTAGGGCCCCTCTGGTGTGGAGCTGAGGCAGCGTGAGTGCGGTTATTTGTGCACAGCTCCCCTTGCCCCACCCCCCCCCAACTGTTTCCATTCTCACAGAACAGCTACGTCCGGGTCAGACACGCAGGACGGCTGCCGGGGGATTTCCAAGGGACTTTCTGAGAACGCCAGTGAAAGTGGGGCGTTGGCTGCACGGCCCGGGCACTCTTGGTAAAACCCACTTCTTCCCTGCAGGACATGTCAGCTCCGGCCTGGTGGGGCTGCTTCCCAAGGCCCCTTTCAGACTGAAACTGAAGAACAGAAACCACTACCCCTGGAGCTTGGTCAGCTTGCTGGGCTGGGGAAGTCCTACAAAAACTCAGTTGGGATTGGAGTTAACGGAACACTCCCTGAGCTCGAAGGCATCAGAGAAAATGGTTCCAGATGGAAGAGGACCTGGGGGGGACGACGTGAGCAGCCGGGTCGCGCCCAGCTTCCTTCCCTGGGCCTGAGAGAGCACAAGGGATGCGGAGGGTCACTGGTGAGGCAGCGTCTCCCCGCCCTCCCACACACTCCAGGTCACAGGTAAGAGAGAGACACTGACTCACTAGCAACACCAGGTGGCTAAGAGACACAGCCCCAGTGCAGGCCCCTCGGCTCCTGAGTCAGAGCTCGGCCTCCGTGCCAGCCCTCACACAGTACTCCCCGCTACTTTGGTTGACTGTATACAGCTCAGATGGTCAAGAATCCGCCCGCAATGCAGACCTGGGTTCGATCCCTGGGTTGGGAAGATCCCCTGGAGAAGGGAAAGGCTACCCACTCCAGTATTCTTGTCCGGAGAATTCCATGGACAGAGGATCCTGGCAGGCTACAGTCCATGGGGTTGCCGAGTTGACATAACTGAGTGACTTGCACACATGTTGTGGATATATATTTAAGAATGGCTAATAAAAGAGTGAATGTTACCTTTTATAAAACTGAAGTTACAGAATTTTCACATCACTTTATTTTCATAATCACAAAAATCGTGAAGTAAATGAAATGTAATCACTTTCGTTCTGAACAGATGGGGAGCAAGAAACTTAGGGAAATAAAAATGAGGACCCTGGGACTTCCCGGGTGGTCGTGTGGCTACGACTTCATGCTCTCAATGCAGCGGGCCTGGGTTCAAACCCTGGTCAGGGAACTAGATCCCACATGTCACAATTAAGACCTGGAGAAGCCAAATAAATGACAACAGTAACAACAAAAATGGGGACACTAACAGGATTTATTACAGAAATTTAAATAGATGAGAATTTATGATAAATATTTAATTCTAAAACAAATAATTCACCTTGGCCAGTAGCATGACGTGACTCAAGAACCCCTACTAGGCCAGAGACAAAAGGAGAGGCCCACCTCCTGAGGAGGCCCGAACTAACCAGAGCAGGACCCAACAGTAACCTGAGGGTCTCCAATTAGGGGGACATTGGGAAGGTGGGCAGGGGGAGGTCACGGGTGCCACTGGTGCGCCTGAAGTATAGGAAGAAATGAACAAAGAAGAGAAAAAAGGTATTAAATGTGGTCAAGAGCAAATAATACTTGCACAAGTACTATTTGCCCTCAGGATTTTAAGGGATACCTGCTGTGCCAGGTCTAGAGGGCAGAAGGCGGCAACCACAGACACCAGGGCTACCAGGCTGATACGGTTGCCTAGACTCAGGACAGCAGACCTTCCGAGACCCAGGGAAGCACGTTCGAAAGGCTACAACCCTGGAGGCTCAGAGACGGATCGCGAAGAGCAGAAGGGCTCTGCTGCTCTGGGAAGATGCCTACTGGGCAGTGCGTTCTTACTGCGCCCAGCTAAGGGAAAGAGGGCAAGAAGGCTTCTGCTGTGGGCTTGAGAACATTTCTAGGGGTTCATGTTTATTGCCATCTGACCCAGAGTCCTGCCTATGAGCAAGGGTGCAGCCCTGGGCTGTAGGTAGGAAAACTAGCATCCTACTCCCCATGGAACTCAGTCTCTACCCACCCCCCACAGTAGTCCAAAGAGGGTAAAAATGGCCCAAGGACACATTGGGCTGATCTGTTGAGTCAGCCGAGTCTTAACATCGGAGGGTGGGATGTGTTTCAAGTTCTGCCCATTTAGCTCCATGACAGAAAACAAACGGCGGCAGAGATGAGGAGGCAAGATGCTGGCAGCCATGCGCCTTCCTAGGTCTTTATGGCCGTGTCTCTGGACTTGTAGGCCACGCCTCGACTCTTCAGCTCCCGTACGATTCCTGCAGTGGGAAGAGAAACAGCTCTGTGAGGGGAGAAGAGTCAGAAGACAAGGAGGGTCCCCTGGCTCCCACATGGTGAGGGGACGGAATGGTATGACCTAGGCAAACTGGAATTTCTGGACTGCTCATCAGAACTGCATGGCTGGAGTGTCACCCCCTTGATGACCCAGGCACATGCTTGTCAATGACTTAGTAAGAACAGGAAGACAACGGGAGACACACTGTAGCTGTCAAAAGCAAGGGTTCTGGAGCCAGAATGCCTGGGTGGAAATTCTGGCTCCTTACCAACTGGGGGATCTTGGACAAGTTATTTAACCTCTCTGAAGCTTTGGTTCCCTCAGAGAGTCATGAGCACTGGCATTAATTCACATGAGAAACTTCCATAAAGCCTGGCACAATAAATGAACAAGGGCTGTTACTATAATTATTATTACCTTGGGGCAGGCGACCAGTGACGGACACTGCATACACGCCTGGCTTAAAGTTACCTGAAAGAGAAGAAGAGACTGCGGTTAAGAGTCAGTTACGACAAAAGACCACACACAACCTTAAGCTAAAAATCAAAGAAATGCTGCAACTCTAAGAGAACAGCAGTTGCTTCTTTTGGCTACAAGCTTTAAATGACAGGGCACAGGACACTTTTCGTGGCTTTCCTCCGACCCCATCTTTCTCACTCTGGGGCCACTTACCCGTTGATTGAAGACTCCCCCAACCCAGCCCAGACAATACATCTAGGCCAGGATAAAGACAAAGGGAGACACTTACTGACTCGCTGCCACTTGGAGACCCAGCTGTCCTCTGGACTCATCATCGCGATGATTCTAGGAAAGGGAAAGAAACAGAGTCAGCCTGAGCCGCCTCCACTGGAGAAAGCGAGGCTGAGGGCACTGCCCAGCCCACCCCGGGCCCCATGCCCACCTTCACCTCGTTCCCAGCTAGCACAGCAGTTCTGGGAGAGGAAACCTCAGGAAAAGCCCAGAAATGAGCTTCTACCAGGAAGCAAGGAAGACTCTGCACAGTTCTAGTGCTGGGAAGGGACTGACTCAAGAGCTAGTACTGAGAGTGCTTGGGCTTAAGTCCCTGCCCCCAGTCACAGGTCAGTCATCACTCGCCCCGGGAAGGGACTGACTCAAGAGCTAGTACTGAGAGTGCTTGGGCTTAAGTCCCTGGCCCCCAGTCACAGGTCAGTCATCACTCGCCCCGGGAAGGGACTGACTCAAGAGCTAGTACTGAGAGTGCTTGGGCTTAAATCCCTGGCCCCCAGTCACAGGTCAGTCATCACTCGCCCCCCTGAAAAGACTGATGCCCCAGGGGGTGGGACAGCTTTCGAGGTAGATGGCTGATTACAACCAGCACGACCACTGAAGGCTGGGGCCCAGGGCAAAGGGGAGGCTGAGTCTAAACAGTAGGTCCCCTTAGTAGAAACAAGTTAGATTTAATCAAGCTCTGCCTCTAATGAGCTGTCCAGCCTGACCTGCATATGAAGAGCTCCCTCAGAACTTAAGATGAAATTAAAAGGGTGAGCTAATACACGAAAGAGCCCTAGCACAGAGTAGATGCTAAATAAACATTAGCTCTCCTTACTATCCTAATCATTCCTCCCAGGGTAGCTGTAAACCCAGAGCACAGGCCACAGAAAGGGCCAGAAGCCTGCTACTGAGCATGACAGGTAAGCTTCAGGTGCTTTCAGAAGCTACAGAGGTCATTTCTGTCACCCCCCTCATTCAATCAGGTTATTTACTGACTGCCTCCTGGGACAGACCTGCACTGATGTTTGTTGACTGCCTCCTCAGTAGCCACTTCTCCTTCTCTTGCTAACAATCTTGGATTCTTACTTAGGAAGCCTCCCTCCCCATCCAAATCCTATATTTGCAGTCATATGCTTTGAGTGGAACTGACCTCATCTCTAGAGGTGGCAAGTAGGGTAAGGCCCACTCTGGCCTGGCAGACCAACCTGGGGTAGGCATGTACACAGGCTGTTCTCATGACCAAATGTGTATTTTCCTCTGTCCTTCTGTCCTTCAAAATCTATCCTTCCAGCCTCACAGTGCCTGTTAATCCAATCTGATGATTTAATCTAATCAGAATCCCCACCACTCTCCAAACATACCCTGCTTTACCGACTCCATTCCTTTGCCCAAGTCAATCCCTTTCTTTTTTATCACCTTGACCTCCTCAAAAATCCTATACTTCTTTTCTTTATTAAGAGCCTGATTCATATGCTTATCTCTTCCACTTCTGGCTGACTTTATCAAGCCCTCCTCTAATCTTCTTTAGCCTTGGATATACTTATTCTTCAAATCTTAATATGCACCAAAATACATAAATAACTCCTACAACTCAATAACAAAAGATCAAAAATGGGTAAAAAACTTGAAGAGACATTTTACCAAAGAAGATATATAAATGGCCAATAAAGATACGAAAAGATGCTCAACCTCACTAACCATTAAGGAAATGCAAATCAAAACCACAATAAGATAACCACATCACACCCAATAGGATTCCTATTACCAAAAACAAAACAAAAACAAAGCAACAAGTGAGGACAAAGATGTGGAGAAACTAGAACCCTTGTACTCTGCTGGTGGCAACGTAAAACTGCTGCTACAGAAAACAGTACGGCAGCGTCTCAAAATGTTCAACAGAATAACCCAGCAATTCTACTTCTGGACATATACCCCCAAAGAAGTGGAAGAAAGCAGGGACTCAAACAGGTATTTGTAAACCCATATTCATGGCAGCATTATTCCTAACAGCCAAAAGGCAGAAGCAATCCAAGTGTCCATCCATAGATGCACAGATAATTAAAATTTGGTATATACCTAAAAAGGGATAGCATTACACTTAAAAAGGAAATCCTGACACATGCTAGAACATGGATAAACCTTGAAGACATCATGCTACGTGAAATAAGCGAATCACAAAAAGACACATGTTGTATGATTCCACTTATATGAGGTACCTAGAGTAATCAAATTCACAGGAAAGTTAAATGGTGATTGCCAGGGGCTGGGAGGAGAAGAAATGAGATGTGCTAACAAACAAACAAAAGAACTGGAGTATCTGAGCGTGTACCTGCATGTCTATACATGTACAAAGTAAAGGTTCCATGAAACATCTTTTCTGCCCAATCCTTTACTCTCCCTTAAAGGAAAACAAAGAAGAATGAAGTGGGCCCACCTTGAAGTAGTTTTAGCAAGCACGGGTTTGGGCCCAGTTCATGTATAAACCCTTCATTGGCCTAGAGACCAAAAGAAACTTAACAGGCCCTCATTAACCCCAAAGAATACTGCCTCCTGGCTCCTCCCTTAGGGAAGGAAAACTGAGACCCATCCAACTTAGGTTTCTCTCATTCCCCTGCCCCCACTGGATAATCTCACTAAGTGAAAACTTTTTCTCATAGGTCCTCTTAGACATATCTAAAAGTATCAGCTTTGGGGCCAAAATTTACCCTTCATTTTCAAAAAAGATCCTCCTGCATTTAATAAACATGTATTAAGGCCCTATGCCAGGTTGACAGTGCACGAGACAAATACAATTCCTACCAGAAATTCCCTAATAGTCTAGTGAAGAACTGTCCAGTGGAAATATAATGAAAGCCACACAATTCGTTTTTAAAGTTTCTATAGCCATGTTAAAGGAGTAACGACAAAAACTAAATTAACTTCAGTAATATAGTTCCTTTAAACCAGTATGTTCAAAATGTACTGGACAGCACAGCACTAGTATGTCTCAAAATAACTGAGACCAACTCATATTAAGAGTCTCAACAGTCTGTCCAAATTTACTTTGTGGGGTGGGGGTAATATAAAGAATGAATGTAGCAATCCAAAGGGCTTACCCATCAAAAGAAGAGCTGGTGCAGTCATAAACCATCTCTCGGTTACCCTTCATCTGAAGGTATGCATCACAATTGTCACAGCCATCATATTCAAACTGGTCTATAGTCTTGGGAGAGGAAAAAAAAAAAAAAGAAAGCTGAGCCAAAAGAAAAAACACTTTTCCATACTTCTGCCTGCTGAAGCACAAAGCTCCCTATGTTGGCCGTCTCATCATGCCCCCCACCCACCATTCCTACAGCCCCTTGCCTAAGTTCCACTCTCACACCCCTTTTCTTGTTATAGTTACGCCTCTGCTGAAAGCTGAAGTTGCAAAGGCATGTGAGAGGCCCCTGCCCACGGCTGCACAACCTAGCAGTGTCCCTGCTGAAGTAAACGATGGCCTCCTGCTCCTTCCCACACTCTGCCACCCTCCGGGCCCTGGATCCGACTTTCTTTTTCACTGTTCCCTCACATCTGTTCCGCCCTCTTTCCCCCAGATTGGTCTCCCGTCAGCCAGTACAACCAGGTCCCCGAAAGACACCTTGACCAGCGAACACAGCAGACACGCCCGCAGATGCCGCAGATCCTTCGGCACCGTCTCCAGAGCCATCCTCTCGCAACGAAGATCAACGAAGGAATGAGCCACAATCACCTCTCCCTGCGGATAAATAGTAAAAATTACCCAGAATACCTGCACATCCTCTGCCTCAGACTTCCCCTTCCGGCGCGGCGGCCCCGCCCCGTCCCCCGCCTTTGATATGGTTTCTCCCGCCAGGAGGCGGGGCCGGCCGAGAGGCACCTGGGCCGGCGCGGGGGCGAGAGTGAGCAGCCATCGAGCGTGTGGGCGGGGCCCGAGGGGCGGGGCGGCACGGTTGGCGCCTGCGCGGGGGCACGCCGCGGGCCGGAAGGTCTGACCTGGACCGCTGGTCCCCTGGAGCGTCCCGGATGACAGCTGAGGTGTTTTTTTTGTCTTCCTGTCTTAAGAGTGGAGGGCCAGAGAGTCCACTGTCTCCCTCTGGATTATCTCAGCGGAGATGAGAAGTTCAGGGACCGCCCCCCTCCTTCCTAGCAGCGAGAGCGTGATTGGGTTTCCTAAAGGCCAGAGCGTGATTGGGTTTCCTACCTGCGAGTGATCGAGTTTCCTAACAGCAAGTGATCGGGTTTCCCTTTGCGTCCACAGGAATGCTGTTTTGTGAGCCGACTTCCAAAAAAAAAAATGCGTATTTATTTCTAAGAACTCTTTATGTAAGTTTCCTCGTTCCAACTGATAATTTACGCTTTGTGCAGCTTTTAGCGTTTAGATCCAGTTCCTCTACTTCAGATCGTGTTGTTTCCTATAGGATGCACAAATGCCTTGCTGTCTGGTTCAAAACTGGCACCAGACAACCCCCACCTCTACCAAACCTTTCCCGATGAAGCAGGAAGGGAAAACGCTTTTTGTGAGAAGAGGATAAGCCCCTGCAGGCTCTATGGAAATCTCCATACCCACGTAGCACCAGCTCCCTTGAGCTTCACGGTAGTCCCACGAGTAGGCAGAGGACGTTCATCTGTGTTTATCTAGACTGGAACTGTGGGGTATAGATGGTTTCAGGCCCCGCTGCTCTATCTTCCCAACCAGGCCTCCTGAATGGAAACGGAGCTTCTTCAAGGCCGGTCTGTGCCTGGGGCCCGTCCCGTGTTGTGTTCAGATGGGCGCTGGGACTGGGGTTAGGATGTTCTTTATCACTGCATACTCTCTACTTTGAAACACACTTCACCCTGTTTGTCCCAGGGGAGCTCTCCAACAACTCTGTGAAGTGGGCGCATTTCATGAGTGGAAAAGTGAGGCAACAGTGTTTTGCAGGGTCACAAAGAAAGTCCCTGAAGCATTATAGAGTGTGAAGTAAACATACAGTAATAGTACAAATGGCACACTGAACCACAAGGAGAATCCAGTCACACTTTCTCTCTCCCTGATCTCACTGAACAATGCTTTTAGGGGCTTACCAGCCAGTTCTTGTTGCCGAGACCACCATGCTACTCTGTCCTTTCATAAATCAGAGCCTAGCCTCTGGTATCAGGAATATTTTTGCCCACGTAGATGAAGTTGTTACCCCGAGTGACAGTCATGACAGAAGAAAACCATGAGACCAGATCAAGTTTATGGATAAATATATTAGCAAATAAATACATTTCTCATCATAGTGCCTGATTCAAGCGTCTTTCTGCCTGTTCAGATATAAATACCCACGTGGGTTGCCTAGGTGCTAGTTCCCCACTGACTCTGAGGGAAGAGGATCTCCAGGTGGGTGCTGTGCCCACTCTGTTCCCACATTCACATTCCAAATGGGATAACGCCTGAGGGGGGCAGCGGTGGTCCAGCTGCTCTAGGGCGAACGTCGCCCCGAGGAGGCCCCTCAGCTCTTGCCCACTTGGGACCAGCTGCCCCAGGCCAGACTTCCTTTTCTGACCCTACTCTGCCAGACTTCCTTCTCTGACCCTACTCCGCACTGTGTATCTGACCTGCGTGGCTTATACTGGGAAGCTGGGCCTCTGGGCCATCTAATCTCAAGGGCCCCAGACTGCTTCTCCCGTGTTCTCCCCCGTTCCCTCTCCCTGCTCTGAGAGGAAGCACCCAGAGGAAGATTCCTTGTTCAGCTGGAATTCAGCCTTTTCTACCTTCATCTCCTCCTCCCTCTTCCTAAATAAAGTCCTGCAGAAATCCTCATCTTCCATGTCCTTTGGGATTTTCAGCTAAGCGATCTCCAAGGAAGAGTGAGCCCCTTCCCACTGCCCCCACCACGCTCCCCCAGAGGGACTGGAGCTGCTGGAACAACAAGGGAGCCTGAAGATCAGAGGCTTCAACCCAGGTTCTTCAAGGTGCTGCACCACCTCAGGGACTGCACACCCTGGCTTCTCCTCTGACTGAATATAGAGAAGCTGACAAATGTGGACAAGGAGGGAAAACTCCTTGTGCACCAGGGCAGGCCCTGCCTGGTGAAGCTGCAAAGCCCATCATCTCTTTGCAAAGAATTAAAACGATAAGAACCAGGGTTGCCATTGATGCAGCAGCCTTACGAAGGGAAGCCAAAGCTGGTGTGCAAGACTGTCTTCAGGAAGGAGGTGAGCAGGGTTCATTCATTTGGCTGAACCCATTTGCTGGTATGAACATGAGGCCTGGGATGAAGGAGAAGTGCTCAGGCTGGGGAAGGAGCACCACCTTTATCACACCTGTCTACCCATGCCTAGCTTCCTGCTCTCAGAAAAGTGCAGCCTGCAAGGGAGCCCACCTACACCAGTGGGAGCTGGTTGCCTGGCTGGACACAGGTGGTTCTGCCGACAAGGTCTGGAGCTGGGAGCAGGAGAGGACACCTGCCACCCACCATCACCACCCTCTGCCACTGGCTCCAGGAATATGGCCCAGAAAAGGGGGGTTGTTTTCTGAAGTCCTTTCTTTTCTGAGGAGCAGGACTCTGTGCCAGGTAGGGCCCCGAGTCATCCGGCGAGCTCTCTTGGTTGGAGCCAGGACTGAACATCTCACACGGCCTGTTCACACAGCTCCTCCAGCTCCTCTTCTGTGCCTGCGTTTAGAGAGAGGGGAGAAGACAGGTCACTGAGGGTCAGGCCAGCCTCTTGCTTGTTCTACCTGTAAGAGAGAGGCAAGAGCAGGGAATGGGTCCAGAAGGGGTGATTAGATTGAAAACTGAGAGCGACTCCCATTGGGACACAGGGGAGAGAAAAACAAATCCAGAGTAAGATACATATATAGCAACCCGTGTGTTACCAACACTTACTATTCATTCATTCACCCAATGAATATTTATTAAGCACTAGTGGATCTGGCCTGCAACCTTGTGCCAAATAGAAGACAAAAAGACTAAGCAGGGCCCTGGCAACCTTGTAGGAGAGCTGTGCGTTTAGTAATTATGCCCGTGGGGCCAGACTGGGCTTATAAGAGATGAATCAAGGAAGGAGAGAGACCATGTCTTAAGTGGAGCGTCAGGAAGGGCTTCCTGAAAGTGGAGATACACGAGCTGGTCCTGCAGGAGTAGGGAAGAATTCCATCTATGGGAACAGGAAGGCAGCAGAATATTCTGGGCTGTAGAAACTGCAGGAAGTGTTTACCTAGTTTGGCTAAAGCTTGGAGCAGGGGAAGGAAAGGCGAAGAGTGGAAAATAAGGTTGGGAAGGCAGATGGGGGCTAGCTGGTACTAGAGCCTTGAAGGTCAAACCAGGTTGGATTTTTCTTTACCCTGAGCAAAACAGAACACTTGAAGATTTCTGGACAGTGTATTTGAGGAGGATGCTGGCCACAGAAGGGAGGGGAGGTGATCAGGGTCACTGTGCTGCATGGCTCGACAGGACAGGACACTGATGCTCTGTGGCTGTTCTCCATGGCCCTGTGAGAGGGAAGGAAGGACCCAGGAGGCTCCCACCTTGATCTTTAGGCTGCACCTAAGACATGGGCAGGGATCAGCAGTACTGGAAAAGAATATGGTAAAGCTGGCAGAGATACGGTTAACAGACCCTGGGGGTGGACTGGATCTCAAAGGCAGGGGAAAGAGAGGCACTGAAACCAGTTATGAGTTTAGGAGAGAGAGGAGCTGGTGGGTCTGGCAGTGGCAGCAGCGAAAGTATACACGTGACAGGATCCACATTGGCGCCATCAAACACAGGGTCAAAGTCTACGTCACGTGGCCCTATGGGGACAACCCTTTTCTATATGATAACGGTTTGCATGCCCATCTCTCCAGAGACCTGGGTCTCCTGGTTGACAAGTTCCATGTCCCGAGAGTCTGGGACCTAGCACATAGCATGCGTATAATGCAAAAAGAAAAATGGGAGGAAGAAATGAATGAATGGATGACAGCAGCTCCCAGGTCCTGCCTGTGGAATTCCTAGACCCTGAAATCTTACAGTTCAGGACTTTCGGGGCCCCTTTAGGGGCGGAGGCATCCTCCTAGCAATGGCAAAGAATACTGTCATCCACACAATAGGAAAAGATGGAGAAGAACTGGAGTTGGGGGACCGGGAAGAGGAAGGGGAGGATTTGAGCAAATAAACACCAAGTTAAAATTGAGGATCTACATTCTCACCACTGGCTGCAATACAGTAACAGGGATGCATGGAGTCCCCAAGAGAATAATGTTGGTCTTATCAACAAAGGTACACAGAAGGGAAGCCCTAGTTCCTTTAGTTCCTTTAACCCAGGGGAAAGGAAAAAATCACAGGGCTGCTGGAAACCACCTGTGATCTCTCTCCACTTTTCCCCTATCATTCACATAACTCTTCTCATATAGTCCAGAAATATGTGTGTGTGTGTGTGTGTGTGTGTTAGTCAGTCAGTCGTGTCTGACTCTTTGCAACCCCATGGACTGTAGTCCACCAGCCTCCTCTGTCTATGGAATTCTCCAGGCAAGAGTACTGGAGTGGGTTGCCCTTCCCGTCTCCAAGGGATCTTCTCAACCCAGGAATCGTATCCAGGTCTCCCACAATGCAGGCAGATTCTTTACCATCTGAGCCACCAGGGAAGCCCAGAAATATGGTTATCTCTAGTTATATCTCCTATAAGATCTCATATAGCCTGGAATTATGTTTTTCGGTAACTATCTGTCCATACTCTTCTTGGCTTCCTTTGTATTTACAACTAATATTGAGCTGTATGCATTGGTATAGCTGTACCAATTTTTAAAATATTGAAACACTTGTGTTTGGATTTCCCTTGTGGACTAGTGGTTTAGAACACGGGTTCGATCCCTGGTCTGGGAAGACCCCACATGCCAGGGGGCAGCGAAGTCGGTGCTCCACAATGAGAGCAGCCCGCACGGCAATGAAGAGCAGCCCCTGCTTGCAGCAAGTCGAGAGAGCCCACATGCAGCAACAGAGTCCCAGTACAGCCAAAATAGATAAATTATTAAAACAAACAAACAAAAAGAAACACTTGTGTTTGAGTTGCTGCCGCAAACCACTCCAAGTGTTTTCTGATGTCTCAGCCACACTCGGACCTCACCTAGACCTCCCTACAATCTGGCAACTGAAGGATTAACAGCTGGCAGAGCCAGACCATTCAAGCCAGCATCCCACCCTACGCCAGTATTTGTCCAGTATTTGAAATGTCACCCCGTGGGGCCCTTCTCAGCTTCCATCAGCCCCTTGGATAACTCCATATCCAGCTCCAGTCTCTTCTCCCCACCAGGCCCACTTCCTCTGAGAACTCACCAGGCTGGGCTGGTAGCACCTGGCAGTGTGGATAAGGGCATGGCCTGCCCTCCGGGTTGCCAGAACTCCATGCGGAAGGCCCCTCCCCAGATGGGTGTGGTCCGAGGGGCTGGCGTGGAGTCAGACACAACCACACTGGCTGGGAACTCGGGTATGTAGGGCCTGGGGCTTCTGGTAGCAGCCTCCTCTCCAGGCCTGGATGGCCGAAGAACAGTGGGTGGGCCTCTGGGGACCAAGGGTGTGCCAGGCTTGGGCCATAATGGGGGAAAATCTGGCAAGTTGGGTGGGTAGTCAAGTCCTGGGATCGAAAGGCTGGGGTGGGCTCCAGGGGTCCCCCTCGCCGTCTCCTCTGTGGGTGTCGGACAGAAAGGCTGGATTTCTGCAAGTGGAAGAGGCTGCTGGCTGTGGGGCTGGAGCTGGAGGCGTCGGGTGGCCCGGGGGCTGGCTCCGTGAGGGCCCGGGGCCGCTGCGGGGCGGGGGGCTGCCCTGAAAGGGCTGCTGGGCTGCACCTGGTCGCGTGCAGATCGGGCGAAGGCGGCTCCGGCTGGAGCTGTGTCCGAGGAACGGCAGGCCTGGATGGGGGGACTGCAGTTTCGGGATCAGCCTTCCTGCCGTGCCACCGGAAGCGTCTTCTGTAGTGGTGGTGCCGGTGGCGGTGGTAGTGGACGTGGCTGGAAACCTGCGTTTCCCCCACGGGCACCACTGAGTCCAGAGAACGGGGCCGGGAGGCCATGCTAGGCTGAGCCGCCTTCCCCGGGGGCTCCCCTTCGGGGCTGCAGTAGACCAGGGGGTCGAAGTCACTGCTCAGGGAGCTGCGGAAGGTGGAGCTGCTGCCGTGGATGCCCTGCAGGCTGACGTCCGTGCAGTTAACCACCGAGTCGCTCGAAGAGCCGTGGCAGGGCCCCGAACTGGAGTCGCTGGCTGGCCCATCCGCCAGGTAGCCGCTGCGTTCTGTGCGGTAGCTCTCTCCGGACCCGCTGCTGTCGTGGGGCCTGGTCCGGCGAGGGGGCGCGGGGCAGGTGGCAGGGTGCTGGGAGGTGCAGCGGAGGTGGCTCAGGCCCCAGCCCGGCGCGTATGGGCGTGGGGCCACCGCCAGGCGCTGGGGCTCGCCCGGAGCGCGGGGGTGTGTGGTTCTGGGTTGGCGGTGGTGCCGCGCGCCCACGCCTGGCTCCTGGGACGGGAGGAAGGGGCCGGGCCGGGTGGGCCGAGCCACGGCGCTCCGGGAAGGGCCCAACAGGTAGGCGGCGGGCAAGTGGTAGTGCGCGTGGCCGGGGTGCTGGCGAATGAGGTGTAGCCTCCGGCCCGGTTCCTGGTAAGCTCGAGAGGGTCCCAGGGACTGTGAAAGCGAATCTCCCTCTGGAAGAAAGAACCAAGAGCATAGGTGTTTGACTCCACCGGCCGAAGGAGGGTGCATTCAGGAAAATGGGGCTCTATTGCACATCTTCGGCCTGCAGTCGCCCACAAGCTCCGTCAGAGTCTGCAGCACCCAGGATGCTCCTAACCTGCCTGCACCCCGGGACGCCCTTGCCCCGTCCCATCAGCTGTCCCCTAGGGGGTTCCGCTGAGCACGGCTCCTCCCATCAACGGTCCTTTGGGGACTTTCACCCAGGTCCACCGGAGCCCACACTGCACTTTTGGGTGAATTATAAAAAGGCTCTCTTTCCTCCAGATACTTCTCTTTCATCTTTTAGACTATGGTCATAATATCCTGGTTTTGTTAGAATAGGATACTTTATTGCCAGAAAAGTGGAGTAGTAAATATACCCACCGGCCTGATTTAGAATCAACAAAGCTGTCATGAAAATACACAGAAAAGCTGTCTGCCCGGCTCAGGGGAGGTACCCTCAACCAGTGCACAACTTCTATTTTTAAAAATTTTATTAACTGCTGTTGTTGTTTTGGCTGCACTGGATCTTCATTGCAGTGCTTGGGTTTATGTTTCTTAGTTGCCCTGAAGCGTGTACGATCTTAGTTCCCTGACCAGGGATCAAACCCACATCCCCTGCATTACAAGGTAGATTTTTAACTACTGGACCACGACGGAAGTCCCAAGGGCACAGCTTAGAGAACGTCTGAGTCAGTCCTGCCTTCTGCTCCACTTCAAGGCAAAACATTTGCCCAGAAGGAAGCCCCTTCTCTACCCATCTGCCTGCACACAGGGGAGCCCTTGGCCCACCTCCTACCTACGATGTTGAACATGCAGAGGGGGCAAGTGCGATGCTGATGCAGCCAGGGGTCCACACAGGTACGATGGAACTCATGGAGGCAGGAAATGACCCGGAGCTCCTGGAGAAAACAAAGGGTCAGAGCCAAAGTTGACGGCAGCTACAGCAGTGGCTAGGAAGCAGGGCATCCCTGACTCCCTCAGCCCTCCCCTTTTAAAAATTCATTTGTTTAATTTGGGCTGCACTAGGTCTTCGTTCGGAGAAGGCAGTGGCACCCCACTCCAGTACTGTTGCCCGGAAAATCCCATGGATGGAGGAGCCTGGTGGGCTGCAGTCCATGGGGTCGCACAGAGTCGGACAGGACTGAAGCGACTTAGCAGCAGCAGCAGGTCTTCGTTGCTGCTTTCGGGCTTTCTCTAGTCATGGTGAGCAGGGGCTACTCCCCTGTTGCGGTACACTGGCTTCTCGCAGTGGCTTCTCTTGTTGCAGAGCACTGGCCCTTAGGGCACACACGCTTTAGAAGCTGTGGAGTGGGCTTAGTTGAACCCGTGGCATGTGGAATCTTCCCAGACTAGGGATTGAACCCATGTCCCCTGCATTGGCAGGAGGTTTCTTAACCACTGGACCACGAGAGAAGTTCTTGGCCTCTCCTTTATTGCCAACACCTGCTTTCAAAGACCTCCTAGCACAACAGAAAAAGTATGGGCTTTGGTATCAAGAGAATCTAGACTTTTGCCACTGCATATGACCTTGGGCAAGTTTCTGAACAGTTTTCTGCTGTAAAATGAGGCTAAAAAACTAATCCACCCCGACCCCTCACTGTCAAGAGGGTGACAGATGCCTCTAGAGCACTCACTGCAGAGCTTGGCATGTGGTACACACTCAACAAACAGAAGTTCTCTTTCCCTGGAAAACCAGGAAAATGACCAAACCTCAGGGTTGTCCATGCAGGATACACAGGACACAGATGCAGACCGGATGCCCACACTAGCCTCACCCACCTCCCTCTCCAGCCTGGCCTCACCTGGCCCTCGGAGAACTCCTCCAGGCAGATGGCGCACACCGGGGCGGAGCTGCAGCTGCTCCTGGAGTCTGGCCACTCCTTCCGGGCGCCCCGGCAGCCGGCCCGGTAACTCCTGGTGGCCAGCTGGCTGATGGCCCAGGCTGTTCGCTGCTGAAGGGGGTCCTGGGGAGAACGGTGGGCCAGAATGGGACCAGGGCTCCTCCCCCTGCACCCTGGCCTGTGCTCAGGTCCCTGTCACGCAGTTAGATCACACGACCACTGGACCACCCAGGGAGTTTGTACTCTCGGAGTCCTTCCACGGCCCTGTAAGCATTTCATCCCATTCCCCCATGCGTACTATTACCTTTCCTTCCCTTGATGACCCAGGAGAGGAACTTTTCTCCCAACTGCCCCGCCTTGACATGGCATCTTGAATATCTAATAGGCACGTCCAACTTCACAAGCCCCACACCCCTAATGCCATGAATCACCTCAACCACACACTTGTCCTTCCCCAGTCCTCCTCCCCTCAGTAAATGGCAATTGTTCTTTTAACCGCTCAGGCCAAAAATAACGGTGTCATTCTTAACTATTCTCAACTGATTCCTCCATGATCAATCCATTAGAAGACCTGTTGGCCCTGAGGTTCTATAGAAGTGATGGTTCCAGGAGTTAACTGTTTCTCCTAATAATATTTTGCCCATTTAGAACTTTACTGTTAGAGTGGAAGAAAATCCCTATGGAGGAAGATCCATTCATACCGTGGAGTAAGGATGCTTTGGGCATGGGTAATAGCTGGTGGTAAGACTGTGATGGTTTTGATCACTTGTTAAGGAATGCTAAGGGGGATCTGGATTGGCTGGAATGCTGCCATCTGATGGGCACTTGGGATCTTGTGTTTTTGAACACCAAGGGAGTAACTGTGGGTGTGGTGGACCCGTTTTATGGAAATCTATAGAAGGGAAGGCTGTGTTGTACAATGTTATGATCCATTAGGGTGGATGGAGTCTTCCTAATCCTGGCACCAAATACACTCAGTTAATCTTTTTATCAAATAGATTCATTAACTACAGTAAGAGTCTCCGATTCTTGAATGGGTTATCAGTTCAGTTCAGTTGCTCAGTCGTGTCCAACTCTTTGCGACCCCATGAATCGCAGCACGCCAGGCCTCCCTGTCCATCAACTCCCAGAGTTCACCCAAACTCATGTCCTTCGAGTTGGTGATGCCATCCAGCCATCTCATCCTCTATCGTCCCCTTCTCCTCCTGCCCCCAATCCTTCCCAGCATCAGGATCTTTTCCAATGAGTCAACTCTTTGCATGAGGTAGCCAAAGTATTGCTGTTTCAGCTTCAGCACCAGTCCTTCCAATGAACACCCAGGACTGATCTCCTTTAGGATGGACTGGTTGGATCTCCTTGCAGTCCAAGGGACTCTCAAGAGTCTTCTCCAACACCACAGTTCAAAAGCATCAATTCTTCGGCACTCAGCTTTCTTCACAGTCCAACTCTCACATCCATACATGACCACTGGAAAAACCATAGCCTTGACTAGATGGACCTTTATTGGCAAAGTAATGTCTCTGCTTTTGAATATGCTATCTAGGTTGGTCATAACTTTTCTTCCAAAGTTATAGGTTTTGCATTTTCCTTTTTAGTTTACTAAAGTAGTACTACTAACTCTCTTATTTCAAAGAAAGAAAGAAAAAGAAAACCTGTTGGCTTTGCCTTCAAAGTATAGGGAGAATCTAATTCTCATCACTTTGACTCCTCCCTGAGCCAAGCTACGATTACTGTCACCTGGAATCTGGTAATAGCCTCTGTGCTGGTTGCTCTGTCTCCAGCCTTGCTGCCCTGTAATCTGGTCTCACCTCAGTGGCATGAGTGATCGTGTTAAAAGTTAAGTCAGATCATGGCTCTAGTTCTGCTCAAAACCATCCCATGGTTCCCATTTCATCCAGAGTGGAAAAAAAAAAAAACTCATGACAACAGCCTAGACAGTCCAATACCACTGGGCCCCCATGAACTCTGTCCTCACCTCCTGCCCTGCCCTCTTACCCACTGTATTCCACCGCATGCCTTCGTGCTGATCCTCAGACATACCAGGTACACTTCTGTCTCAAGGGCTTGCAGTGTCCTGATTTCTCACCTCAATCACTTTCTCTCCAGGCATCTGCACGCATCACCCCCTCACCCACTGAGGGTCTTTCCTGTAAAGTCATCCTCTCAACGAGGCCTTCCTTGGCCTTGCTTTTAAAAACTAATGCTGCTCCCTTTGCATTCCTTCCCCTTTTTTATTTTTCTCCCTGGACTTACCACCATCTAAGGTATTCTATATTTTACTTATTTTGTTGTCTATTTCCACTAGAATGAAAGCTCCCTGAGGGGAGAGAGCTTTTGTCTTTTGCTCACTGCAGGAGCCCCAACACCTGGAACGTGCCTGACACATAACAGGAGCTCTCTATTTGTTGAATGTTTTGTTGAATGAATGAACAAATGAGGACACCTGTGCGGAGAGGCTGCTGGAAATTAACGAAGTCATTTGCAAGCAGGGAGTGGGGGAGGGGACAGAAGGGGGGTTGATGTAAACTGTTTCATGGGCACAAGGGCACCTTCTTTCCTTACTTTTTCCCTTCCTGCTCCCCACCCTCCCCCACACATGCGCTTGCCCACCTCCACCAGGAAGCCCACCCTGCTCACCGGCCTGCTGTGGCGAGGGCGGCACCGGATACGCAGCACCAAGGCCAGGATGACCACAAAGATGATGCCCACCACCGTCAGGAGGATCCATACATCGTAATCTGGCTGGGGGAGTGAGCAGAGAGAGAAAGGGTCACACCTGTAGAAGGAGAGAGGCCAACTCGGGAGAAACACAGGAGACACACAGAGAACAGGGGGGCCCCTTGAGGGGTAAGAGGGGGTAAGGTCACAGGTGGGGTTAGGTGGTCCCTTTCTGCCCACAGACACTCACTGGGGAGGGTCCTCCAGATGCCAATTGTGAGAGGTACGATCTCAAGGTCTGTGTGCTTGGGGAAAAGGGGACAGCAACCCCTCTGCAAGGTGGGAACTTCCCAGTGGGTGGAGAAATACCAGCCAGGCGTCAGGGGGCCCAGGGGTTCATTCTGGCTCTGCTACTGTGTTCCAAGAAACCAAGATGCTGAAAAACCACTTCAGAACTCAGCCGGCCCAATCTGTTCATCCTGAAGATGCAGCCCAGAGTGGGGAAGAAAGGGGATAGAGTTGGCCTGGGGGGCTTCTAAGGTCTCTTGCGCTCCAGGAGTCTGAGGGCTTTCGGAGACAGTCGCACAGGGAAAGGGGGTAGTGATTGCAGGTGCTGGGGCCAGGGCTGGAGACCTGGCCCGCTTACCCAGGTCGGGGGCTCCTTCAGCTCAATCCTCACGTGGGCCTTTCGGTTCTTGTACACAAACTCCATCAGCTTCTCGGCATCGTGACCCCAGATCAACACCACAGGCCACGTCAGCCCCAGAGGCTGCTGCAGCTGCAGGAGAGGAAGTGCCCACAAGGGCAGCTGTGTCCTGACTTCTGCTCCTGCAGCACCTCTCTCTTCCTCCCTCCAGCCCCCTCCTCAAGCACCCCTCATCCAGGGTACCTGCTCAGCAGCAGCGCGATCCTCCGTGATGTCAAAGAGGACGGCGCTGGCGCCCCGCTCCCCCGCCATCCGGGCCTGCAGAGACACACAGCAGAGGTCTGGCGAGGGTCAGACACAGCCCGTCCACACCCCAGCCTCACCCCCTCACACATCCACCCCTGCCTAAGGCGCACCCCACACCTCTGCACGCTCACACCTCTAACACATGCAAGGGGTCAGTGTGGTTAGGGTCTCCCTTCCCTGCCCTGAGCTCACCCAGGGCCATTGCCTTCAAGGATCACATTCAGTCCTTCCTTTTGTAAGGGAGCAAACCCTTAACAGGATTCAGTAGGTGCTAGGGGGTGGACTAGGCTCCAGGCCTGGGGACAAGTAAGATGGCCCTGCCATGGAGGTACCTCTAGTCTGCCTTCGCTAAGAAGGGTGAGAACCGAGAGCAGGGAGTGATCGCAGTCCCCCAACCCGGGGCGTTGGGGGTGACCGGTCCCCTGTTCAGAAAGGCGGAGAGCTCCTTCCGAACAGAACTGGGCTTTCCAGGGTCCAGCCTTGCCCGAGAAGAGGAGGGTGCAGGGCATCCCCTCGCCTCCGCAGGCCGATCCAGGAGCCCGGGGCGCTCCTCTCCCCCGGCGTCAAGGACAGTCCCGGGCTCAGCCCATCTCTGTCTCCCCGCCGCTGTCCAGTTGGCCAACTACCCCTCGGCTCCAGTTCAGGGCCTTACTGAGGCCCCCGGCCGGTGCTTTCTGCCCTTCACCCCTCCCTGAGGGGGGCGACAGAGCCTGGGCTGGGGAGGCACCCAAGGGGCTGTTCCCACAAGGACGCCACACGCGCGCTCGCCAAGCTCCCAGAGTCGAGCCAAGCGGGCGAGCAGACGGCAGAGCCAGAGAGAGAACCAGAAGCCAGAGAGAGAACCAGAAGCGGGAGTCGAGGGGCTCTGGGGGTGCAGGAAGACGCGAGAGCTGAGAGCTGAGGCTGCGGTGGGGGCGCGCGGGCAGAGGACCGGCAGACAGAGCGCTCCGCGGCCTCCCTCGGGCGCACACGCCCTCCAGGCCGCAGGCCTGGGGCCTCAGGGGCCCGGGCCTGCTGAGGGCCTGGGGCTGGGGCCTTGGGGCCGGAGCCTTCCTGCAGGCGCTGAAGGAGTTAACCGCTCCACACATGGTGGAGGCAGGAAGAGGAGCCCGCGCCGGGCTTACTCACTCGCTCACACCCCCAGCGCTTTGATCTCGGCTTCCCTTCCCGGGAGAGCCTGTCGGGGCAGGTCTCCGAACAGGTCTCCCGCAGGGCCGGCCGGGGGCACGGCTGCTGCTCCCTGCTCCCCACTCCCCGGGCAGCCGTAGGGGCCCCTCAGAACAGGCAGGGACGCCCCGGGAGGCTGGTGGAGACACTCAAGCGGGGCTTTTTCGGTCTGGAGGACAACTTCCCCCTTCCCTTCCTCCTTCCCTGCGGAGCTGGGCCGGGCCCTCCACCAGCGCCCAGGCCCAGGCTCGCCAGGCTGTCCCTGTGCGAACTGCTGAAGAGGCGGAGAGCTCACAGCTTTCATCCTCCTCTAGCCTGCTTTTGCGCTGGAAGTCTCCCCTAGGAGACCCCCTAGGCCATCTAGGTGACCCCAGGGAAAAAAATAAAAGTGGTCCAGGGACTTCCCTTGTGGTCCAGTGGTTAAGACTCTGCTCTTTTAATGCAAGGGGCGTGGATTCCATCCCTGGTTAAGGGACTAAGATCCCACGTGCTGTGAAGGTGGCCAACCAAATTAAAAAAGTTGTCCAATCTTCAGAGGCCTCCAAACCACAGCATGGGAGCTACCCCAGGGGAATAGGAGAAGGACTCCTGCTAATCTCCTAGTCCATAAACTGGCCAAGAGGTGGGGTGGGGGTCACCCCAGCAGTCACAGAACTGAGACTCCTGGATCCTCAGTGCCACCAAGGCCTTCTGCTTCTCATCCCCAGGGTGAGACCTTGAACCCAGCCCAGCCGGGAAGAGCAGGAGGGAAGGGCACAGACTTCTTCCTCTAGAGATGTTCTGACTTCCCCACCCCTCTCTCTTTGAAGGGTTGGGGTAGGAACAGTGGAAAGTAATTACCCTGATGTTCAAACACCCCAGCCGAATACAGCCCATAATTACAAAGTTGTAAAAGTGATCAAAGAGAGAGGGTTGGCCAACAGGGAAAACAAACAGGACTTTCAGGCAGTGGGTGTCCATGTCCAGAATTCTAGGAATCAAAAAGCAACATATAGGGCCAGATGGCTGTCCCCTCGGGGGACTACCCATGCTGCCCTGCTGCACCCGAGCAAGAGGGAGGGAGGAAGAGAAGCACTTCTTCAGAGACGAGAACCTGGAAGAGAGAGGATGGGCAGGCCCTCAAGATAGATAAGCTTTAGAAAGACATCCCAGAGGCCTCTCTGGGAGCTGCAGAGGCAGCCGGCCTTCTAAGAGCAGTAAGCAGGCTGCCCACTGCCTAGAGCAGGGAGGCCAGTGTGTCCCAGGACTCGGGCACGTCTACGCTCTGCACTGCCCCGCACCTTAGATCTTCCTCTCCAGACACATCACTGTGGATCTCCCCCTCATCACTGACTGAGCACCCACTGTGCCCAGGACACCAAGCCGGGGAAGGCCAAGCCCTCCAGAACAACTCATAATCTAGCTGTGGAGACAAGGCATATATGTAAAATTATAATGCTGATAACATTCTAGAGTACAAATAAATGAAACAGACCAGTCATTTCCAAACCTTTTTTCACTGCAGAAAGCCCTTTGCTCCATCTTCCCCACCACCACACACACACACACACACACACACACTCACACGCACGCATGCACGCACACATTGACAAATCTTCAACACAAAAGAGATAAAAGTGAGTTGAGGTTGAGGGTGGGACTGGGGGTAAGAAGGACCCTTGGCTTCCCCGCTCCCACCCCAGCCCTGGACAAGGCCCTTTCATGAAGTCTGGTGTGAAAGCATGGCCAGAGACCCTGGGAGCATGCCTGGAGGTGAGGGCTTCTGCTCTCAGTGGCCTAGCTGGGCTGAGTCAGCCAGGACAGATTCAGTAGAAGAGGTGGGCTTCATCTCGGCTTGAAAGTGAGAGTAGGAGGAAGTAGAAGGGATAACACCTTTATTGAGATCCACTCTGCCCAGACTGAATCTGCTATCAGTTATTAGCTGTGAAACTTTGGGCAAGTCATTTAACTGCTCTGTGCCATAGTTTTCCAATAATTGAACCTACTTCATAGGGTTGTTTTGAGGGCTATATAATTTAATCCATGTAAAGCCTTATAATAAGTGCCTGGCACAGAGTAAGTGTTCCGTAAGTGTTATTATCGTATTAGCTATTATCATGTGCTTTGCGTGCGTGATTTCATTTGCTCATCACAACAACTCTATAAGACAGTCACCAGCCCCACTTCTAAATTGACGAAACTGAGGCTCAGAGAGACTGAACAACTTGTCCAGGGTCACACAGCTGATAAGCAGTGGAAGCAGAATTCCCACCGAGGATTTCAGCCTTCTGAGTACCTGGTTACCAGGGGGTGGTCTCTATCGTAAAAGAAGCGGGGCTTATATCCATCTTTTTGTCTCTAGAGCCAGCTCCTTCCACCAGGCCAAAAGCCACTGTTCCGGTCCAGGCACAGGGTGGTAAGGGCCTGGGGAATCACAAGGGTGCTAACAGAGAAACAGAGACGGGGACTTCCCCGGTGGTCCAGTAGTGAAGACCCCACACTTCCAGCGCAGGGGGCTCCAAATTGATCCCTGGCTGGGGAACTAAGATCACACATGCCGTGAGGCATGGCCAAAAAAATACTAAATAAGAAGAAACCAATCTTGGTGACTGGGCAGGAGGAGGAAGGTGGTGGTGCTGACAAGAATGAAAGTCCAGAAGAACTACAGTGAGGGTTTCAGAGACAGAGCGAGGACAGTGAGAGAGAAAGACCAACCTTGATAACCAGCACAGGAGAAAGACGCCGATGACCAGGGCCACAGTGACCGCTGCAATCATTTGTTGGGTGATCGCTGTGTGCTAGGCACAGGGCAAGAGCTTCCATCTGCACTGTCTCTTCCACCCCTCCTAACTACTACATGACGTCAGCCCCATCATTATTCCCCTTTTACAGACGGGGAAACGGAGGCTCCAAGAGCTGAAATGTTCAAGTCACACTGAGGGCAGTGGAGACACCGGGCTCCAGGCACAGAGCTGCCTGGCTCCCGAGCCCCAGTTCTCGGGATCGTGACGGCACCCCCGACACTAACTGATACACCAACGCAGAGCTGATGGAGGTCAGTGGTTTTCAAATTTCCTCACCAAAGAGCCACCTTTCCCCTATTCCTCCCATGACCCTAGTTTTAAATATGTTTAACCAAGCTACGGAGAAGGCGATGGCACCCCACTCCAGTACTCTTGCCTGGAAAATCCCATGGACGGAGGAGCCTGGTGGGCCGCAGTCCATGGGGTCGCTAAGAGTCGGACGACTAAGTGACTTCACTTTCACTTTTCACTTTCATGCATTGGAGAAGGAAATGGCAACCCACTCCAGTGTTCTTGCCTGGAGAATCCCAGGGACGGCGGAGCCTGGTGGGCTGCCGTCTATGGGGTCGCACACTGCATTTCTTAGGCACAATTCATTTTCCTATGAGAAAACTTGTATTAACATATGGAACTGATAGAATTCCAACCAAAAGCAAAAAAAAAAAAAAACCACACTGAAGAGTTCAGTTAAGCCTGTGTGATGTTTAAAATATTGGGAGGTCAAGGTGCTTCTCCTGAGCTGTTGGTTTTGCATTTGATTTAGCTTAGGCACTACTTGGCACTTGACAGACACTATTTTCAACCTCACCTTGGTCACCGGGGTAGAAAATCAAAGTCCCATTTTATGGGAGTGGAAACAAAGGCCCAACCAGGTTACTTAAGTACTTCAGAGAGCACTAACCGATGTCCCTCATGACCCAGCGTCTCTGCACATGGCTCATGTCTCCTACAGAAACTTAGTCCTCTAAGGGCGACAGGAAGCCCCCTGTCCTACGTGGGCGCATCCTGACGGATTGCTGAGTGTCCACGTGCATGTGAAGTCACTCTCTGCTTCAAAGGGACAGCAGGGCGTCTCAGAACCCGTCCTCCCCATCCGTCCATCCCCCGACCCCCTGCTCACATTCCCCTACCTGACAGCAGGCAGTCATTTACCAAATGAACAATGAGTGATATTTGGCATACTTTGTCAAGTGATGGAAATGAAATAGCCAGAAGCAGGGCAGCTTCAGCCTAACAAAATGCTGCTGCCAGCAAGGCCCCGCACCATCCTGCAGACACACCACACTCTCCAGTGCCTCTGGTGGGCCCTGACCCCCATCTCCCCCTCCCTGGGAGCCCCTTCGGCATCAGCATAACCAGAGAATATCTTCACCCATCCGTGGGCACCACACTCTGCCCACTGATTCCCCTGGGGAATCAGCAAAGAACCCAGGCTCTTCCCTTGAGACTCCTGGCCCAGGAAACAGCCCTCAGGAGGACCACGAACCCCCCTGGGAGGGCCTGGGCTTGAGCACAAGGAGAAGGCCCACAGGGTGGGGCTGTCACCCTCCTCTCTCACCTCCACTCTGGGAGTAGGACCCCCGCCCCAAAGTCTGCCTGACCGAGCCGCCCACAACCTAGCTACACTCTGGCTTGTGTCAGCATGAGAATCGTGCCACAGAGCTTCCGTTTTCCCATCCAGAACAGGAGGCAATAATCCCTGTGCCAGGGATTAAAAACTCGGGGCTGAGAACTGGATGAGGCTCGGTTCAAATCTCAGCTCCGCCCCTTGCTCACTACGTCCTCTGGCAAGTTACTCAAGTTTTCTGACCCTCACTTGTCTTCTACGTCAAATAGAGGATAACAATGTCTAGTTTTCCTGATTGTTGTGGAACGTAAAATGAGAATTAATATGCAAGAAGTATCTATGCTGGGTCCCACCCTCATATCAGCACAAAGAAAACAGTCACTGATGTGAAAGCAGGGGTCGTGACCGCAGATGTGTGCGGGTCCATGAGGTGGCAGGCCGGTGGGTAGCATGCCAGCCAGAGAGCCCATGACAGTGGACAGGTGGCAGCGGCTGCCAGCTCCAGCCAGGGGCGCCCCGTGGAAGTGCATCCCACCACTCTGCAATCTCAGAGGAACAGTATTTTAAGGGGCGCTGGCTTCTGTTTCTGCTCTCTTTGCATGGTGCTCAGTGAGTATATCTGAAAGATGGAAAAGCCCTCTGGCTGACCCCTTCTTGGCACTGATGCTGGGCAGGGGGCAGGGTGTCGGAACGTCCACACGCCAGGGAGGAGGCAGGATAGGGTCCAAGCCCTAGGTGACTCCAGGAGGTTCTGCTGCTACATGGTTGGTGGGGAAAGGACAGGGGGCTGCATTTCCACGTCTCTTAGACCCGTCATGGGCTATAAAAACCTCAACTGAGCGTATCACTCTCGAGAAAAGAGTAGACAACAAGCACAGGACCTCTCACAGCCCAGAGCTGGGTGAAGAGTGTGTGGGAGTCAAGGGTGACTCTACCTTGCTGGCCAGTGACAGGCAGGGGCGGGGGGCCCGTTGGGGACTCTCCAGCTTGACGATGCTGATGAACCCAGGCTCCAGATTGTCGTCATCACTGGCGTTGCACAGGTATAGGGGGTGAGACTGCAGGGAGAAGGAGAGAGACAGGTTAGGAGGCTCTAGGGAGCAGAAGGCACAGCTGGGAGAGCCGGGCACTTCCTCACTGTTCTCACAGGGGCCTGGCAGGCCTCTTGGTGCCACAATAGAGGAGGCTTCCTATCAGATGGTCTCACAGCAAGCTAGGAGCCCCCGGACCAAGGATGCTCGGAGGTGGGGGCACACACGAGTGAGGGCTGTCCAAAACGGGCACCTAAGTGAAGAGCCTGTTGCAAAGCTGCTCCAGCAACCCTCCAGCCCTGCTTTTCCAAATGGGTCAGCTGCAAAGGGCCCTCCTGGCCCTAGCCTCTCCCACCTCCTAATTCTGCTCCAAGACCCCAGGTGCAGAGCCTCTCTCAGTGCACTCAGAATCTTGCCTTCCTCCCTTGCTCTCCAAGGGCAGTGCTGGGCACCGCTGGTGCCTCCTGTCCCTACGGTAGCTGTTGCCATGGAGATGCCCATCGCTCCTGTGCTTTGGGTCTTCTCACTGGGTGCTATCTTGCTCCCCTCAACATCCCCCTTTGCCTATCCTGGGAGTAAGCAGGTTGCTGATAGAGAGGAGAACTGTTAGGGGATAAGGTTTGGCTAAGAGTTAAGTCTCTTAGCCAAATTCCTGGAAGCACAATTCGTAGGAGCTCATCCTGTAACCTGGAAGGGTGGATAGGAGGATGCAGCCTGCTCTGCCCACCTGTTCTGAGGGTATGGCAGGTCCAGCCAAGACCTGGGGCCTCCAGCCTGGCTGGTGCAGAGCAGTGACTCAGAGGAAGCAGGCCAACAGGCCGAACAGAGACTACAGGTCCCCACGCCAAAGGGATGAAACTGCCCTTCTGCACACTCTCTTCTTCTTCAGGGTGACTTTTTTTTTTTTTTGGCCACACCTCATGGCACGAAGGGCTTTTCCGGTGGCTCAGCCGCCTGCAATGCAGGAGATGCAGGTTTAATCCCTGGGTTGGGAAGATTCCCTGGAGGAAGGCAGGGTAACCCACTCCAGTAGTCTTGGCTGGAGAATCTCACGGACGGAAGAGCCTGGCGGGCTGCAGTCCATGGGGCCACAAAGAGTCAGCCACGACTGAAGCGCTTGAGCACGCACACATCGCATGCAGGTTCCTCAGCCAGTGATTGAACCTGCTACCTCTGCCTTGGAAGTGTGAGTCTTAACCAAACTTCCCTGGACTTCCGGGGAAGTCCCTCCTTCAGGGTGATTCTAATACCCACTCAAACCTAATTTTCCCAGAGTACTGTGAGAGCAAAGCATAATGCTATGGGCCAGGGATTCCCACATGGTAGAAACCCAACGCATCCTGTCAAGAATGGGACTTCTTTCTAGGGAGTTGCCCATGATTCCCTGGCTCCTGCTGTTGAAGTCTAAAGGACTTCCAGGAAGAGCCAGAGAGAATTTGGTCACAGGAAGCAGAGACAAATTTGAATTTATGAAGATGTTTATGAACATGATAATGCCAATCTGGATTTAAAAGCACAATCACTTTTTGAAAGCACTCATACTGTGTCACTGCAGCCGCCTGAACATAGTAGGTTCTCAGTAAGTATGCACTAGCTCACTGTGAATTGTATCCCTGTGAATAAAAATCTCTGAGCAGGGGATGTTGAGAGAGGAGTGAGTTCCATTCTTGCTGCCAGAAATTAAGGACTATCAGGCCGGTGGTGATCAAGATTTAGTGTGTGAGAAAGTTTCTATATCCCCCAGCCCCCAGAAATGGTCTGGGGCATAAAGTTGGGGGCTGTAGTGAAGCTGTAGCCCCATCTCAACAAGCTCTGCTAGTCTGTCCATCTGCTCATTCATTTCTTCATTTTACCAACACCGAAGGCCCTCCTGGTGCCAGGCACTGTTCAATGAATGGAGGAGGAGTCAACAATGAATACGGTAGGCTCTTTGCCTCAAAGAAGCTCAGAATACAAGAGTACTGTGCTGTAATGATGCAGGTTCCTTCAAGGGCCCCCTGGAGGGCCTGGGGATGAGGACCTACAATCCCACGGGGGAGGGCAGAGTGACTTGTGCTCCTTTGGGGACTTAAATGATGTGTGTTCACCCAGTGGACCTACAACAAGGGGGAGGGTGGCTTCGTGGCAGAGGAAGCAGCCTGTGCTGAGGGTTGGGAGGGACTGCAAACCGAAGAAACCATGGGCTGAGGAGCCTGGCGGGCTGCAGTCCATGGGGATGGGAAGAGTTGGACATGACTGAAGCGACTGAGCAAGCACGCAGGGCATGCACGTAGGATCTTATCTACCACGTAGGTGGTACGGCTAGTCCAACTTTCTCAAGATGACTCCAAGATGCTTCTCCCTGACCAGAGGTCAAGGGGGACAGGAGAAAGTCACTTTGGAGAGGAGCAGTCTTTGGAGAAGGATTTGCGAAAATGTAACCACCACACTGCCCCCAGGTCTTCTTGCAGGGGTGGGAACCAACATGCCCTCGCCTAGAGTGCTCAACAGAAGGTGCTGAGATGGAGGGGAAATATGGTGCAGTGTCACCAGGCTTCCCTGGTCCTGAACTAACAGCTACAGAAGGAGGAGACGGAGGAAATGAGCCATCAGTAAACGCCTTTGGCTTGCCAGAGCCTGCAGATGTTATCTCACTACCAGGTAGGTGTGCTCACCCCCACTTGGAGGAAGAAGCTTGAGGCTCAGGGAAATCCTGATTAGATTAGAACCCAGCTCTGCCTGACTCCACTCCAAATGAGACACATAGTTGGACTTCGGGCTGGTCCAGGCATTAGGAATCCAGGGGACAAGGCTTCTATCCCTAGTCCTGGGAGATTCCACATGCCACAGGGCAACTAAGCCATGTGCCGCAACTACTGAGCCCACGCTCTGCAACAAGAGAAGCCACTGCAGTGAGCAGCCAGCGCGGCACAAGGCTCCTACAGAGTAGGCCTGCTTGCCGCAACTAGAGAGAGCCAGCCCGCGGCAACGAAGACCCAGCGCGGCCGTAAACAAAGTAAAAAGAAAAAAGAAAGGAAACACAGTGAGTCTGCCGTTGTCCATCCAACGATGAGGATGACGATGAGAGTTCACGTGTGTTGAGCAAGCATGGTGGACCGTGTCCTAACCACTTTTGTGTATTCTTTTTATCCTCCTAACAACCCTAAAATCATCTCCATTTTAAAAATGAGGAAACAGAAGCACAGAACAGTTAAGGAACATGCCCAGGATTACATAGCTGAGAGCAGACCATTAGAGAGATAGAAAGAAGTAAGATGAAGTTTAAAAAAAAGAACAGTCTTCATTTGACTTTGAAAACATGGTACTTCCCCTAATTCATAACCAAGAAAATCTGCCTTCCTAATTATACATTGCTAAAGCATACGACCCAAACACAAGTCCCTGAAATACTTGTGGTGACTTCCAGGAATATTCCAGGCTCTCTTTTAGTGAAGAGTGCTCTATGGTCCCCCTGGGTGACCCCAGCCAAACCCTCGACTTTGATTTCCACAATGAGGTGGTTAATTACATAAGTGCAGCCCAGACCTCTCTTGAGTTCCAGACCCTCAAGAGGGGCCTGGGCATTTCTGCCCTGAAGAACCTTAAATGCTATGCTATGCTATGCTAAGTCACTTCAGTCTTGTCCAACTCTGTGTGACCCCATAGATGGCAGCCTACCAGGCTCCCCTGTCCCTGGGATTCTCCAGGCAAGAACACTGGAGTGGGTTGCCATTTCCTTCTCCAATGCATGAAAGTAAAAAGTGAAACTGAAGTCGCTCAGTCGTGTCCGACTCTTAGCAGTCCCATGGACTGCAGCCTACCGGGCTCCTCTGTCCATGGGATTTTCCAGGCAAGAGTACTGGAGTGGGGTGCCATTGCCTTCTCCGGAAGAACCTTAAATGAGACACCTCAAACTCAGCATTTCACCATTAAACTAATCATTTTATGCCTCAAAACTACCCCTCCAGTGTTCCCTATTTGAGGGACTGGAACCACCATCCACCTATTACTCAAGTTAGATGACTTCCTAGTCTCCTCTGAGCTCCTTCATCTCCTACCACCACCTCCAACAACTGATCACCAAACTCTTTTCTTAATGTTGATTTATTTGGCTGTGTCAGGACTTGGTTGCAGCGCATTGTCTCTTCACTGGGGCACATGAGGCATGCAGATCTTAGTTCCCGGACCAGGGATTGAAGCTGTGCCCTGCGTTGCAAGGCAGATTCTTAACCTCTGGACCACCAAGGAAGTCCCCAGTCATCAAATTCTAGTAATTCTATCTCCTAAACATTTCTATTCTTTGTCCTCTTTCTGCCATTCCCATACTAATTCTAACACAAGCCACCATCCAATTTAACCACTTAACTGGGGTCAACCCACCCCACTCAGTTAGTTCCCTATACTGAAGCCAAAGTAGTCTAATGTGGGCATCTCTCTTCCTCTCTGGGCTTCCCTGACACCTCAGTTGGTAAAGAACCCACCTGCAATGCAGAAGACCCTGGTTTGATTCCTGGATCAGGAAGATTCTCTGGCGAAGGGATAGGCTACCCACTCCAGTATTCCTGGGCTTCCGTTGTGGCTGGTAAAGAATCTGCCTGCAATGCGGGAGACCTGGGTTCGATCCCTGGGTTGGGAAGATCCCCTGGAGAAGGGAAAGGCTATCCACTCCAGTATTCTTGCCTGGAGAATTCCACGGAGTGTATAGTCCATGGGGTTGCAAAGAGTCAGACATGACTGAGCGACTTTCACTTTCACTCACTCTTTCTCTCTAGGAGCTAAAAGGGCTCCTCATAGCTCTTAGAATAAAGTCTGCACTTATAAACACAGCTTAAAAGGCTCTGCCCACTCCACTTCAAGCCTTCATGCCTCCTCATGGCTTACCACCCTTCCAACACCTCTCCGCACTGGCAGCCCATGCTCCAGAAAGAACTTGTTTCATGTCTTCAAAAACTTTGGTGTTGCTGTTTTGTCAAGGTAGGTTGGAGACCCTCCTCGGAGCCCTTATGTGTGTGCTAAGTCACTTCAGTGGTGTCCGACTCTTTGCGATCCTACGGACTGCAGCCTGCCAGGCTCCTCTGTCCATAGGCCCTTAAGAGTACTGTAATTCCCCAGGCCTAGGCTTACCCTGGCCTGCCAATGCAGGAGATGCAAGTTCTATCCCAGGGTGGGGATGATCCCTTGCAGGAGAGCATGGCAACCCACTCCAGTATTCTTGCCTGGAGAATCCCATGGACAGAGGAGCCTGGCAGGCTATAGTCCATGGGGTCACAGAGTCAGACACAACTGAGCGTCTAAGCACACACACAGAGACTTACCCCAGGGTATTTTAGTTATCTACTCACTTCCCTCCCTCCCTCCCACAGCCTGTGACAGACCTCCACTGCCCCTCCAGTGCCTGCTATATAGGTTTTATTTATTTCTTTTCAGAAAGTATTTATTTGGCTGCGCCGGGTCTTAGTATCGGCATTCGGGATCTTTTCATTATGGCATGTGGGATCTAGTTCCTTGACCAGGGATCAAACCCAGGTCCCCTGTATTGGGAGCTCAGAGTCTTAGCCACTGAACCAGCAGGGAAGTCCCTGCTACATAGGTTTTAAAATTAAATATTGAATGCCTACAATCAGATAACTGACAGTAACCTATGAAGACAGCACGATGTACCAAAATCCTGATAACCATGGCTTTAGGAGAGGAATTAGAGAGGAGATGGAGAAGAGATTTTGGTGTTTTTCTCTGAGTACTTCAATCATAGGACAATGTGCAAAAGATATTAATTTGAGTTTTATTTTGTGTTGTTGTGGAAGAATAAAGAAGAATGAGAGCTATTTATATACAGTTCCTGTCTTTTCTCTCCCCTCATTCCAAGAAGAGAGCCTTGTGTTCTATTTCCTTGCCTTGGGGGGCATTTACCAAAAGCAAAAGTTGCTAAAGGTCTCTCGTCCTGACTTTGGAGAAAGACTGTGGACAGAAGTCACTGAGGACAAGGAAGTATCCTGAGGGCAGAAAGGAGTCTGTCTGCGGAGCTGGGTGGGGGTAGCGGGTAGTCAGAGTCCCCAGAATCTGGAGGATGGGGAGGGGCCTGGAGAGTGCCACGTGCTGGGAATCTACAGCCTGTGCCCCAGAAGGAGGGACCCTGGAGGCTCAACCCTGGCAAAGATGCTGTGCCCACCTGGACTCCAAGGGAACACTTGTGCTCAGACAGTGGTCACATTGGTGGCGACCAGTGTGGACAACTAAAAAGTATTAGTTATCTCAGTTTTGGCTGCTCTGTGAGGGGGATGCTCAGTCGCTTCAGTCATGTCTGACTCTTTGCGACCCCATGGACTGTAGCCCCCCAAGCTCCTCTGTCCATGGGATTTTCCGGGCAAGGATACTGGAGAGGGTTGACATACCCATCTCCAGGGGATCTTCCCAACCCAGGGTTCGAACCTGGGTCTCCTGCAAAATGGGATAGGACCTTTAAATCAGGAATTCCATTTGAAAAAAATAAAGTACCATGGTATTTCTTGCAGAGTCATATCTGCGGCATGAAAATCATGCTGACTGTGCTTATGTATGGAGTCCTTTACAATGAGAGTTTCTCAAGTGCGCATTCTCAGTTTAAAAACAAAAGCCAAGAAAAGGTCATTCAACTCCCTAGCAAGGCAGGGTTGGTCTTACACCCCGGGGTACAACACTGGGGCTGTTTTTACCCTCTCCTCCAGGGAATCTTCAGCTGGGAAGAGGGTGCCTGAGAAAAAAGCAGATCTAAATGCATCCGCCTCCTTGGGAAGCACTGTCTCCTAATAACGCAGATGTAAACACGATTCCACATTGGCCCCCCCGTCTGGTCAGTGATATCAGGAGAGGACCAGGAGAAATGGGCTTGCAGGACCTGGGGATGGTGTGGCTGGGAGGGCTCCTAGAACCCAAGCCAGCTTAAGGACTACTTGCTGAAAGGCCGGGAGACCCAATGCCCAATTCCAGACACTGCTATGAGAGGAGCAAATTACAAGGACTTCTTCCATAGGGTCCAGGCCACTCCGGCTGAGAACTCAACTCTGCACACACACTTTAAGCACCGAGGTAAGGGCGTAGGTCTTTGCTGGTGTGCGCTGTATTTCCTGCTCTGGTCTGTATGTTTCTGTCTTCCACCACCTTATTTGTTCTGATTTTTCCATTCCCTTCCCAGCCTTTAGGTTCATTTTCTGACTTCATCATTTAGCTGTGTGACCTGGGGTAGGTTGTCTCTTAGCTTTCTTGAACTTCCCATTCTTCACGTTCAGAATGGAATAAAAACTGCCTCCTGATTATCATGAAGTCTGGAGACAATGGCCCTAAGTGCCTAGCACGGAGCCTCCCAACACTCACTAAGTGCTCATTACTATTTTTTAAAATATTTACTTGTATGTACGTATTTATTTGGCTGCACCACGTCTTATTTGCAGCCTGCGGGATCTATAGTTGAAGTATACAAACTCTTAGTTGTGGCATGCGGGGTTTAGTTCCCCTGCATTGCAAGTACCAAGTCTTAGCGCCTGGATTATCAGGCTTGTCCCAATAAGTGCTCATTAAATGGTCGTTATTTTTATTGACACCGTTGCATCCGCACTAGTAAAATGCCTTCTTATTCTTGGAAGGGACAAAGCCTGTTCTGACAGCTTCTCCCTGGCGGTCGTCACAGCAGCTCTGAATGCCAGTGTTCCCCTCAGCCCAGTCTGGGACAGCTCGTTATCCACGGTCACTTCCCTCCTGGGCTCAGCCCTCCAACCCCACTGAACAAGCTCTTCCAGTTCTCAGCCCGCCTCCTTCTCATGTGATCTCATTACCTCCTCACAAAGGGCATTCCAGGGCTCAACTGAGCCCCGAACTTGACGCGGGTCTTATTTAATCCGCGGCATCTCCTCCTCTCAGGGTGTGTGCTCTTGCAAGCAATTCTCTGCTGTCTCCTGTTCCCCAGCCGCCCTCGTCCCCGCCCAGCTCAGCCGCAATCATCTCTTATTCTCTGAGTCCACTCACAGACCTTCACCCAGGCCTTGGACGGGTAACTTTACTGCCTGCTACAATTTTGCCTTTGTAATCAGGAACATTGGCCAGGCATCAAAGGCACCTTCTCCCCATTTCCTCTTTTCAGATTTTATAATCATCCTCTCCCGTGCAACCTCCATTACCTGAACTTGGAACTACCTGACTTTTATCTCTGGCGACAGGACCCAGGAGCATCATAAAGTCACGCCCCTGGAGCTGGGCGTTGGGAAAAGCAGACTGGCCTGAAGTTGCTGCTGCTGCTGCTGTAGTCTCTGAGGGCCAGTGTGGGCATCTTGCCCGTTATTTAAAGAGGGCAATGCTCACCTCTACAGGGTAGATCCTAACGGGAATTGTTTAGGATTTGGAAACTTCTAGACTGCATTTCCATCCATCCTTAGACTGCATCTCTGCCTCTTTGGGGTGGCTGAGTTTCCTAATCAGTTAACTTGGGAGGCTGGAGGATTGTCAAGAGGAGTTTCCTTTTATCTATTTGTTAAAATGCTTTTACAAGGAAAATGTATTCCTACTTGATTGTGTGATTTTTTTTTAAAGGTATGAAAGAAAATAACGTTGGTGGGAGGAGAGAAACAGAAGCATACCCTTGATGGAAAGGGACTAGCAGAGACAGGAGGGATGATAGAGGCCTCCAGTATCTCTTGCTTGATCCAGAGAAAACTTCCTGGGGGCAGGGGTGCTGGTGAGTAAGAGGGCTGATAAGAGAAGAGACGAAAGGACCTGCCAGCTTCCAGCAGAAGGCAGGGGCAGTCTGAAGTGAGGAGCTGAGCTCGCTGAGGGTCCAGTCTGGGGCTCTGCATCTGGTAGCTCTTGGTGGGCTTCCCTGGTGGCTCAGATGGTAAAGAATTCACCTGCAATGCAGGAGACCCAGGTCTGATCCCTGGGTCAGGAAGATCCGCTGGAGAAGAGAATGGCTACCCACTCCAGTATTCTTGCCTGGAGAATTCCATGGACAGAGGAGCCTGGCGGTCACCTAATCAATGGACATGAGTTTGAGCAAACTCCGGGAGATCGTGAAGGACAGGGGGGCCTGGTGTGTTGCAGTCCATGCAAGAGTCAGACACGACTTAGCAACTGAACAGCAAGAAAAACAGGCCCTTCATATTTGGTGAAAGAATGCATAAAACTAAACTTGAATCCAGTTGCCATACAGTTTATAAAAGAGATGTGAATTACTAACAGTTGAGCCTGGTTCAGACCTGTACGGTGCCTTTAAAAGTTGCTTTACACAGACAAGGAATGTGAGCCTCATGCTCCAGAGGGCCCATGGTTACATAAGGGAGTTAAAGGAGGCTGAAGTCTCCTAAATTCAACCCCAGTTCCCTGAATATTATACCATTTCACCTCCAGGTCTATGTGTTGGGAAGTATTCTGTGTGGTATAACAAACATCAACTTAGTACTAGAATGCGTGGACGGAAGGCTTCAGGATCTACATTTCTAGAATTTTCCAACTTGAATCATTCTTAACAACAAGACAGGGGCCGTCTGCTCCTTTTCCCTCTGGGCCTAGGCTCTCTCTGCCCAGCAGTCTTAGCTTTCTTCTTCCCCTCTAGGGCTTATCTCATCTCTCCTAGCCACAACAAGAGAGTCAGACCCAGACGCTGCTCAGAGATGCTTTCCCAATGAATCGTCCATGTTTGTCTAGGATGAGAAAGGTGTGTCCTGAAATTAGAGGTCACACAAGCTCAGACCCAGATAATGGACATTCAGGCAGACTGCCACCTCTCTCACTCTCTCCTCCCACATTACAGTCTTCATTCTTCAAGTAAAAAAGTTACCTCCCCTTGTCTCAGATCGTGTCCAAGCTCCATGATGTGACTGGACTCCTTTACCCTACGATGGTCCTATGGTGGGCCTTTCCTGACCCCACCCTCTGCCTGGCATCCTTGTGGTTCACAGGGTCATGCACGCTCATGCTCAGTCACTCAGTCGTGTCCCACTTTTGCAACCCCATGGACTGTAGCCCACCAGGCTCCTCCGTCCATGGAATTTTCCAGGCAAGAATACAGGAGTGGATAGCCATTCCTTTCTGCACATGATCTCCCCAACCCAGGGATCAAACCTGCATCTCTTGCATGAGCAGGCAGATTCTTTACCACTGCATCACCTGAAAAGCCAAGGTTATCACCACCTATCTGTAATTTCTTTTAATAAAATACATACAAGGAGGAGGTATAATATTAAGTGTTGCTCTATCTTTCTGGAATTTTAAAATGACACGTGCACACATTTTAAAAAGTTACACGTATTACATAGATACAAAGTGTAATTTTTTTAAAAATCTATTTATTTATTTTGACTGCACCAAGTCTTAGTTGTGGCATGTGGGACCTAGTTTCCTGATCGGGGATCGAACCCAGGTCCCCTAAATTGGGAGTGCACAGTCTTAGCCACTGGACCACCAGGGAACTCCCCAAACTGTAATTTCTAAAATGTATCTTACAGATTAAGCAGGAAGGAAGGAAGAAGAAAGGGCGGAGAAAGAAGAAAGGACTATCTGAGTTGATTTTGAAATAAGCTGATATCAGAGAAGAAACCTTATTTGGTGGAAATCAGAAAGGAGAAAAACCGCAACCACCATAAGGTAGAGGTTTTTTAAAATTTTTGGCTGTACCCCATGATGTGCGGGGCTTAGTTCCCTGACTAGGGATCAAACCCACGGCCCCTGCACTGGAAGGTGGAGTCCTAACCCTGGACCACCAGGGAAGCCCCTCAAGAGGTGGAGTGTTTGTCCATCATATTCCCATAGAGAAACAGTTTGTCCTGACTCAGTCCAGAAGGACCTCTAGTTACAGGGGCACCAAGAAGCTACGCATGATGTTAGGAGCAAATGAGAGGGAGGAGCCCATCAAATGTCATTTTAGTTACATCATTTTAGTGTGTTTTGGAAGGAAGGCTCGGAAATAGAATACTAAGGCTCTGAGGCCCACGAATGTCAAGACCTTAGAAGACACCTTGGTCATGTGGTTTGGAGTCTCTCCCTCCACCAGGGGACGAATTTACCTGGCCTCAAATGCTAACAATCCTACCAAGAGATCTGACATGTCAGCTGCATTTTGCTGCTCAGCTAATGACCACTGTTGTGGGAGATTTTGATGCCCACACTGACCTCCATCCTGTAGGAGGCACCGAGACCCCTCATTTAGCCAGGTCTTGTTCAAAGAGTCCCTGCAGGACGGCTGAGGTCTGGACATGGGTGGCAGCATCACAAGGGTTTAATACCTGCTCCGCATACTTCCAGGATAAGGGTCTAAAGAGGCTTTGGTCAGGGCCCTTCCCAGGCCCGGCCTTCACTCTTCCCACACGTGAAAGTTCACTGAACTCTCACACTTAACCCAATGTGCTGTCTGCAAACAGCCTTGACACAGTCTGCTTTATTACTTTGCTTTTCTGTTCTAGCCAAATGCATGCCAGAGATGGAAGGAATTTAGAAACCTGCTGGAAGCAGGCAGTGTTTAAGTAATTATTTAGATTCAGATTTTAATGCTGCAAAGGCCAAAGACTAAAACCAAACAGTCCCTGTGGAAAAAATTTTAAAAAAAGACCAAAGACATGAAATTTGAGGAAGTCAGATTACTCACTTAAATATGCCATCGGTGTATCAGGAATATCAGCAGGGCTACTCAAGCATTGCTAAGTTCAGTGATTTCAGTGCAAGTGTGTGAAATGGCTACATAAATCTGGCCGTTTCACACACACCTTTCGTGTTTTTCTGCTCAGAGGTTGTAGGGACTTCCAGCTGCCCTGCAAACTCTGCTTCACACTGCTGTCTTCCACGACTGGCTTGGAGGCCCTCTGAGGGTGGATATTGTATTCAATACTATATTGTTCCAATACTTTGGCTACCTGATATAAAGAGCTGACTCATTGGAAAAGGTCCTGATGCTGGGAAAGATTGAAGGCAGGAGGAGAAGGGGGCGTCAGAGGATGAAACGGTTGGATGGCATCATCAACTCAACAGATACGAGTTTGAGCAAACCCCGGGAGATAGTGAAGGACAGGGAAGCCTGGTGTGCTGCAGTCCATGGGGTGGCAAAGAGTCGGACACAACTGAGTGACTCAACAAAAAATTGTATTCAAGTGGGCCAGATCAACCAAATCCATGCCCAGGTTGTTTTGTTGTTGTTGTTGTTTGTTTTCGTATTGTTGTTTTTTTGTCTTTATTGAATCTGTCACAACACTGCTTCTGTTTTATGTTTCGGTGTTTTGGCCAAGCGGCAGGTGGGATCTTAGCTCTCAGAGCAGGGACTGAACAACCCCTTGCGTTGGAAGGCAATGGGCCACCAGGGAAGTCCCTCTGCCCAGTTTTAATGGCCATACTGTGAGTGGGGATGAAGTGAAGCTAGGGAGTATGCTTGGCTGATCCCAATCCCCAGATCCTGGGCAGTCACAGCCTGTTCCATTTACATTGCAAAGTGGAAAAAAATATGGATTATGGGCCCTGTGCTTCAATATAAAGAAACAGCAGAGGAAATACAGGGGTAGCTGCCTTGAGAAATTACATGAGGAGGAGGAGGACACAATGGTTCAGGCCACAGCCAACACAGATGCCCAGAGTCTCTCCTCGAAAGCCACTGGGGTTTGAGATCAGGCCAAAGAGGCTTCTGTTCAGAAGAGGCAGCAGCCGGGGGAGGCTTGTGTTGGAGACAGCCCGAGCGCTCCAGCCTGCCTGCTGACCGTCCTTTGGCCACAGCTCCGAACCCCCGTCCACAGGGTGGCCCTGGGGAAGAGGCCTGCTCTGGGGGCACTGTTTAATGATTTGCCAGCAAAGAACAAGGCAAACAGACTGCTGGCAGCTGCCTGGATGCAATGGGAGAGTCGATTTTTATTCCCACCCACAGTGCAGCCTTCTAGGCAGGGGATAAAAGAAAAAGTGAGAGAGGGTATCATGAGCGCCTAGGAGAGACTACCATTTTGGGCTCGGCATTTCACTGGCATTTCACTTGGGCTCGGCTTTTCTATGGATGGAGCCTGAACATCTTGGCATTGGTGCCAGTTGGTATTTCCATTCTCTGAATACTTCAGTAATTCCTAATAGCATCTCTTGAGCTCCTAGGAACTATAAAGTAAGATATCGAAATGGCTTCTTATAGCAGAGTTCTAGACATGAAAGAGAATGAGACCAGAAAAACACTGTCTTTGCTTTAAGAAATCTTTTACAGGAAGTGTATAATATGGGAAAGCAGTTTGGTTCGCTAATAAATTCCTTTTACTTTCTCTTCCCGTGAACCTTTCCCCTATCTCCTTGGCTCTACAAAAAAAACCCAAGTGGCACCTCCCATTCTCCTGTGAGCCAGAGGCTCCGAGATCTAAGTCCTACAGCTCCCCACCCTTTTTATCCTTGACCTTGCAGCCCGGCCCAACGGGGCCCTTCTCTAACGCTCTCACCAGCCTTCAGTCCCCCCAATTACTTTCTCCCGTAGAGTCTCCTGGGCTTCCCTGCTGTCTCAGATAGTAAAGAATCTGCCTGCAATGCGGGAGGCCTGGGTTGGGAAGATCCCCTGAAGAAGGGCCTTGCTACCCGCTCCAGTATTCTTTCCTGGAGAGTTCCAAGGACAGAGGAGCCTGGTGGGCCATCCAGGGGGTCACAAAGAGTGGGACGTGACTGAGTGACTAACACACACGTGGAGTGTCCTGAAGTGATATATTCAAAATTCTTAAAACAGTTACCTCTTACAATTAGTTGTATCAGTGTTCTCCTGTGACCCGCCCTCTCTCCAATTTTCCTCCAGGAGAACACCTGGTTCTTAAGAGATGTTCGACGAAACTACTTCACTTCCTGTAAAGTCAACCCTGAGCTCCTTCAAGTAAGAAGGACTTGTACATGCTAGATGTTAAGAAAAATGCATGTTGAATTATCTGTTCTAATTACCATATTTGAGATAAATAAGTTTGGTGGTTGCCTTGTCATTTGATCAGGATATGATTATTTTCATATTTCTGCTTTCTCTTTAGAAACCTTCTGTATATTCCCTGTAAGTTTACATTTTAAAGCCAGTTTTATTGTATTTTGACCTCTAAGCAGGGGATAGTTCTCTTCTTTCCCTTTTATATGATGCTTAAATCTCTATAACCCTGAACAAAATCACTTATTTTAGGAAGAACTTTCTGCTAATAACCCATCCCCAGGTACTCTTATTTATTGTCTTTCTTCAGTATCAATGTGCAGAAATGAGCATGGTCCTTAATGCATTGCCTCACCCCAAAAAAGGGACTAGATTCTGCTCTCAAAAGACTAAAATCTGACAGTAGATCTATAGCCATGTATACACTCACTCATGTACAGGAATCCCAAGGCCATCTGTGAAGCAATACACAGGGAAAGTAAATCCACAGAGCACAGCACATACATGCAGGGAGCGCGTGACATGAACGTGGAGACTGTTACTCTATGTCACTTTAGGTGATCCCGTCACTTCGGGTCCTTTGGTCTGTGCCCTAGATCTGACCGGAAGCTGTTTCAGGGCAGGAGCCGTTTAGAGACTATTAAAAACAATTCTATTATTTATCACCCCTCCAGAAATGACTCAAAGTTTTGCCTCCCATTGGCTTTAGCCCACAGTGTTGGCTGAGTATCTCTGGTGGCTTTAGTCTCTACTAAGATTTTACAAGAACTTGGACCAGTGATCTGCATGGAAAATTCAGAGTTGACTTACTCTCAACAGTATTCCATGTTTTTTCTGAGTGGTTTCTTTTATCTTACCTTTAGTGGAATGAGGGATGAATTATATTTTTTTCTCTATTTTCTTAAAGACATTTTAAAATGTGGACCATTTTTAAAGTCTTTACTGAATTTGTTACAATACTGCTACTGTTCTATGTTTTTAGTTTTTTGGCCACAAGGCGTGTGGGATCTGAGCTCCCAGACCAGGGATTGAACCTGTGCCGTCTGCTTTGGAAGGCGAAATCGTAACCACTGGACCACCAGGGAAGTCCCTCTCTTTTCTTTATACCCTACAAAGTTGATGTATCTGAAGCCCAAAACGTAAAGACTGTAGTTGAGGGGCCATTTGCTTTCACCGCCCCCTTGCCTTCGTTTCAGGTTCCCGGGAGCCCGATCAGCTGTCCAGTCTATGCTGGCCCTGAAGACACGGCATGAGGCTGCCTCACACCAAATGTGACTGTGTGTTCAAATATTCCAACATCTCCTGACTTGCTCTTTGAGAACTATAAGTTCTTTGTTACCTCATAATTGCCCAAACCTCTTTATTTTTCTTGCTAAGTGCAAATGGTAAGAGATACCAAAATATAATCAAAGTGCTGATAGACGGAAGAGGAACCCTCTCAGTTATCAAGTTAGCTCTGCTGAACACAAGTCCTGTTTGCATTTGTCAGGAGATGCGGGGAGGTACCATCATCAGACTGAGTGGGTGAGGGAAGTTCTTAGTTAGGGAGGTGAGCCAGATTCCTGGGTTGAGAGTTCATAGGGCAGTAAGGATCAATAGGAGCACTTCTGATTTGTACACTGATTACCAAGGTACAAAGCAACACTACCCTTTGTCCTTTTTATTTTTACTCTGCTAATCAAACCCTTCAACCTAAATTAAGACTATTATTCAGCTTTGATGTTACATTTTATATTAGCAAAGTGCTTTATAATCCTTCAATTAGCTATTTTATTCTCCTTTATTACTACCACCCATTTCAACAAATTAGGTTGAAGACACAACGCAATGCATATTGGGCTTGCAAGCAGGAATCCTGAATTTCAGGTGTGAATTTCATGTATAATGAAAGAAGACTGGATTGACCACAGGAAGCATCACAGAGTAAAAGAACAGAAGCATCAAAATTGTAAGAACTTTCTTGGGAACTAAACCTCCAATGATTTAGGGCAAGACTTGAATTTTTTTACTTTATTTTGGTAGCACAAAAACTGAGAGCTTTCACTAGCTTCAATCAAAACTGTGACTAGCAAACACGTCTTTAACAGACAATTCTCTTGACTGAATGTGGGGTGGTGGGCGCGGACGTGTCTGAGCCCAGTGGCGCCAGTTGGTTCCTAAGGAAAAGGACTGAGGCTGGAGGGAGACAGATATCTCTAAATTCCTTCTCATTTGTTGGATGCCCATTCTTGGCACCCTTCTTCACTTGCTGTTCGTGACATAACGCGACTTCTCCTAGGGCCCCTCATTTGTTGCCTCTTTTTCTTCTCTTCTTCTGCTCTTTTAAATATAAGGATATATTCTCTGATTTCTATTACAGCTCTATAGCGTTCTTATCATTCCAATATCTTCAATGATAATTCCAAAATTTGCTTCCAAAGTCAAATTCTCAGGCACTTCCAGAGGCCTGTTTGACATTATTTCTTAATCATCTTACTGGTACCCTCTACTCCACCCTAAACCAGTAAGCCCTCTTAATTTACCCATTTTTGTTAATGGCACCATCATTTTCCTAGAGATCCAGCCTGAGCACCTGAGAGTCACTGTATCCAATCACTCAAACTCATAGTTGGAAACCTACCTTCTCTATGTCTCTGGGGTCTGAACAATTACAATAAACTTCTCACTGGTCTCCAATGTCTCCCTATTCTAAGTCACTATACAGTCTCCTAAAGATAGCCCTGATCATATCACTGTCCTATTCAAATACCATAATGATTCTTCTCTGCCTTCTGAATTAAACTCAAACTCAGCCTATTAAATCAGGGCTGTACACTGGCTCTGTAATCGGACAACTTGGTTTCATATCTCAACTCAGTCACATACAAGATGTGTGTGACTTTGAAGGGTGGCCTAATCTCTTGAGTCTTGGTTGCCTTGCAGGTAAAAAAAAATGTGGGTACCACCACCTACCCAAGATCATTGCAGAGATTAAATGAAATGAATGTAATTAAAGTAGCAACCATTTCTGCACACAGTAGGTACTCAAAAAGTACTAATTCCTTCCTCTTTGCCTCTTCCTTTTCAGCTTTATCTCCACTTCCCTTCTAAACATACTATACCACTTGTCCAAACCAAATCGTGTTACTCACTCACCTCTTATATCCTCTTGGAATGCCTCTTGCTTCTATCCTGTCACTTTCAAACATCCTACTTATCCTTCAAGGACAAGTTTACATGCCACCTCTTTCATGAAGACTCTCTTCTTCATCTGAAATGTCCCAATTGACTTGTTTGTATTTATTGAGGCACTTTACATCTTCAGCATAAATTTGTATTCTCATCTACCACATTGAGGTCAGGGGTTTCTTTATATCCCCATATATAACACAGTGCCCTAACAGGCAATCAATAAATGTGTGCTGAATTAAAACTGAAAGCTTGAGCTTTTGGTCTCCCGAGACTCCATTCATTTGTGATTCATACTTCACACTGAGAACTCTTTAGAAACAGTCTCTGGCGGGATATCAGAATTTCAAACAACTCTAACAGAGAAGCTGAGTCAGTCTAGGATTAAGTTCAGTCCTAGTTCAGCCAACAGGAATTGTCTAGACCCTGTTCCTGCTTGAGATATCATAATTTGGCAACTTGTGTGAGCCATGGGGGCCCATTTGAACGCATGTATTCATTTTTAATTTTTTGGCCATGCAGCACGTGGGATCTTAGTTCTCCAACTGCGGATTGAATCTGCACCCCCTGCATTGGAAGCACAGAATCTTAACCACTGGATCACCAGGGAAATCCCTCATTTGAATATATTTAAATGAGAACATGTGTGTATTTAGTAGCTCAGTCATGTCTAACTCTTTGTGACCCCACGGACTGTGTAGCCCACCAGGCTCCTCTGTCCATGGGATTCTCCAGGCAAGAATACTGGAGTGGCTTGCCATACCCTCCTCCAGGGGATCTTCCCAACCCAGGACTCCTCCATTGTAGGTGGGTTGTTTACCATCTGAGCCACCAGGGAAGCCCATGAATACTGGAGTAGGTAGCCTATCCCTTCTCCAGAGGATCTTCCCAACCCAGGAATTGAACCAGGGTCTGTCTCCTACATTGCAGGCGGATTCTTCAACAGCTGAGCTACCAGGGAAGCCCCAAATGCGAACATATATTTATCTTCAGAGTCAAGCAAAAATGCACAATACCTCTAAAAATCAACCATTACTAGGTTGACAATGACAATCACTTCACTGGTACAGAAAGGAGTCCTGAAAAGCCATCCAGCTTCATAGGTTCCAAGTGTGGCTCAGCTAAGAGGTAACTACGCGTCACTCTGGCTTTCATCCAGTCCATTTCCTCTTGGCTTGGTTACAAATGGGTAATTATACGACATCAGCCACCATGGGGTGGCGGGAACATAAGGTGGCTTCATGGTGCCATATAATGTGGCACCAAGTTTCTGAATCACCAACCACAGGTGCATCGGTGCTCTTCCCCCACCACACCTCCCCCCATAAAAAAAGCACCTTATCTGATATCGCTGTTGACTCAGTGACTATACTGAGATCTTGGGCACTTTCCTTAGCTTCTTCTTAGTGTTTGTTCGGGTGGGTACCTCTGTGCGGATGCCTATAAATGAGTTCTTACGGTGCAGGAGTCATCAGGCACCCAGGCACCAGGCCACGCTTTTGCTTTAGGTAGGCGTACCTCAGAAAGTGGCAGCGTATCTCATTGCTAAGCCCACACCTACCTGAGATGCTTCAGAGGCTGAACTCCCTTCCTAGCCAAATTCTTAACTCACAGAGTTGCTGTCTGTCACTAAATTTATCCTTAGCCTGGACTTTATCAAGCCTGTTTCTGGAGACATCTTTCTCCCTAAAATAGCAACTGCTATAATTTCCCCCCAAACCATTTATAACAGGGAAGATAAACAGCTCCCCAGTGTTCCTTGTCAAGATACAGAGTCACATGATGTTACTATTGAGTAGGATGCTAAACAGGGATGTGTGGAGATTCTCCCCATGGATACTTCAGGAAGGGGCTATAATATGGCCTCTTAGTTGGCAAGTATCTCCCTCTTAAAATTGTGTGAGGTCCTTCCCAGGAGTTACAGTTTTATCGGGAGATAACACACAAACTAAACGGTGGTACAAAATGATTTATTAGCAAGTGACACATGGTATGCTAGGTAAGTGTTAGTTGCCCAGTCATGCCTGACTCTTTGCAACCCCATGGATTGTAGCCTCCCAGGCTCCTCTGTCCATGGGATTCTCCGGGCAAGAACACTAGAGTGGGTTGTCATTTCCTTCTCCAGGGGATCTTCCCAACCCAGGGACTGAACTCAGGTCTCCTGCATTGCAGACATGGCACAGTACAGCCAGTAAGTCCTATGAGCTTTATGGAGGACACTGATCTTAAGCTAACTCTTAAGGTTGCTGCTACTACTGCTGCTGCTAAGTTGCTTCAGTCATGTCCGACTCTGTGTGACCCCATAGACGGCAGTCCACCAGGCTTCCCCATCCCTGGGATTCTCCAGGCAAGAACACTGGAATGGGTTGCCATTTCCTTCTCCAATGCATGAAAGTGAAAAGTGAAAGTGAAGTCGCTCAGTCGTGTCCGACTCTTCGCAAACCCGTGGACTGCAGCCTACCAGGCTCCTCCATCCATGGGATTTTCTAGGCAAAAGTACTGGAGTACGGTGTCATTGCCTTCTCCGTACTATTAAGGTTGACAGGATTTAAATAGGAGAGAAATAACCGCAAGAGTAAAACAAGTGGCATCTGGTCCACAGGCATCTGTCAGGGACCTCCCTGGCAGTACAGTGGTGAAGACTCTGTGTTTTCACTGCAGGGGGCATGGGTTCGATCCCTGGTTGGGGAACTAAGATCCTGCAAGCTGCATGGCCAAAAACAAAGACATACCAACAACAAAAAAGACACGTCTATAGGCATCTGTCAAATGGATTTGGGAAATTTCCCATCTATGACCTTGAGAGAAAAACAAGGCCCAAGTGAGAGGAAAAGTAGGGTTCTTGACCAGTTTTTCTCAGGTCTTCAAGGTACATGATGTGATGACTTGAAAAAAAAAGAGGTCTGCAGAGACAGTTTGGATAGCTGAGGTAAGGTCTGCTTGCAAAGGCCACAACTGACAAGGCAAGAATTAGACCCTGCTGGCCATCTGTGAAAAAGGAATCATGCTCAATCCTGAAGCAAGGGGGGCTCGCGATCAAAAGAATACTCTAAGCACAACAATTTAGTATCAGAGTAAAAACTTCAGTGGAATGAAAAGAAAACCAGTGGTGGGAAAACCAATAAGATCTGTTCCAGTAACCTATTATTGGCATGATGAGAGCCTGAACTCTGGTGGTAATGGTTAAAAGGCAAAGGGATGAATCACAGAGATTGTGACCGAAGTGTTGAGAGTACTTGCTGACAGATTGAACTACAGAGGTGAAGGAGTTAAAAGTTCCTAAGCCTAGAGAACTGGGGCAAAATGTTGCATCAACCAGAAGAGGCATATTGGGGAAAGAAGTTAATTTTGAGCAGGGAAAATTTAATTTGGTCTTGTGAATGACAAATCTGAGATGAACATTCAAATCCTATATAGCAATTTGAAATAAAACCTGGAGTCTGAGTGAAAAGACAGGCCCGGAGCTATTAATACAAACTTGCCAAACACTGTTTGTATCTTCAGATATAGTAGTATTGATGTAACATATTAAATGTTCAATTTAATGCATGAAAACACTTAAGGTTAAAATGACTGCATAAATGAATCCTATTAAAAGTAGAGCTTGTGGTTGTTGGTTCCCTTGAGTAGGTCCACCCACAAAAAATCCACAAGGGCAGACGCTGTGTAGGCTGCTATGCTACAGTGAAACTTGAATGACTTAGCTTCTAAGATGATCAAATGTAAAACCTGAGGGGTCCTGTAGATCAGGGAAGTGGAAAGAAGAAAAATGAGAGTTCCGAAAGGCAAGGCAACCTTGGAATCTTTTCATTGAGGATGACAAAGAAACTAATCAAAGCATTGGTTTTAACCTACTGTATTAGCACGTGAAACTCTGCTCAATGTTATGTGGCAGCCTGGATGGGAGGGGAGTTTGGGGGAGAATGGATACATGTACACATATGGCTGAGTCCCTTCACTGTTCATCTGAAACTATCATGACACTGTTCATCAGCTATACCCCAATACAAAATAAAAAGTTATAAAAATTAAAGTGTTATAAAAATCCATGGACCTAAAAAAAAAAGCATAGGTTTTATTCCCCTTATGTCATATTATTAGTTCTGCAGTCCAGCTAGTAGATTTTCCAAAAGCACACTCCCCACCTGGTATCTGCAACCTGCTGCTTAGAAGAGGTGGTAAGCCATCTGCCTGATGCCTGCAGGTAAGTGACCCAGCCTTCAGGCTACTCTTAATCTCTGCAAGGAGGACAAAATCTCTCATAACTAAGTGTTCGCTTTCAGAGAGTAAAGCCTCAGTCACTTCAACACAAGTTGGATGTTCTGGCCCTGTGAAGATGGTCAATCTCTGTTAAAGTCATCATGGTTATAAAACAGGCAGTAACCTCAGCACACTTGATCTCAAAATGTGGTCCCTAAGACCTAGCAACATCACTATCAGCCGGGAATTTGTTCAAAAAGTGCAAATTTTCAGGGCTCACCTCCGACATACTGTATAAGAAACTCAGGGATAGAGCCCAGCCATCTGAGTTTTAGGAAGCTCTCTAAAACTGATTCTGCTACTTATTAAATTTTGTGAACCACTGACCTCAAGGGGCCAAATAACTTGAGGAAGTTTCTTTACTAACAGGTCCAAGGAAAGGAAGGAGGCTGGGGAGCCAGAATTTAAGGTCATTTCCCAAAAGACAGGCTCTAGTCAGGTGGAGAGAGCAGGGGCTTCCTCTATGATTCTCCATCATATTAAACCTGTAAATGACCTCAGAACTCACCAAGGCATTGAACTGAGTGGATCAGATAGTGTGCCTCAATGCTTCCTCGTAGAAGTGCCTTATACATTTTGTATTTCTACAATTCTACTGTACAAATGTGATTTAACACACCCTTTCAAATAACCACTGTTTACCATGAACAAATAACAATGCTGAGCAAATGGTAAAGAAACTTGATTTTGTTTGCTCTAGTGCCTTTTTTCTTCTAAAGGACTTAATTTCTTTAAGACAGAGCGTCTTTGAAAATACTGTCGACCTAGGTAAAAGAAAGGATTTACTGGAATTCGTCCTCGGCAGGCTGGTGAATCAGAAGCTGAGCCCAGGATGGAGTACAAGCGTGCACATCCTCAAGGCATGCCCTCTCTTTTCTTTCATCTACGCTCTTCTAAAGCTGCATTCAGAATCAAAAACTTGGGTGGTAGGACAGGGGCAAACCCCAAGTCCAAAATATGAAAAGGGGATAAGAAGGTGACCCAGAAAGCTGAGCAAAATGGAAAACGAAACAAAGAAAGTAAGAGGCATGAGATGAGAACTTTCTAACTAACAAATCATGAGGACCCCAGTCAAGTTAATTATATAAGGCCACCCCCTCCACCCCTGAATACCCTTTTTTCTCTGGAAGAATATCTTGGGCTCTATCACTTTCCTTCAGTTGAAGTTAAGCAGGGCAAGTGTTAAGACATTGCTTTGTAGAGGAAAAGAATACAGCTGCTTTATAGTTGGGATTCTGGTGTAAGGGGCATAACCTGTGGCTTTGATGCTCACCCGTGATTGCGAGGAGTGTAGGATTTTATTTCACATGTTTACTTAACATCTGTGGCCTCATCTAAATTTTGCTCCTATGCTTTGTGGAACATGGGCTTCCCAGGTGGCATTAGTGGTAAAGAACCTGCATGCCAATGCTGGAGACTTAAGAGACTCGGGTTCCATCCCTGGGTCAGCAAGATCCCCTGGAGGAGGGCATGGCAACCCACTCCAGTATTCTTGCCTGGAGAACCCTATGGACAGAGGAGCCTGGCCATCTACAGGCCATGAGGTTGCAAAGAGTTGGACAGGACTGGAGCAATTGAGCACACACATTCTTGATCCATATCTAGAAAGAGAACTGCTAGGCTGGAGAGGATGCACACATACGGAACAAACTGCTTCAGCAATAGCAACCTCACAACTAATCTGAAAAACTTAAAATACACTCATCAATAAAGGTGCCTCTGTAATGAAGATGCTTAGAATAAGCTGTGCTTGGTTTTCGGTTTTCCAGCTGTCTTCTAATACCAGAATGCTCAATAGGAAGACAAGTCCGTATTTCCACCTCTGTAAAATTCTACTTATCAGAATAATTCTAAAAGAGGCTTAGTGATTTCATTCACTAAATACCTAAAGCACTCAGTGTGTGCCTAGCATAAATATGCAATTTAATGAAAACGGCAAAAAAGTCAATGGATGAGAAGATGAAGGGAAAGAGGTTAATTTTTTTTAAGCACTGAAAACAGTTTCCTCACAGAATTGGAAAGGAGTTTCCCGGATCAGCCTTGTTCACACTGCTATGAACACCAGTAGAGACTCGGTGTACACCACGCTCAGCACTGGTATTTACCTCTAGTATATGTCTGGTATCATCTTCAAGTCTCAGTCAGTAAGCACCTTGAGGGCAGGAATGCTTGTAATTTTCATGCTCCTTTGGGCTCAGCACTGTGGCTTGCACTTGGGATCCAGTAACACTGAATAACTTTAGAACTTAACTGGAGGCATGAGGTACACTGAAGACCAAACTGCGGATCTGTCTGGAGGGACTTCCTTGGTAGTCCAGTGGCTAAGACTCCACACTCCCAGTGCAGGGGCCCAGGTTCAATCTCTGGTCAGGGAGATCCCGCAAGCTTCAACTAAGACCCAGTGCAGCCAAATGAATAAATATATTTTTTAAAAAAAAATCAGTTTGGAGTAAAGGGGTAATAAAAAGGTCAATGGTTAGTTAGTTATAAAGCTTTCAAAACATGAATGTGGATTTAAAAAATTGAGCTGAAAAATAAATTTCTGATCCCAGATAATATAATTCCTTCCTCACTATTTTATTCCCGGTGAAGGGTTTTCTGCGGGGTTTTTTCGCCTCTTTTTTTCTTTTGTCCTTCCAGCATCATTCAGGTGTAGAACAAAAGGAAATGAATGGTTTAGTTGCTGCTCTAGTGCTGAAAGCTTGAAAGGTGGTCACTGGAGCAGCCTCCAGTGTCCATCCCCAGTGGCTTTGGCCTTGGTGGCTGTGCAGAGAATTCCGGGCTCCAGTGGCCACTGTAGGGCCAACGCTGGACGCCTGGCTTCTGAGCAAGAGAGATGAAAGGCTTCTTCTAATATAATAACTGACGGCCTCTCGGTGCCGTTTGAACTGTTTACAGACTGAGTTAACGATTACAGGCAATGTGTGTCTTGGCCAGGCGCCCGAATTTGTTACCCACCCATCAGATAGTATCAAAAGAGCCCTTGCATGCCTGACTGGAGCCCTTCCAAATCACCTCACAGGGATGCCGACACAAAAGGAGGAGTGTTCAGAATGTGCTCTCTCTCTCGGGGCCTGAGTAAGAAACTCAGAGTACCGAGCATGAAGCAGGCACTGAGGGCCCGAGCTCCAGGATGGCGCGGGGCTGGGGAAGGGTCAAGGTCAGCTCTGGGGTCAGAAGAACCAGATTCTTTTCGAAGCAGTTCAGGAGGTGTAGGCAGGAGTCTTCACGGCTGACAGCTAGAGGATGATGGGGGTGGGTCACCCAGACCTGGAGCTGAAGCAGAAATCCGCACTGCCACACGTACAGAAACCTGGGGGACGGCAGCCCTGCAAGGCTGGGTTTATTATTGGGGGGTAGCAGACGCAGGAGGGGGGACAGTATGTTGTATTTTCTTTTTCTTTTTTCTGAGAGCAATGTGTAAGTTGAAAAAGAATATCACCTTGAGAATAAGATAGGATGAGAGACTTCAAAAATGATAGTAAATAAACTTCGAAGCTAAAGGTGACCCTCTTCATTAGGGTAACTCCCAAGAGACTGGCATCTGTTTGAACACTGTGAAAATGTTTTTTACACAGATACAAATGAGTTTCAGTATGAGTATTAATCGTGACTTAAATGGGAAACCAGCCAGCTTATGATGGGGAAACAGACCTAGCACCAATAACACCAAAAAAGCTTTCTGGGGTCAGAAAATAGTAAAAGGAACTATTGAGGGAACATTGAGTCTAATTATCTTTGATTATATGCTAACTTATAGACGTCAAAGGAGAAGAGTAGAAACTTTGACTATTTCTTTATTAAGTATCTATTGGCCTCTGAATACATTTGCAAGCAGAGGAAACGGAGACCTATAAGTCTGAATATAAGCCAATGTGTAAGATAGTTGCATATTTACTCCAAAATTATTACTACAAGTCTCTCAAAGGGGAATACCTATTTTCAAACTCTAAGGCAGGGTTAGATTTATGGCTTTTTAATTTCCATACCTGGTCTGATGTCGAGGGAACAGATACTGTATAATATCACAAAATGCTTTCACAAGAAACCCTGGGGACAGTGGATGCAATTCATGCTCCTCTATCCATGTGTGTACAATCATAACGTATGAGATCAGTATTACATGGTGCTTCCTTGAAATCCTTTGCTGCTTCCGTTGGCCGTGGTTGTTTTCTTCTCCCGTCCTAACTTGCTGGTGATGCTGCTGTTACGGAACAGTGAGTAACCCACACTGTGTAGTGGGAGATAGCCCTTCATGTTCAAAGACAGTTCTTCAGACTATCTACTTTGAGGTGGAGATGAACTTGACATTGCTATTTTGATTACAGTGTAGGTCAGGAAACTGACTGATTTTTGAGATTCATTCTAATGTTTTATACTTTCTGCAACAGAAACGAGCATTTACTCACACCGTCCCTTGAGAAGAAACACAAGCGGATGTTGTTGTAGTGTTTCCAACATTCTCTGAACTCCTACCTAGTGAGGGTACCCTTTTCTCCTAGGGAAAGATTAGAGTTCATGTTAAGTTTTAAAATACAAATTTTAATCTTGGTTGCACTGAAACTGTAGGGAAAAAAATGCATCAGGAGTAAGTTTGAGTAAAACTACAAAAATAAAACCTCTCCATTGATGGTGAATTTTATGAAGAAATTCCAGACGATCCCAAAGAATCTAGCCCCAAACACTTTGAGAAAAACAGCCTCAAAAAGGGAACAGAACACGTCTCCAGTCTTTCCCTATACTGGTGGTTAAAAATGACTTGACATCAGTTAGAAGGAAAAAAAAGTAATGCACTGGATATTATACAAATGGAGAGACATCATTAGAAAATTATTAGGGAAACAGAAGAAATCAAGTGAGAAAGAACTTTTCTTTCACAGTTTTTAAATGCAGAAAACGACAGTTGGGCAATCCTCTTCACAGAGTTGTGGCTGAGAGTCTATCTGGAGCATTTACTACCCCCGGCTTAGGGCACTTACTTTGTAAGGGAGATTAATACACAGGAAGTTCAAAGCAGGGCTGCGAAAGGATACAAGAACTTGAGGAAGTGATTCACAGGGAAGGGCAAGGGCCACCTAGATGAATACCCTCGAGGATAACAACAGAAGACCATGGGGCGACAGTTACCGTTCCAGCGACTGGGCCGCTGCTGATACACTGGCTCCACAATGCCAGCTGCATCTTTGAACTTTAGGGCTCTTTAAGGAAATGGCACCTGTTCATCTTCCAAATCCTCTCACCTTCAGGGTTTCGAAATATCTATGGAGGCTCAATGGTTCAGCTCTTTTACAGATATTCTGCCTTATCTAGAGAGCTGAAACTCTGCCATAGGGTTCTCCAAAGTGGGGCCTGGCGCTGAGTAGGCAAGTATATCAAGAGGAAAACAATGTTCCGTATCAGGTTTCCATATAGTAGGTTTGTTTGGACAGATTAACAATATATGGAAAATAGATAAGAAATACTGATTTCCTTCTTCATGAGAATACTACTACAACCTCTTTGCCTTGGTACCTAGCAAAACTGGCAAATATTAAACAGGATGTTATGGTAAGTTCCCTAACTTTAAATATACACATGACTCAATTATTCCAGAGATCTGGACCCATGGTAAGACGCATCCAAACCCACTATCATAGCAATAGCTGTGAAATTATTCCTTATTTCGAGGGACAGTTTATTGCCATGTACCCTTGAACTCCTATAGTCACAGTTCCCTGATAAGCAAATCGACCATGGCAGTGAAATTAGAAAGCCATAAAACACAAAAATCTGAGAAACATCCTTTTGCAAGGAAGATCATGTAACTTAAGTCTTTCATCATAAAGATCAAGTGTTATACTCAAAAAAAAAAAAAAAAAAACAGACTGGTTTTGCAGCTTGAGAAAGAAAAGAAATGTGGTTTCCCTCGCTAAAAGTTTTCTAGATGATACAGGAACTTCTGCTTAGAAATTACGTTCTAAACAACTGCAAAGGGATGACTATAAACATTTCCTCAACCTATTACAATAAAATCCTCCAGGAAGCTGCCTAACCATTAAGGATAGAGAAAACCGCAGATGCTGTGATTTCAGTTCTTTTCTCTCATTTTCTGTATTTTGTAATTTTCTCTAAAATCTAAGCTTTCATTTGATAGGGAGGGAAAAAGGGTCCTTTTCTGATGGGAAGGCACAGCTGTCAGCATGCCATCTGGGATGCTGTCGCCTGTTGATGCAGCCTGCAGAAAGCAGTCTCCAGGTGAACCACGGCAGCAGCACGCTGATGTGTTCAACAAAGCGGTGGGTGTTTGCTGACATCCCCTGAGCACATACAGTGAACCTCGTGCAGCACATGACACGGGAGGGAGCAGACCTGCTCATCGGAATGCCAACTGAGTAAGACCAACGTAATATGGAGGAAACAGAAGTGACAACTTTCCACAGTGAGAAGAGACATTTGATCTGACAGTGGGCACAGATTTTTTTTTTTTAGTGGCTATGAGATGCAAATGAGGGAAAGGAAACAGAAGGACCATCATGTAGGTTAAAATTTTTAAGGAGCAAGACAGCCAATGCAACCTGGGTGAGATGAGGGAGCAAGACTTAGAAACTTAGCTCCCACACACTGAATCTGAGACAAGGCTGAAACAGAGAAGGAGGTCTATTTGTGGAGAGATTAGACCTGATTGTTTGCTGCTAAGTGATATTAACTAAAATCTTAAGTGGAAGAAGGGATTTCAGGAAAGAGAAAGGGGTGGGGGGGGGGGGAGAGTGTACTAAATGTATCCATTCAGATGTGACCATCTTCTCAATATGCAAAATTTCTCAAAGGCCAGGTGATTAATTTGGCTGCAGGGTCTCCAAAGGCAGCTGTTTTCAGACACTGATCCTAGGTTTGCTTAAAGGAAGGAGTTTTCCCTAAAGGACTGAAAATACACAGTCATTTTCAGTGTATCATACAAACACATATATTAGCATAGTAGATTCAGGGTGGTTGTTTTTACATACAGCTAAAGATGATGTTAATTTCAAATAATTTTCTATTAGTGGTTAACAAACACCATCCTCATCTTCAATTTCTGTTGAGTTCCTTTGGTTCTGATGGAAATCTCAATTCTTTTTCCATCTTTACATTTATTTGGTGACATCTAAGCTTAGGGAAAAAAAAAAACCTGTCTATGCAGAGATGCTGAAATTAGGGTGGGGACTAAAAAAGAAAAAAACAACTCAACTGAAAAACTAGAGGGGGAAAAATATATGCGTGTATAAGCAAACTTGACTGTAGAATAAGTATTTTAAAAAATAATTCATTAACTAATTAACTAGAGTTATGAAGAATGTGTCCACTTTACAAAACATACAAACCCCACAAACTCAAAAAATAAAAAAGGATTAGCAGCATTTAAAAAAAAAGAGATAATAATTGATCATTCTACTCAGTTCTCAAAAAGAACTGTCAATCAGGAAACAGGATATTCTGACTAGCACAAGTTCTTGAAGATAGAAGGCACAAAATAAAAGTTTGTGATTTATTCAACCCTCCGAAGACCTGAAGGAAGTCCTTTTAAATTCAATTCATACTAATGAAACCCTTTCATGTTTTTTTTTTTTTAATTTAAATTTTTACAAAATTTACTTCTCTGGGGCTGTGCTGGGTCTTGGTTGCTGCACAGGTTTTTCTCCAGCTGCCGCGAGCGGGGCCGCTCTCCAGCTGTGGTGTGTGGGCTTCGCCTGCAGCGGAGCTCAGGTCCTAGAGCACGTGGGCTCAGTGCTGCAGTTCCTGGCTCTAGGTGTGAGCGCAGCAGTTGTGGTGCACAGGCTTCCTTGCTCCATGGCATGTGGGTATCTTCCCAGACCAGGGATCGAACCTGTCTCCTGCACTGGCAGGTGGATTCTTTACCACTTGAGCCACCAGAGAAATTCTGAAACCTTTTCTCAAATGTGTGGGTACTGGGACTTCCCTGTCAGGGCCCAGGTTCAATCCCTGGTTGGGGAACTAAGATCCTTAAGCCATGGTGCAGCCTAAATAAATGAAATGAAGTCTAATGGTACACTTTCCCATTTAAGTACACTATCCTGAGCATAATTTAGCCTTTATTTAGTATCTTTGATATCTTGTAACACTAGAAGGGTATCATTATGGTCATTTTTAGCATGAAATAATTTACATTCTGATGTACAGGACATTGGATCCCTAGAAAGTATTTATATTATTTCCAGAAGTTCTTATGGTATTTGTTTTTTAGATCTTTTATATCTGATTCATTCTTTTATCTCTAATTCATAAGCAAAGAATAGAAAAAAAACCTAGTTAATTTGGTGTTTATTCTATTTAATGAAAAATTTCCTTTAAAACTCTGGTTCCAAGGTAAAGAATAGAATTGGAAATTAAAAAAAAAAAATCAAAGTATGAGGTATTAAGTTTGCTACCAAGATTGTCAAACTTGAATAACAGGTGTCCAAAATAGAAATCTCTACTGTTCATTTTAAACACATTTTAAAAAATGGAGGCTAGCAGTTCATTCATTCTTAACACACCATATTGCTTAGGATCTCAAGACTTTGTCCAACAGCCTCAATAAATGTATAAAGATATCAAGAGGTAAAGGTCAAAAAAGGAACTAAGAACATCAAACAAGACCGCTGGAACTGACCCAAAACATCACATGCTGGGCTCTCCTTTTTAATGATAATAACAGTGATACTGAGTGTTTATCCATGACTTTATTTCAAAGAGCTTCAAACGCTTTGCAGACATCTCTCACTAATCTTTACTAGGCCTTGAGAAGAAAAGTTTTCCCCAAGAAGTACCTTCAGAGAAGGATGCTTCCCAAAACCAATAGAAGAGAAAACATTTGCCTCTTTCCATCATCCCCCAAACACACTGGCCTCCGGACTCCCACTATGTCACACTGCAATTGAAAGGGATTATAATACCATGCAAGTGTTGAAAGGATAATAATGGTAAGTGAGTTTGTTTCTAAAAGAGTTAGAAGCTATGTGTATTTAATCATAACAGCGAACAGGTAAGTAGAAAAGATGAGAAAACCCATAATTACACTTATCCCATTATTTACCTATTTGTGGGGGAGGTTTCAAATTGGTAAAGTTACAGGATGGAATACAGATTTTCCATACTGCATAATATTAGTCCCTGAGATGGCTCAATGATGATCTTTACCTGAAAATGATTTCCAGACCACAAGTACTTGACAGTTGCTACGTCTGAAACTGCTTACTCTCATTTTGATCCAGTACTTCTCAGATGGGGGGCTGGGAGTCACAGGGACTTGTGGGATAACTTCCAAGCAGGCTATAGAACCTCATCTGCTGAGCTTCAGAGACCTGCATGTTGAGACCAGCACAGCGCACGTATGAAGATCTGGGTGAATTGGTTCCCTTGATAATCTGAACTCCTTTTCTTCCAGCCCTTGGGAAACTGCTACAAAGCTGGACAGCTGAACCTCCAGCAATCTGAGCAGCCGTTCCAGGGTAGCAGTCATTAAAACAATACTCTAAAAAGTTCAAAAATGAAAATGTAAAAGTGATGTGTAATACGGTTCTAGGATCCTCTGACTCTGAGAAGTAAAAATGTAAGACAGTAGCTGCTGTACGCCGTGTCCGTGATTATCACCTCACTGACCACGGGATGGTAATGGGCTTAGCAGTGTGCAAAGGTCCAGGGAGGACACGTGATTCACCAGGGCACAAGGAAGGCAGTTACAGAACTTCGGTTCCCACCCTAGAACCTCCACATTATCAGTCACTCTCTAAGTCACCATGGCTATCTGTTACTATTATGGTTAATTTAATCAGCTCTTTGGCCCACAAAATTTTTAATCTAAAGCTTAGTCTTCTTAGCTGCATAAAAAACACAAATGGTCTTGCTTAGTTACTTCGGGATAATGCCAATTGAATTCAAACAGGTCAAATGAGCCCAAATCAATAACCCTCAAACTTAATATTTCTTACAGTAATTAGGTAAATAAGAAATAGTTCACGTCAAATTACTATTGATAATAGTACCTTACATTTGCAATCTTCAAAGACAATTCTCATATATTATTTCATTTCAAGTAGGCAGGCTATTTATTACTATTATCCCCATTTTACTCATGAAGACACAGACTCAAAGAGGTTAAGCAAGTTTCCTTAAGGTCACAAAGCTTAGAAGGACCAGAGCTGAGACTGAACACAGGATTACTGAGAGCCCTTTTCACTCTAGGATGCTGCCACTCATTTTAGAATGTACTTTATGCCTTATTATCATATTATATCATCATATGTGGATACTGTGCAAAGAGCACTATTTGGTGGGCATAATTAACTTCAATTACCTGATTGGTGATAGAAATTATGCACTTAGGCCAGAAGGTCTCCAGTTATACATAAAGTTAGAAGATAATGAAGTAACTCTACCCTAAGGGAACCCAAGAAATGCTCTGATAATTCAAAAGGAAAAAAGTCCTCATCAAGGGAGTTGGATTGCTTCCACAACAACTGCCTAATCAGGGAGCATTCAACAGGTGGCCCACGGGGTAATTTACATTTCTGGGAAAAAGAAAAAGCAGCAGGGACAATGGCGACTCCTCACTCCTGGAAATGCTGCCTGGCGTTCTGACTTCAGAGACACGCGCCTGCTACCTTTCGGGTAGATCATACCTTCCTTCATGCTTACTAGGTGTATAACTGCACAAGAGAACTTCCAAATGATAAATTACCAAGTGATTCATCATCATTAATCAACCCTCACAAAAATCTTGAAAACCAAGTGGACCAGGGAGTTACATCTCCTCCATTTGTAACAGTAACCACTGAATGCTGTGCAAAGACTACCTTAGAGGTCAGTGGGAGAACTAGCGTTAGTCTTCCTGAACCGGAACATCCAAGTCCCAAGTTGGGGTGCATGCACCCACTGTTTGGGTGTCAGCTACTGTAGTTTCTGGGTAGAGGTTGGCAACAGGAGAAAATCAGAACTTCTGGCAGCATTTACAAGGCAGGTGCAGTCATAAAGAACTTGACTTTTGATTCCATTGTCTCTGCCAGGACAGGTGCTTTGGTAGACGTATGGAATCCTGCCAGACAGGCTCCAATTCAAACATCCCTTTAGAAAACAAAACAATAAAAATGGAAACAAAACACCAAATCCTGTTCCATACCTTGAAGACTGATACTGCCTGAAAAATGGCATTTTCTATAATAACATTAATGTGGTTCAATCATACATCAACTCGGGAAGAAATGACATGACGAAAATGAAGGGTCTGCTGCAGGTTGGGTGCTTCCCTTATATTTCAAGTTATTTCTGTATATAAGCTAAAGGGACACACATTTCAGTGAATTTTCTCCATATATTCTTAGTGTTTAAAAAACCTCAAACCAACATAGTGTGAACCCTATATAAACCATGGACTGCAGGTGACACCGATGTGTGGGTTCATCGACTGTGAGAAACGTGCCGCTCTCACGGAGGATGCTGATAATGGAGGAGGCTCTGCGAGCATGGAAAGCAGGGGTGTATGGTTGATAGACACCTTCCTCTCAGTTTCGCTGTGACCTAAAACTCCTGGGCCGTGCCGTGCTTAGCTGCTCAGTCATGTCTGACTCTTCGCAACCCCATGGACTGTAGCCCACCAGGCTCTTCTGGAATCGTGAAGTGGGTGGTCATGCCCTCCTCCAGGGGATCTTCCCAACCCAGTGATTGAACCCAGGTCTCCTGCATTGTAGATGGATTCTTTAGGCCTGAGCCACCAGAGAAGACCAAACCTAAAGCTCCTAATTAAATAAAGTCTTGGGACCTCCTGGTGGTCCACTAGCTGGGACTCCACGCTCCCAGCGTGGCAGGTGCTAGAGTTCAATCCCTGGTCGTTCACATACTGCAACTCAAGATCCCATGTGCTGCAGCCAAATACATAAGCATTTAAAAAAGTCTTACAACAATCAAAAATAAGTAAATGAAATAAAACCCCTCAAAATTACAATCTAATATCTGCATAGGAGTAACACAGGCAAGTTAGCACTACCGAGTAGAATAAAAACCTTTGGTAAATCCTGCTTACCCCACCCATTCTGACTGAGTTTCCTAGTACTATAAACTAGTGTACTTAAAGTTTTGTGAGAATGGTCAGTTAATGAGTCCATCAAAGAGGCTGTATTTCTCTCTTAAAAAAAAAAAAGAAAGAAAACTATAGCATGTTAGTTCAGAACAGAGTAAAATATAAAGAACTGTTTCTGATGGCAAGGACAGATAACTGACATTTTTAGCAGGTCTGTCTTCAGGGCAAGCCTTTGTGATCGATGATGTAGGCTCCTAACCACGAGGAGGCCACAAGAAGGCCCCAAGGAGGAATGCCCAGAGAACCCTGTGGGGGCACTGTAGCTGCCACTACTGAAACTGAGAGCATTTTTGGTGTTCCTGGAATTCTATTTCCAACCACTACTTTGTGGTTGCAAGGAAGGAATAGAAAGAGATTGGAAATCTTCTAGAGCAATATTCTTTTCTGTTCATATCCACAGAGCCAAGAGTAAAATAACAAGAATGTACTTTACCCAGGGCATAATTCTGCCTAAATCTGCTTGATCCACCACTTTATTTTTCCTAATTCTTGTTTTTGTTGTTGTTAGAAGAAAAGTTAAGATAATCTGCAAATGGGTTCCAGAAAAACTGGAAAAAATTCGTGGATTCGAGAGAAGGATATTTAAGGAGCCATAATCTGAGAACAATACCCTGTAAATGTCCCTAAGCGCAAGAACCAAAATATCAAGTGAATCATTGTTCTTACCCAGAAAATAATTTCTTAAAGTTACAGTCTTAATTTTCCCTAAATGATAAATTCTCCCTAGTCAGGCCCCAGAGATGAGACTACGAAGCTGGTGCTTAACATGGTCGTGCCTTTTTACGCCTGACTCAACCCAACAGTTTAAGTTCCTCCTTCATTTACCTGCCAAGACCTGAGTTCAGGCCCTGGGGTGCTGAGGGTTTCCTTTGTGGGAGAAAATGACATCATCAACACCTCGGAGGCAGTGGGGGAATGCAGGGAATGCGGCTCCCAACACTGGTGATATCATCAACCGTCCTGGGAGAAGTTAAGAGTTGAAGTACTGAAGGTTAAAAAAGAGGGGGTTTTGTTTCGAGTTTATCAGTAGTTTCTGATGTTCCCTAATACCAGATTTTAAAAGGGTAGGTGGAATAAAGGTACCTTTCCCCTTGCTAAGAACGTCAAAAACCAAACATACAGGAGTTAAGTCCTGACAGAGCTGCTCAGCTCATTTGTATCTTACCGGGGTACCTTACATCCAACCAAGGGAAAACAGAGCCTCGGTTATATTAGGCTCTCTCCCAGCCCTTAAATGAGTATATTCTTTGGGAAACTTGCTAATGTTGCAAGTTTGCATTCAAAATAAACTCTAGGCACTCACATAATCCCCCAGTCTCCTCCAAACTTTCTTTGATGTCCAACAACTAAGGACAAGAATCTTTGATTAGAAAACAATTTCTTTGGTTGGAAGAAAATTCTTTGCAGGGCGTGAACAGCAGGAGAAAGAAAAGATTTTTCTGAAGTGCAAACTAGTTGGAAACCCCCTGGGGAAAGAATCTGATTCCGTCTTTGAGAGGAACGGGCCTGCCTGTACAAGCCGCCTCCGCTGCTGGCCTCTGAGAAGGCGCTTTTGTGTCTACTGTAGGGCCCTCAGCAACAGCACGGCAGCCCTTCTCTTTATTTTTGCCAGCGGAAGTTTTCCAACTCTGGGGACACACAATGCAGAAAGTCACGGTTTAATAACAAGGCACAGTTACTAATCAGATGGCCCCACTTCCACTCCTTCCAAATGCCTCCATATGCTCACACACTAACGCTCTAACCCCCAACTCCACACAGGAACACCCATCAGCTATTCTGAAATTAGTCTAACTAGTCAGCTTACTTATAATAATTCAACTTTACAAATTATTTTAGGAGCAGGTTCATAATCTTCCTTTTACTACCATGGTTCTGGGCTCTCTCTGGCCTTTTCAAGCCTTTCCAAAGGTTTGGTCACATTCACTTAGACATAAGCCAGTCATTGATGTCAGTGTGGTTTGGTCACTGGGAGAGCCTTGATGAAAGATTTAGAATAGGGGTCCTCAATCTACTACACGTATTTTAAAACTCCCCCCCAAAACATCCTTTCTCTGTGTGTTAACTGAGTGCAAACACAGGATACGGCCGAAGGACTAAAGTGCAACTGAGCCTAGACCTTAGTTTGGCTGCTAATTGGTTGTGTGACTCTAAGGAATTTGGTCAGAATTTTTGGGGACCAAAAAAATCTGTGACCACCTACCAAATAAATCTTATCTCAAGGGGAAAAAAATAAGCAAATTACATGCCCTTTTGTTTAATAAGTCTACTTCTGAAATAAGTATAACCTCTAAATGTCTAGAGCTAGAAAGAAACTTAAAGGTTATTTACTTACCCCACCAACCCTAACCCAACAGATGAAAGGTTAAATGACTTGCCTTTATCTTTTAAATGGTCACAAGGCACCTGTGAACCTATGTCCTAAGGGAGACAACTAAATTTCAAATAATCTCTGACAACAATAAAAATATATGATGTATACAATACAGTTTACTAAGTTCACAGTAGAGAATAACCTAATGTTTTTGTCATAGCAGACAGGTAAATTACACTAAAACCAAGAGAATGAGAATAACAGTTAATATTGACTAAAGTCAATGATGATAATAAAAGCCTTGGTATTAAAGGCTTTTTTCTAAGTTTTCTAAATATAGATGATATTCAAATATTTTTCCTCCAATTAATTTTAAAAATATATCTCACCTTCTATATAGTCCTAGTGTTTATTTTTTCTTTTGTGCAGTTTATGAAGATTTAAAATGAGCCAATGAGATCATCAATTCAAACAGAATTCCCAATGTGTTGAACTCTGTTTAAAGCTAAAATTTTTTATTTAATTTTACTACAATTTAACAGAAACTTCTCATTTTAGAAAGCCAGTTTGCGATTTGAAAAGAAAGCCATTGTGTTTAGTTATTTGGACCTCTAAAGAAAATGTTACTGATGAGTATTATACATACAGGAATATTTATACAGGCAATATTATAACCTATACTTAACTGATAAAAGTGAAAATTAGAAGGTATGACTGTTTGGGCTGTAACTGTCCTCTAGATTTCAACTACTTGAAGTTGCCTGGATTAAAATTTTACGTTTTTTGTTTACTTTTTCTTCAATCATAGAGGACCTCGAGACAGAATCACCACAGTCATTTGAATGCCTCCTGAGAAGATGAAAACTGGCACTATCATGGCATTTATGCCTGCACTTCTTGTTTGGCGTTCATCACACACTGCTTTCCACTGTTAAAGCTGTATCTCCTCAGTCGGTCTAGGCAAGGGGGCTGGCCTTGGTATTCCCATAGGACCTGCCACAGAGTATGGCAGGGAAGACCCCACAGTCGAGACCCCAAGTATAAAACATGGAGAGACTCCAGAGCAGTCCCCACTCTCAATAAGGATCTTGGCCTGGAGTTCATAAAGAGCCTCTGTTGCTTTGAAAACACAACCCAGGGCAAAAGGCCGCCTGGTGCAGTGACTCCCTGGCATAACTCCCTGTATGCACAGACACGGGTAAAGTAATGCTGAGGTGCAGCAAGGGATTTTTCTGTCCACTTGTTTTTAAGTATGCCTTCGAGTTGACTAGGGATCAAAGACGAAAGAGACCCTACGGCGCTCCATAATATCTTCTTAATGGAATGTTCAGGGAGAAAATCTCTGCCAACATCTGCTTTTTAATCTTCCCACAATGACCCAAAGAAGTTTAAAATACATAAATAAGGTGTGCTAAAAATGCTGGCCAGTAAGATATGGCAGTAGATTGGCAGTCCTTTGACTGGCAAAGCACTAATCTGAGTTTATTTCTTCCTCTGTAAAATGAAATGATTGCATTAGGTTTTTTTCTAACTTGAAATCTGATGATTATATTTTAATTTCAAATGGGGGCTATTCCTCTGCCCTCCCACCCAGAACTGTATTTTATCCCAGGTAAGGAAAACTGAATAGGAACTAATTTCAGTAAAAGGCCAATAAAGTCCTTCACAAAATTTAAAAAGAATTTGGCCACAAGATTTTTAAAGTTAGATTAGCCAATATGATTCTAAGCAGAAGATATAACAGCGAAAGAACTCAAAACTGGAAGCATGTGAAAGATTTCTTTTTAAGAATGGATAACTTGTAATACTGTAGAAAGCAGGAGAAAAAAGAATGGAAATCTATGATCATTTTTTAGGAAACAGCAAGATTAGTAGGCATAAAACATAAGGTCTTCAGTCTTCTCCAAATTATTTTACAGAAATAAAGCAACAGAGTTTCTCAATTATCAATTATCATCAGTTAGTTATGCATAATAGTACCCTTTTGATATATTAGCATGCACAAAATTGATAGGTAATGGTAACTGACTATGCTATTTAAAATGACAGTAATATATGGTTGATTTCCATCATAATAGAAGTGCTCTAGATTTTTAAAAAACAAACAGGGGTCTTGAAGATAGTTATATTGCCATCCCAAAGAAAGATCACTGCTTCAGATTCAGGATCATAATATCTAAATAAGATAATTTCCTATCTCCAGGAAAAATGTGAGACTTTGTGTTTACCATTTTAAAAACCCTAATTTAAATCACTTTGATTATTTTGGTGTTTCTGAATTTGAAATTAAATACAAACTCTAATACATTAAATATATTTAAAAATATCAAAAGAAAATGAACTGTAATGTTTAGAAGCCAGATAAAAAGAAGAGTATGTAAAGTAGCTTATCTGTTATTTAAAAACAAACATGCAAGAAATAATGAATGTTTTTTAAAGAGATTCAAAGTTTTCCGTTATAGCAAACAGAAACTGAAGGGCCCAAGGCCTCCTACCTCAGGAAAAGCAATGGGGCTTAAAGGACAGAAGACAAACAGGTGTGGAAAAGTCACCAAAGTTGGCTGGTTTTACAGCCTCTGTTCTCTGACTTCAGGGACCAAACAGGCACCCAGGGCCACAACTGTTCTGCTTATATCAAAACAAATTAGTAAGATATCTTTTATTCTTATGTGTCTTTGAGTGAAACCACCATGATGAAGGGTTGTAAGGAAATGGCACCCCACTCCAGCACTCTTGCCTGGAAATTCCCACAGACCGGGGGGAGCCTGGCAGGCTACAGTCCATGGGGTCGCAAAGAGTCGGACCTGACTGAAGGGACTTAGCACACACATACACACACACACAGGCATTTCTTGATGCAGTTTCACTTAATATTTGGAGAGCACAATTCCTTAACTACACACAAGCAGTCTTTGTCAGATACCAATTTTTGTATCTAAGGTCATCTTAGGTCAGGCCAACCTTCTTATAACTGCACCGTAATACTGTTGTCTGTCTGACTTCTATTAATGTAGACAAAGACTTTTCAAATTAACTAAACTCAAGGTAAGTTAGTTTTGAGAATTTGGTTTCATTTCTGAAATAACTGGGATTATTCTAGGATAACAGCTCTTGACCTAGAATCTTTAGATTCTTACATGTGTCTCAGAGATTCTCTCCACTGGGATTTTATGCAAAATTGTACATTAAGTACATATGGTCAATAACTTCCATCACATTTTCAAAGGGGCCAGTGACCCCCCCCCAAAAAAAAGATTGAAAGCCACTGTGTTAGGGTATCTCAGGATCAGAATTGGGATTCACAAGCCCCAAGGACTAAGAAGGTAAGGTCCTTCGGATGCATGCTAATATCTTATAATTGGGTTTCCCAGGTGGTTCAGTGGTAAAGAATCTGCCTGCTAATGCAGAAGACATGGGTTCAAGATCCTTGGGTTGGGAAGATGCCCTGGAGGAGGAAATAATAGCCCACTCCAGTATTCTTCTTGCCTGGAAAATTCCATGGACAGAGGAGCCTGGTGGGCTACACCCCAGGGGGGTCACAAAGAATCAGACATGACTGAGCACAGCACACATGCACACACCATCTTATAATCACAGATTTTACATCAGTACCCCAAGACATTTTTCTTGGAAAATGACAATTTCCTAAAAAGTAGGGATTGGGCTAGTTATTAAAACTAAGTAAGCGCTGTGTAAAGGATATTGATTATACCAAACAAATCGTTTAAAGTCATGTTTACAGTTTGAAAATGACCATCAAGGAGACAGTATGCTGTCAGTGATAAGTCAGAGAGAGAACAGAGTGCAGCATGCTCTATCAAGCCCAAAGCACTCACAATAATCGACTTCAAAAAATGTACTTAAAAAATGTGATGAGATAAATAAGTCTGTTTCATCCTAGAGTGATCTCTGACCAATCACAGCCACTCGGCACCACCATAATGTTCCTTATATTCATTCAATAAATATTTATTGAGTTACTCCTATGGGAAAAGCACCAAGTACACTAAAGCCCTGTTCCCCAAAACACAGCTCTGAACTGAGAGATGAAAGCCCTGCTTTCACAGAGCTCACAGCCTCCTGAGGGGAGACAGCATAAAAGTGTGCCACACTGCAGGAAGTTTACAAAGCAAAGCAAAGCAGGGGCGGAGAAGAGGAGCCCTGGGGGAACAGGAAGACTCCCTCAGAACAGGCCCAGGAAGGCCTCACCAAGAAGGTGTATTTGACACTTGGGGCGGACATTTGAGGGACTAAGAGAAGAAAGTGTTTGGGATGTAAGTGGGATGAGGAAGTGGAAAGGCCCTGAGGTGGGAGCAGGCCTGGCTTAGCTGAAGGACAACAAGGTCACAGCGACTGGAGCAGAGTGAGGGGTGAGGAGGCAAGAGGTGCAGGTGCCAGGCCAGATCCTGCAGGCCCTCAACAGCTCATTGTAAAAACTCTGGCTCCAACTCCAACAATTCTCAATGAAACAATGAATGCAGGTCACAGAGTCAGCTCAGAGGGCTTCTGAGACATAAAGTTGGCACCCTGCTTCACCAATAGCTGAATCACCAAATCGAGCAACACAGGTCCCAATAGAGGATACTGGGACCATATCCCACATCTCAACCATTGACAGAATTTTAGCTTTTGAGGATTTCCCTGAGAAAAGCACATCCTTGGATAACTTAAAAAGTGGACTATTCATCTATCTCCTGCAAAGTACACAGGGTCCATTTAGTTCTGTGTGACTTTGTTCTAAGATAATTAACTTGCTTTCTCTGTCATTAAGTTTCCTTTTCTACAAAATGGAGTATCACCTGTATTTGGTTTGCAAGTATTTGTCAATCATTTTAAGCTCCTTGGAAGAAAATCACTACAGAAATTTGATGGAATATCATCATACACTTCTCTAACAACAATACCCTGCTATCAATTCTGGTTCCTGACAGAACATTTATAATAGTACATTGCTCATTTATAACACCTTTTCCTCTGTTGGAGAAGGAAATGGCAACCCACTCCAGTGTTCTTGCCTGGAGAATCCCAGGGACGGGCGAGCCTGGTGGGCTGCCATCTGTGGGGTTGCACAGAGTTGGGCACGACTGAAGCGACTTAGCAGCAGCAGCAGCAGCAAGGGAGAGGGGGAAGCACATAAAAGTTCCAATAAATACTTCTCAGTGGATAAAATGTAAAGGCTTTTTTTTATTGAAAACAAAAACAAAACCTTGAGCCTCAGGGATATCTTTAAAACTGTGTAAAAAGTTAACTATGACTAATTTGTAGATAAAGAAAATTACAACACACACACACACACCGTTTACCACAAAAACCAAGGAAATGCCTACCCCTGGAATCAGCTCAAAGGACACTAAATAGCCTGATAGGGGCAATAACCAAGGGCACAGCTCATTCATTGCTTCCTACAACCAGACAGATTAATGAATTTGAACTTACAACAATTCTGCGGGATTTCCACATGAAGTACAGAATGATTATTTATACAAATCTGTCTGATGGGTATTTTTACATGAGATATCTCCTTAACCTGAAAAACTATCAATAAAAATATCTGCAGCTTCCTTCTCTCTTCCGGGTGCCACGCTTCTGACAACAAAGCCAAGTCAAGCTGGGATCCCAGGAGGCAAGCACCTCAGCCTGCTTGTGTGCACAGAGGGTTTACATCCGATGGTATACTTCTGACTACATTCCAAAGTCAACTATAAATTAACTGAATTTTCTGCACCCCCCACTAACATAAATAACTGAGAGTTGACTGTACTTCAAATAGTTATACTTCTTTTAAAGGCTGGCCTCAAAGCTACAAAATCTTTGAAATCTCTGCTTCCAAGAAGCTCTGACTTGAGCAATGACAGTTGGATGCATGCTACGTCAAAGTTTATTATTTCATGTTCCTATGTGAGATAACTTACTGTTATAAAATGAAGAGAAAGGTAATGATAATTGTTACACTAAAACAGATATACCAATAACATTCTGATTTACAAATGTCTTTGTAAATTAAGCACAAATGAAGAGAAATAGAAGAAATACATACAGTTTGGATTAACTGCAGAGAACAGTACTCATCATCTGCATTCTCTTCTGTTCTGGAAATAAATTCATCATTTATATAAGGCCTACCCTGGTGTTCATCTGCAGCATTTTAGATGTACAAAATTTTAGAGTGAGGAAAGCATGAGCTCTGGGGTTCAAGCTCCAGCTGTGCCACTTACTTTTAGACTTTGGCAAATAGCTTGAGACTCACTTTGATCCTCCGTTTCTTTACCTATAATATGTGAAAATAAAAGTACTGTATGTCTACTGTATGATATCACTTATATGTGGAATCTAAAAAATACAACAACTAGTGAATATAACAACAACAAAAAAAGAAGCAGACTCACAGAGAACGAACTAGTGGCTCTCCCAGTGGGGGCAGGGAGGAGGAGCGGCAATACAGGGCTGAAGAGTAGGAGGTACCAGTATTACGTATAAAATAAGCTACAAGGACATATTGTACAACACAGGGAATATAGCCAATATTTTATAATAACTATAAATGGAGTCATACCTTCAATAATTGTGAATCACTATATTGTATATTCGTAACTTATATGCTGTCCAGTGTGCGCTTAGTCGTGTCTGACTCTTGCAACCCCATAGACTGTAGCCTGCCAGGCTCCTCTGTTCATGGGGTTCTTCAGGCCAGAATACTGGGGTGGGTTGCCATTTCCTTCTCTAGGGCATCTTCCCGACCCAGGAATCGAACCCGGGTCTCCTGCATTGCAGGTAGACTCTTTACCGACTGAGCTACGAGGGAAGCCCTGTGACTTATATAATATTGTACATTAACTCTACTTCAGTTAAAAACACAATTAAAAAACATCTGCCCTAGTCTTAAAAAAAAAAAAGGACTGTATTTCTCTCTTGAAGGTATAATGAAGATTCAGTGAGCTAATACATGTAAAGTGCATGGCACGTTACAGTTCAGTTATGCAGACGCAAATCTAAAGCCTAGAAAGGTAAAAAACTATCTTGTCACCCACCCAACTACTTAGTGGCAGGATTGGAGCTAAAAGTCAAGTCCCTTTAGTTATAGTTTAATCACTTTGTCAACTGCAAGTTTGCTATACAGCATTGTCTCTCTGGCTTTGGCCAAAACTTAAACTATGAAGTTTCCTCTTCCTCCCCAAAACGTTCACTTCAGGCCCTGACTATAAATAAAGCGAGAATGCAAAGATAGGATAACTATGTGTTGACTAATAGGTAAATGGAGGGGCAAGCAGAGACACCACGCAAGGGGGAATTTGTGCAGGAGGTGTTCACTGCTGCTGGCCAAATGCTGCACTACCACAGCTTCCAATGTAGGTCTGAAGCCTCAGGGCAGCACATTCTAATCTTGATCATAACTTTAACCTGGAGTCTAAGAAAATCCAGGACAACCAGCTGAGCAGGAAGAATGTGATGGTGAAAGAATCAGTGACCTCTCCTGCACTACACTAAGATCCTCCTGGGCTTCTGCTTTGAGGAGAAGGAAAATGAATTGTGGGGTGTCCCTCTAAGTCACGTTTATTAATAAAGAGCAAGAATGGAGAAAGAAAACAGGACTGTAATCATTTTTAGAAGTGGTAGCAACAATATCACTAAGAAATAATATAAACAAATGTTGATAAGAGGTTAACAAACCAGAAAGCTGGACAATGGGACAGCGCGTAAGCTCCAGCTCATTTTCCTTCTACAGTTGTATAAACCAGGAGAAAAAAAGAGTATATTCGAAAGAATGGTCGAAACAATAACAATAATAGTGTAATCACTCCCAGTGTCTTTATCACACTGCCAAGTAATTAGTTTCCTTGACATGAATTTGTGTGTGTGTGTGTCCCCCACATTCTGCTTTTTCTTTGAGATATAATTGATATATAACACTGTATTATTTTCAGGTGTATAATAAGATTTGACATACATATATATTGTGAAATGATCCCCACAATAAGTTTAGTTAACATCCATCATTACTTGTAATTATAAAAAAAATATTTTTTTGGACCTGGATTTTTGATGGCTAGTTAGGGAAATACTGAGATGGAAGAGTGGTAGAAGGTTATCCTAAATATAAACATTAAATGGGAAACAGATTTAAAAAGGAGCAGGAAATCAGAAAAGAGGGAGAGACACGATTTTGGCAAATATAGAGGAAAGCTAAGAAGTAGACACTTTAAAGACAATGGCAAACCCGCACAGGGATTTGAAATAATACGGTTGTGCAGAGAAGCAGCTCTTGGGCCAAATAGGAAGGAAAACAATATAATTTGGTCAAGACTCAGATGGGAGTTTTCAAACGGACAAGAGACGATTTGAGAAATGAAAGAAATATGGCAAGGCAACATTTCCTCTTTTATTTTGACTTTCTTATAGTACTTTAAAGAGAATATTATCATTTAAGACTCTGAACATATACTGTACAATGGATATAACTCTTGGTAAAGAGAAAACTGAGGAATAAGAATCAGGACAAAAATTCACCAAGACCTGGTCTTGTATATATAGTCATCAGATGAAGCTGAGACAGACAAAATAATTTTAGGAAAAAGTTCTGTGGTCTATTTTATTATTAAACAGAATAATAATATCTGGGGCACGCTGTCACAGATGTTTCTCTTTGTTTAAGGAAAATCCAAATTGTAATACAAATGAAAATCCAGTTAGTTTGGTCCTTATGAAATAGTACATACACTGAAACAACTGAACAAAATGTAAAGACATGTCAGATATTAGGAAACTTCTGGAAATTACAGAAACCACAATAACGCAGTCATCATTATTTTTTTAAATCATTGTCCTCATAATTTCACATTTCCCAATGCATTGCATGCCCAATTTTACAAAGCCTTAACTGTATCTTTGAAGATAATCAAGCTTAACAGGCAGCTAGAATAATTCATAGGTAGAAGGATATATAGAATTATCCAAAATTCTGCAACGCCAACAGAGAAAACTGTCTTTGGATTTGTGACACCAGGGGACAGATATCCACCAAGAAAGCTAAAGTGCAGCAAAGCACAGCTCTAGGACATTTAAACAGAACTTGAGCTGAGTGGAAGGCTTGGTTAACCACAGTTGAGTAAACCTGTGTTGCAGTGTAATCTGATAAGGAACAAACAGCATGGATTCTAGAAGTGTACACCATGTGTCCCTAACACGCTAGACTTCTTTGAAAGAGTTAATCAAATAGTGGATAAAAAAGAACTGATGCATCTCATTCAAAAGTTTTTAAGTCTCTCATTAGAGATTATTAAGAAAATTTAGTAATTATTGTGGATTAAAACTTGATTAATAGACAATAAACCAGGACCAATACTGAAAATCTCCAAAGATTAATACTAAGCTAGTATACAAGTTTATTATTGACCCTGACATAGAAGAAGCTTGCACGGAGAGAAAAGGCGAAGAAAAGACTGAAAATTGCCAATGATGCCAACTATCTACTGGAAAGCCTGGAAAGGTCCTGCTAAATAACAATGAAATTCGTTCTTCACAAAGTGAAGGAGCAATACTTAAAGGACAATGGTAGACTCAAAGTTAATATGTGGAAAAAAAGGATTAAGCAACACTTACCAGTATGAGAAAAAGGGCAAAATAGGAGAAGACATGATAAAGATTGACAAAGTAATAAATCGCAAAGAGAATGCCAGCTGATATCTCTTACATACCTTTTCCTTTATGAATATACAGAAACTTTACGTAGAGATGTATTATAATAGAAGACAAAAAATTTAAAATAAAAGAGGACACTATTTAACGCAGCATATAATTAACCCATTGAACATGCTGCCACAGGATATTAATAAGGCACAAAGTTTAGTACAGCTTCCAACGCCTCAGAGCTACCAGAATATGATTCCATCCTGAAATTACTTAGGGCAAGAAATGAAAATGGAGTACATACCTCATGCTTCAGGGTATTAACCAGGCAAAGTCAGGAAGGAAGTTTGTATTCAAAATGATTTATGGTTTCAACGTTTAGATATTCCTAAGTCTGTTCTAAAGTTCAAATTAAATAGACTCTTTTCCAAAAATTCTTACACTATTTTTTCCAGATATATTCTTTTTGCCTGTCTATTTATCTAAATAGCAGAGCCTTCCTTTTCACCCAATTCTTCTTCCACTTCACTTATCCCAGCTTCAAAACATTGCCCAAGAAGTGATCGTGAAAAGCCACTAAGATATACATAAAACTCTGTGTTGGGCAAAGAGAGTTCTATAATTTGTTAAATTTTCTCAGCTTTTCCCTTTGGGTGGACCAAAATTTAAATTTATACTATATTTTGGTTCTGTTCATATCACGCAATAAAAATCTGAGCTTGATTTAACAACATTTTCACCTGTGACCGAGAGCTACAGCAAGAAATGTCCTTTGATAAAATGAATTTTAATCAATAAGTAATATAATTTTATAGAATAAGATACTAAAATGCCGCATTAAAAAGGCAGAGCCCTCCAGGCTCTACATTTGGAGGGTGGGGGTAGGGGGTATGAGCAATTCATCTATGAAATGCTATGGCCTCAGTCAGTTCATAAATTAAACACATATAGAGCAGGCTATGAATGAGTTATAGGCAAAATTCACAACTGCAAAGCCTAAGAAACTGTCTGAAAAACTCCGTGGGTCAATAAAACACAGATGTTAAATTTAAAATTTTTGAAAATAATAAAATTAAGTGTAGACAAGTCTAAAGTGGTCAGGAGGCAGGTTTACAGCTTGTGTCCATTTTGTAATCCAATCCTCTCCATTTGGGGCTTAGCAATAGGGGGCCACACATGGTATAAGGCCAACCGTAGCATTCAAGCTTGACTGATTTTTAAAAGTGACACAGTGATCAAATACGCTCCAAAGGCATTCTAGAACATCAGGGTGCTGCTGACCATCAAAATCAACCTTAGTGCTCACCTCAAATCTAAAACCGGATATAAGTACACTCCTTGAGTTAATTAAATACAAGCCCATATATTTCATCTATTAAAAAAAAAAAGTGTCCAGAATATATCACTTGCAAAGAAAGGTCTTATTATGTAATATAGTGTAATACCAGAGTTAAAAATAGCAGATGATCTTATAAAATACAGCATTTACGTTTCTTCTAGAGTATAAACTCAGAATTTGCTTTAGAATGTCAATAAATAACATGTTTAACAAGATGAAACAAATAGAAAGCCAGGCAGCAGAGCCCTTCTGTGGAATTCGATTTGGAAGACAAAACAAGGAAGGTATATTTCAAACAGATGGAAAGTGAAAAATAATAAAAGTCATCCTTACCTGCATTAATTTTCCTTCTGCTGGAGTTATTTCAGCAACACCAGCAAACACGCCTTCCAAAGTGAGATTCAGTTTTCCTGTGGGGTCCATTTTCAAGGGGATCACTCTGATAATAGCCTTCTGCTCAGCTGATCTTTCAGACTCCACCGCTGCTGCCAGTACCAGTCCCGTGCGTCCAAAGCCTGCCTGCAGGGTAGCCATCAGCAGCCAGGGCCAGAGGGCAGCCAGCTGTAGCTGGTGGCCACCACTCATGCTACCAGCTGCAGCGATGCACTTCGGCCATACATACTGCTTCCAGTAGCTAAGACCAAACGCAGGTTCTCAAATCCAGACAAATGGAGGAAAAGAAACTTCTGCGTCCGTTTCAGAAAGCCGAGTCGTAGTTTTGGCCCTTCCTTTCTCTAAAGTATATTCCCAAGGACAGGTGGTATTCCTGCTCAAGCAGGCAAGAAGGTTATTGTCAGCCTACTTCTGCTTCAGGTATGTCATTTTCTCCCATCTTCACTACGATTAGTAAAGATATCGCACTTCTCTTTGGAATTTTCAGTGTTGCTTGAGGTTGAATGTCACATCCTGAATTTTTATTATGTCAGATCACCTGGTGCTGGTCTTCCATATGCAACAAGTCCTCGAGCCACTAAACCCAATGTTAATGAACAAAACAAGGCAAAGTAAACGACCAAGGCCATGCATCAAAGGTGAGAGTGAAAAACTCCAGCTCAGAAAATGAAGAGGTGGCCCCTTTAAGTTACAAAACTTGTCAATGGTAAAAGACTAAAGATCACAGAGCTTCTTTTTTAAGGGGAAGGAGAGGGAACAATATTTCAGACCACACCTTGAGAGATGGCCAAAGATGCTACATGTATTCATAAAAGTTTCAACATTAAACTGTATTTCAGTGTAGCCAAAGTTCCAGGCCCACTGAACCTATAACACTTTTCATGAACTTAAATATACTATGAGTTTAAAATTTTCTACCTAGATTTGCCAGTAAGTTAGGTGCTAATTTATGTCTTCACATATTCACAGGATAAATCTGAGCATCACAATCTTTTCCAATTTTCATAATTCGAAGAATATTTGAAAAGGTTGGCTTTCCAATTATCTTTTCCGGTTGAAATTCATATTTCTATCTTTATTTTCCTATCTTAGGGATTCCTCCTTTTATTCTCCTACTTGAGAATGCCAAGCACTGTGATTTCCCATGAGATGCTTTTGGAAACTACTTTATTATCCAGATCTTATAATCTGTAATTTTCTGGGTTCATAGTAAAACAAAGGACTATTCCTAACACGTTTTCAAATTCCTTGAGGGGGTAGGGAATAAAAGATAGGGGGAGTGAGGAGGTGATTAGTCTACAGGCTCTAAGTAGAATGCCCTGAAAAAGTAAAAATAATCCTGAGTAGAGTAGATCTGTGCTATTTCTAGGCGCACTTGAGAATTTGGGTCTTTGTACAAACAAAATCTTATTCTAAGATTTCAAAATGTGCACCCTTAAGTAAATACAAATGCACTTCAACCACAAAGCCCACTGTGTTCAGAGGTCAAGTTAAAAAATCTTATTAAGTCTTCAGAATAAGTGCTGAAAAGCCAAGCAATTGAATATGAACCTGTTATATAGATTCCTTTCTTTCGCTGAGGCAGAGGGAGAAAAAAAAAGAATTTCAAAAGAAATCTGCAAACCTGTTGTGCTGTCGGGCCCACTGGAATCCACGGGGGTGAAACAAATTCAATTATGCTTTTATAGATCCTGCTCAAGAAAAGGTTTCAACTGCTTAACCAAGTACAGTTCATTCTTCCACCTTCTTACTCTGCAACCAAACCAAGTGCCCCACACTGCAGGTAGGAGCCGAGAAATTCCGCAGCCTGAAAAAATAATCCATGCAGGTCAAAGGCAGAAACTTACTCCAAGGTTAGAGCTACTGTCCCCAAAGAATTCTAAAAACACTTAGAGAGGATCCAAAACCATTTCTGAAATCTCCTTTCTAACAAAAGTCCTTTTTCTCCCCAAACAGCATATAAAAATGATGAGATCTTGAAAGAGCAAAGCAAATACATCAGCAACAATTCACTACCAGGAACACAGACAATCCCAAAGGGAGAAGGCAAGGTCTCTGAATCATGGATAGACTTGGAAAGTTCGGAAGGATTCAAGTGCTTCCCTTCCAGAAAGACAATTCTGGATCAACTCCCTAGAGCAGGAAGCCTGTGGTTTGTAATTGGTGTTCTAGCTCGGACTCCCTCCCCTGGGACTGCAATCACGCTCTCTACCTGCTGACACAGTGAGGGTGGAGCAGCCAGAGGCAGCCGCCCCGTCCCGCCCCCTCCTCCTGGCTGCCTGGGGCACGGTGCGCGCACACTTCGCCAGACACGTTCCTGAGCTCGCTCTTCTCTCGGCTCCCCAACTCCCTCTATTGAGCCACGGCCAAACTGCACCCAGTTCAGTCCTCAATACCTTTCTCTGAGTAAGCAAGTTCCCACACGTAAATCAAGGCCACTTGAACAGATAGGTAAGCAGATTCTGCACCCAAGAGACAGAGATGGCGGGATGAGGAAATAAAGACCAAAAAAAAAAAAAAAGGAAACCCATAAGATAAAATAATGGACACAACGTTTTGCAAATATAAGTTCAAAGTGATGTCTGCTCTTCCGGGTTTTAGTGTCTATAAAGGCCACAAAGCCAGAATAATGTGATCCTGTGCTGTAGTTCTCACTCACTGATTTATTGCTGTTTTAAGTCAGCTACCCTGGCAAGAATTCTGTCCATTTTATGAAGTTTTGCTTCAGCTCCTGCAAATTTAAATTCAGTAGCTCTTTTCTAAACTGTGCCTGTACCAGGCTTTTACATTAGGTGATGTCACAGGGCTGGAATCTGTTATTTTCTTCTTACATCCCTGGGATGTGAAATAATACTATGGATCAGACCTGGGCCTTCAATGTGAAACTGAAAGTAAGTCTATATCATAAATACAAGTAAAGGGGTAAATATATATGCTTAATAAGAAGGGTGTAGACAAAAAGAAAACTAATTTTTGGTTACTTACCACATTTGTGAAAAATAATCCTTCTGGTAACTTTTACCCGGAGAAGGCGATGGCACCCCACTCCAGTACTCTTACCTGGAAAATCCCATGGATGGAGGAGCCTGGTAGGCTGCAGTCCATGGGGTCACGAAGAGTTGAACACAACTGAGCAACTTCCCTTTCACTTTTCACTTTCATGCATTGGGGAAGGAAATGGCAACCCACTCCAGTGTTCTTGCCTGGAGAATCCCAGGGACGGGGGAGCCTGGTGGGCTGCCATCTATGGGGTCACACAGAGTCGGACACGACTGAAGTGACTTAGCAACAACAATAGCAACAAGTAACTTTTACCACATTTGTGAACCATAACCCTTCTAGTAACATTATCTTTAGAAAGAATGCAAACGTTTCTGATGTATGTTTCTAAAATTTGAATTTTCAAAATGACCAGATTGTATTTGACTGTGGCCAGACATTTTATTTTTAACCTGATGCCAATAATCTTTCCAAACTGTACAAATGAACAATGATGTGAATATGATTAACATTACACTTAAAAAAGGTTAAGATTTATGCTACATGCTTATTGTGGTAAAAAGTACATTTTAAATTGTGGTAAGAAGCACATAAAATTTAAAACAATTTCTAACATGCACAAAAGAATTGTGCAAATTGATCACCTGGAAAATGTGGAGAATAATAACTGCATTGTAGCTTGGTTGTCAAGATTAAATGACAATGCCTCTGAAGGCAAAAGGTATGAGTGACCTAGTCACCTTGAGAATTTTATCCCTAAAGAGGGTTTACAGTCTAATTTGAAAAGATACATTTACCCCAGTGTTCACAGCAGTACCATTTGCAATAGCCAAGACATGGAAGCAACCTGAATGTCCATCAACAGATAAATGGATAAAGATGTGGTACATTTATACAATGGAATATTACTCAGCCAATAAAAAAGAATGAAATAATGCCATTTACAGCAACACAGATGGACCTAGAGATTATCATACTAAGTGAGGCAAGCCAAAGACAAACATCATACGCTATCACTTGTATCTGGAATCTACAATGACACAGATGAACTTATCTGCAAAACAGAGAGAGACTCACAGACATGGAAACAAACCTACGGTTACCAAAGGGGAAAGTGCTGGAAGGGAGTAAATTAGGAGGTTGGGCTTAGCAGATACAAACTACTATATAACAAACACCTATTATATAGTACAGGGAACTATTTTCAGTATCTTGGAATAAACGATAATAGAAAAGAATCTGAAAAAAAATGTGTGTGTGTATATATATATATGTGTATCTGAGTCACTTTGTTGCACACTGAAACTAACACATTGTAATTCAATTATATTTCAATTAAAAATTTAATAAATTTTTAAAGAGAGTTTATGGGTATAGTTTTGGCATTTTAGGCCTAATAACACCTAGAGCTGAGAGATAAATTCTAAAGTAAATTCTTAATTTAGCACTTTTTCTTTATTGGTTGGACCATAAGAACATAATACAAATATAGACCTTTTATAGCTCCTTTCCTAAAAAATAGAAATAGGTCTAATTCTTCTGGAGATAATTTTTTTAAAGTCTGCTATGGTTTTATGTTTTTATGTATTCCATATAAAAGTATAACAAAAAATTTTAAATATATTTTATTACATATCTGATATATGCAAAAACATCTTTAAACTTTAAACAAACAGTAACCTACTGATTGTTTTTGTCTCGCCTATTCCTGCTTGAAACCTGCAAAGGAATTAAGATACCCAACCTAAAAGGCCTAATACGGATACTTAGTTGAAAGGAAAAAAATACAGATGTGGTTGCTCTCTCTTGAGGAAACCCTGAGATCTGAGAAGGATAATAGATATCATGAGGCTGGGTACCTCGAGTTACTCAGGATCAAACCAAACAGCTCTACAGGGCTTAGTTCACTGATATATTGTGCTTATTAAATACACAGTATTGACAAGAAAAGTCAGCAGAATTGATAAACAAGAGAAATTATTCTCTGGCTTCAAAGTTTTGGAGTCTTCCCTGAGCAGTTTTAACTTCCATAAAGATGGCATCACTGCAGTAATGAAGTGCCCACACTGACACCTACCACCAACCTTCCACAGGAGACAGATCACCCTTCACGACCTACCTTCACATCTGCACTGACTAAAGTTACTGAAGACTTTGGTTCTTTCCCCAAACCTAGGTTTCTAAAAGCATGTCTAAGAACCGTCCTTATCCTCAATGGCATTTTAATGATTCAATCTCTATTCAAATGTGAATGAAGAAAACTCAGGACTTTTTAAGTCGGATTCTTTGAAAAACAGAGCGCATTTCCTTTTGAACTTTACTAATATGATGACTAGTCATAATGAATGAGGTTTCTATTGATCACCAATTCAATAGTAAAAACAAGCAAGACAACAAGTCTAGTTGAAACACTCACTTTATTGTTGACTGATTGAAATTTTTTGTGTATAAGGTGCTGAAATACTGAGGTGCTAGTCAGGAACCTTGTTAGCCTGTATCAGACCCTACTGACTAATTTACACAGAGATTTTATGTTATCTTTTGCCACTTTTCCAAGACAGTAATGATAGCTTTAGCTGATGAGTAGCAGGCATGTGAGTATAGCAGGAGATCCAGCTCCCCGATCTGTTGTATCAATATATAAAAAAACAGTTTGGAAAGCTGATAAAGGCATTTCATTAATTAAGCCTTAAAACAACTGAAACCAAATCCATGTCAAGGTTCCTGCTTGACACATGTTCCTCAAAAGATATTATCTCTTTCAACATATATGAAGCCAAGAAAGGCATAGTTGAGGGAAGGAATATCACTTACTTAGTGATATTTTACTTATCAGCTTTTTCAACATCACAGAGAAAAGGCAAAGTTCCTTCATTTAGAAACTGGGTCTCCTCTTCACATACTCTACCAAAATACAGAGTCTGACCAAAAGATGTAGGAGTCTTGATAATCCATTCATCTTTTAAACCTTGCTGATAAAGATAAATAAATGTTCATCACATCGACATGGACTAGTCTAATCAGATAGACCAAAGAGGTCACTTTTCAGAACCTATTTTCATATCTAAAGTGAGTCACTGCAGACCAAAACAGAGCTCATCCTTTTCTAAAATACTACTATCTCTGTAATACTTCCAGGGTTTGACATCAATGGGAAGGCACAACGCAATTTAAAAAATGTACTGTTACACCCACCATGGCTGAAAGAGTATTTACGCCACATATCACTATGTGCCTTTCCTTTCTCACTAGTTTCACATTCCTCGGCTTCCCTTTTGTTTCTGCAGTGCTTATAAGGAAAACTGAGGCAGAATCCAATAAGAAAGTTCTAGTCAACTGAAAACTTTAAAATCAGAAAGCTTCTTGCTGTCATTGGATGAGCAAGTGAGGGATCAACCACAGAAACTGGATATCCAAGATACCTCTCCTAAAAACCAGTTCCACAATTCTACTATTGGAATTTAGGATCCTAAAGAGGGGATGAGATAAAAATGTTAAGTCTATCCCACTATCCAAACTTCTCTCAGAAGCTTAAACCATACATAAACTGTTAAAGGTATAGCTTCTGCTAGGTAACTACTAATCAGTTAGTCCCAAAATTTGCACACAGTATCTTTTACAGCTGAGAATTTATACTTACTGAATGTAAGTATAAACACTGTGTTAAATCTCTTAATGGTTTTGCTCACACATCGTACATTCCCCTTTAAAAATAAAAATATTACACAGGCATCCTTTATCCTTCTACCCACAATATAAATAAAAATATAAAGCTTTAAAACTTGAAATCTACCAGCATTTATAAATACAATTATATTAAACAAGTTAAAATACTTTCCTTTAGAAGATATATTAAACAAGTGATACATTAACAAAACCTTACCATTTATGATACTGTATCATTAAAATTAAAGAAAGATATGAAAATAGAAGAAAGTTCCCATTAATAGAAAAGAATAAGGGGCTGTTAAGTGTGATGGATGGTCCAAGTCCAGATGCCTTGCTCTTGAAACAGAACGCTGGGTGAGGAAGTGAGAGCATTTCCTGGTTAATCATTTAGAAAATTAACTCTTCCCCAGAGTTTCTTCCCTCGAATTCCTGACCCATTTAGACCTGTGATCTTGGTGACCTCACATGCCTTTGCTTCTCACACTCTTCTCTAAAAGGATCACACTGCGATTTGAAACAGATAGACTGAACTCCCCAGTGGAGCTGCACTGACTACTGTTTGAAAGTGGCAAGACGACAAATCAGCACACCCACACACAGACTACTCTCCGGGACCGTACACGCAGCTGTTTTTAGGTGCTTCTTGACTGTAACAGAAGGCCAGGACTTTTCATTTGAAAGGGATCTGGGCAGCAAACAAACAAACAAAAGACTGCTAGATGTCGTGTAGTTTGTCAAGGTGAACAATCTGAACGGAACAGCTGTAGTAAATATCAAATTCCAATTCTCAATTAACAAAATTCTCAATTAACAAAACAAAAATACTTTTTTTTCCTTAACAGAACTGAAAAAAATCCCAACAGTGTGTCACGTGCAAGGCTAGTCTGCCTCCAGCCACAGCTAGTGCACAATGTCACATTTGTCATCCATTCCTCACTCTCTTAATTCTTCCTCCTTTGGAAAGTGTTCCTGCTTGCAGGCAACATCCACCAGCAGATGAAGATCTAGAAAGAAAAAAAAGGTTTGTTTACGCTGTTTCTCAAACTGTAGAGTTTGACAGACAAGGCTTTCAACAAGAAGAATAAGCTGCCATGTTTCACCTGTAAAATGGGCTCTAAAATTACATTATCTCATCAGATTCTCAATTTTTAGGGCATTTCTGTACCTCTAAAGCACAGATGCAGCTCAGTCATTAACCCAAAGAGACTAACAAAGTTTAAAATGTCTCTCCTTTTAGTGATGTCACTAAGCCTTTTTTCATTTCAACTGACTTTTATTGTAAGTATAAAATTAAGAAAAAGTGTAAAAAAGATCAAAGTACAACAAACACACATATGAAAATTCATTTCTTCAATGTTATAAAAATAGGTTCCAGGATTATGAAGTAATGCCTTACGAAAAACAATGTTAAGTAAACACTACTTTTCCAAAGTTGATTGCCTCCATAAAATTTCTACCTATTGACTAATGCAGCTCATTTGCTTATAAAAGTGTCTATCTGAACTGTCTGTAAAAAAAAATAACCTTCAAGGAGGTCAAGAGACAAAAATTGGGTTCATTAAGAATGGGAAGAAGTAAAGAAGTGAGCTCTCAGCTCAGGTACTAGGTTCTATAACAAAAAAAGCTAAGGCTATGCATAGAAACAGAGTTAAACAGCCTCAGTAACCAATGTGACTTCCAGGCTTCCCAGGTGGCTCAGTGGTAAAAAAAAAAAAGCCGCCTGCCAATGCAGCAGCAGCAGGAGACGTGGGTTCCATCCCTGGGTCAGGAAGATCCCTTGAAAAAACGAATAGCAACCCACTCCAGTACTCATGCCTGGAGAATCCCATGGACAGAGGAGCCTGGCGGGCTACAGTCCATGGGGTCACAAAGAGTTGGACAAGACTAAGCAACTGAACAAACGTGGCTTCTAGATTCAATCTAATTAGTTTACAACTTGTAGAACAGCATGGCTTCCCTTGTGGCTCAGCTGGAAAAGAATCCACCTGCAATGAGGGAAACCTGGGCTCCATCCCTGGGTTGGGAAGATCCCCAGGAGAAAGGAAAGACTACCCACTCCAGGATTCTGACCTGGAGAATTCCATGGACTGTAGTCCATGGAGTCGCAAAGAGTTGGACACGACTGAGTGACTTTCACTCACTCACTCTCTCACTCAGAATAACATGACCTGCGAGCCTTTTTAAGGTTGATTTTTAAGCTTACAATCTTGTCCTAGTAGCATTCTGGAGTTAAACTAAACTACACAGAATGAATCCTTAATTTCCTACTAGACATACAGAGACTTCTGTTACAATATTTGTAAAACACAACTTCTGTGGGACTGATCAACAGCCTGAGCAGGAGAGATGAGAGACAATAATTCTATCACCACCTTTGAGAAAATCTAGAGAGCATTTGGAACAGTACTTAATTTTTGCCCTCTTTTGTAAAAGGAAGATCAATTACTAAAGAAAAGTACTAGCTCATCTGGTGAACAGGAGTACAACCTATCCATGAAGAACAAGCAATTTCAAAATTCACTGGCAATCTGGTGGTTAAGAGCTCCACGCTTCCACTGCAGGGGGCATTGGTTCGATCCCTGGTTGGGGAACTAAGATCCTGCATGCTGTGCCTTGCAGCCAAAAAAAAAATTAGTTAAAAAAAGAAAGTGTAAGTGCAAGTTGCTCGGTTGTGTCCGACTCTTTGTGACCCCATGGACTTTACATTCCATGGAATTCTCCAGGCCAGAATACTGGAGTGGGTAGCCTTTCCTTTCTCCAGGGGATTTTCCCAACCCAGGGATCGAACCCAGGTCTCCTGCATTAAGAACATGCAATTTATCCAGATAAGCATCTTGCAGAAGAACAGACATCAAGTTATCACTTAAAATGGGCTTCTTGTATATCTATGACCATGGCAGCATTATTTACAATAGCCAAAAGGTGAAAGTAATCCAGGAGTCCATCGATGGATGAATGGGAAAACAAGTGTGGTAGATATATACAAAGGGGTATTATTTAGCCTTAAAAAGGAAGGAAATTATGACACATGCTCCATGAATGAGTCTTCAACATGAATGATCTACAACATGAAATAGTCACAGAAGGACAAATATTGTACAATTCTACTCATATGAAGTAGTCAAATTCATAGAAATAAAAGTAGAATGGTGGTTGCCAGGGGCTTCAGGGAAGGATGTAATGGATATGGAGTTTCAGTTTGGGAAGACAAGAAAAGTTCTGGAGATGGATGGTGGTGGTGGTGGTATATAATGTGAATGTACTTAACGCCCCTCAACTGTACACTTAAAAACAGTTAAAAAGGTAAATTTTATGTTATATATATTTTACCACAAAAATGGCTTCTTTTTTTTTTTTCAAAAATGGCTTCTTTACAGTCTAAGTAACAGGGATAATAACTACAGTTATATCTTAATTTATAGAACATCTTTTTTTCAAGTAACTGAAATGCAGTTATATGGTCATCTAATTAATCCTGAGTAACAGAGAGATGACTGAAAGAACCTCTACACTAGATGATTCCTAAAGCCAATGGTTTCTAAATCTTGCTGCAAACTGGAATCACCCGGGGATCTTTAAAAAAAAAAAATTGCGATTTAGGGCTTCTACCCCATACATTCTGATTTAATTGGTACAGAGTGCAACCTAGGCATCAGAATTTTAAAAAGCTGATCAAAGGATACAGAATGAGTAATATGTAAGTATGATCATTCTCTAAACACTTCAACTCCACATCAGAATGAGGAGGACAGGGCATGTAGTAATAGAAAATACTAAAACAAGATTTTGGAATATGAACCGACCTAACCGCAGCCCTCTTCTGAAAGCAGAGCAGGAATTCTCGATAATGACAAAGGCTGTTGTTGTTGTTCAGGTGCCAAGTTGTGTTCAACTCTTTGTGACCCCATGGACTGCAGCAGGCCAGGCCTCCCTCTCCCTCACCATCTCCCGGAGTTTGCCCAAGTTCATGTCCACTGAATCGGTGACAAAGGGAAAGACTATAAAACAAGGCTTAAGACTATAAAACAACTACAGACCTCTTATGGGGAGGTAGACTGAAGAACAACAACAAATCCTCTTTTTTTCAGTAGACAACTGTCATTTATTAAAAACTTTATCCTACTGATAGGTTCAAATAATGAACAAGAGCACATCACAGATAGGCATGTTTAAAGTAACAATAGCTCAGTGGATAACCAACAAGGTCCTACTGTGTAGCCCAGGGAACTGTGCTCAATGTTATACGTCAGCCTGGATGGGAGGGGAGTTTGGGGGAGAACAGATACATGTATGGTATAGGTATGGCCGAGTCCCTTCGTTGCCCACCTAAAACTTTCACAACATTGTTAATTGGCAATATCCCAAAATAAGTTTTAAAAAAATAAAGTAACAATAGCCGGTATGGCTCTATAACAGCCTCAGAATGAGTTATGTAGTGTGAGCAACAAACCCTCTTAGCCTTAATGACTGGGATTTGTTGTTGTTCAGTTGCTCAGTCATGTCTGACTCTGCAACCCCATGGACTGCATCACGCCAGGCTTCCCTGTCCTTCACCACCTCCCAGAGCTTGCTCAAACTCACGTCCCTTGAGTCAGTGTTGCCATCCAACCATCTCATCCTCTGTCATCCCCTTCTCCTTCCGCCTTCAGTCTTTCCCAGCATCAGGGTCTTTTCTAATGAGTCAGCTCTTTGCATCAGGTGGCAAAAGTAATGGAGCTTCAGCTTCAGCATCAGTCCTACCAATGAATATTCAGGACTGATTTCCTTTAGGATTGACCAGTTTGATCTCCCTGCAGTCCAAGGGATTCTCAAGAGTTTTCTCCAACACCATAGTTCAAAAGTATCAATTCTTCAATGCTCAGCCTTCTTTATGGTCCGACTCTCACATCCATACATGACTACTGGAAAAACCACAGCTTTGACTAGACGGACCTTTGTTGGCAAAGTAAGGTCTCTGCTTCTTAATATGCTGTCTAGGTCTGTCATAGCTTTTCCTTCAAGGAGCAAATATCTTTTAATTTCATGACTGCATCACCATCTGCAGTGATTTTGAAGCTCAAAAAAATAAAGTCTCTCACTGTTTCCATTGTTTCCTCATCCTTTTGCCATGAAGTGATGGGACTGGATGCCATGATCTTCGCTTTCTGAATGTTGAGTTTTAAGCCAGTTTTTCACTCTCCTCTTTCACCTTCACCAAGGGCTCTTTAGCTCTTCTTCGCTTTCTGCCATAAGGGTGGTGTTATCTGCATACCTGAGGTTACTGATATTTCTCCCGGCAATCTTTGATTCCAGCTCTGCTTCATCCAGCCCAGCATTTAGCATGATGTACTCTGCATGTAAGTTAAATAAGCAGGGTGACAATATATAGCCTTGATGTATTCCCTTCCCAGTTTGGAACCAGTCCATTGTTCCATGTCCAGTTCTAACTGTTGCTTCTTGACCTGCATGCAGGTTTTTCAGGAGGCAGGTCAGGTGGTCTGGTATTCCCATCTCTTCAAGAATTTTCCACAGTTGGTTGTGATCCACACAGTCGAAAGCTTTAGTGTAGTCAATGAAGCAGATGTTTTTCTGGAACTCTCTTGCTTTTTCATGATCCAGCGGATGTTGGCAATTTGATCTCTGGTTCCTCTGCTTTTTCTAAATCCAGCTTGAACATCTGGAAGTTTTCAGTCACATACTATTGAAGCCTAGCTTGGAGAATTTTGAGCATTACTTTGCTAGCATGTGAAATTAGCGCAATTGTGCGGTAGTCTGAATATTCTTTGGCATTGCCTTTCTTTGGGACTGGAATGAAAACTGACCTTTTCCAGTCCTATGGCCACTGCAGAGTTTTTCAAATTTGCTGGCACACAGTCCCCAATTTGGGGCTGCCCAAGTCTCCAATTTGGCACATAGCTTCTAATAACAAGTATCTAAACCTGATAATTTTATTATTAAGGTGAGCTTCCTTCATTAACAAAGCTGCCAATCAAGGAATGAAGAGCATAGAGACCAATAAAAATGCAAAAAGACAGAAACTAGTCTGATGCTACTAGAGGTTTCTAGGACTTTATTCAAGAATCTTCTATACTCATCAGAGAAGTAAATATTTGAGAATCAAAGCAGCTGAGTTGATCTGAGAGCCAAGAGGCCTCCAGGGACAGGAGTATTGCATCTACTCATTTGGGAATTTTTTTTGACTGCATCTCACAGGATTTTACTTCCCCCATCAGGGATGGTACCCAGGTTCTCAGCAATGAAAGCACAGAGTCCTAACCACTGGACTGCCAGGGAATTCCCTGGAAATGCAAATTCCTACTAACAGCACTCTCTAGGGCTTGGGGGCTATTACCTTAATGAAATCTCATCCAGAATCCTGCAATAGGTATAGAAAAATGAGAAGTCCTTTCTTCAGGAATGGACTGAACTTTGCTCTTAAACGTTCAATTTCCCTTAACTATAAAGTAACCTATCAAAACATAAGACAGTGTAGCTTCTACAACAAGACTAATATCTGGGTGTATTTGGTTTAGGGTAATTTGATTGTTGGAGAAGGAAATGGCACCCTACTCCAGTACTCGTGCCTGGAAAATCCCATGGATGGAGGAGCCTGGAAGGCTGCAGTCCATGGGGTCTCGAAGAGTCCGACAGGACTGAGCGACTTCACTTTCATGCACTGGAGAAGGAAATGGCAACCCACTCCAGTGTTCTTGCCTGGAGAATCCCAGGGACGGGGGAGCCCAGTGGGCTGCCATCTATGGGGTCGCACAGAATCATTGTAGAAACTGGACGAGCATTATTGAGTCTAATTTTCAGTACTTGATTTTTTTTTAATCTGAATGGTATTTTCTTAAGTCAACACGTGTTCAAACGGCCTGCACGAGGCATGGCAATGACTGTTGTTAACAGCCTCCTTCTAATAAAATGCACATCTACTGAAATCAGTATAATTGGGACACCTCATCAACTTGAAGTCTGTTACTTGAAAAAAAAAAAGTCAAAGAAAAAGTGTGAGAAGATAAATTTTCAAAACAGTTCAGTTACAGAAGGGTCTCAGATTCAGTCTCAGTTCAGTCTCAGATTAAGTTCTGAGATACAGGATGCCACAGTTCAGTGGGCTACTAAGCAACATAATGACATCCTAACAGTTAATGTTGGCATCACAGTACTTCAGAATTTGGGGCCAAAGAAGTCTTCAGAGATGATTTTAATAAACTCTCTTATTTTTACCATAAATAATGTGAAAGCTGGAACTTCACTGAGGGAAGATACTCTTAATGATACTTACAATTGAAATTCAAGTGATACTTTAGAAATTTTACTTTTAGTTCCTATCAATAATACTTTAAACTTGGAATTTAATATCTACTGAAATAAAAAATACTTAGTCATCTATGAGAACTAAACTGAATACTATAGTTCATTTTGAGTGTTCCCCACAAGTATCTACTGACTTTTTTTTTTTGGAGGATGCTGAAACCCAGGAACAAACCAAGGACCCCTCTTGATTCTTAAGGGCTTCTCTGGCCATCAGTGATCAGGGCTGTGAAAAAATTAGAAGCTAAGAATTAGGACTTTCTAATGCAGGGTGCGAAAGACTGAATGTTTGTATCTCCTCAAAATTCTTGTATTGATATTAAAATCTAACCCCCAATAGGATGGTGTTAGAAAACAGGACTTTGGGGAGGTGATTAAGTTCTGATGGTAGAGCTCTTATGAATGATATTAGAGTCCTTTATAAAAGAGACCCAGAGAGCTCCTCTGCCCCTTCTGCCACGTCAGGACACAGCAAGAAGGCAGGCTATGAGCCAGGAAGCAGACTCTCAGCAGACACTGAATCTGTTGGCACCTTGATCTTGGACTTCCCAGCCTCTGAGGCTGTGAGGAAACACACACACACACACACACACACACACACACACACACACACAGACTGTTATTTATAAGCCACCTGGTGTGTGTGTGCTCAGTTGTGTCCAACTCTTTGCGACCCCATGGCCTGTAGCCTGCCAGGTTCTTCTATTCATGGGACTTCCCTGGCAAGAATTCTGGACTCGGTTGCCTTTTCCTACTCCAGGGGGATCTTCCCAATCCAGGGATTGAACTTGCATCTCCTGCATCAACAGGTAGACTCTTTTCCACTGAGCCACCTGGGAATCCCTTATAAGCCATCTAGTCTATGGTATTTTTATTATAGCAGCAGAATGAAGTAAGACACAGAGTAGGCTACATGCTTAGCTTGCAGGCCATATAAAAACAAGTAGTGAGCTAGATTTGGTCCACTGGCTAGTTTACTGACTACTGCCCTAACAGCACACACTAGGGCTTTAATCCAGAGAAATTTAACCAAAACAGGAGAATATTTCATCAAATGGAGTATTATTATTCAGTTGTCAAAAATATCTTTTTCTCCAAAGAAGATCTACAAATGGCCAACAAGCACATGAAAAGATGCTTAACATCATCAATCATGAGGGAAATGGAATTAAAACTACAATAGATAGATAAATCTACTTAGGATGACTATAGTGATGATAAAAAGTGAAAAATAACAAGTGTTAGGGAAGATGTGGAGAAATGAGGACTCTGGTACATTGCTGGTGGGGATGTAAAATGGTTCAGCCATTATTAAAAATAGTTTGGCAATTCCTCAATAGTTAAACATAGAAATACCATCAATTCAGTTCAGTTCAGTCGCTCAGCTGTGTCCGACTCTTTGTGCCCCCATGGACTGCAACAAACCAGGCTTCCCTGTCTATCACCAACTCCCAGAGTTTACTCAAACTCATGTCCATTGAGTTGGAGATGTCATCCAACCATCTCATCCTTCTGTGTCCCCTTCTCCTCTTGCCTTCAATCTTTCCCAGCATCAGGGTCTTTTCCAATGAGCCAGTTCTTCGCATCAGGTGGCCAAAATACTAGAGTTTCAGTTTCAGCATCAGTCCTTCCAATGTATATTCAGGATTGATTTCCTGTAGGATTGACTGGTTTGATCTCCTTGCAGTCCAAGGGACTCTCAAGAGTCTTCTCCAACACCACAGTTCAAAAGCATCAATTTTTTGGCACTCAGCTTTCTTTATGGTCCAATTCTCACATCCATACACGACTACTGGAAAAACCATAGCTTTGACTAGATGGACCTTTGTTGGCAAAGTAAGGTCTCTGCTTTTTAATATGCTGTCTAGGTTGGTCATAGCTTTTCTTCCAAGGAGCAAGCATCTTTTAATTTCATGGCTGCAATCACCATCTGCAGTGATTTTGGAGCCCAAGAAAATAAAGTCTGTCACTGCTTCCATTGTTTCCCCATCTATTTGCCAAGAAGTGACAGGACCAGATGCCATGATCTTCATTTTTTGAATGTTGAGTTTTAAGCCAGCTTTTTTATTCTCTTCTTTCACTTCATCAAGAGGCTCTTTGATTCTTCTTCGCTTTCTGCCATAAGGGTTAGGTTACTGATATTTCTCCCGGCAATCTTGATTCCATATGATCACAGAAATACCATATGACCCAGCAATTTCACTCCTAGGTATACTCCCAAAAGGATTGAAAGAAGATATTTAAATATATGCACAATGTTTATAGCAGCACTATTCACAATAAGCAAAAAGTAGAAAAAGCCCAAATGCCCATGGGGAGATGAATGGATAAAAAACTGTCATATATATACATATAATGTATTAATAATATTGTTTAGCCATAAGAAGGAATGAAGATCTGATACACATTACCTTGTGGATGAACCTTGAAAACATCATGCTAAGTAAAATAAACTATTAGGTTGGTGAAAAAATAATTGTCGTTTTGCACTGCTGAACTGTGCCTTTTGATATTGGGATACATTCCTAAATAAATGTGGTTATATTACACATCATTTAAATGCACATTTCTCACTTTATGTTTTTTTGCTTATGACATTACTTGCTGTTTATTTTATACTCATTTCAGATTAGAGAAATGATGTTAGACAAAAAGCAAATTTGAGCATTTTTTGTTTGAATCCAAAATGGGTAGTAAAGCAGCAGAGACAACTTGCAATCTCAACAGTGCATTTGGCTCAGAAACTGCTAACACACATACAGTGCAGTGGTGGTTCAAGAAGTTCTGCAGAGGAGATGAGTGCCTCGAAGCTGAGGAGCACAGTGGACAGGCCATCGGAAGTTGACAACGACCAACTGAGAGCCTTCATCAAAGCGGATGCTCTTACAACTATATGAGAAGTTGCCAAAGAAATGGATGTCAACCATTCTACAGTCATCTGGCATTTGAAGCAAATTGGAAGGTTGAAAAAGTTCACTAAGTAGGTGCCTCATAAGCTAACCAAAAATAAAAAATACTGTCATTTTGAAGTGCCGTCTTCTCTTATTCTACCCAACAACAGTGAACCATTTTTCAATTGAATTATGACGTGTGATGCAAAGTGGATTTTATACAACAACCAGCAATGATCAGGTCAATGTCTGGACCAAGAAGCTCCAAAGCACTTCCCAAAGCCAAGCTTGCACCAAAAAAAAGGGTCAGAGTCACTGTTTGGTGGTCTGCTGCTGGTCTGCTCCATACAGCTTCCTGAATCCCAGTGAAATCATTACATCTGAGAAGTATGCTCAGCAAATCGATGAGACGCACTGAAAATTGCAACACCTGCAGCTGGCACTGGTCAACAGAAAGGGCCCAATTCTTCTCCACAACAATGCCCAACCACATGTTGCACAACCAACACTTCCCCAGTTAAATTAATGGGGCTACAAAGTTTTGCCTCAACCACCATATTCACCTGACCTCTTGCCAGCCAACTACCACTTCAACCATCTCAACAACATTTGCAGGTATAACGCTTCCACAATCAGCAGGAGGTAGAAAATATTTTCCAAGAGTTCGTCAAATCCTGAAGCATGGATTTTTACACTCCAGGAATAAACAGTTTTATTCTTCATTGGCCAAAATGTGTTGATTATAATGGCTCCTGTTTTGATTAACAAAGATGTGTCTGAGCCTAGTTATAATGATTTAAAATTCATAGTCCAAAACCGCAATAACTTTTGTCCCAACCTAACAGACACAAAAGGTCATATATCCTATGATTTCGTTTATACAAAATATCCAGAATAGGTAAATCCATAGAGACAGAACACAGACTGGTGGTTGCCAAGGGCTTCGGAGAGGAGGGAACAGAGGGCGGCTGCTTAAGGAACGGGGTTTTCTTTTGGAGTGATGCCAAGTCTTGGATCCAGACAGACAGTGCACCGACACTGTGAATGTCCTAAATGACAGAACCTTTCACTTTAAAGTGGTGACTTTATGTTATGTGAATTTCCCCTAAAAATGTATACTTTCCTATCAGTTTGAAATGATGGGACAGAAAGGAGAGGAAAGCAGGAAATGGCTATAAAAACTAACTTATAACCACACATATCTCAGTTTTCACTGTCAGAGCACAATAACGAGATGCAGAACGTTTACCTTTAGTAAGACACGTGCAGTTCTTAGTTCCAGCAGAATAGAACTGCAGAGGACACTACTTCCGTATCCCTAGAGTCCCTAGCACTGGACTGACCCTAGGGAAGTTATTAAAAAGCACTCATTAAAAGCAACCTATGGGGTGACTGACTCCTCAGATGTTCAAAACTTATCTTTTGGTGGCTAATTAAAGACTGTTCATAGAGACAGAAAGTAAGATAGGTCTTCCAGGTGCTGGCAGGTGAGAAGAAAAACAAGAATTGTTTAATAATCAGAGTTTCGGTTTTACAAAATGAAAAGAGTTCTGGAGATGGATGGTGGAGATGATACAGAACAGTATGAATGGACTGCAGGCCACTGAACTACACACTTAAAAAATAGTTAAGATGCTGAACTTTGTTTTGTGTATTTTACCACGATTTTTTTAAAGATCATTTTTTCCCAGGATCTTTTAAGCATATGAGTAAGATCAAATGGTGCATAAACGCTGAGTGCCACAGGCAATCCTGCAGGGGCTGGAGATGAACACAACAGAATTCTTGTCCTCATGGAGCTTACCTTCAGAGGGAGAGAAAAATAATATAAAATGTCACGTAGTGATGAGCACTATAGAAGACAAACGAAGACAAATAAAGAATAGGGACTGAGGGAGGGCAGGCCACGGGGAATAGGGTACCTATTACAGACAGGATAGTCAAGAAGGTTCCCACGATGAGCTGGCATTTGAGTAGAGAACTGAATGTAATGAGAAAGCCATGTGACTACCTGGGTAAAGAAAAATTTCGGGGAGGGATAAGACCAAATAGGAAGGCAGGACCATGCTTGGTGTGTTCAGAGAATAGTGAAGAGGCTGCTGTGGCTGGAACAGATGAGGGAGATAGAAGGTGGTAGGAGATAAAGTCAGAGCAGTTGCCAAAATCATAGTATGAATTTTTACATTTTCCTCTAAATGTGAAAGAAAACCACTGGAAAAATTGAAGCAGGGAAATAATTTTAAGAGGATCACTCTGATTGCTGTGTGGAGAAAACAAAAACAAAAACTGTACGAGCACACAGTGGAAGAAGAAAGATTAGGCAAGAGATGCGGCGGCTTGGACCATGGTGACAGCATGTAAAGGTGGTAAGTGGTCAGATTCTGGATCTGCACTGAGATAGAGCTGATAGAATTTGCTGATGCATGGGATGTGAACAAAGAGAGTCAAGGAAGACTTCAAGACTTTTGGTTGACTAGAGGTAGCTAGAAATACTATTTCCTGAAATAAGTAAAACTGGGGAAAGGAGTTACAATGTATTTGGGACACTACTGGACATACAAATGAAGAGGTAGCATGGGAAAAAAAGGTAGGCACATTTGGAGTTCAGAGAAGATTGAGACTTAAGATATAAATTTAGGAGTCAGCACTATGAAGACGATAAAAGCAATGAGACTTGTTGATATAACCTAGGAACTGACTAGAGAGAGAAGAAAAGAGGTCCAAGAATTGAGCTCTGGGATTCATCAATATTTAGAAGTGAGGGCAGACAAAGAAGATTCAGTAAAATAAACTACAGAGTGGCCAGTGAAGCTGAAGAAAATCCAGGAAAGGGTGATACTCCAGAAGCCAACTGAAGGCTGAGGTTGTCGGTTCAATGCTGCCGAGGTGCAGGGGACTGAGAACAGACCACTGGATTTGGCACCATGGCAGTAATAGAAAACTTTGATAAGAGCAGTTTCAGCTGAGTAGCAGGAATGAAAACCCGATTAGAAAATCTGGTTGAGATAAGGATATGCTTTCAAGGAGCTTTTCTCTAGGGGGTAGAGGAAAAAATGTAGTAGCTAGATGAAAATATGAATGAAGGGAAAGTGAGAGGAATTACTTTTAACACAGAACCTGTGTGATGGCATGGTGTATGCTAATGGGAATTATCTAATATAAAAGGTAAAACGTGATTATTGAAGAGTAAGGGGAGGATAACTGTTCAGGGCTAAGTCTGTGAGACACAGAAGGGGATGTTGCACACGAATGGAAGGACTGGCCTTTTCCCATTATAAAAGGAAGAAAGGCAAAGTGTAGAGTTACACAGTGGTAGACTGACACATTTGTTGGTGGAGAGATATGAAAGTTCTCTTCTAGCTGCTTCTATTTTCTCAGTAAAACAAGAAACAAGGTCAAAGCTGAGAATGAAAAGAGAGGAGTTGTGTTGGAAGTTGGAGCAGAGATGATATGATACAGTGGCTTTGGAAAATGGGGAGTGTACTGACTAGGGAAATATTACAGGGCTGCCAAGAACACTAAGAGCTCTCATGAATTTAAAATGAGACCATTCATTTTGAAAAATATTTGACAGTAATAAACATCAAAGTAATAACTATTATGAAAATAACAATTTTGCTAAAATTCTATTGCTACCATGTATTTTCTATATATCAGGCACCATACTAAGCCAGTTATATGTTTTATATAAACATATGTCTTCTTATTATCCTCATTTTACAGATGAAACTGAGGCTCAGTAAACAGTCCGGATTTTAATTTAGTTTTTTCTAATACCAGAAGCTTTCTTCCTGTTGACTGTATTGTACAGCCTCTAACAATATGTAAATCTTACACTGAATGTGGTTAAAATCTTTTAATGCCATAGGACCTTATATGTACCAATGTTCTTATAGCCCAACTGTTTGTTAGACTAAGTTCTATCAAGGAAGAATAATTTGCAACTATTTCTCCTTATATTTGCATTACGAAAGCTAATTCCTGGGAACTTCCCTGGTGGTCCAGTGGCTAAGACTCCATGTTACCAATGCAGGGGGCCTGGGGTTATCCCTGGTCAGGGAACTAGGTCCCATGTGCTGCAACTAAAGATCCCACGTGACACAATGAAGACTGAGGGTCCTGTAGGTAGCAACTAAGACCCAACAGCCAATAAATACATTTTTAAAAATAAATATTTTTTCTAAAAGCCAACGTTTTATCATGGATGTTCTAGTTGAAGCATGTCATTTGCTCCCTGCCCCTAATAACATGAAAGTGTCATTAGATGTCATAATAATATCAACATTTCACAACTCCTCTGTTTCACGGCAGGAAGCCAAGTTCAATTAACACTCACCTATCAACACCACTGACCAAAGAATTAGGCTTTACTGAGGAATGGAGGCAGGGTTGGGGTGGGGTGGGGGGTGGGGTGAGGGGGTGAGGACATAAGAGTTAAAACAAATAATATGCTAACTACCTTATCAGTTACAACCATATTATGGAGGGAAAGAGAGGAAATTATTATTTTAACAGCAGGTACCAGAGTCCCTCCTGGGGAGGTAACTGTCTGTTGAAGAATATATCTTGACAATATATCCTGTTTTCGCTGGGCAAGATGAGGTCTCGAGGCCTCATTAGGAAACGGACACCTAACCTTCTCTGCCTATGACACAGAATTAAGGGCCTACTCATCTCACACGCTAGTAAAGTAATGCTCAAAATTATCCAAGCCAGGCTTCACCAATACGTGAACCGTGAACTTTCAGATGTTCAAGCTGGTTTTAGAAAAGGCAGAGGAACCAGAGATCAAATTGCCAACATCCGCTGGATCATCGAAAAAGCAAGAGAGTTCCAGAAAAACATCTATTTCTGCTTTATTGACTATGCCAAAGCCTTTGACTGTGTGGATCACAATAAACTGTGGAAAATTCTTCAAGAGATGGGAATACCAGACCACCTGTCAGGAAGCAACAGTTAGAACTGGACATGGAACAACAGACTGGTTCCAAATAGGAAAAGGAGTACGTCAAGGCTGTATATTGTCACCCTGCTTATTTAACTTATATGCAGCGTACATCATGAGAAACGCTGGGCTGGAAGAAGCACAAGCTGGAATCAAGATTGCCGGGAGAAGTATCAATAACCTCAGATATGCAGATGACACCATCCTTATGGCAGAAAGTGAAGAGGAACTCAAAAGCCTCTTGATGAAAGTTAAAGAGGAGAGTGAAAAAGTTGGCTTAAAGCTCAACATTCAGAAAACTAAGATCATGGCATCTGGTCTCATCACTTCATGGGAAATAGGTGGGGAAACAGTGGAAACAATGTCAGACTTTATTTTTGGGGGCTCCAAAATCACTGCAGATGGTGATTGCAGCCATGAAATTAAAAGACACTTACTCCTTGGAAGGAAAGTTATGACCAACCTAGATAGCATATTCAAAAGCAGAGACATTACTTTGCCAACAAAGGTCCGTCTAGTCAAGGCTATGGTTTTTCCTGTGGTCATGTACGGATGTGAGAGTTGGACTGTAAAGAAAGCTGAGCACCGAAGAATTGATGCTTCTGAACTGTGGTGTTGGAGAAGACTCTTGAGAGTCCCTTGGACTGCAAGGAGATCCAGCCAGTCCATTCAAAAGGAGATCAGTCCTGGGTGTTCTTTGGAAGGACTGATGCTGAAGCTGAAACTCAAATACTTTGGCCACCTCATGTGAAGAGTTGACTCATTGGAAAAGACTCTGATGCTGGGAGGGATTGTGAGCAGAAGGAGAAGGGACGACAGAGGATGAGATGTCTGGATGGCATCACCGACTCAATGGACGTGAATTTGAGCGAACTCTGGGAGTTGGTGATGGATAGGGAGGCCTGGCATGCTGCAATTCATGCGGTCGCAAAGAGTTGGACACAACTGAGCGACTGAACTGAACTGAACTGATAGAACAGAAAAAAAAAAAAAAAGGACATCAGAGAAGAGAAGCTATGGTCCCAGTACAAGGAAAGAGGATAATATGGCAGGAGTCCACATCGACTAGTAACAAGCAAAGATGAAAGACTGGTAAAGTAACTGAAGGTCTTTTAAAAAGAATAGTTAACGTTCCATTTAAAATTATTTGCAATATTTTAAATGCAAACCCTTTCTACTCCATCAAATCAGAACAGTGTGCAACACATATGAATACCTTACGTAACTGCTGGGGGTTGCGGGCAGAGCAGTGGTGGGCGGGGTGGCGGGTGGAGGGGGCAATCAAAGCTAGGGGGCTGACTCCACACGTGGTCCGGCAAGGAGCAAGCGGTGAGAAACTGATGAACTGAGAATTAAACAAAAGCAGAAACTCAAAACTAAAAGCCATTGTAAGCCCTGGAAGTTCTCAGAAATCCTGAAAAAGAATTTTTGGTGTGGGATAAGGTTAGCTTGAGTCAATCATATCTAAATCTCAAAAGTCACATTAATATTTGGCATATAAAAATTTTTTTCAAAACACTTTTTAAATTGATCTCTTCTATCATTTTGAGGCTTTTTAAATTCATACTATAAAGTATAAAGAAACTCTTTACAGTATTTAAACTATATTAAATTTTTTTCAATTTTAAAAAACTAGAAAAATACAAAAAGATAGATTTTCCCATAATCCCACCATTATGTATACTCATACACAAATTAAAAAGTAAAAAAAACCTTTCTACACCTCCAATTTTACTTCCTCAGAGGTAACCACTGTTACATGTATCAGTTTTATTCATTTCAGACTTTTTAATATAATTTTAGAGTATGTATTTTTCTTTTTCCCTTTCTAGAAAGCAAGTTGTACTAGACACGTTGTACTGTAACTTGCTTCATTCACTTAACATACTGTGAACACTATCTTTCCAAGTAAAAACATATCAACCTACTTTATTTTGTTAAATGATTACATAGTATTTCATTACATGAATTTATCACAGTTTGTCTAGTTCTCCATTGTCAGGCATTTATGCTTTTTTCCAAATGTTTGTTACTATAAATAACACACTATACTGAACTTTATAAGAAAGATTCCTAGGAGTAGAGTTTCTAAGTCAAAGCATATGAGGACTTTAGTTATTTACAGACCATGCCAAACTGCCCTCCAAAAGGCTCTACAAATTTACATTCCAATTATCAAACAGTGTATCCTACATCTTTGTCAAACCTGGATATTATCAATAGTTCAAGTTTTGTCAATCAGATTGAAAAATAAATGTTTTTGGTTGATTTAGTACTTGCATTTCTCTCATTACTGATTTTGCTGAATTGGTTCAACATCCTTCTATACACTTACTGGTCAATTGTATCTCTTCAACTGAATTACACATTAATATAACTTTATTTCTTTTTATTGGATTGCATTCTTCTAGTTGTAGAAGCTTTTATGTATTATGAATACAATGTTCTATATTTCGTGTTGTAAATATTTTCTCAAAGTCCATAAAACAGAGACTTCTGGTTGTCTCCTAATATTTATTCTTCTTTTAAAAAGGCAAATAACCCCCAGCTAAAGATCATATTTCCAAGCTCCCTTGCAGCCTGTTCAACCAGGTGACCAAGTTCTAGTCAAACTGATGTGGTGTAGCCATGATTATGCTCATAAAAGAAAGGGATGTTTATAGCAATCTGCTGGCTGATGAGGGCAAAGTGATGAGCCGTCTTTAACCGTGTAACACCTGAGGGCCAGCAGGGAAGGGAAGCTGCCATATCACCTCTGGACAGCTTACTCTCAGACTGTAACATGAGCAAGAAAATCAACTTCTAAATTGTTTAAGACACTGGTGTTTTGCTTTTTACAGTAGCCTAATTCATACGTGGACTAATATGGAATTTGGAATCTACAGTGAGGTGCTGCTTGTAATTCAAATAAAAATATGTGATTCTAGCTCAGCAGTCAGACGGCAGGTGGTTGAGACACAGTGGGCTAGAATGTTGGTGATCTCTGTAATCCACATCAAAACATTTGGTAAAATCACTGCCTGTGACACCCTGGAAAGCAGACCACATGCCAATGGGTATGTAACCAGAAGGGGAAAGGCTGAAAACATTCACAATGTGTTGGCTGTTTCCTGACACATTCAGCAAAGCCCAAAAAGATAAACTCTAGCTAGAGGTAGCTGGCATGCAAGTAGAGACGCAAGAAAATATTCCTCTGCCTGTGGTTGGTCACCAACTGACTAGCGTTCAGTAATGTGAGGTTTGCTGTAATATCCCAACTTGAAACAGTAGTAAGAGGTACCTCTAAGCTTTTCTCAAGTACTTCTGACTATGACGAAAATCAGATTAAGAGTCTTATCTTAAAAAAAAAGTGTTATCTTTCCAATCAAACCCATCTTTTCAGATATCTCAATATAAAGTGCCATTAGGTTGAGGGAAGAGGATGGGCAAAGTGCAAACAGTAAATCAAATACCAGACTTTTCAGGCTTAAAAACTACCTAGATGAGAAGTCTAACACACACTTGGAACGACCAAAGAGAAACAAAAGTCTTCCAAGTTCTTTCGAAAGAATTAAAATGCCAGAGGTATAAAAAGCCTGGCCTGTTAAAATGTGTGATTGTTCAGCCTCTGAAGTAATCCTCAGACCCTTTAGGTCCACTCTAGCAGAAGCAGGCAACAAAAACTGGATTGCTTCAAAGACATGCATATTCCCCAGCACCACTGCAACATAATGATTTGTGTGTATCAATAATGTGTTCCTTTTGATTGCTGAAAAGTACTCGATAGCATGGATATACTATAATCTATCTGTTCACTTTTTAATGGACATCTGCAGTAGTTTCTAGGGCTCTCTGTGTATGTGCGCTTAGTTGCTCAGTCCTGTCTGACTCTGCAACTCTATGGACTGTAGTCCGCCAGGCTCCTCTGTCCATGGAATTCTCCAGGCAAGAATAGTGCAGTGGGTTGCCATTCCCTTCTCCAGGGGATCCCTGGGTTGTAATATTTGACTGCACCTGGTCTTAGTTGCTGCAAAATGGATCTTCAGTTTTCACTGCGGCATGCTGGATCTTTACGTGTGGCATTCAAACTCTTAGTTGTGGTATATGAGATCTAGTTCCTTGACCAGGGATCAAACCTGGGCCCCCCACAGTAGGAGCTTGGAGTCTTAGTCATTAGACACCAAGGAAGTCTCTCTCATTGTAGTTTTAATCTGACTTCCCTGATGATTAAACATCTATTCATGTGCTTACTGGTCATCTGTATATCTTGTTTTGAAAAATGTCTCCTCCTGTTGTCGCCTCACCTTAAGAGTTCTTTTCACATTCGAGATACTATCTTTGTTTTGATATATGTGTTGTCAATATTTTCTGCTAGTTTTTGGCCTGCCTTTTCATTTTCTGAAAGATATCTTTCAAAGAGCAAAAGTTTTAAATTTTGATGAAATCCAATTTACCAATTTTTTCTTTATTGATCATATATTTTGTGTCCTAAGAAATTTTTGCCCAAAGGAGCAAAGTTTGTCTTTCTTTTTTCCCAAGATGTTTTAAAGCTGTAGGTTTTAAATTTAGGTCTGTAAAGCATGTTTCTTTATTCTTTTTTTTTTAAGTTAGTTAATTTTTGTGTGAGGTGTGAGGTATGCGTCAACGTTAATTTTGTTGGAAACACTTTCCTTTCCCCATTGCACTGCCTTAGCACCTTTGTTGAAACTCAATTGACCACACAGGTGTGGATCTATTTCTGGACTTCCTATTTTGTTTCATTCATCTGATTGCCTCCCTTTTCACCAATACCAAACTATTTTGATTATTATTGCTTTATGGCAAGTCCTCAGTTCAGTTCAGTTCAATCACTCAGTTGTGTCTGACTCTTTGCAACCCCATGGACTGCAACACACCAGGTTTCCCCGTCCATCCCCAACTCCCAGAGCTTGCTCAAACTCATGTCTATTGAGTCAGAGATGTCATCCAACCGTCTCATCCTCTATTGTCCCCTTGTCCTCCTGCCTTCAATCCTTCCCAGCATCAGGGTCTTTTCTAATGAGTCAGTTCTTCACATCAGGTGGCCAAAGTATTGGAGTTTCAGCTTCAACATCAGTCCTTCCAATGAATACCCAGGACTGATCTCCTTAGGATGGACTGGTTGGACCTCCTTGCAGTCCAAGGGTCTCTCAAGAGTCTTCTCCAACACCACAGTTCAAAAGCATCAATTCTTTGGCACTCAGCTTTATAGTCCAACTCTCACATCCATACATGACTACTGGAAAAACCATAGCTTTGACTAGATGGACCTTTGTCGGCAAAGTAATGTCTCTGCTTTTTAACATGCTGTCTAGGTTGGCCATAGCTTTTCTTCCAAGGAGTAAGCGTCTTTTAATTTCATGGCTGCAGTCAAAACCTGCAGTGATTTTGAAGCCCAAAAGAATAAAGTCTCTCGCTGTTTCCCCATCTACTTGCCATGAAATGATGGGACCAGATGCCATGATCTTAGTTTTCTGAACGTTAAGTTTTAAGTCCATGTTTTCACTCTCCTCTTTCACTTTCATCAAGAGGCTCTTTAGTTCTTCTTCTCTTTCTGCCATAAATGTGCTGTCATTTGCGTATCTGAGGTTATTGTTATTTCTTCCAGCAATCTTGATTCCAGCTTGTGCTTTCATCCAGCCAGGCATCTCGCATGACGTACTCTGCATATAAGTTAAATAATCAGGGTGACAATATACAGCCTAGATGTACTATCTGGAACCTGTCTGTTGTTCTGTGTCCGGTTCTAACTGTTGCTTCTTGACCTGCATACAGATTTCTCATGAGGCAGGTAAGGTGGGCTGGTATTCCCATCTCTTTTAAGAATTTTCCACAGTTTGATGTGATCCACACAGTCAAAGGCTTTGGCGTAGTCAATAAAGCAGAAGTAGATGTTTTTCTGGAACTCTCTTGCTTTTTTGATCATCCTAATGATTCAGGATGGTAAGTCTGGTAAAGCCTCCTCCAACTTTTTATTTTTAAAACTTGCTTTGGTTAATCTGTGTCCTTAGAATTTTCTTTTAAATTTTAGAATCAGCTTGTCATTAAAGAAAAAATGTCTACTAGAATTCTGATTAGGATTGCATTGAGTTTACAGATCAATTTGGGGAGAACTGTCACTTTAACAATACTGGCTGTTCTTAAATTCATGAACATGGCACATCTTTCTATTTCTTTAATTAATTTTTATTAATTCCTTTCAGCAAAATTTGTAGCTTTCAGTGTCGAGGTCTTAAACATCTTTTGTTCAGTATATACCTAGGTATCTATTGATTTTGGTCCTATTGTAACTGTTTGATTTTTTTAAATTTCATTTTCCAGTTGTGTGCTAATTTATAAAGAAGGAATTGTGTCTGCATATTAACTATATGGCCTGCTAAGCAAGACATAACCTTGCTAATTCATTTATTTGTTCTAGTAGTTTTGCTACATTCCTCAGATTTTTAACATAAGTAACCATATCATCTGCAAATACGGTTTCACTTCTCGCTTTCCCATCTATACATCTTTTACTTCTTTTTATTGCCTATTGCAATGGCTAGGTCCACGGGTACAATATTGAATACAAGTCATAAAAGTGGGCATCCTTGCCTTGTTCCCAATCTCAGGGGTAAACAGCTTAGTCTTTCACTATTGATCATGATCCTTTCTATACAGATTTTATAGATGTTTCTCTATCAGTTTGAAAAAGTTTCCACTATCCCTATGTTGTTGAGAGATTTTTATTACTAAAGTGTGCTGAAGTCTGTCAAATGTGTTCCTTGCATCTACTGAAACTGTCATAGTTTTTCTCCTTTATTCTGTTAATATGATGAATAACATCATTTAACATTTGAAATACAATCAAGTCTTGCATTCTTGAGACAAATTCTATTTGGTTTGTCCATCATTATTTTTACACATTGTTGGAGTCAATTTACTAATAATATTTTGTTAATTATTTTTGCACATATATTCATGCAGATTATTAGCCTGTAATTTCCTTTCTTCTTGTGAGGAAAATATTTGATAACCAACTTCTTTAAAAGAAAGATGTAGGGCTATTCATTGGGTCTTCTTGTGTGAATTCTGTCAAGCTGTATTTTTTAAGAAACGTGTCTATTCCATTTATGTAGCTGTGTTCATTGACATAAGGCTGTCCGTGGTATTCTCTTATTATCATTTTACCATTCATAGATTCTGAGGTATTAGTCTCTTTTTCATTCTTAATAGTTATGATTTGTGTTCTGTTTGTAATCTCAGGGGATCAGTCTAGCTAAGAGTTTGTCAAAATTTTCGATCTTTTCAAAGAGCTAGTTTTACATTTGTTAGTCTTCTCAATTGTCTGTCTTCTATATCACTGACTTCTACTTTTAATTTATTTATTTTTGGCTGTGTTGTGTGGCTTGTGGGATCTTAGTTCTAGGGATCCTGGACTAGGGATAGAATCCACACCCTTGGAGTGTCCTTTGGAAAGTCCAAAGTTCTGAGTACTAACCACTGGACCACCAGGGAATTCCCTCTGCTTTTATTTTTAACATTTACTTTGGGTTTATTTTCCTCTTCTTTTTCTAGTTTCATATGGTAAAACCTCAGGTCATTGATTTTAGGTCTTACTTATTTTCTATTAGCCTTTAAAGCTGTATGTTTCATTCTAACACTGCTTTAGCTGCATCCCACAAACTCAGATATTGTATTTTGATTGTCACTCAATTAAAAATATTTTCTAATTTTTCTTGTGATTTTGTCTTTGACTCACAAATTATTTAGAAGTATGCTACTTTATTTCCAGATATTTGATCTTTTCCTAATTTGTTATTAATTTCTAATTTAATCTGTTATATTCAGAAAATACACTTTGTATGACTTCAATTCTTTTCAATGTATTGAGACTTGTCTTACGGCCCAGTGAATGACCTATCTGGTAAATGTACCGTATGCACTTGAGAACAATGTATATACTCTGCAAGCACTGGACGCTCAGTGTCCAAACATGCCAATTAGATCAAGGTGGTTACCTTGTTCATATCTTCTTTGTCTTTAACTGATATTTTGTCTGGTTATTCTATCAACTGTTCATATAAAAGTATTAAAATATCCTAGTACATTGAGGAATTGTCTGTTTCTCTCTTTAAATTTTGTTATTTTGTTTCATGTATTTTGAAGCTCCATTATTACACAAAACACATTTATAATTGGTGTGTTGCTGTTTTTCAGTCACTTAGTCAAATCCGACTCTTTGTGACCCCATGGACTGCAGCACACCAGGCTTCTCTGTCCTTCACTATCTCCCAGAGTCTGTTCAAACCCATGTCCATTGAGTCGATGATGCCATCCAACCATCTCATCCTCTGTCATCCCCTTGTCCTCATGCCCTCAATCTTTCCCAGCAGCAGGGTCTTTTCCACTGAGTTGGCTCTTTGCATCAAAGTGTAGGAGTAAGGAGCATCAGTCCTTCCAGGGAATATTCAAGGTTCATTTCCTTTAGGATCAACTGGTTTGATCTCCTTGCAGTCCAAGGGACTCTCAAGAGTCTTCTCCGGCACCACAGTTCGAAAATATCAATTCTTCGACAATCAGCCTTCTTTATAGTCCAACGCTCACATCTGTATATGACTACTGGAAAAACTATAGTTCTGACAATATGGACATTTGCCGGCAAAGTGATGCCTCTGCTTTTTAATATACTATCTAGTTTGTCACAGCTTTTCTTCCAAGGAGCAGGTGTCTTTTAATTTCATGGCTGCAGTCACTGTCCATAGTGATTTTGGAGCCCAAGAAAAGTCTGTCACTGTTTCCATTTTTTCCCCATCTATTTGACATGAAGTGATGGGACCAGATGCCATGATCTTAGTTTTTTGAATGTTGAGATTTAAGCCAGCTTCTTCACTCTCCTCTTTCACCTTCATCAAGAGGCTCTTTATTTCCTCTTCACTTTCTGCTATTAGGAATCATCTGCATATCTAAGGTTACTGATATTTCTCCCAGCAATCGTAATTATAGCTTGGGATGCATCCACGGTGGCATTTCACATGATGCAATCTGCATGTAAGTTAAAAACGCAGGGTGACAATATACAGCCTTGATTTACTCCTTTTCCAATTTGGAACCAATCCATTGTTCCAAGTCCAGTTCTAACTACTGCTTCTTGACCTGCATACAGGTTTCTCAGGAGGCAGGTAAGGTGGTCTGATATTCCCATCTCTTTAAGTATTTTCCACAGTTGGTTGTGATCCACACAGTTGAAGGCTTTAGCATAGTCAATGAAGCAGAAGATGTTTTTCTGGAATTCCCTTACATTTTCTACGATCCAGCCGATGTTGGCAATTTGATCTCTGGTTCCTCTGCCTTTTCTAAATCCAGCTTGAACATCTGGAAGTTCTTGGTTCATGTACTGTTGAAGCCTTGGCTTGAAGGATTTGGAGCATTACCTTGGTAGCATGTCAAATGAACGCAAGTATGTGGTAGTTTGAACATTCTTTGTCCTACTTCCCTGATAAACTGTTCATCATTATGAAGTGGCCCTTGGCTTGAAGGATTTGGAGCATTACCTTGCTCGCATGTGAAATGAGCACAAGTATGTGGTAGTTTGAACATTCTTTGTCCTACCTCCCTGATAAACTGTTCATCATTATGAAGTGGCCCTCTTTTGAACACTCTAGGTCTTAAGGTCTGTTTTATCTGATATTTAAGAATAATCATACCAGCCACCTCATACTTTCTGTTTGCATGTTCTTTTTCTATCCACTTACTTTCAATACATGTCTCCTGTAGTCAGCCTACAGTAGAAGTTTCCCCTTTAATCTACTCTAGCAATCTCTGCCTTTGACATCAAAGACCATTTATGTATATAATAGTTGTATTGGTTGAATTTGGGTCAACCACTTTATTATTTGTTTTCTCTTTTCCTTATTTTTCATTTCTTTCTTCCTCCTTTCCTGCCTTTTTTTTTTTTTTTTTTTGGATTGTTTCTATTATGTTGGTGATTATCCTGGAAACTACAATATGTCTCCTTGTTTTCTTCTTACTGAAGAACACCCTGCAGAACTTTCTTTAATGTTTATCTGCTGTGGTGCATGCTCTTGATTTTGTGTTTATCTGAAAATGTCTTCATTTTTGCCTTCATCATTGAAGAATCTTTTTGCTGGGTAGAGATTTCCAGGACTCCAGATTTCTTTTAGTATATTTAAAATATGATTCTACTCCTTCTGGCTTCCATTGCTGTTGTTCAGAAATAAGCTGTTAGTCTAACTCAGGGCTTGGCAAATTACAACCTCTAGGTCAAACTGGGCCCAGCATCTGTTTTTTGTAAACAAAGTTTTACTGAAATATAGCCACAACCATTCACTTATGTATTATTCATGACTGCTTTAGTGCTACAACAGCAGAACTGAATAGTTAAACAGAGATCATATGGTACTGGCATAAACACAGAAAAACAGACCAATGGACTGGAATAGAGGCCTGAGATAAATCCTCATACATATGGTCAATCACCTTGAACAAGGATGCCAAAAACACTCAATGGGGAAAGGTCTCTGCAACAAATGTGCTGGGAAAACTGGATGTCCATATGCAAGAGAACCAAGGTGGAACCTTATCTTACATCATCTACAAATATTAACTCAAAATGGATTAAAGACCTAAATATGAGACCTAAAACTATAAAACATCTGAAAGAAAACACAGTGGAAAAACTGTATCATACTGGGCTTGGCAATGGTTTCTTGGATACGATACCAAAAACACAGGCAACAAAAGCAAAATTAGACACATGGGAGAATATCAAACTTACAAACTTCTGTGCATCAAAGGACACAGTCAACAGAAGGACTGTGAGCAGAATATTAGCTAAATTAATGTGATCTTGAACAAGTTCCCTATCCTCTTCAAGCTTAAGTGTTCTGATCTTTAAGTAGATGACAATACCACTTTCATCAAGTTTGTAGTATGGCATAAAAATGAGCATGCAGTGAATATTCACTACTGTCCTTTTCGAAATTGCCTTTAAAGTCCATGCCATTGTTTTGAACATCTTCAGTGGTAAGAAATCTTAATCTCTGATTACAGATTGGATCATATACTCAACTAAAAGCAACTGTACAAGTTAAGTTTACCAAATAAGACGAGTGGTCCAGATAGTTTTTGGTCAGTAGGGAAAGAGCAAATAAGCCAAGATGGTGGTGGTCAGGCTCTCTCTCCTCACGCTCTCTCTCACCCCACGTTTCATGAATAATGATTATGTAACAACTGAGATCATTTATGGGGCTTCTCTTGTGGCTCAGCCTGCAATGCGGGAGACCTGGGTTCAGTCCCTGGGTTGAGAAGATCCCCTGGAGAAGGGAAAGGCTATCCACTCCAGTATTCTGGCCTGGAGAATTCCATGGACTGTACAGTCCATGGGGTCGCAAAGAGTTGGATAGCACCGAGCATGTGTATCATGAGGTACTTGCTTGGCCATGGACTACTTTTGTTCTGTAAGCATATGTAAGTTCCACCTGGAAAGCCCTTGAGGGAGGTTATGTTATGTCTGCTGCTATGGCTGCTGTACCAGCCAGGAGAGAAGAAATAGCTGCAGTTCCTACAACTTCAGTTTTCTTCCAACCTCTTAGCTCACACCTTGCCTACCCTGCATTCAGCATAGAGTATGAACAGGGAGACATGGTCTAAATGGCACTTTGCAGAAAGAACCCTGTGAGTCTAAACAATACCTCGATCATATTACTATTAGCTTACTTTTGGGGAAAATTCTCCAGAAGTTCCCAAGATTCTTCCGATTTTTATAGGTTAAAATGACTGTTTGACCGGATTGCTTAATTCACTGAATTGCACACCTCTGACGTGCATATAATTTAATAATATTCACATTGTCTACTAAAGAATTTGATGACTTGGTTTTGGATCATGTAAGAAACATGTTTTATTAGATGTCACTATTTTCTTAAAAAAGATTCTGACCTCCAATTACAATAAATAAATTTATATTAAAAAAAAAAAAAAGATTCTGTCTATACCTCTAGAAAGAGTAACACCAACTGTACTAAAACAATCACCAACTCTGGGCTCCTACAAACCACAAGAAAAATCCCACTGATAAAGAGTCGTACTTTATAATATGCTCAGGGTAATATCTTTAATGTCCATCTAATTTTTTCTTGCCACAATTTAAGAACATGCCCTTTTGTACTATACTTTGCTAATAAAAGAACAAGTACTTCTGTAATTACAGTCTTTGGCATCTGAAGCAGTTATTAAATTGTCTTTCATCCTTGCATTCTCCTAGTTAAGTAATCCAAATTCTTTTGCTTTTACTTACTATGTTCTCTTTTCAAAAGCTCATATTTTTACATGCAATACTGAAATATAATTTGTACTTTACAGGGATGATTAAGAAAAAACAGTTAAAATTACAGTTATATTAAACAGCAATGTGATAAGTATAATTATGAATAATAAATGAAGAGCATTCAGAAATTAATTCCACACTATGATTCTACTGTGAGCATTCCAGAGCACAACAATCCTTACCAGGGGACTTTCCTTGCTGTGAGTTGCTTCTTCGCTCTCTGTATCTGGCTGGAGTGGATAAACTCATGTCTTTACTAGGCTTGCTAGCAGGCCCCATTTCTGAAATAAGGAATCCCATTTGTTCTGAAGGCAAGATATTCTCAGGTGGACTGGTCTGGCATTTTATACTGGCATCCATCTAAAATATTAAAACCACTCATTATTCCAAATTTTCCCCAAACAGCTACTAAAAGTTAAGACACTTTATCAGAGGAGTTGTATTATAGAATAATGATCCAACAAACATGATCTTTTTAATCTTTATGAATGATACTATCTAATTTTGCTAAGCTAATCTGAATCTTTGGTAGTAAGACATATATTTCCCCATACAGAAACCACTGAAATGCCAATGGAGCTAAAATATTTACTTATGACCAGAGGAAGATTCACCATGAAGTTTCATTTTTTTAATAAAATTCACACACACAATTTATAACTAGTTAATATCACTATCTTTTCCCATTCTAACATCTCTTCCATCAGATTTCCTCTCTTGGTGATACTGGAATGGCCCTAGGTATGATCCTGTTGGATGATGTCAGAGGGGCTGTGAATACTTTATTCTACTAATTTTGTTTTGTCTTAATAAAGCTTTCAAAATTCAAAATCTAGATCTGTCTTGCTTATGATACATAGATTTCTTTCTTGGAGTTCCTATGTTTTCTTCAGAATACCTAATCCCTTTGTCAAGTTGACCAATTTCTGAAATATTCTATTTATTAATGAATTTATTTTAAACTAAAACTATATAATGAAGTAGGGCTAGAAGTTCAAAATACAGCTTTCAAAAGCTGTGATATCCAAATTTTTTTTAAAGAAACTGTGTGAATGCAATTTTAAAATATGAAATCTATTTTGGATGTGACCATGAAGGAATAAAGACACATTTCACGGTCTTTTCACAGGCATATTTGAAACACAAAGGGCCTATCTTTGGTATACTGAATGTATAATATTATTTTAATACATAGTACTCTGGGTCTCAATGTTTGGGCTCAAAAAGGACAATGAGGTGATAGAAACCTTAAGACATTTGACCCTTAAGTTAGCCAGAAAAGAATGCATTAAAAAAAAACTGCCCAGGTGACTTCACTCACTGTCCAGAGGTTAGGACTCCATGCTCGCACTCCTGAGGGCCCAGGTTCAATCCCTGGTTAGGGAACTAAAACCCCATGAGCCACATGGTGTGACCAAGATACACACACAACTGCCAAAAAATTATCTTGTGAACCTCTAAAAATGAAGACATTTTCAACTCCATTAAAGAAAAAAATCCAAAATGAAAAACATATATATATCAGACTAGGATTGAGAAAAAAAAATCACAAAAGTGATTTTAATTTGGATATACTTTTATTTTTTAGAATGCGAGTTTATTCATTTTCTGGTCATAAGCTAGCAGTGATCAAGGACTAGTCTCTACCTTCAGAATATATCTCTCAAACCAGAGTCAGAATTACGCTTTAGGAATGAGAGTATTAGCAAGGAAATTCACACACAGTATGCTCTCAAATCAAATTAGAATTCAATAATGTTGTAACAAAGTATGAAAATACTTCCAACCATCTCCTTACCTCCATGCTACAAATGGCCAGGAAAGTCCTGATGTTATCTATGAGATAAACCATCCATCTGAGAAGTGGAATTTAATCAGGCAGGCACACCTAGTCCATTCAAATTAAATTTGGAAGCGAAACTCAAAGGATGTTTTTAACATGAAAATATTGATAAGTCTTATACCACACGCTCATTCAAACCATAACATAGTGAGAGCAAGCCTGACAGTTAAGGTTACTTCTTTCTGAAATGCTTTGTGCAGAACCACTGGGACATGATCCTTCTGGAAAGCATAATGAACTCGTATTAAACCCAGATAAAACTGGGACAGGGTCCCCACTACAACAGTCCTTAGCAAGAAGCACCAGGTACCTCTGAACATTACTAGGAATTTTTCTTTGCCTCTTACCTGGTGTGTGCTGAATGGTAGCCCTTCCTGAACAAATACTACTGAAGATGCAGATGGATTATGACTTAGCTGCTCCTTCAGTTTGATGTGAGCTTGCTGGTTGATTGCAGACTCTTGCATTGTAGTATTTTCAACAGGCTGAGCTGGGTGGATGGTATAGATGTACTCAGGTGACTGTGGTAGAGAGCTGGTAATTGCCTGTTCTGTTCCGACCACAAAAGACGTAATATCTGAGCCTACAGGAGTAAGTGGCTCCAGCTGGCTAGCCTGACTTGTGGAAGATGGATTGCTGTTGTTTGAATTAGCTAGGATATGTTGGCTTCTATTAGACTGGGATGTTGAGCACTGATTCTCAACAGGCTCCACCTTGACCATCTCCAATTTAGGGGAGGAATGCAACTCATCTACTATCTGAAAAACAGCCTCTAGGTTTACTTCTGTCTTTTTATTTTCATCAGTAGCACTGCAAGGCCAATTAGAAGGCAGAAATTCAACTGGATAGGAAGACTGCATTGGAGGATTCTGGGAAAAGAGAAAATAGGATTCTTTGGATAGAAAATCAAATATGAGATTAAGGAGGAAAGCAAAAACATTTACACTGATGAATGCTAAACATAAACAAATTAATCTTAAAGTTCACTAAGAAAACTTGAATGCCAGTCAAGTTTTTGGCAATGGTACCTTTAACTCTATTGTTAGCATTAGCACACGCGCTACTATACGTCAACCACTATGCTAAGTTTTAATATTGGAATGGACCAAAACTTCTCAGGGTTAAAGTATACAAAATCGAAAAAAAGCTACAGTATCCAAATACCTATTTGCTGATAAAATGTCTATGTATCAAAGTCTTTCGGAAACGTTAACAGACAAAAACATACACTGTTTTAGGAATGTAGTAAGGAAATAAACACAGGCTGCTCACAAGTCCGCCAATGCTTCAATAGATTCAGGGGGAGATACCGATATTCCGTTCCAAATAATCTGGGGAAAAAATGGATGGAATATCGAATGTCCCTTGTTGAGATTATTTTAATACTAAAACAATTGATTAAAATAGCTGTCACTTTTAGACTGGTATCTTCAAGATGTATTCTCTTATACACAGTATTATGCACAATTACATCTGATGAAAAACAACCTCAAGCTATGAACACAGAATTCTGAAGTAATGATTAAACAAAACATGTAATGAGTTGTTGCCAAATGCAGAGCTTTGCACAGAGTAGGTATTCAATAATTGTTTGTTGACTATATCAGGTTATAAACACAAGATACGGAAGAGTTAAAATTGAATAAAATAGGTAGTGAGTCAATGTCGCCAAACACACTACAAAGATTGTATCAATAATTCGAAGGCCACTAATGCCAAAATAACATAAATCTAAATGGCTTAAACATCTAGCTACTGTACTACAGCTGTATGCCATTTATTGAGTTCTTACTATGTGCCAGGCATACACAAAGTGCTTTCTGTACATTATTTCATTTAATCCTCATAAGAGGTCAATGAAATGTGATAATCTCCATTTCCAAATAGTGGAACTGAAGTTCAGAGAAACTTTATAATTTATTCAAAGTCACAATGAAATAACTAACAGAGCCAGCTTTCAAACCTAGGTTTGCCTGACTCCAGAATTCTTGCTCTTAACCATTACAATATACGGATCATTCATGCACAGTCACCACATCTACAATCCAACAAAACTTAACTCAATTATTTCCAGAACAGCATCTGAAACACTTCCCTTTTTTCCATTTAAAAATTTTATGTCAGACTTCCCTGGTGATGCAGTAGATAAGAATCTACCTGCCAGTGCAGGGGACATGGGTTCTATCCCTGGTCCGGGAAGATTCGACATGTTGCAGGGCAACTAAAGCCCGCATGGCATGAGTACTGAGCCCGAGTGCTGCAACTCCTGAAGCCCAGGAGCACAGAGCCTGTCCTCCGCAACAGGAGAGAGTACAGCAATGGGAAGCCCTTGAACCATAAGGAAGAGTAGCCCCCACTTGTCACAGTAGAGAAAGTCAGAGCAAAGCAAGCAGTGAGGATCCACCATACCCAAAAATAAATAAATACATAATTTAAAAATGTTTTTTAAATAAACCTTTTATGTCTACTTATCTCTGTTTTCCTACAATCAACATGTATTGCCTTTGCAGTAAGAAAAAGTCTTTAAAGATGTTTTAAATGACTTATTTAAAACATCAGATCAGATCAGATCAGTCGATCAGTCGTGTCCAATTCTTTGCGACCCCGTGAATCGCAGCACGCCAGGCCTCCCTGTCCATCACCAACTCCCGGAGTTCACCCAGACTCATGTCCATCGAGTCAGTGATGCCATCCAGCCATCTCATCCTCTGTCGTCCCCTTCTCCTTCTGCCCCCAATCCCTCCCAGCATCAGGGTCTTTTCCAATGAATCAACTCTTCGCGTGAGGTGGCCAAAGTACTGGAGTTTCAGCTTTAGCATCATTCCTTCCAAAGAAATCCCAGGGCTGATCTCCTTCAGAATGGACTGGTTGGATCTCCCTGCAGTCCAAGGGACTCTCAAGAGTCTTCTCCAACACCACAGTTCAAAAGCATCAATTCTTCGGTGCTCAGCCTTCTTCACAGTCCAACTCTCACATCCATACATGACCACAGGAAAAACCATAGCCTTGACTAGACGAACCTTTGTTGGAAAAGTAATGTCTGCTTTTGAATATGCTATCTAGGTTGGTCATAACTTTCCTTCCAAGGAGTAAGCGTCTTTTAATTTCATGGCTGCAGTCACCATCTGCAGTGATTTTGGAGCCCAGAAAAATAAAGTCTGACACTGTTTCCACTGTTTCCCCATCTATTTCCCATGAAGTGGTGGGACCGGATGCCATGATCTTCGTTTTCTGAATGTTGAGCTTTAAGCCAACTTTTTCACTCTCCACTTTCACTTTCCTCAAGAGGCTTTTGAGTTCCTCTTCACTTTCTGCCATAAGGGTGGTGTCATCTGCGTATCTGAGGTTATTGATATTTCTCCTGGCATTTCTTCCAGTCCAGCGTTTCTCATGATGTACTCTGCATAGAAGTTAAATAAACAGGGTGACAATATACAGCCTTGACGAACTCCTTTTCCTATTTGGAACCAGTCTGTTGTTCCATGTCCAGTTCTAACTGTTGCTTCCTGACCTGCATACAAATTTCTCAAGAGGCAGGTCAGGTGGTCTGGTATTCCCATCTCTTGAAGAATTTTCCACAGTTTATTGTGATCCACACAGTCAAAGGCTTTGGCATAGTCAATAAACCAGAAATAGATGTTTTTCTGGACCTCTCTTGCTTTTTTGATGATCCAGCAGATGTTGGCAATTTGATCTCTGGTTCCTCTGCCTTTTCTAAAACCAGCTTGAACATCAGGAAGTTCACGGTTCACATATTGCTGAAGCCTGGCTTGGAGAATTTTGAGCATTACTTTATAGCGTGTGAGATGAGTGCAATTGTGCTGTAGTTTGAGCATTCTTTGGCATTGCCTTTCTCTGGGATTGGAATGAAAACTGACCTTTTCCAGTCCTATGGCCACTGCTGAGTTTTCCAAATTAGCTGGCATATTGAGTGCAGCACTTTCACAGCATCATCTTTCAGGATTTGGAATAGCTCAACTGGAATTCCATCACTTCCACTAGCTTTGTTCGTAGTGATGCTTTCTAAAGCCCACTTGACTTCACATTCCAGGATGTCTGGCTCTAGGTGAGTAATCACACTATCGTGATTATCTGGGTCGTGAAGATCTTTTTTGTACAGTTCTTCTGTGTATTCTTGCCATCTCTTCTTAATATCTTCTGCTTCTGTTAGGTCCATACCATTTCTGTCCTTTATCGAGCTCATCTTTGCATGAAATGTTCCTTTGGTATCTCTGATTTTCTTGAAGAGATCCCTAGTCTTTCCCATTCTGTGTTTTCCTCTATTTCTTTGCATTGATCGCTGAAGAAGGTTTTCTTATCTTTTAACAAATTTAAAACATAAATATAATCAAAAAACACCAACAGAGTATCTCTAGTATGACCCAGGGGAGAGAATCCCTGAATCTACAGATAAGATCATCTAATTTGTGAGACAGACATGTCCTTCCAGTGAAAATGAAACAGCGAGACTAACATGCTTGATGATATCTGCCATTAAATATGTCTGTCTAAGTCCCCTTCATTGGATTCTGTGCTCTCCAAACAACAATCTGATTATAATTTGACTTCCAATGTATATTTTCTAAATTAAAAAAAGGAAAAAAGGAATGTTCTTTTGAGTACTGGAATGCCACTAATAAGTTATTTTCTTAAGAATGGAAACTATCATGATTACATGATATCAAAGGAAAACGATTCCATCTTTAAGCAACTGCAACATAAAAATACAAACAGGATTTAATTTTATCCTAAAACTGGTAGTCTACAACATTTCAATCAAATAAATTGCTTCCTAATAAATAATGAGAAAATGATTGAAGTGTGATGTTTACAACACAGGGGTTTCTCATTTTTTACATCATTTTCCCTTTCTCCTTAAAAAAAAAAAGTAATTATCTGTGCTATCTTGGAAGGATCTGTCATTTGGTGATTTATATACTTTTAGCGCTTACCTGGAAAAATGAATTATTTTACCACGGTAGTCAGTTTTACCACTGCTGACAGTTAGTTGAACAACACTGTTTCAACTAACTGTCAGCAATAATGAAAATGTTCTGTGCGCTATAAAATTCGGTAGCCCCTAGCCATACAAAACTATTAAGCATCTGAAATGTGGCTAGTGACTTGAGGAACGATTTTTAAATTTTATTTAATTTTAATTAATTTCTATTTAAATAGCCTACATGTGGCTAGTGTGCCTAACAGTTACATCAACTCTTTTTTTTTTTTTTTAGAATTGAGAAAAACTGAGGCCATAATCCACAGCTTACCTCTGGCTACTCATTAAGATAAAACTACACGCTGAAACTCTGCGTGGTCAACTGGTCAACTGTACTGTTCCTGATGCAGAGACTGTCCATGGCTCCCAGCCTCTTACCTGAAAGTAGCTGCAGTGTGCGTAGGAGGCGGCAGGCGGCGTGACACAGCTACTGAGCGCGTCCATGCGGGTGGGAGGCGAGCAGCACTGCAGCACAGCTGCAACAGACAGACACAGAGAGCTATCAACCCATGTGCGGCCCCACGGCCTTCAAGGCGCACCTCTCTTTCAACCTGGAGCAAAAACTTCCCAAAGTTTCCCTTTGTGGGTGCAATATATTTAGTCCAACGAGGTGCCATTATTTGTTGAAAACAAACAGTAATAAAGCAATACTAAAAGTCAGTTGAAAGGGTCATTTCTACTTTTATAAATGAATCCTTCAGCACCTAAATATTTTGCTACATTTCTAATCAAAAGTCTATTCTTACTGAAAGTAGTAATTTCCTTTTATTGAAAATATCAGAACATATTCAAAATTCTAAAATAATTATTTCAATCATTTTAATAGTAACAAACATTTGGAGGAAGGTGTGCTTTTAAGTATAAAATAAGTATAAAAACTCTCCAAACACTCCTACTGTACATACAATGCATCCAGTTAAATCTATGGAAAAAAGTGTTTTATTCATTTAGCCAAGTGGTTAGGAATTCAGACCTAGAACTAGACTATCTGCCTTTGGAACCTAGCTACATAAACCTGAGGCTTCCCTGGTGACTCAGTGGTAAAGAACCTGCCTACCAACACAGGAGATGCAGATTCAATCCCTGGGTCAAGAAGACACCCTGGAGAAAAAAACGGCAACCCACTCCAGTATTCTTGCCTGGGAAATCCCAAGGACAGCGGAGCCTGGCGGGCTACAGTCCACGGGGTTGAAAAAGAGTCAGACACAACTTAGTGACTAAACAACAAGAACATAAACTGGAGTAAGGTTAATCCCTTTGGGCTTCCATTTCTGTATCCTATTATTAATAGAATAGGAATAATAACAGTACCTACTAAAAACAACACTGGCGTACAGTAAGCAATCAGTATACAAAAAGCTAATGATTTTAGCTAAGGAAATACATTTTCCAAACTTCCTCTTTATAGTTAGGATACCTTGAAAAGATTGAATTCTTTGTACTGGTATAGTCATACTTACAGTGAAGTTAAAGTCGCTCAGTCGTGTCCCACTCTTTGTGACCCCATGGAATAGTCCACAAAATTCTCCAGGCCAGAATACTGGAGTGGGTAGCCATTCCCTTCTCCAGGAGATCTTCACGGATATTCCCAACTCACAGATCAAACCCAAGTCTCCCACACTCCAGGAGGATTCTTTACCAGCTGAGCCACCAGGGAAGCCCAAGAATACTGGAGTGGGTAGCATATCCCTTCTCCAGCAGATCTTCCCAACTCAGGAATCAAACTGGGGTCTCCTGCATTGCAGGCAAATTCTTTACCAGCTGAGCTACCAGGGAAGTCCCCATACTTACAGATGCAGCCTTAATAATTGGTTGAGTCTCCTCTTTTCCAGAGAGAGAATCTCCAGAACGAATGAGAATCAGTTATAACATCACACCTTTGGATTAAAGAGAGTATGAGATTTACTGAGCACCTAACATATTCCAGGCACAGTCCAAGGTCCTTTAACATGTATTGCCTCATTTAATCCAAACAACTGAATGAGATATTAACATTACAAAAATCAGGAAATTAAAGCTCAGGGATGTTAAAAAATGTGCTGAAGGTTCACAAAGCTCATAGTGGCAGAGGCAATCATCAAACTGCAAAGTACATGCTCTTTAATGTATCACGATATTTCCTTAATCTTGCTTCCTAAGATGTAATACTTTAATTTGACTAGAACTCCACTTGTGGAATATTTTTAAGGTATCTTTATTTATAGGTGGCAACATTTTTGGTCCACATTTCTCATATTCTGAACACGGTAGTAAAATTACTAAATAATCTCATTCTATAATCTTTGAAATAAATTAGTCTAACAATTGCAAAAATTCATCAAAATGTTTCCCTTTTATCCATTACTGACTATGGATTTTTAAAATGTCAGAAGTTCATAAAGGTATAAGAGAAATATTTTATTATACATGTGCATTTTAAGGCATTAAATTTTACACATGGAAATAAAAAAATAATGGATAGAATTCTAGTTCAAGTAAGAACATAAGGGTTGATGTTTTCTGAATTACATAATTTTAACAATTCCAGTGGTTAAAAAAGCCAGATATTACTAGGATGGCCATATAAAATTCAAGCAGCTGTCACTTCCCATATCCTTTGAGATTATTCAAATACACAATAAAAAATTTTTGGATTGGAATTTGGTTTCCCAGAATATTTAAAAGCATAAATACCCTGGGAAATAAGTTAAATCCAAAAAGCTAAGGAGGGGTCTGCAGGGATTGCTGAAACTGAAAAAAACTGGGATCTTTTTCCAGTTTTAACAGCTAAGAAAAACAGCCCCCTAGTGGCAGAAAGGACTCAGTAAGATTTCCCCCTATCGCGTGTGTGTGTGCTCAGTCATGTTGGACTCTGTGAATCCACAGACAGCAGCTCCTCAGGCTCCTCTGTCCATGGAATTTTCCAGGCAAGAATGCTGGAGTGAGTTGCCATTTCCTCCTCCAAGGGATCTTTTCACCCATCAGGGCACCATAAAAGTGTTTTGTTACAAATAAATCAATGAAAGGTATTAGCTTTATTTTTCTGATAGTGCTATAATCAATCTGATGCCACAGTTTACATATTTTGAATAGTTGTTAAAGTGTACCTTAAAATAAGTTTCTTGAAAAAATAACATAGAATATACAGCAATAAAATATAACATACAAGTCAAGAATATATTAATATATAGTTGATAGCTGACTTAGTATCTAAGGAAACAGCAAAGCAGTGACTGTCCTTTAAAGTGTCCAGTTACAAATGGGAAGTAGAAAGGTGCCTGCATGAAGACAGGGAGGTGAACAGCTAATCCAAAGACCCCTCAATGGCTAGTTCCTTACCAGAGCAGTCCCACCTCATACAGCCAACAAAACACAACAAAGTAAAGTATTAATAAGTTCACTGGATATGAAAATCTAGTTATAAAAATACAACTGTGTGCTTCATACATGAAAAATTAATCCAGTGTGTATTAGGAAAGCACTGTGAAAGTACTAACACTTCTAAAACTGAGTTTATCACTATGAAGACACATTCATCTCCATAAAGATCCTTCAGTATCTTTCTGAAGGCAGTGTTCATTTAAGGCACTGAATGAATAAAAAGCTGGAAATAGTGAACAATTTCTATTTCATATATAAGAGTTGATGACATCTTTTATGGTAAAAAATAGATAACTAAAAATTTATCTAAAGGTAAAAATTTTCACATCCACTATAGGTTAGGAAAACAAGTTCATATACTTTATCCAATGTAGGTAATTCATATTTATAATTTAAATGTTTTTAAAAATAAATAAATAAATAAAAATAAAATGTTTTGGACTTGAAGCTACTCTGGAATAGTACAGTATCAACAGCAAAGAAATACTCAAAAGGAAAAATATCCTAATAGTAAAGTTAATTTCAAGGTAAGTTACGACAGCAACCAGAACCCCAACATCTCATCTACAGTGAGGTAAAGAAATGGTATTCGAGTCTGTAACCAAAAGAAGTGAAAGCAGAACATATTATTGTAGAACCAAGTTCAGAGCACCAATAGCCAAAAGGTAGAAGTAACCCAGCGTCTATCAACAGGCCAACTGACAAAATGTGGTCCATGCACATGGGAGTTTCAGAAAATTAGTCAGCATTTAACGGAAGGAGATTTGACTCATCCCACTATATCAATGACTCGGAATAAGTGAGAGATGCCAATCACAAAAGGACAAATACGCAACTGCCCTCACATGAGGTTCCTAGAGTTAGCAGATTCTTCAAGACAGAGAGCAGGACGGCAGTCGCCACAAGACGGCGAGAGGGGAATGTGAAGTTAGTGTTTACTGGGTACAGAGTTTCAGCTGGGGAAAGACGAAAAAGTTCTAGAAAAGGATGGTGGTAATGCTAGTACAACAATGTGAATGTATTTAATGCCACAGAGCTATACACTTAAAAATGGCTAAAATGGTCAATCCTATATGTATTTTACTGCAATGAAAATAAAATATAATTGTGCTTTTACTTAAAAATCCTCCTAATGTATCTACGCCAAGTCCCTCTCTCCATAAGAACAAACTCAGACCTTTCCAGAGAAACTGACAATACAGGCTCCCAGAGCATCAGAAAGTTCTTATAACTTCATATTCTATACTTGTTTATGTACATTATGTAGAATGAAAAGCCTAAAGATCAAATGTTTAAAATTTAATGTACTTCAAAACAGTAATCATCAACCTTCTTTGCCCAAGAGTCAGTACAGAAAATAATAAAACACATGCACCTTCGTGAGAAGGGTATGTTCTTTTAAATCACTTCAGTCAGCCTTTAAAGTGTTAGTAGCTAGGCTCATCTGAAATACAGCTTTTAAAATACGTTATCCTTTATATGTAAATATAAAGTTTTTAAGTGTTTTAAATTTTGAAGTCTATTCAAATTCTATACATTAATTCATTTAATCCCAGACCCAAATTATTACTGCCACTTTTTGGAAAAGGAAATTGAAACCGCGTGACATGAAATAATCCACAGAATGTCACAATGTCCATCATATGACTAACTGCAAAGCTGAGGCTAAAATTACTTCGTTTACTCAATAAATATTTACTGAGAGCCCATTATGGCCAAGCACTACACCAGGTGCAGGGGGATACAGAAATGAATTAGACACAGCTGCAGACTGAATGTCCCACTCTAGCAGCTGGATGGAGTCTGTCTCTCTGCTGGAGCAGAGAGTCAACAGCCCAGGGTCAGTGCCCTGCCGTCGGTAGCACAGAAGGCGAGGTCCCCCTGACCAGTATCTGTCACCTACCCTATCTAGAAGGAACTAACTCTGGGGAAGAGGTATACCAGGAAAAAGTCTCTCAGAAGAAAAACAAAACAAACAAAACGTCCTCTCTGTATTACAAGCAGGCCGGCAGCAACAAGCAGAACACAATGGCCGAAGGAATGAACTCGAGAGAATTTGCCTAGATTTGTTTCCTAGCCCTGCCTGTGCTGAGCTGTGCTTCAGCTTCTAATCTATGAAATGAGGATAACTACATTCCCTATCTTATAAAGTTGTTTTGAGGATTAAATGAATTAATATTTGGAAAGCACTCAGCATAGTACCTGGTCACAGTGACTGCTACCCAAATATACGAGACAAAGGGCAGCTACAAATCACCAATCACTGCTTTGAGCTTAAAACTTAACTTGGGCAAAAAGTCAAAGTTAACTTTGAATCAGGTCAGCATTACAACATGAGTCAAAGGAAAACAATTCCTCAATACAGGATTCTGTATATAAATATGAATATACTAATATTCTTTTGTATGTTCAAATACATACAGAATGAGCAAAACAAAAAGGTCTAAAATAAAGTTTTTTTATAAAAAAGGGAAATTAAATTATAGTAGCACCCTGAAAACAGCATTAGAGAAGAAAACTGAATTCAAGATAGGGCAAGACTAAAAAGAGTCCACTGACGCTGGACCTATAACATTTTGCCTTTGAAGAAGCGGTTAAGAGTGGAAAAAATGTAAACGAGCAGGGCAAAGAAAACAGATGCCTCAAGAGAGGAAGGGCAAATGTGAGAAACAACTCATGTGAGTCCATTTATGAGTCAGTCTTGAGAGCAGTTTTTTAGTCTCAAAGTTTGGCTTTACTAGAGAAATAATTTACGAAATAGTACAAAATACAAATTTTACTGATTATACCACATGAAGACCAGATCCAAGTTTATTTTCAATATAACTGATTTTTAAATGAAGTTGAGTATTGTTTTTTTACTAAAATTTGATCCAAATCTCAAGTCATATAATTCACTTTGAAAGGATTCAAGTATGATCATTATTCCAAAATTAGTTACTTTATTAGGATTTGGAAAGCTGGATTGAGAGTGATTATTATCCTGCCTCTGAGAGTAGTATTTTACTTAACTTTGGTAAAGTCATTTGTAAAGCCCTTCACAAACAGGTATTCACTAAATATTGGTTAAACTGCTCACTATGTCTTGCCTCCTTCACCTAAGATTTGGAGGAATTAAGTACTTGTACACTTATTTCTTTGGCATTTTCTTTCCCTTCCATAGAAGGTCTTTCATATTTAACAATACAACTTTTTATTTCTATAGTACTTCAGAATGTTCAAAGCAATTTTCGTACATTACATCATAGAACTACTCTATATATTAGAATTCATTATGAAATCATGAGATTTCTTTCTTTTTCTCATAACCTCAGAACCTTCACAGTAAATGCAATCATCCATATCAAAGAAGACAAAACAAAAATTCAGATAATACAAGATTCTATTTCATATGCACTCTATACTATCAAAACATCAGCAGCACTTCTTCTTTTAATGTGTCTCTTTCCTAGTCCTTATCTTGGACTCCTGGAGACAATTTTCAATGTAATTATAAAATTAATAAGTTTATTTATAAATTTAAATCCAAGCTAACACAAAATATTTTTGAAATGACACAGATCCTAAATTATAATAATTTAACAAATAGTACTTCTATAACGAATGAATAAATTTGTAGTATTTTCTAATATCATACAACTAGTTCTCATAAAATTTAGAACTAGGAGTTTCTAAGAGGATTGTTCAGAACTTGGAATACATTTTCCCGTAGAAACATCATCATACAGGCTAGTTTGGCTCCTAAGCCAGACTATAACCATCCTTACCTTAACTGCAGCACTAATCGTAATATGGAACCTAAGCACCATATCTAATATGTACATAGGAAAATTTCTCCAAAATTCCAAGTTAGAAGGCCAAGCACATTTCTCTCTCTCTTGTAGTCCTCCTAAATTTCAACTCCCCAGTTTTTGAGTCTTTAGAAGTGTAGAGGAGGGGCGTTTAAGGGAGGTTAGGAAAAGAAAGAGAAACATTCATTGCTAAAAGGAAGAGAGACGGGGGTGTTGTCCAGTTGATGGGCTATAGAACGTAAAGCAAGTATAAGAAAAATATAGACTGTCTCTCTCATATATATATACTCTATGCATTTATGGAATGCAGCCAAATTATAATTTAGATAGAAATGCCTAATTTATCAAAATATTGATTAAAAATCCCTCAGGAAAGATCTGACACTATTTGTTGCTATACATAAGATATATAACATAAAATGTCATCTTCTAGCTTTCAAGATCACCCAGATATTTTTGTTCTTCAAAGAATTAGCTGAAAGTCTGAAAAAAAGAGAATTAGGTCTCCACTTTTTTTATATATAATGTTAAAAAAAAGATTTTTAAAGTTTCTAGTAGGCAAACAATTAAAGTGCTATATCATCTTACTCCATATAATTTCTTCCCCTTATCCTTCTCCATCCACCAAAACAGTAGCAGCTCCAAAAATCTATAGAATTCAATCTAATTTAACCTCTGGTTTTATTATTTTAATAATATTGAACTTAAGTGCTTTGAGAAAATAAAGCAATCCCTTTTACTGTCTGTATTTAGGTAGAATGCAATGAGCCAATAATAAATAAAAATGGTTGCATATTACCAGCATTATTATAAACGGAACAGTTTTCAAATTTATAGCTTTTAAAAGACAACCAATCATTTAACCCCCTTATCAAATTTACATACCTCCCACTCATTTTAGTTTTTGATTTCAGCCTGCCTGGGAAAAGTGGTCTAACAAAAATACCTCTGGAGACTGCTTCCAGCTGTACTTAATTAATATGCCTACACTCTTAATTCAAAGTGCAAAGGACTGCCCCCTTTTTTCTCTTCCTGGTCTTTTCTGAAAGCCTTGACCCTTGACTTTTTTCTATTGCCCCATTTCATCACTCTGTGTAAACAATAATGAAAACACGTATCACCTCTATGGTGCTTCTGCAAAACAATAAATTGTTTTTAATTAAATGGTAACATTATCATTCTGCAAAAATGTATCCCCGCAAAAACATCCCCTGGCCCCAAGAAGCTAAATGGATGGTCACTATCACATGGATTCCCAATGAGTGGCCTGAGCTCTACTGGCAGGTCTTCCATGCCCTTGGCTGAGCTCTAGGTCAGCTGTCATTGTCAGGCTCTTCTCTCAGCTACTCCCAGCTGTTCGCTGGCTGAGATTAACCCTGCAGGGATTGCACTGCCAAACCACACCATTACATTTTTATTAAAAGAATATAATTTAGTCTTAAGAGATGGTGAGTAGGCTCTTATATTAAACTTCATTACTGAGATACTAAGATTATTTCATTATGAGGTAGTCTCAGCTATATAACTAAAAAATAAACAATATGTAATATAAGTAGTTTTTTTCTAAAAGGAAAAAACCCAAAAAAACTACTACACCAAGAACAGTGTTATACCAAGATCTGGTGTACTAAGTCTTACCAGAACATATTTTGAGGATACCAAAGTTTCACTAAAATATACACTTCTATGCTCCAACAATTTTCACAGCCTTTAAGAACATAATGAAATTTCACATATTGTTAAAAAAATGAGTATTCATGAGAAATCTTTGACATTTCTTAGGTGTACATTCCTATTTTTGTTTAGGCATACAAAAATGCATTTAAAAAAATATAAGTTCTCATTATCAAGTACCTTAAAAGAAACCACTGAATTTGAATTTCTCATACCTGTTGGATAGTAGGCTTGGGAGTACTGCGCTGAGGGTGTGTAGTTACTATATTTTTGGGAGGAGCTGACCATTGTTTGAGGACCTTGCTGAACGTGTACAGATGTGGCACTGGGCTGCAGGGTATACGTAACCTCAGTTGGAAACCTCTGTAGTACAGGAAATGGAACCCCTTTATCTGAAAAAGTAGGAGACGTTTCCACTTGTCCTGGGTGCATTCCAAGAGAGTTCTGCCATGTTCTAGGAGGGATCGGGGTCCGATCTAAACCTTTCAGAGGAAAAGTACTGTGGTTGTGGGATGAAGTCGATACGTAGGAGTAAGGAGACAAACTATCTCGCCGGAACGACCGGTGAAATTGTCCTACAGCCACTGGTCCTGCATAAAAGAGGAAGAGCACATTTACTAATTTTATATTACACCACCAGACGTAGTAAACCAAAAGTCACAAAACATACACTACTCTTCACTTGTGAATATGCTGAGTTTCCAGCCATTCTCAACACAACAGAAATTTATTGGTAAAAACAAGTTCAGAATACACAACATGAAATTACAAATACAATGCTGAAAAAATAATCAAACAAATTTTGTTTGGTTGTTAATATGATTGTGATAAGAGACAAAGTGGCCAAACTCTAACATTAAATCAAATTAAATCAAAGGTTAAATGTCATCTTACCTGTCACCTCAACCGACTGACCCAGATTTTCCCAATCTATAAACTATCAGTACTTCCTAGAAGTTTTAGAAATTCCATTTGGTCTTTTAAATCATTTACGAATCTTAATAATAGGTACAAAAATAAGCACTCAACCATATTCATGAAAGATATAAGTATGGAAAAAATAAAAATTATCCCAGAAAAAGAAATTTCATGTAAGAAATTTCATGCTCCCTTTCAATTTTTAAAAAAAATTTAATAACAATCTTTGCAGAAAAGTCAAGCTTGGAAACTCTGACTTGGTCATTCCTGAATCAAAAATTTTCTATGGTCTCTTTTTCTTCAGAGTATCTCTAGTCCCTTCCTAGATATCAATGGCTCTCAAACATTGATTTACATTTGAATCACCTAGACAGTCTGTTAAAAATCCACACACTCAAGACAAGAGATTCCTATATTTGCTTTTTCTTATCTTGCAAGGTTGAAAGGAATTAATCAGTGGAGATGAGGAAGAGAGAGAAAGAGCAATACTACATAATGAAGAAAAGGAAAATATAAAAGTTGCAAGCTGAACTTATTTTAAAGACTGTGGTTCTTGAAGATAAAGCTAGTCTAATTTATTCCTAGGAAGGATTTTACCTATTAAATTTTGTGGTTCACAAAGGCTTTTCAATTTGTTTTTGTTGTATTAAGCTATATCTATAAAACTATATCTATATAAATAAAATATATATATAAACTATACCTATAATCTATAAAACAGAGGGAAAGTCTAATTTACGTGCTACTCATCTGCTAAAGATGGCACTCACCTACTTTTCCAAATATTTAAATGTTATACATCTTTTGTTCTAGTATTCCTATAATGTTTGATTTCTTCTAAAGAATGAAGCATTAAGAAGTGCTCATAATCACTTCTGTTTTGGTGCTGCCTGATTCAAATTGATTTTGCTCAAATAAACCCTTAAAATTTAAAAAGAATAAAGCATTAATGCCAAAAATAAACAAATATAGGAGTTTGGGGCAGACGTGTACACACAAAATGGATAACCAATAAGGACCTATCCTGTAGCACAGGGAACTCTGTTCAATGTTAGGTGGCAATCTGGATGCTAAGGGAGTTTAGAGGCAAATGGATACATGTAGACTGAGTCTCTTTGCTATTTGCTGAAACTGTCACAACACTGGTAATTGGCTATACTCCAATATAAAGTAAAAAGTTAAAATAAGAAACAAAAAACAATTCTGGAAATCAAGAGCTAATGGAGAAAAAAATCTAATGGACAAAAAAACTTCTCCTTCAGAAGATTAAATGTATTTAAATGATACACCTTTTAAAAACTACTTTTAAAATACAAAATAGTTTTTATGCTGACTAGCAAACACATGTATACACACTTTGAACTACCACTGACAGTTCTTTGCTTTAAGACTTAAAGAAAAATTTTTTGTTTGTGAGGTCCCAAACTGCCCATCACTTGTTTGTTTTTTTTTTCTTTCTTGGATGATAAAACTTTATATTGCTAGAGTGTCAAATAGCTCACTAACCCTTCTTTACCCTCTTTAAGGTTAAGTTGTTGATGAATTTTCAGACTGTCAATAACAATAGATAATTAAAGAATACTCTACCCTGATTTCTCAAATTCAAATTTAGATCTGAATTAAAATACATTTCTACTTCTACTATGATAAATTCTGAGTGATGCCCAAATATTTAAATATTTTAGATACTGCTAATGTAAGGACACAGGACACAAATTAGAAGGACATTTGTTTTCATTTTTAATTAAGAACTAAAACACGTTCAGCTCTTATTCTTCTGTTAGAGGTTACTTCGCAGGGTTCTAGTCTACCAACTTTATAGAACATCACCTACATGTCTTTAGGACATCTAAGGTATGTATTTGGCAAAGCTTAAATCCAGGATCCTAAAAATGTAAGGTAGGCTGAATTTCTGTTGTTCTTTCTATTCCATCTGTAAAAGTGAATCTGAGCTAGTCAGTCCCCAGGAGAGAACTTGCCTCTTTCCCAAAACTTGGTTCTTGAGAGTTAGTTTAGAAAGCTTTAACAAATATTATGAAATAAACTGCCAATAAAAACAAGATAACAATAGCGGGCAAACAAAAACAGGAAAAACATGTGACCCTCACATTTCTTATCAAGTACAGAGGGGTGACGGAGAAGGTGATGGCACCCCACTTCAGTACTCTTGCCTGGAAAATTCCATGGGCGGAGGAGCCTGGTGGGCTGCAGTCCATGGGGTCGCTAAGAGTCGGACACGACTGAGCGACTTCACTTTCACTTTTATGCATTGGAAAGGAAATGGCAACCCACTCCAGTATTCTTGCCTGGAGAATCCCAGGGACAGAGGAGCCTGGTGGGCTGCCGTCTATGGGGTCACACAGAGTCAGACACGACTAAAGCGACTTAGCAGCAGCAGCAGCAGCAACAGAGGGGTGACAGAGGATAAGACGGTTGGATGGCATCACTGACTCAATGGACATGAGTTTGAGCAAACTCCGGGAGACAGTGAAGGACAGGGAAGTCTGGCATGTTGCAGTCCAGAGTCTCAGAGTCAGACGCGCCTTACCGACTGAACAACATTCTCAGAAGGTGAACAGGACAACTGGCTCAATGGACCTGGGTAAAAGAACCAGGTCCTAACACAGAGGATTCTACTGCAAAAGAGAAGTATTTAAATCAGAAGCTGCAGTAGAACACAGAACACAAAAAGGAAATGAAGAAGGACCAGTATAGTCAGGCATATAATCAAGAATTAAGCAGAATAAAAATTAGTGAGCCAAAAGAGAACCAAGGACTTAGAACATGGAGATAAAGCAAAACAAAGTTGGACCTGTATTCTTAAACTTAGAATTACATTCCACCCAAGTCAGTAACACAATTTCCTAATGAACCAAGTCTATGTTGTGGACAATCCACACCTGACATATTTTCTATACATACCAACAGGCAGGATGTATGAAATGTATGAAAACTATGATAATGGAGGTAATATGAACTTATGTATTAGCTATACCAAAAAAGTATGAATTACATTTATGTTTTTCAACAAGTAATCTTTAAAATGCTGACCAACTGAATTATAAGTGAGAAAAATCAGATTCTACATAGCCCCTGTGCTTCTTCAACTGAAATGAACTCTATACTTACAACTAGGTGTAGGATAGGGCAGGGAAAAAAGAAATCGGAGAAGAGGAAAAAGTGAGCAAGAATTGGTCTCTATGTATGCATGTGTGTTTCTTTCTTTGAAGTAGTGATCCTGTTTTTCCCAAGAACACATTTTCAGTCTTTTCTCCTTATGCCCACCAGATACACAATCTGAAAAAACAAGTATCTAAATGAATGACAAGGTATTGTATCCACTGCCTTTCTCCATTTGATTCCCCACAAAAATCAATGGACATCACATGGAAGTAAGTGGCTTAATATTCCTTTAGAATTCCTTTAGAACATTCCTATGCCACTGCTACTTTTCCAACTAGTTCCTAGAACTCTAACCTAATCCCTTATCTTCTAAACTCCATAGATACACAACCTAATCCATTTTCTAAATTCCAAATGAAGATTGCTCATTCCTAACCCTGGGCTTACATTAAACTGAACACAGTGTTACTTTTATTTGTATATTTAAAATTTTCCCATAAGTGAAAAGTAAGCCAGACACTTTTCTGTTAAATCTCTTGTTAACACGATGAAAATGTCTCTATTACTCTCCTGGTTGAAGGTAAAGAATGAATTCTCATAATCATATCCTGTTGCTTTCTTGGTATGCTGCTACACATCACCCACTCTTTAAACAAGGAAAGGAAATATTGCCACCCTCACCTTCCTGGAAGAAGGGGGAGGGTATTAGAAATCCAGTTGAAAATAGTTTTAAAAGTCAAAGTACTTTTCTATCACAGAGAGTTTTTTAAGTTTGAGTAAACATAGACTTGCAAGCAAAGATGGGCAATAATAAAGGACAGAAATGGTATGGACCTAACAGAGCAGAAGATATTAAGAAGAGGTGACAAGCACACACAGAAAAACTATACAAAAAAGATCTTAATGATACAGATAACCACGATGGTGTGATCACTCACCTAGAGCCAAACATCGTGGAGTGCAAAGTCAAGTCAGCCTTAAGAAGCATCGCTACAAACAAAGCTAGTGGAGGTGATGAAATTCCAGTTAAGCTATTTCAAATCCTAAAAGATGATGCTGTGAAAGTGCTGCACTCAATATGCCAGCAAATTTGGAAAACTCAGCAGTGGCCACAGGACCAGAAAAGGTGTTTTCATTCCAATCCCAAAGAAAGGCAGTGCCAGAGAATGTACAAACTATCGCACAATTGCACTCATCTCACATGCCAGCAAAGTAATGCTCAAAATTCTCCAAGCTAGGCTTCAACACAATACATGAACCGAGAACTTCTAGATGTTCAAGCTGGATTTAGAAAAGGCAGAAGAACCAGAGATCAAATTGCCAACAATCACTGGATCATAGAAAAAGAAAGAGAATTTCAGAAAAACATCTACTTCTGCTTCATTGATTATGCTAAAGCCTTTGACTGTGTGAATCACAACAAACTGTGGGAAATTCTTCAAGAGATGGGAATACCAGACGACCTGACCTGCCTCCTGAGAAACCTGTATACCGGTCAAGAAGCAACAGTTTAGAACCAGACACGGAACAAATTGAGACTGGTTCCAAATTGGGAAAGGAGTATGTCAAGGCTGTATATTGTCACCCTGCTTATTTAACTTATATGCAGAGTACATCATGTGAAATGCTGGGCTGGATGAAGCACAAGCTGGAATCAAGATTGCTGGGAGAGATATCAATAATTTCAGATATGCAGATTACATCATACTTATGCAATGGCACCCCACTCCGGTACTCTTGCCTGGAAAATCCCATGGATGGAGGAGCCTGGTAGGCTGCAGTCCTTGGGGTTGCTAAGAGTCAGACATGACTGAGCGACTTCACTTTCACTTTTCACTTTCATGCATTGGAGAAGGAAATGGCAACCCACTCCAGTGTTCTTGCCTGGAGAATCCCAGGGACGGGGGAGCCTGGTGGGCTGCCGTCTATGGGGTCACACAGAGTTGGACACAAGTGAAGTGACTTAGCAGCATGGCAGAAAGCGAAGAAGAACTAAAGGGCCTCTTAATGAAGGTGAAAGAAAAGAGTGAAAAAGCTGGCTTAAAACCCAACATTCAGAAAACTAAGATCATGGCATCTGGTCCCATCACTTCCTGGCAAATAGAGAAGGAAACAATGTAAACAGTGACAGACTTTATTTTTCTTGAGCTCCAAAATCACTGCAGATGGTGACTGCAGCCATTAAATTAAAAGATGCTTGCTCCTTGGAAGAAAAGCTATGACCAACCTACACAGCATATTAAAAAGCAGAGACATTACTTTGCCAACAAAGATCTGTGTAGTCAATGCTATGGTTTTTCCAGTTGTTATGTATGGATGTGAGAGTTGGACTGTGAAGAAGGCTGAGCACCGAAGAATTGATGCTTTTGAACTATGGTGTGGGAGAAGACTCTTGAGAGTCCTTTGGACTGCAAGAACCAGTCAGTCCTAAAGGAAATCAATCCTGAATATTCATGGGAAGGACTGATGCTGAAGCTCCAATACTTTGGCCCACCTGATGCAAAGAGCTGACTCATTAGAAAAAACTGATGCTGGGAAAGACTGAATGCAGGAGAAGAGGATGACAGAGGACAAGATGGTTGGATGGCATCTCAGACTCAATGAGTTTGAGCAAGCTCTGGGAGGTGGTGAAGGACAGAGAAGCCTGGCAGGCTGCAGTCCATGGGGTCACAAAGAGTCTGACACAACTGAGCAACTGAACAGCAACAAAATACAGACTTACACATAGAAACTTCTTTCAAAACTGAAAGACTGAAGCCAACAGTGAAAAATTCCAAGGTTGTAAACATGAGCTTTATAAAATCATTTTAAACTAAAACTGGACATTTGTACACACACAAATTTGGTTTTACCTGTGTCTAACCATAACACCTTAAATAAGCATTGGGTCTAATCAGCTACTATGAAAGAACTGTTTAGCCAATTCATTCTACCTATGAGCAATACCTGGTAAAAACAGGAAAATATATTATTATATTTTTGCTTTCAAGTTATACAAACAACGCCTACGGTTCTACACATTACTCCGGAACCTAAAATATGATCACTGTGAGAACACGTCTTCCAAGATTTCTTAGATGTGTCAATGGGTGGAAGACGGCATGGCTCATCAAGGACAGACACTCACTCAAGGTACCTTGATCACCACTTTCCCTGGGCTAGCATAACTGTTCTACATTCTCTCGGCTGCGACTGTTCCTTCCCACCTTGACCTTTGCCATATCCTCACCCTGTAGAGGAACTCTGTTCTGCTTCCTATCAGAACGCAGGAGCCAGTTCTGTTTCTTCCAGACCCAGGGCTTCAACAAAGGCCTACTTATTTTTAGGTGTTCGCTGTGAAAAGACCGGGTCTCGAGAAGATACCTGGCGATAGAGGTTTGGAGCCCACGAGGGTTCCGAGAAGACTCAAGAAAGCCAGCCTAACGCGGAGGTCCCCGTGACCGCCAGTGGACACAGAAGGGCCTCATCGTCCATGGGCCCCGTCCAGGAGAGGTGCTGGCGGGAAGGGGGGTGATGCCAGTGCCGCGCCGACTTCTCGGCAAGCACGGCTGACAGCGGCTCCCAGGCGCTTCCCTGACACCACCAAGGAAATGCCCGCGGGCGTGGCGGTTGCCCCCTCACGGCCGAGCGCCCCGCCGCTGGCTGAGGACAGAGCAGGAGGGACGGGACTCACCCTGTGGCTCCGGCCGGGGCCCCGAGGGCGGCAGCGGCGGCTCCTGGTGCTGCAGCGGGGAGGTGGAGGCAGAGGCCGAGGCCGACGTGATGAGGAGCCTCTGGAAGCGGTTGGGCGGGCGGCAGGGCACCTCCAGGCCGGCCGCCAGCTTGGCCTTGTTGGCGCTGGTGAGCCTCTTGAGGTGCACGAGCAGCTGCGGCTGGTCGCGGCGGAAGTGCGGGCTGTGGAAGTGGTGGAGCGGCCCGTCGCCCGCCGGCCCGCCGCCCCCAGGCCCCGGCCCGGGCCCCGCCGCGCCCGGCCCGCCCAGCACCACCTTGCGGAAGCCGTAGAGGTTGAGCTGGCGGATGAAGCTGGTGAAGTTGGTGGTTTTGAAAAGCTCGGGCTCGGCCCCGGCGCCCCCGACGCCGCCCCCGCCGCCGGCGCCCCCGGCCCCGCCGCCCCCGGCCCCCGCCCCGGGCGGGCTGAGCAGCTCGGCCTCGAAGAGCGGCTGGTCGATGAGCAGCCCTTCACCACGGCCGTCCCAGCGGATCGAGCGGTACCGGGGACTGTTCACCAGCCGCCACAGCTTGGCGGGGAAGTTGTTGGGATTGATGGGGGTGGAGAGCAGCGCCTCCTCCATCGCCCCGCCCGGGCCCTGGGCCTCGCCCCGCCGAGCCTGGCTCTCCCACCCCGTTCTCGATCTCCCCCCTCCCCCCTCCGCGGCCTTCGCTCCGCCCTGCCCCCTCCAACCAGCACCCCGCCGTCGCGGACCCGGGGACCGTTGGCGCACGAGCCCCCCGCGGCGCCTGCCAGCGCGGCCAATGGGGCCTCGAGTTGCCGCTGCGCGGCAGCACTTGGCGCGAGCCGACCCGCCCCTTACACCCGCGCCACGTGCACCACGGAGAAGGTACGCTCGCTCGGCGGCCTCCCGAGGGAGCCGGAGGCGCTGGGGCTCGGGGCCCGCGGGCCGGTGTCCCGTACTGCAGAGAGATCCGCTGGGGTATCCGCGGCGGAATGCGGAGACCTGTGTACTTCACCGCTACCGGCAGCGGGGCTGTGGGGCTTTAGAATTCAGGAAGTGTGAAGTGGGTGATAACAAATCCGGGCATTCTCAAAAACACATTCTATGCTCTTATTAGTCCTAACAGTTGAATTGATTGTCTCTCCAAATAAAAACGGCGATACCCTGAGTGCACAAATTGAAAAGAGTGGCATTTTATCTGTTCTGAAATATACTCTCTTCAGCCAATGCTTTGCTCAAGACCATTTACCCAAGGTGGAAAGAAAACAGGAGCCTATGAGGAGGGAACGGGGCAAAGATAAGTATAATCCTGTGTGACTGATCAAGCAGCTGGTGAACTTTTAGACAAAGAGAAATAAAGCTTACATCAGACGGAACCAAATTCAATAGGATCCATAAGGAAAACGGCCTATCTGATCAATAAATGACAATACAGCAGGAGCTGTGCTGATAAAAAAGAGGGGGCCATTTTAAACATGGAAATAGCTGGGAGATGGAGTAATGTTTCAGTCCTTTCTCAGGGTCAAAAGAAAAAAATGAGTGTTAAGTTTTCTTAGAAGTTAAAAATGAAGAAAAAGACCCAACAAAGCAGCACTAATATAGAGATTTTATTTAAATTGTATTGAGTTTTTACAGCACATTGCATGTTTGTCACAACGCAACTGCACAGTTTGGATTTTTGGCCACATCATGTCACTTACACCCACAAGAGCTCTGAAAGGAGTATTTGATGAATACATCTGAGCCAAGAGCCCAGAGTCTCTCTCCAAGGCCATGCAGTATGTTCATTGATGGGACAGTCCCTCAAAACAGCCATTCAAAGTAGACAGATACAGTCTCCTCAAATGTCACCAATCGAAGTGCAATGAAAGTCGAGTTAATTAAAAAGCCACTCACAACTGGCAGTAAATTGTAATGACTGAGAAAATGCTTATTTTACGTATTGGAGACAAGGAATAGTTTGTTACTTTTTCAATGAATTCAGGAATTTCCCAGACACAAATTCTCCATTATTCAACTCCATTTAAACGAAAAAAGTTCTGCTAGACTGACCTAGATACACCAAAACTTTTTAGGTTACATCCATGGCAAGTATAAAAAGCACAGATGCTTCTCTGTAGGGCTGAAGAAAAGGTCAGGACAAATAACAGTTCTTGTTCTAAATGCAGATCCTAAGTATTTTCAAAGGAAAAACTTTTTTTCCAGGAAGCAACATGAACAAGTAGCAGTTAGACAGCTACCATCGTTTTAAAACAGGCTGAGCCTAAGTGTAATTTACCTTTTCTACACCAATGAATCAAGGAAAACGTATAAGGAAATCCTAGTGGTTTCATTATAAGTCAAGGAGACTGTATCTGCCCTAACCACTGCACATGGCTAATATCACTGTATCTTTTGGTTAAGTGCCACTGGTACATACTAAGATGAAAACAAACAAAACAAAAACAATGTTTGGTCCAAATGGACACATTTTTTCTCCCAATTTTGGTATCAAGGCTTTATTCTCTTCTGTTTGGGTTCCATTGTTAAGTGCACAGAAATAGACAGCAGCATTTGTACTGAAACCCTCACATACCAAACAGCATATTCTAGGAGGTAAAAACCAAACGCAAAATTCTACCCTCAACATGTCAAGTGTTCAGGATAAGAAGCAGTGTGACCCAGAGGAGGCAGCAGCCAAGGGAAAGACAACATGTGGGAAGTGGGCAATGGAACAAAGACCCCCCCCCCAAAAAAAAAACATTGTTTTATTTTCATGCCAGGAGAGGATCAAGGTGTAGCTCCTGTGTTAGCACCAGGACAACTAGGAAAAGTCAGGCGCAAAGGGTAGGGCACAATCAGCAAATATTTCACAAGGATAATTTCTGCTTTTCCCTTCTCATTCTTCACAGTGCTTACCTCCAGAGCTGCCACTGAGTAACAAAGACTACTGCCTTCACAGCTCCAAATAACTGATGTCTGCCAGAACTGAACATCAGCAGAGTTTTCTCTGCTCCCGAAAAGGTCTGTCTCACTCCCTAAAACTGTCCCCCTAAACTGAATGTTCACTGATGCTGGCTGATGAGCCAAGTGAAAAATACAGCAAAACCTCCACCAGCTGGACCGGTCTTTAAAACCAAACTCCACAGAAAGACAGAACTAATGCAACTAGAGGGAGTGCCTCTAAAGACTGAGCCTTCATGCACAGACACAGAGCACAGAGGTACAGGGTATAGTTCATTTCAAATAGGATAGGAATTCCTATCTTATATACTATAATCCGCTTTTTTCAAGGTGGAGGAGAGATGGATCTGGTTATCACTTGGAGTTTGGTTATACATATGCCTTTCTATTGCTGTTTAGGGCACGCATCACCAGGCAGTATCTATGAAATCATCATCCTGTGACCCCAGGAGAAAGAAACTGGAGTCACCAACTCAACATTAAGCTTCCAGACTCTGGGTCTGGATCAGGACCATTACTCCCAAGGTGAGAGTCTCACCAGGAGAGGACTCCCGCCAGATTGGAATTCCTCTGCTCCAGTCTCATGGTACCAAGGAGGATTTCTCAAGACTGTATCTTTGAGCTCTGTGATTTCATGAGCCACACCAAGGAACCTTCAAAAACTACACCTGAAGCACATCCTCCCTTCAAACCTGCTAAAACTGGACAGGTCTTCTCCTCTGGCATTCAACTGGAAGCTGTAGCAATGGGTTTCTTCAGATGTTGGCTCATGAGTTCCCTGGCCCGAGATACTTGGATATGTTCGTAACATGAGTTACAGACGAGAACTGGGTCATAGAGTTGTTGATCAGGAATGGGCAACTTCAGGTGGCAGCAGCCAGCACAAAATACATTTCCACAATTTCTGCCAAAGCATGAAGAAGGAAGAGTTCATCAGAGATGCCGACATACTGAGAATGAATCATACTCTAAAAGGCCTTACATGAGTAAATAAAAAGAAAAGTTGGGAAAAAACAAAACTAGTTCCTATAAAGGTATCTCCGTTATCAGATTAACTCAATTTAGTTCGTATCTACGTCCCTCTCTATGGCTTTCAAGCCCTACTGAATCACACAAAACACGTTACCTGCAATGGTGTCTGCGTTTGGCCAGCCAGAATTCACAGTCACAATTATAGCAATGTGATGCCATGTGGTCTGGAACCCAGCGAGTCACCTAACAGAGGGCAAAAGGAAAAATTCCAGCAACACTGCAGCAAGGAAAGCATCCTGGAAGAAAAGGACAAGGTCTAGGTGGCTACTACTTGCCTACAGAGAGTCAACTGGGGGAGAACATGTCACTCGTCTCTGAAAATTATGAAAACTCCCTACGTTGCAGAAGGACCCGCCACGTATTTGCCTGGACATACCTCAGTCTCTTTCTTATCAACAGGTTCCCAGCTTGCTTCTGAAAGGCAGTCGTCACTGTGATCAGAGCCAAAATCTTCTGTATCACTGCCATCTGACTCCTTCAAACACGTCTAAAGAAAAAGCCAAGGCATTACCACCAGCGCCTTCATCATCTCTAACATTTATTGTTCACTATGTGTCAGGCACCGTTTCTAAGTACATCACATGCAGGCTGCTAACTCACTTCAGTCGTGTCCAACTCTGTGCAATCCCATAGATGGAAGCCAACCAGGCTCCCCCATCCCTGGGATTCTCCAGGCAAGAGTACTGGAGTGGGTTGCCATTTCCTTCTCCAATGCATGAAAGTGAAAAGTGAAAGTGAAGGCGCTCAGCCGTGTCTGACTCTTAGCGACCCCATGGACTGCAGCCTACCAGGCTCCGCCGCTCATGGGATTTTCCAGGCAAGAGTACTGGAGTGGGGTGCCATTGCCTTCTCTGATCACATGCAGGAACTTATTTAATTCCTGACAATCTTATAAATGTATGCTATTATTATCCCCACTTTTACAAATAAGGAAATTAAGCCACAGAGAGAATTAAGAGCTGATAGGCAGTAAATGTGGGATTTGGACCTAGCATTCTGGCTTCAGACCCATGCTCTTAACCAACATGCTGCATCACAGTATGGAAAGAATATTTCTCCTGTTACATTCTAAACCAGGAGTTCGCAAGCTCTGGCCCACAGGCCAAACTGGCCCACTGCCTGCTTCTGTAAGTCAGGTTTCTCTGGAAGACAGCCACACTCAATTCATTAACATATGGTCATTATGGCTGCTTCTGCGCTTTGACAGAAGAGCCTAGTAGCTGTAAAGAGACGATACGTCTCTCAGGGCCTAAATTATTTACTATCTGGCCCTTTACCAAACAAATCCGCTGACTCCTGTTCTAAACCATCACTCTAAACAGTAAGAAGTAAGTTGTTAGCCCTGACCATCCCACCAGCAGAGAAGTATGCAGCAGGCAATTGGGAATGTTCTAGAGCTTCTTCCAAGAAGCTCCCTGAGGATTGCTGTGCCTCGTCATCTCTCATCTGGCTTATTCCAAGAGGTCCTAACCAGCCTCCCTGGTTTTCAACTGCTTCATCCACTTGACACACTGGTGCTAGGGCAGTACTCTTTTCAGCACTCTTTTTTTTTTTTGGAGGGGGACAAGCCATGCCCTTAGTTTCCTGACCAGGGATGTAATCCAGGCCCCCTGCACTAGGAACTCAGAATCTTAACCACTGGACCACCAGGGAAGTCCCTCTGGGGCAGTACTCTGATCCTACGACTCACTAGCCAAAACTTTTACTGCCCTGAAGGTAGAATCCACACAAAACGAGCTCTCAAGCTGAGCTTTCTAATCCCTTCCCACTTCCCAATGTCACCTCCCACCACACTACTAACTCCCTCCCTCACAGTCCCAGCACAAGTGTGCACACATGCATGCACATGTGCAAACACATACACCTCTTTATTCAGGCTACACCCCCTGGAATACCTCCATGCTTCTGGAAATGGGGTTCCTTTTTCACTGTCTGTGTGGCTAAAAGTGACCCATCCTTCAGCACTGGCTCAAGCACTATCTTCTTAGGAGAGCGTTCCCTGACCTTTGACTCCCCTAGGACCCCTGATACCTGACGCTTCCGACCATCATGTCACTTAAGAACAGCCTTCTAATGGTGGGCTTGACTCTCCCAATAGACTGTGAGCTCCCTGAGAGCAGAGCAAGGTCTCTCATCCTACAGCCCACCCCCTAACTCAGTGGCACGCAGCAAGTACCCAGTGAATGGCTGTGGGGTGGGTGAAAGGCTGGATGGGGGCAGGCCGTGAGTACTTACAAAATCGTCCTCATAGTCCATGGGGGGCTCCGCTGGAGGGGCGCAGCAGTGGCGGATATCCAGCCTCATCTGAAGCTCACGCACCTGTCGGCGGAGCTGCTCCACCTCCTGCTTGTACCCTGCTTCGATCTGCCGTAACCTGTGCTGGATCACATCCGTGGGAAAGGGGAGTCCATCGTCGTCCAGGTAGAGGGGAGGCACTGGAGAAGGGCAGCTCAGGGCGACAGGCTTCATGCTGGGGACCTGCTTTGGGTGACCGGACAGCCACATCCGGTTGCTTTTTCCACCTGGACCAGTACAGTGTCCATTGGAATGACTAGAACAGACCGGCGACTTCACCCCTTCTCTCTGAGCCCACTGGCCCCCAAAGCAGGGCCCCGGTGCCCGCGTCTGCTTACTGCTCGCCCTCTTGCTACAACAGCCGTAGGAAAGCAGCCGTCGAGGGGTGGTCTCCCCACTGGGGAGTGAAGTCACCATCCCGTGGAAGCTGTCCCAGTTGGACCCTAAGAAAGAGAACTCGCTGATCTGGCTCTGAGAAATCGGCTTTCGGGCCAATTCCAATGGCACTTTTCCCAAGCGGGGGTTCTCCAGTAACTGCCCGTTCCTATGATTCCCTCTCTTGCCTGTGTCTTCCTCCCCGTGAATCATATCTAGCACAGAACTAGGCGGTTCCTGGTGGGCGACACTTGCTGCACACCCCGGGGGGTCCTGGTTGGGAACGTCAGCACTGGGGTTTGGAGGAGTTTGGCAGGTAGCACTCGGTGGGTTGCAGAGGGTGCCCAGACCATGATCTGGGGCACGTCTGGAGGGCATGCCCAGCAGAGAGTCCAGCTGGGCCTGCTGGAGGGCCCCTGGGAGGGGGTTCTGGGAGGACTCAGGAAAGTCACCGGTTCCTTCACGCTTGTCCGAGACGACTTTAGAGAGTGTGTGGATAGCTGCTTTTTCAGGACAGCGTTCAGGTGGCTCCTCTGTGCCATCCGAAGTCCTATCCAGCTCGTCCTGGGCAGGAGGGCCTGGAGCTGGGGCCTGAGTCTCTGTGAGGGCTTTGGTCTCAGGCTCAGAAGTGCTGCTCTTCGTTTCCTGGGGCACTGTGGCACCGAGCGGTTTGTAACCTGGAGAACCGTTTCTGTGACTCTTGAAAGGTTTATTGCTCAAGTAGTCTTTCTGGCTGCTGGGCAGCGAGGGAGGACCCGCCATCTCCCCTATAGCCTGCTGGGGACCTCCGGCCCCAGACTCCACGAAGGCGGTCTGCGATGCCTCGGGATTGCCATGCCAGGGCTCCAGGCCTGCTCTGGCCTCCTGACAGTGGTTATTCAGGTTGGGGTCACTGGATGTGCGCGTCAGGGGGCTGCTTGTGTCACAGGCAGAAAGAAGATCATCCATAGATCTCGTTTTAGGTAATCTGCAAAGACAACACACCACCTCCAGGTCAGGAACTGAGAGCTACCTCCAACAGACAAAATTGGGTCACCAAAGCAATCAAAGCCAGAGTTCACAAGAAATAACATTTAAGATTACAAATAACCAATGTTCAAGTTTCCCTGGCAGTCCGGTGGTTAAGAATCTGCCTGTCGAGATGGGTCACAGGTTGAATCCCTCATCCAGGAAGAGCCCACATGCCGTTTGCCCAGAGCCTGTGCTCCGCAACAAGACAAGCCACTGGAGCGATAGGAAGCCCCTCTGCAGCCGAAAAAATAAAATACATAAATCAATCTTTAAAGAAAGATATAAATAGCCAATGTTCACTGCAAAAGTCTGTTCTAGGGCTTCCTGGCAGTGGTTAAGGTGCTATACTTCCACTGCCAGAGGTGTAGGTTCCATCCTTGGTCTGGGAGCTAAGACTCAGCATGGCCACAAAAAAGTAAAGAGTCTGCTCTGCAAAAGTGGAGGACTTGAACCCCCTCCTCAGGAACCCAACCCAGGGTCTGTCCTCAGTTTTCATCAGTCTTTCCTCACAGTCTCCCTTGAATCCTCAACCACTCCCATAACCTCAGCTGCCTTATAAGCTGATGCCTTCCAATCTACCCTTCCAGCCAGGAATACAATTCGGCCTCAAACCTTACATGCAACCGCCCCTATTACACACAGCAAGACAGAAAGCTGGTAGGTCCTGGACTTGGATGATACCAGTTCTGACACTGATTATAGATACATGACTCAAGTGAGCTATTTAACCTCTCAGACATTTGGTTTCTCTTCTCTATAAGATGACGATAAATTACCTTGCCGAGATGCTATGAGGATTCAAAGTATAGGCAACCAACCACAAACTTATTAAGGCCTCACCCATGACCTCATTTTTATAACCTTCCTTATTATAAATTATCCCTCCATCCCAGCAGGGACCAGCATGGCTTTTTACAACCACTTAGCGGCAGCGTACTCCTCTGAGGCCCAAGTCACCATGGAAACTTCCCCAGTATACAGTTCTAGAGACATCCGTGTACACCAAATGGGCAACCAACATTTTCAAGAATGACTGCCCTCAGCCTGCATAGGAGGGGAGTTTGCAGGAGAACGAATACATGTATATGCATGGCTGGGTCCCTATGCTGTCCACCTGAAACTGTCACAACAGTGTTAATCGGCTGTACTCCAATATAAAATAAAACGTTGAAGAAAAAAAGAATGACCACCCTAATTTTTAATACAGTTCTATAAAGTGTTCAGAGCAACAAAACTGAGGCAACTTTGCCAAGAAACTGGAGAATTTGCTGGACTTTCTTTTTCAGAGGCCTCACTCAGCCAAGCCCACACTGAAAAATCCTTCAAACACAGTTACAATAGAGCTGATTTTTTTTAAGTGTTTGGTTTTTTAAAATTATTAGTACTTCTATAAAATTACTCTTGTGTTTGATTTTACTCTGTGATCGATTTTGATTGCTGTGTGTCGGTGTGGTTAACAGATTCCAAGAAGGCAATAACAACATTATGATCATAGCCTCTGGAGTCCCATAGTCCAAGCTTGAATCTCAGCTTGGCAACTTTTTAGTTTTTTTCTTTATTTTTTATTATGAAACTTTCAAACACACAAAAGAAGTAGAAAGTATGAAGAATTCCAATGTACTCTTTAGTCAGACTCAACAATAGCAACAGCCTGCTGTCCTCCACAGCTGAGTCCTGTGTGCACCAAAGGTCTAATTAACAATGAGGGGAGCAAGAACGATGTCTGAGGAGTTTGGAACCACGAGAGAACTTTTCCAGCAAATGTGGTCAGGGACAGCTACGCACAGAGGACAGAATCTGAGCTGGGGATGGAAGAATGTGTTGGACTTTAATGGAGAAGAGGAAAGAGAGCAGGATGTTTTTGATCTAGGGGAAGGTAGAACCGAAGGTGAGTCAGGTCAGCTGTGAGAGAAACCATTTCCTTTAAAACCCTTATCCATGAAATCCAACTCCACCTTGAACTGCCTACAGCACACCTCCTCTTTGTTGTCAAGATATTTCAGTCCCAACCTGCATGTATCTCTTCCATCTCTCCGAACTGACTCATCTTCTCAACTTTACAGTGTCTACGTGCAGGCGTGCTCAGTCGCTCAGTCGTGTCCAACTCTTTGTGATCCCATGACTGTAACCCGCCAGGCCCCTCTGTCCATGGAATTTTCCAGGCAAAAATACTGGAGTGGGTTGTTATTTCCATCTCCAGAGGATCTTCCTGACCCAGGGATCAAACCCACATCTCCCGCATTGCAGGCAGATTCTTTACCACTGAGCCACCTGGGAAGCCCCTCAGTTTCTACAGATAATACAAATATCCTCCTGGTTTCTAAGCTCAGAGATTTGGGACCTGACTTTGGTCTCTTAACTCTTCACTTCCACCTTCCAACATTCAGTCAACACCACAGACTGCTAATGACTTCTCAACAACATCTGAATTTAATTCTTTCTCTTCCCTTCTTATCTGAATTACAACAGTCCTGGCTGGCCTCCGTGCTTCCAACTACCCTGCTCACTGGTTAATTCTTGAAAAATCCTTTTGTCACTAGGTCACAATGACTTACTACTGACACCTGAATCAAAATAAATTCCTCAGTATAAAAGCCCTCAAGGAACTATCCTGTTTATTTCTTTCTATTCTTCAAAATACCCCTTCCCAGGGATTCTCTGCTGGTCCAGTGGTTCAGAATCCACCTTCCAATGCAGGGGACTCAGGTTCGATCCCTGCTCAGGAAACTAAGATAAGCTCGCACATGCCTTGGGGCAACTAGGCCTGTGCGCTGCGACTACTGAGCCCACGCCTCCACCAGAGAGAAGCCTGCGTGCTGCAACCAAGACCTCCCCTCCATGCTGAAAGTAAGACCCAACACCCAGCCAGAGGTAAAGAAATAAATATTGTTTTTAAATGCCCCTTTCCAATCCCTGCCAGCTCTAGCTCCAAAGAGGTGGTGCTTCTTTTTAAAAGAAATTCTCTCTTATGTATCCTATTCTTTTGGACCCCTCTCCACTAACCTTGTTACCAAGCTTACAACTCCCTTTACTCCATTCACTTGTTCATTTAAGCATTTACTAAAGCACCTATTATGTTCTAGGCCCTGAGCCAGGTACAAGGGACACTAAAAAGCCATGGTTCCTAGGACTTCCCTGGTGGTCCAGGGGCTAAGACTCTGTGCTGCCAATGCTGGGGCCCTGGGTTCAAATCCTGGTCAAGGAACTAGATCCCACATGCTGCAACTAAGACCAGATGTAGGCAAATAAATAAATATGAAAATAAGTAAGAAAATAAACTTAAACCAAAAAAAAAGCCATGGTTCCTGCTTGGTCGTCCACAAAAACCTCTGCATTAACAGTCACCAAATGACCCATTTCTTTTTTTTTTTTTTTAGTTCTACCAGTTTATTGCTACCAACCCATGACCCTCCACCCTCATGCACACATGCTCAGTCATGTAACCCCGTGGACTGCAGCCAGCCAGGCTCCTCTGTCCATGGACTTTTCCAGGCAAGAATACTGGAGTGGGTTGCCATTTCCTTCTCCACAAATGACCCATTTCTTACTTCCCATTTCTCTAATGGCTTTGAACAAGACACATTCTATTTATCCACTTAGATGCTAATTTAGAACTGTCCTCCAGCTGTCCTATGCCTTATCTCACAGTTTTTAAAAAGTATCTTAAATAGGATCAATATCTGCTATGTCTTTCGTACAGCATGTAAAACTTAGTACAGTCCTAGGCAGCTTGTAGGTATTTAAAAAACATTTATTGATTTGAAAAATTAGATATTGATTTAAGGCAGTGGTTGTTAAATGGGTCACAGAATGTGCTGAGAATCTGATAAAAAGTTATGGCCCCTCTCCCGGAAAAGGAAACTTACGAACTGGTACCCCATTCTGCATAGTTCACGGAATATCACAGAATTCCTGAAGCCTATCTATAGGCCTTTGACAATGGACTCAGTTCCAAAGACCTAAAATTTATAGCTTAGGAGGTTGGGGGTCTTGTTTTCCTTTATAATATTCAACCAATTATGTTAAGTTATATTTTAATTTTAAAAACCTTCCACCAATAAAGATCAAAATTTGAAATGCACATATCCTTTGAACCCAGTATTTTCATTTCTAAGCACGTATCTGGCAGAAACACTAGCATAAATGCACGGTATACGGTAACACTACCATGTACAAAATGGTGTAGATGGTAAATATTGTGTGTGTGTGCGCGTGTACATGCACTCAATCATATCTGATTCTGTGACCCCATGGACTGTGGCCCACCAGGCTCCTCTGTCCATAGAATTTTCCAGGCAAGAATACTGGAGTGGGTTGCCATTTCCTTCTCCAAGGGATCTTCCCCACCCAGGGATTGAACCCATGTCTCTTGCATCTCCTGCACTAGCACGCAGGTTCTTTACTAGCTGAGCCACGGGGGAAGCAAATATTGTGTATATTGTACCAAAAAACTTTTTAAATATATGTTAAGTAAAACACCCCCTATAATGATTAAAAAATGGAAATCACTTAAATGATCAATTGAAAATTGATTATGTAAATTTCCATACACTCTACTTTTCGACTTATGCAGCCACTAAAAACAATAAAGCAGCTTTATATGTGCTTTCATGGTTGACATCCTGATGCACAGTGGGGAAAACAATTTTCAGAACAATGTGAAAAATACGGTCATTGTATTTTAAAAAATGTTTTTATATGAAAGTGTGGATATGTCTGAGGAGAGATAAACATCTGGGAGGCACCAAAGTGGCAACAGTGAACACTGGGGGGACAAGGAGCAGGGGGGACTGTCATTTTCTACTTTTATATTGTTTGGCTTAAAAAAAAAGATATTACTCTTATAATTCAACCAATCTCCATTCTACTTCCCCCCAGATAGTCAGCCAGAATGTAACTTTAATTTTTATGTCTCCCTTTAAATTCTGAGGGAGTGATGTGAAGGCCGTTCCCCTTTAGGATACTCATTTCCCTGAGAGCCAGATGCTGCTGGGAGCTCTGGACACAGCAAAGGTTATTAGGGAGCTAGCATGCTCCGCATCTCTTCTATCAGTTAATATAAATCAGGACCATTCCCACAAACCTTCCTGAAACACTCCTTTTAGTTCTGTTCTCCTCTCCCCTGGGTGTGTCACAAAGGATGATGGCAGCTTGGAAAAAAGGTAACTACTCTTATCTTAAGAGAGGGCCTTGAGAACACACAGAGTGCCCTCCAAGCTAGCCAACAGCCCTGAGCCAAGTTTTGCCTTCAAATGACTCGAGAAGTTACTTTAAAGTATTTCATAAAAGGAAGAAAACAGCATGTAGGCAAGGCACAAAGCAGCCAATGCCTTCGTAGTGGAGAGGGGAGAGAAGCCCCTCTTACCTGTCCAGAGAGCGGCCGGAGAACTCCTGGCTCTGAGTCACCGGGGAAAGGTAGAGATCCATGCTCTCCTCCCCAAGTGTGCACGGAGATGACGCCGGCAGATACACGGCTGTCCAGAGGTGCAGCGCCCGGACATGACACACGGGATGCAGGACCTAGGGAAGCAGCCCCATACTCAGGTTCTGTGAGATGTCTCAGGTCCCCCTTCCTTCCCAAGCCTCTGGGTCCTTGTTCTTCCCGCTGCCTCGGGACAGTGCCCCCCAGGCCCCCGAGATGCACCTGGGGGATAAGGGTCGGGACTCACCATTTCTGAGCCAGGCGTGTAGAGGAAGTTGTGGAAGTTCTTGTTGCCGGCTCGCAGGAGGGCCCACACGGAGCAGGTCCGCTTGTAGATGTTACGCTTCTCTCGCTCACAGGGGTTGTTGGCCAGGAAGGTGCCGTAGAGGCAGGAGTACGTGTGCTGCACCAGCTTCACCTAGACAGCGGGACAGTTGGCACCGGGCCAGGCCGCCCACCCCCACCCCCGCCCCCGCCCCCGCCTCCGGTGCGCCACTTACCAGGAAGGCCTCGTTAAACTCAAACAGGCAGGGAAACTGCTTGAGCAGCTGGTGGACGGAGTCGAGCCACTGCAGGAACACGGGGCACTGCTCGTTCTGGTCCTCTGCGTTCTCCTGGTGGCCGCAGCGGTCTCCGAACTTGTGCCCGAAATCCAGCCAGTCAGATTCTACCAACACCTGGAAACCCTGCAACCAAGAGGGGGTTCGAGTAGAGGGCCTCTCTGGGAAGGCTGTGGTGCTCCCCGCCAGGGATGCCCACAGCAGGGGGGCTGGCAGCTTCAGAGAAGAACAGGCCCAAACCTGGAAGAGGACTCCAAGCCACCCATGTCCTCCAGGGAAAGATCCCCAGGCAGACCCAGGGGGTTCAGTACCCAAACTCCCCTCCTCCTGCTCTTTCCCGCCCAACCCCTCTCAATACCTCCAGCGTCCTGTAATACGGGTCCAGGAGAATCTTGGCCAGCGCGACGATCTGCGGCGTGCGGTCCCAGCCGTCCGAGCAGTGCACCAGCACGGGCCGGCCCTCCCGGTCCACCGTGTTCGCCACGAGCACCGCCGCCTTCAGCATCACCGACAGGTGCTGCAGCCACTTGGTGCTCTCCAGAGCCGACAACCAGCTACGCGAGGGCAGAGGTCACATCTGTCACTAAGGGGGCCGAGGCTGCAGCAGTCTCTCTGCCAGCCCCGGCCCCTACACCGTAACAAAGTCCCCTGCAAGAGCTGATGCCAAGAGGTCTAGCCCAGGACCCTCCTGCCAAGAGACACCTAGCGAGATGGTAGGGAAGACAGAATGTCTGTCGGCTGGCAGACATCTAGCCAACCGATCAACAGAGGATCTGGGAAACATCACATGTGCTTCCAGCCACTTTGCCTCCCAGTTCTCTGTGTTCTTGGAGGACAACTAATTCAAATAAAAGGAACCCAGTGTCCTGTAGCCGCGCCAAAGCATTGGCTGAGAAACGGAAGAAGCGTTCTTGGAACTGGCCCACCGCACACAGGCCCCGGAGTTTCCGGTACGTCACAACTCCCATCTCCCCACCGGATCCTCCCAGCACAAGCAGCACTGGGTAAGGGATGAAGCTCGAGGGCAGACAGAATCGGAGTTGGGCACACCTACTTGCTGGGATCCGGCATCTGGCTACACACAGCACGGAGGTACTGGAAGCTGTTCCGGATGGCGTGGATGTTGGCCATTCCCATGAACACGACCTCACAGTTGGGGTAGTACTCTGCACACACACAAGGAAAGCGCAGCGTGAGGACATCCTGGAAACAGGCCTCCAGGACAGGAGCGGTCCCGGCGGGTGAAGCTCCCCTGGCAGGGCAGGCCGCTCTAGGCTGGAGCTCAGTGTAGCCTGGGAATCTAAATACCTTTTTCTCTCTCAAGTGCCATATACTAACAGTGGGAACAACAACACAAATGACGATGATGCGTAAGTACGACTCCTAATGACAAGGGACAGTAAATCCTCAACAAACAGCGGCTGCTCTGTGCCACGAACTTTATACGTGTAACCTCTAATCGTCCGACAACTTTGTGAGGGATGTTCCATCCCCATTTTGCACATGGGAAAAGAAAACTCAGAGAGATTAAGCAATTTTGGCACAGTCACAGCAAGTGAGTGGGGTCCTGATCCCAGGCCGGGCTTGTTTGGCTGCTTCCACGCACAGGCTGCCCCCGAGGCCCCTGCACCCAGGCTGGCTGCAGACGTGGGTAACAGCAATACCTTCGCACTCACAACCTCCACCCTTGGCCCTGTTGGCCACCGCCGCCGTGTACGATCGGGCATCCAGGATCAGCAGCTTCTGGGGGGCAGCCGTGCTGCTCTCTACTCCAGAACACGCCGTCAGGGAGGAATCTGCATACACACAGGGCAGGGGGAAGACCCTGGGTCAGTTAGCGCCCAGGAGCACCCTGCCCAGGCCACTGCCTTTCACAAGACCCCTCACACCACCACCCCTGCCTCCCGAAAGGCAGGAACCCAGACGCCCTGTATGTTGTCTGCTTCTTCTCCCTCTTGCCCTGGGGTCTCCCTGGGAGCTGAGGAGGCCAAGATGGGGGCCTACTCCCCAGGGGGCTAGCACCACCCACACCTTACCGAAGTCAGTGTCACATGCCTCGCTGGCCTCACTACTCCCGGTGCTGAGGGAGCCCCCACTGGTCCTTGGCCCTGGGTCCAGGGCACAGGCTTTAGCGATGGATGTGACCAAGTACTCGTCATCAGCATTGCGCCAGCCCCACCAGCTGATCTCGGGCTGGCTGCAGCGGGCAATGGCAGCCCCGTTGCGTAGGTGTCTGACAAAACAGAACAAACGATCATGCCCTTGGTGTTCACAGCCCCCAGAGGCCTACCGCTGAGAGCTCAGGGGGCCAAGCCGAGATCTCCAGAGCCAGCGGGGACCACCCGATCATCCAGCCCACAATAAGAGGAACCAAAAGCCCTTAACATCTCTTGAGAGCTTTACAGTGTACAAAGCATGGTCACATACATTTCTCAGATGTGCTGTGTATTCCCACGGTGACACTGACTCATCACGTCTACACAGCCCCTGCTCCAGATAGAAACCTCTAGCAGGGGAACAAGCCCGAGCCCAGAGCATGAACAGCTCCAAACCTCCTGGCTGCAACCTGCCTCGCAAATGTTTTCTGGTGTAGAACCAGGCAATAAAGTTTCAGTTTTGGGAGTCATAGCCAGTCTCTGTTGCGTATTCTTATGTTTTCTTTTTTAAAATAAAATTTTTAATTTTAAAATAAAAATGTAAAAATCATTCATAGCTCACAGGCTAAACATATAATAGGCTATAGGCCGGTTTGGTTCACAGGCCATGGTTTATCAACCCGTTTTAATGCGATATTTCACACACACACGTCCTCAAAAAGAGCAAAGAAAAAAAAAAAGTGAATAGATTTCCCAAAAGCCTCATCCTTAGGAGAAAACAACAACTAAAGCAGCTTTTCTTATAAAATTATTCCACAGCCACTTCCTGAAGAGTGTCAGCTCCCAGTTAACCACACTACCGCAGACCTCCACCTCTGACTTTCCTCCTGCACCAAGAACGTCTCACTGACGCCTCGGTCCCCACTGCCTCACCTATACACAACCACAGGGATCCGCTTCCAGGAGCGGAAGGAAGCCACGTTCTCCAGCTCTTTATCTGTGATCCATACGGGAACCAGCAGCTTCTGGGGATAACTGGGGCACAACCTGCGGAAAGACCAGAGCGGGTCATGGAGCTTGATTAGAGACCTGTGATCACAAGGTCCTCGGGGATGGCTCTGTGGGGAGAGGGACCAGGAGCCCCCCGCCCTCAGGGAGCCAGGAGCTGTGCCCACCCTGCTCTACCCACCCAGGGAGGAGGTCTGGGTCCAGGATGGGGTTTGGGTTCCCCGCCCCCCAGCCCTCTCACTTGTAGTTACTGTTGATGTGCGAGACCCTCCAGACATTCTGCAGGTCAAAGCCCATCCTCGCCAGCTCGGCCTCCTGTCGACATCGTACGTGCTCGCCTGCAACACAGCCCCGCGCCTGTCAGCATCAAGGGCCCGGGGGCAAGAGGGGGGAGGAGCAGGAGATAAGGAGTGAGCGCCGCAGGCCTCACCTGGCTGACACAGGTGGGTGTGCTGGTCCTCCTCAGTCAGCCCCAGGCACCAGGCATGGTAGGCAAAGGCAAAGAGGTCCTCGGGCTTGGCAGGTCTCGCTGTGGCCCGGCTTAGCCGCGACAGCCACTCTTGGCACTGCTTGAACGTGGAGAAGTGGCACCTGCCAGGCAAGAAGCCATGAAGTGAGGCAAGAGGAGAGTGTGTGCAGGGGCCAGGAGGGCCAAAGACCCAGCCCCGGGAAGGTGTGGGGAGAGGAGACTGCAAAGCGGGAGCTAAGGCCTGAGGACCCCGGGGAGGACCAGGGAAACTGGCCAACACCCCAGAGACACTGTCATAGGGTGATAATTCTCTTCCCAAGAACTCCTGTTTCTGAGACATAAGAATCCCCTCTAGTGGAGCCTGACTGTTTCTCATATCAAATCCAAACGCTATCAAATCTGGCCCTGGGGGACTTCCCTGCCACCCAATGTAGGAGGTGTGGGTTCGATCCCTGGTCAGAGAGCAAAGATCCCACATGCTTCATGGCCCAAGTGCAAAACATAAAAATGAAACAATATTGTAACAAAAATCAGCAAAGACTTTAAAAATAAAAAAAGTTTTAAAACTCTGGCCCTGGATGTCTGCTACCCCTTGTATCATCTCCCACAACTCCCCAGCACAAGCCTTCTGTCTCAGGGAGGAAGTCCTGTCTCCTGGTGTTTTCACTTCACTTAATGGTCTCCTCTCAGCCTAGCCATGTCCTCCAGATACTCTGAAGACAGCTGCAGGCCCACCTCTTCCTTGAGGCCTTCCCAGCCTAACCCATTCCACAGATCCCTTCCTCTGTTATTCTTAATGTGCTGGGAGTATTAAACAGTAAGTTTTCCCAGAGCCTACTTGAGCTGGAGGGTTTTGCACACAAGAGTGACATGGTCTGATTATAGAATCACTCTGGCTACTATAATGAGAGTAGATGGAAGACCCTCTCCCACAGATTAAGTCTTCCTTCTGCAACTAGACTTTAATCTCCCTGAAGGGAAGGGCAATGCGAATTCCTGTTCTGAATGCCAACAGTCCTAAGTGCACAGCAAGCTCTAAACGGGGCGTCCTCTTCTTAAAAAGTTAATTTTTATTGGAGTATAATTGATTTACAGTGCTGTTAGTTTCAGGTGTATAGCAAAGTGAATCAGTTATACATATATCCACTCTTTTTTAGCTTCTATTCTCATATAGGTCATTACAGAGTATTTACTAGAGTTTCCTGTGCTGGAGAGTAGGTTATCAGTCTTATTATCCTTTTAATAATCCTTGGAGTCATCCCTCTTTCTCTCATAGCCAATCTGTCAGCAAACCCTGTCATCTCTACCTTCAAAATTCTGACTACTTCTCACCATTTTGTTTGCTACCAACCTGGACCAGCCATCATGACCTCCCACCTGGAGTAACTGCAACAGATTCTTAATTAGTCTCCCAGCTTCTGCCCTAGCTTTCACCCCCATCCTGCTTCCATCTCCTCTCAATACAGCAGCCAGAGTGATTCCATAATCAGACCATGTCATTCCTTTGTGCAAAACCCTCCAGTGGTTTTTTCACTTCCCTCAAGTAAAAGCCAATCATTATGACAGCCTGACACCCTCCCAACCTCTCTGACCTTGTATCCCCATCCTAACCCACGTGCACTCCACTCCAGCCATGCTAGCCTCCTTGCCATTGTGCCAGGTTCCCGCCCGCCTCAGGGCCTTTGCACACACTGGTCCTTCTGTCTGGCACACACTTCTCCCAAATACCCACAGGTCACTTTCTTCAGGTCTCAAACGTCACCTTTTCATTGCATCCATTCTCTGATCATTTTGTTTAAAGCTACAACCTTCACCCCCATAACACTCAATATCCCCTTTCCCTGCTATACTTTTTACCTTTACATTACTTCCCTGATAGCTCAGTTGGTAAAGAATCTGCCTGCAATGCAGGAGACCTCCTGGGTCAGGAAGATCCCCTGGAGAAGGTATAGGCTACCCACTCCAGTATTCTGGCCTGGAGAATTCCATGGACTGTACAGTTCATGGGGTTGCAAAGAGTTGGACACAACTGACCGACTTTCACTACCATTTAATATATTCTGCCACTGCTGCTGTTTAGTCGCTAAGTTGTGTCCAACTCTTTTGCAACTCCGTGGACGGTAGCCCACCAGGCTCCTCTGTCCATGGCATTTCCCAGGCAAGAATACTGGAGTGGGTTGCCATTTCCTTCTCCAGGGGATGTTCCCGACACAGAGATAGAACCCACATCTCCTTGGCAAGTGGGGTCTTTACCACTGAGCCACCTGGGAAGGCAATGTATTTTACTCACTTAATATTTACCACTCATATCTCCCCATTGGAATACAAGCTCTATGAGGGCAGAAAATTATGTCTATTTGTTCCCTGCTATATCCCTAGAACTTAGAACAGCCTGGCATAAAGTACTCAATAAATTCATGTTAAATGGATAAATAAATGAGTCAAGAACAATGTGAATGCTTTTTTTTCTTTTTAAAAACTATTTATTTACTTGGTCATGCTGGGTCTTAGTTGTGGCATCTGGGATCTAGTTCCCAGAGCAGGGATCAAACCCAGGCTTCCTGCAGGGAGAGCTCAGAGTCTTAACCACTGGACCACCAGGAAAATCCCAAGGTGAGAGCTCTGTGCCAGGTAACACCCTAGGTGCTCTCGGGTGTGTCATCTCATTTAACCCTTATGAAAACCCCGGGGGCATTATCCCTATTTCTTTAGTCAAGACACTGTGCGTCAGAAAATTGATTCTGCCAACTAAGACAGGGTTTTCACTGTTTGTTCCAAATGGGAAAGGGGAGGCAGTATTTTTCCCTTCTCGCTCCAGAGAAACCCTGCAGCAGGCGGTCTCAACAAGATTAAGGTAAGAGGACCTGAGCGAGGGCCCGCCATTCTCACCTCACCACTTTGGAGTCCTTGCAGGCAATGTGCAACTGGAACATATCCCGGCTCTCCACGCTGTCAATCATCCGGAGGGGGACCTGTAGAGGAAGGGCAGACTGGTGCTCAGATCCCCCTGCTCCACGTCACTCCTCACCCACCTCTGCCCAGAGGCTGATGTAGCAACAGAAGGAAGGAAACCGACATTTACAGACGGCCTGCTAAGGGCCTGGTAACTGTGCTGGGTCCTCCACATATGTGACCCCAGTTAAAAATCACCAGAAACCTCAAGGCATGTATTTGCACACCGTATTATTAAGGAGGAAACTGCACCTCAGCTGAGTGATTGATCAAGGTCACACAGTTGGTAAGTGGCACTCTTCCAACCAAGTCACTGTGTCCCTAGAAGGGCCAGCAACAGAATCAAGGGAAGAGAGAAGAAGGGGGGAGGAGAGTGAAAGAGGTACAAAGACAGACCTTCCGCTAGGAGACAGGAAGAAAAAGAAGGGAACCCCAACTCTTTAGAGATACTACCAAATGGAGCACTGACACAGTCCCACCCTGAATTTCACAGGGATTGTGGCTTGGGTGTGGGAGAATAAGACGGGAACTCACGTTGATGACAGAGTCCTTGAACTTGATATGCAGCCGGTAGTTGGAGATGGCAATGAGTGCATCAGCTGCGCGGCCCAGGAACTCCACTCCCTCGCCCTGTAGCACTGTGAAGGGCACCTGCCAGGGGGCAGCGGGACCTCAGTCCAGAAATGAGTCACCCCTTCACTCCCCTCTACAACCCTTGATTTGTAAGACCCCCTCTGGAAAAGCCGGGCCAAGGCAGGACAAGAGTCTTCTCCATGGTAACAGCACCAGGCAACAGCCATACAGAAAAGCTCTTGCCTTCCCTAGGGCCCAAGGCTCCACAACAGACAGACTCCCCTCCCTCCAGAGACCCAGGAGCAGGAAGCCAGAGCTCCCATAACAGATCCCCTTGGAGATATTTGGAGGTGGGGGGAGGAAAGGAAGGGTGTTTTCTGAACCCGGCAGGGAGCTCTACCCACCTCGGGCCCCCAGCTCTTCCTTACCTGCAGATTCTCCTCCTCTTTCACTAGTTCCTTGTGGGGGAACAGATCCTTGGCTTGGATGTACTCCAGGCTGGGGGGCCCCTCCTCACCCTGTGGGGAAGGCCTCAACCCTAAGTCATCAGGCTCCACCTGGCCCATCAGGCCTCATTCTGCTCCCCTCCCCACAATAACCCCACATACACCCTTTAAAAAGGTTCTGGTCTCCAGAGGAGGGGAGAGAGGCCCGGCATGCTGTGTGAGGAGTGAAGTGGAGGGGGAACTCAAGCCTCTTAAGCCTAAGAGAAGAGCAAGGTCCACAGAGTCACTGGGAATCTGTGCTCCCTAAAGAGGGAATCTCCTGTAGAACCCAAACTGCCCAAACGAAGGAGAGGAAACAAAGCAAAAAAAGGGCGAACTAGAAAGGTAAGACAGAAGTGGGAAATGGGAAGTGCTGCCCTGAGGAGTAGGAACCAGGTGTGCAAGCTGGTCACAGAGACAGGAGGGCATGCAGGCTGCCCAGGCCACTCCTCTGAGGCTTCAATCTGGTGGGTGAAGGAGACAAAGAGGAGGGAGGCGCGGGATTCAGGCCCATGCCTCTAGAGGGCCTTCACGGATGCTTTCAAAAGAAGGATGTGTTTTGGAGTGGAGCTTCCTTTCCAGTTAGGCCCTCACTGCTAATAAGCCCCCTCCACCTGCCAAGCAACCTGCCCTGCCTGACGATCTGAGGGGAATTCCTGAGGAATCCCACAGCAAGCAGAAGTAACTCCTTTCCCAGCCACTAGGGAGGGCAGGGAGAGGAGGGGACCAGGCGCCTGGGAGGAACCAGGAGACCCAAGGACAGAGAGAGGAAGCCTGGCAGTCATGGGGGAAGGGGGCGTGGGGGGGGGGGGGGGACGGTGAGGAGGGGAGGGGTGGGAACATCTGAGCGGACAGATGGGAGAAGCTGGGAAGCAGCATTAAGCCAAAGGGGGAGGAGGGGAGGGCGGGGAATGATGCAGAGGTACGGAGGCCCGCAGAGGCAGAGTGGCAGGGAAGATGGAGAAGAGAGGCTGTCTGGGGGACAGTCAAGGAGAAAAGACTGGCGCGTCAGGTGAGGGGTGGAGTAGTGGAAGGGGGAGGGGACTGGGGCCAGGGAGACAGCTCAGACATCCTGTGCTCCCCGACCAGCCCCCGAACATCCCAGAAGGCCTACTGGCCATATCCCACACCCCCAAGCAAGGATGCGGCGGACGGGACCAAGACCGAGAGGCGGAGGTAGAGGAGGTACTCGCGCAGGGCGGGGCCTCAAGCTCTGCAGTCAAGGGCAGCGGCTTTGGGGCCAAGATGGGTCACAGAATTCCCATCCCCGGCCTTCAGCAATTCTCGGCACCGAAAGATGAAAGCAAGTCCAGTAAAGAAAAGGGGTAACATCCCCTCTCCCTGCCAGGGCCCTTGGGAAGGGGGATGGGCTGAAATTCGGAATCTCGAGGGCCGGCCCTGGGCGGGGCTGCGGGTGCAGCCGGCGTCGGGGTCCGGCCCCCCCCCGCCCCCCGCAGGCGGAGCAGGCACTTACGAAGCAGCTGAGCATGGAGCAGGAGACGCGGGCGGTCAGGCTCATGGTCGCGGGCGGTCTGGGCCAGCGCACATGTCCCCGGAGCCGCTGCGCTGCCCGCCCGTCCCGGGCGCCCGCCGCATCCCGGCTGCGGGGCCGGCCAGGTGCAGCCGCGGCGGCCAGGAGGCGAGCGCGGGCGGCGGGGCTCGGCGCGGCTCCCGCGCGCCTCTCCCCTCCGCTCCACAATGGAGCGAGCCCAGCTCCGCCCTCGCTCACGAGCGCGGAAGGGAGGGGAACCCGACAAGGGGAGCGCCCCGACCGCGCGGCTCGGGGAGGGCGGGGGCGGGGCGGCGCGGCCGGGGCGCCCCGGGCCCCGCCCACAGCCCCGGCTCCTCCCTCCCCACCGCCCCTCCGCGGCCTAGGAGCGCGTCCTCGGGGGTTTCTGGGGTCTCTCAGGAACCGGGGCTGAGCGACTGCGCCCCCACCCCCCAGACGGCGTGGGAGGGGACGGCGAGGCCGCCTACATCTTTTCATTCCCCTTCTTCCCAAGTGAGCCACCCTACACCCCTCTTTCACACGTCCGTCCCCACGCCCTCCCTTCTTTGCTGCTGCTGCTAAGTCGCTTCAGTCGTTTCTGACTCTGTGCGACCCCATAGACGGCAGCCCAGCAGGCTCCCCCGTCCCTGGGATTCTCCAGGCAAGAACACTGGAGTGGGTTGCCATTTCCTTCTCCAATGCATGAAAGTGAAAAGTGAAAGTGAAGTCGCTCAGCCGTGTCCGACTGTTAGCGACCCCATGGACTGCAGCCTACCAGGCTCCTCCGTCTTGAGTCCCCCCAAAATCCTGCTGTGAGTCCCAAGATGGATCTCACCTCCCTCCACCGCGGGCCCTTTCCAGTTTCTAGGCTTCCTTCCCTTCCCTCCAAAACCACCACTCACCATTCCCCTGTCCATCAGTGTCTTCCAATCCCCGGACCTCACTAATCCCACTCCCCTTTTGCCCCTTAGAATGGACACAGGTCTAATGACAGTTGGGTCACTGCACACTCCTGAAAGGGAAATTCTCGGGGGTTTTTAATCCTAAGGCCCCTGCCCAGCTCTACTCCTTCAGCTCCACCTCTCCCCTTGTTTCACATCCTCTGTCTTCTGGGTAAGAAAGTCCTAAGAAATTTCTTTGACTAAAAGAGAGGAGCTGGAACTATGAACCACAGAAGCTATGCAAACACAAAACTCAAAACCCAAGGGTAGGGGAATGGAGGGAGTTGCGTAGAGGGCCAGAGAATAAGGGCAGTGATAAGACGCTTGAAATGTCACTGAGAGTCACAGGAGGAACTGTTTGAAACCCTACACTCCCAGTGCCTGGTAGCTTTCAGAAACCAGGGCTTTTGTTTGGGTTTTGGTCTTGGGGGAAGGGAGGAATAGGAGAAACCTGACACTTTATTAAGCATCTACTATGAGCCAGACATGTTTCAAACATTATCTGGCTAAAACCATTCAACTCTGAAAGAATTTCGTGAGATTTGAGGCTTACAGAGAAAGTCAGTTCACCTAAAGTATTTAAGTGGTGGTGCCAGGATTCAAAATTAGATCAGGCTGACTCCTTTCATGGTATCACCGAGAAGAAAAAGGACAGGGGCTATCAGTGGGTGGGGGCCAGGACCAGCAGGCTTTCTGAGAAGAGACCAGAACAATACTATACACACCACACACCCACATGTCTATGGAGGAAAAAGAGCAAGTCTTCTCTTCACCTGAATGCTCTGACCTGTCCCTAAGCACTGGGGACACATGAAAGAACTAAAGAAATACAGCCAGAATCAGGGCCTGGTCTGAACCCGGGCCTGCAGCTCTCCACTCCCTTCTCAAGTCACTACTTCCTCCTCCCAGCCCTCAGGGATTAAGCGGTTCCTTGTATTTGAGGTGAAAAAAATGGCAGTTAGTGGAGAATGTATGGGATCATTATAACACACACACACAGCCCCCAGTGATATTCTGGGCACCTTGAGGGTGCTTCAGTCAGTGGCTGCCTATAGTAGCTTAATGGAGAGCAGCACTCTGGAGCTAGAGAAGCCCCACAGTTTTAGAGGGGTCACTCCTGATGTAGCACCCACAGTACTTCAGGGACTCAGTAGGGACTACAAGGGTCTTGATATAAAGGAGGTCTAACTTTTCAGACCAAAGCAGAGCGCTTCACCCAAGGATCAGGAGGAGCAAGACAAGGGCCAATATGAAGAACTAAGAGAGACAGTGGGGAAAGCATGTCAGAGCACGTGCAGAAAAAGACTTCCAGAGGCCTCCCCTCCCAGTGCTGTGTATCAGCTGATGTTTTGCAACCTAAGAAGCCCTAATTTATCTCCAGGGCAGATGAACCTGTTTAGTTGCTGAACAGAGTTGCCTGGAGCTCAAGGTCCAGGAGGGGCGGGCAGCTTCATGGAAAAAGACACCAGGATTACAGAAAACACTGCAGTCTGAGGAAAGAGTACTCACCATTCTACCGTGGTGAGGGTCCTGGCTGCCTGCTTCTCACTGTAAGGAGACAGAGAAACATAGGAGTCAAGAGCACGGTTAACATCACCATAGTATCAACAAATGCCACACAACTACTCCCGAAGTTCCCCACAACGCTTATCTGCCTCCCTCACAGAGAACCCAGCCTCTCCACAAGTCAGCATGCCAGACAGAGGCAATGGGACCTACGTGGGGAGAAAGCAACAAGTGACTCTGCAGGGCATGAAGGCAGCCACGAAGTCCTGCAGCAGGACTCAAGAGTCCTGATTCCCAATCCCAGAAAGAGAATTAAAATGCTCCGAACCCCGTTCTTTGCGGGAAAGCAAAAGAACCGCCAGCTCTGTAGAGACGGAGGATGCCCAACCAGGGCTCACTTCTGGTCCTGGTGGAAACATGAATCCACAAGAGCACTCTGCCAGCCTCTGAGTCTGGGAGCAGCACCCACCTGACCTGTTTACTGGGGGCAGAGTCCAGAGCAGAGGCCAAGAGGGAGGGGACCACAACCTGTGATCAGAAGGCAGCAGGGCTGGACGTGTCCCTCTGAGGGCACTTGACTCCAAATGAGGTGCAGGTTAGTGGGAGGAGGCCACACAACAGGGACAGAATCAGGCAAGTGCAGGCCTCAGAGTCAGTACCTGTCAAGTGGGCCCAAGCAACAGGAATGTCAGGATGGGCCTCCTTGGCCCACCTAGGGAGCCACTGAGGTAACCAGGCCCAGGTTTCACTGACAGTTTTCTTCATGCCTGCTATCCGAGCTCAGGGGGCAGTCCAGCAGTACCCCGAAGAAGGCTGTGTGGATATGTCTCCATCCGTGGCCCTCCCCGCCTCCATGGTCACAGCCCACCCTTTCCCATGGAGGCGGCAAGTCCGGGGTTGCTGCCTCACCGCCCACTGGCAAGCAGCCTCAGAGAAAGCGAGGGCGAGCGAGAAAAGGACAGGCCTGGGAGGCCCACGGTGTCCGGACCTCGGGGATCTAGTCACGGGGTGGGGGGGGCGGGTCAGGCTGACAGGGGAACCCAGGTGCCCAGGTTTTGGGGGCGGAGCCTAAAGGTTCGGAGGTGGAGCCCCGAATGACAGAAGGCGGGGCTCACGAAAGCCGGTGGGGCCGGGGAGGGGCCGGGCAAGACGCGGTGGTTGCGGTTCCCAGACCGGCAGTGCACGGGGCACGGTGACTCACCCAGCCGGCGTCCGCCCGACCCTCCGGAGGCCGCGCTCTCGCCACTTCCGTCTCCCGCAGCCGCGGAGGCCACGCAGCTCCGACCCACCGCGGCGCCCCTCGGCCCAACCAATCCTACCTCCGGCCCGTGCCCGCCCTGGCCAATAGCCACGCCGAGTCCCGCCCTGCCCCACTACGTAGCCACCGCCCTCGCTCTTCGCGCCGCTCGTTGGTCCAGTGGAGCAGACGCCCTCCCAGCCTTTAGCCTATCGGCTTCCGGGAAACGGGGCTGCGCCTGGAGGGAGGAGGTGCGGCGCCGGGGTAGAGACGCGACCAATGGGAAATCACAGCGCGTCCCTGCGGTAGCCAATGGGAGAGCAGAAAAGGGGGGCTGCAGGCGAAGGCTCCAGGGACCGGAAGTGGGGGCGGCCCGTGGTCTCCCGGTAGCGCAGTGGGGGGGCGGAGCCTCGTAGGGGCCCGGGCTTTACATCCACTTCCGGTGACCGGCCCGCCTTAGGGCTACATCTCAGAGAAATCCCGGGAGGCACCTAAGCTTTATCCAGTTCTCCGCTTGGTTTCGCTGCGGTCGTGCGTCGCAAAGCCAGAAGGGAGAGAAAGATTCTGAATGCTGAGAGAGAAGGGGGACGGTCTGGGCCTGAGGCTCCGTCTCGGTCTTCGACTGGTGGGGGTGAAGAGTCTCCTTTTCCGCACCCTGACGTCTTCCTCCAACCCTCCCTTTGCGTCGGCGAGCCCGACGCAAGCCCTGTTCGTGACCTGAATGAATGGTGCTTTCCGTTTTGAGAAGCTTTCTCACCTGAGAGATGGGGCTGAGAATGCCACGAGCTAGTTGCGACTCTCTGGTCTGTAAAGGGTGTGGGGAGTCGGACTCCCCTGAAGATCCAGCTCTTGGCGCCTCCCTTCCTCTCTGCCCAGGGGAGCCATAGCGGGCAGCAGGGCGGAGGATGGCCGCTGGAGGTCGCCCTGGCCCCGAGATACAACCCGACAGAAATGGAGAACAGTTGGTTCAGATTCTCAACCGACAGCTTCAGTTAGAGTGGACCTGAATGCTTTAATATCAGGTCCTGGGACCAAAATGTCTTCACTGCTCTTTTGCAAATGGCATTGGCGCTTTTACTCCATATTTAGTAAATCCCAGGAGAACTGGAACCATACCTCTGTTCACTGTTAACTCCCAAGGTTTAAAATAGAGTCTGCAATCTAGCAGATGCTTAATAAATTATTTGTTAAATGAATACTGAATTCTTACAGGACGACGATTGTACTTTTTCCATTCCCAGCACTTACTATAGTGTTTGGTGATTACAGGGGTTTCAACATGTGTTCAGTGCTCTATCACAGGCTTCCTAGAGTGCAGAGTTTAATTCTGCATATCCTTTCCCCAAAACAGAGGAAATATGAAGTTGGGAGGCTGCATGCAATTAATACCATGTTTTCTTGAGAGCGGATATCAATTCTAAAACGTCTGTGGGATTCTCAGTACTATATGTGGGAAAGATGATGGGCTCCAGATAACAGAGGCAGGACAGATACCGTCAGGAAGATAGACTGGCCAGGCTGGATTCTAGGCAGGGACTGAACTCTTGGCATGGGAGGGGAAAGTTTTTCCTGTTCTCCTGCCCCTACTAAAAGCCAGAAACCAGCACCCTCCTCCAGCAACCTTTCAAAACTGGGTCCTAAGATCTTGGTTTCCATGAGATGGGAAAGATACAGACAGTGACACCGGAAGCCACCTACAGATTTGTTAAACTTTATTTCCTCTGAGTCTCTGGGGAGGCAGCAGGGATGTAAGGCGAAGTGGCAGTAGCTGCAGGGGCCTGAGCAGAGCTGGTGCTGGGAGGGGCCGACATAGGCAGGACGAAGAGGCGGCGTTTAAATATTCAGGGCTGAAAGTCAGCTAATGGGTCTCCTTCATCTGTCTCTGGATTTTGTGCAGCATCTCCTGCATCCGCCGCAGCTGGAACAGGCATACGCATCAAAGTGGGGCCTCTCAGAGTCCTACAGATTTAGGGAAATGCCCCCCTCTAATCCCTTCAGTCAGGCCCTTGGTAGCCCTGGGGTGTGATGGGGTCCTTGGGTAGAACCACTAATCCACCAATCCAGGGTCCAGATATGTACCAGGTTCAGGGATATTCCTATTCCCAAACCAAGAGAGACAGGTTTATGATTAAACAGGGGTCCTCTCAGGCCGGCAACCCCTACCACCCCATACTACCCTCACCTCCTCATCTTTCTCTCGGATCAGCCTCTCAGTTTCTGGATCTGTCCCTGGTGGGACGGCAGGAAGGGGAAAGTCGGTACCACTCTCTAGAGTCAGTTTGCTGAAGGGAAGGGGGAAAGGAGGTTGGTAAGGGTAGGGGAACCCCAGTACCTGCTTGGACTGAGCCCAGAGTCTGCGGAACAAAGGAAGGGCTTGGTCTCATCCGAGGTGGCGCTTGGGACCCCACCCCTGCCAGCTCCATCCTGGCCTTTGGCCATACTTGCGATTCCGTTCTTTCACCACCAGGCGGGTCATGCTCTGGATGCACTGTGCCCGGTAGTTCTCATAATGTGTCTCCCGCGTCACGTCCTTCAGGTCCTGCATGTGAGTACGCACCAGCATTGTCCTCAGCTTCACAAAGTCGCAGTGCCCTGGGTTTTCCACTGCACAGCAAGGCTAGGGGTCAGCCAGGGGCATGGATAGAGGAGACCCATGGAGGGCAAGGAGATACCCTGGTCACAAGCTCAGAGCTTTACCTTCCACGATGCCCCAGGGGTAGAGCCGGCCCCGAACTCGACGCCCTCTGGCCTCTACCACAGTGTTGCTGCCAATGACAGCAAATGGGATGCTTTCCTGGAAGAAGTTAGGGGTGTTTCTCAACACCCCCATTCTCACCTGTTCCTTTGTGCCTGCGTCTTCATCTTCCTCTGCTTTGTTCTAGGAAACCAGGGTCCTCTTCCACCCCAAGAGCCCCTCCCCGTTGCATAGAATTCTACTCCCTCTTCCGCCCAGAAGAAACAAGCTGGGAAAGGGATCCCTGGGGTGGCCCCACCTTTAGGGCCAGGTCCTGTGATTTGAAGTCCTCATCCTCATCAGAGTCACAGTCTGGGAACTGGTAGACCTTGATTCCAAAGTGCTCAATCTCCTCCCGGATCTGGCAAACACACGAGGGGCCCATGGTTCTGGGGGGACTCCAACCTTTCCAGAAGCCCACCTGCTCCCCTCCCCCACCAGCTGCCCTCACTTTGCGTTTCTTGCGCTCCACTTCAGGAGGTGTCAGTGTGTCCGCCTTGGCCAAGATAGGCACGATGTTGACCCGCTGATGCAGGGCCTTCATAAATTCAACATCCAATGGCCGGAGCCTGGGGAACAGGAACCTGTGACCACCTGCTAGTGGCAGCCCTGCCCTGGGTAGTCCTGGCCTGTCCCCTTGGCAGCGCCTGGTGGGGCCAGGAGCACCAGGCTCAGACCGTACCCATGGCCGAAGGGCGAGATGAAGTACAGGCAGCAGTGCACCCTGTTGTCTTGAATGTTCTTGCGGTTCAGGCCACTTTCATCTCGGAAATACTGCTCAAACTGCTGGTCGATGTATTCGGCCACAGGCTTCCAGCTGGGGCAGGGAACACAAGCAGAGAAACTGTGCAAGTGAGGACTGCCTAGTGAGCTCTGGGGCTACAAGGAGTCCATGCCCTGGGCAGTCTTTGCAAGACTTTGCTCTTCGCCGACTTGCTTTACCGCATCTTCAGGGAGGTACCTGGGTGGGTCATGGTACATCTCAAACATCCTGATAGAAAATCAGACTAGGCACATGGGCAGAGGTCATTAAACCCTTAGTTTGATGAGAAGAAGAGAGCCCAGGTGACCAAACAAAGCAGTAAGACTAGCAAGATGCGGTGAAAACCAACTGGAGGCCAGGGCAGCCCTAAGTCACGTTCACAGTTCAGCCTCAGGGCCTTTATTTGAGTGGGTCCAGCCTCTCCTGCACCTCTCCAAGCCCACTCCGTCCTTCAAAGCCATGTCCAAGAACCATCTCTTCCACAAAGGTTCCTGTGACTATACCAATGCACACTGCTCTCCTTTCCCTTCACCACACATGAAGGTCATATACATTTATGGTATATATCATCCATATGTATATTCAACATATATATTCAAGAACCTCAGTTTTCAAGTCTTTTGCTCTGCTGTTCCTGAGTTTTGTCTTCACTGATAGATGCCCTGATAGGTGGACATTGTAAGTATCATTATTCTCATCTTATACATGAAGAAGTCAAATCCAGAGCAGCTGAGACTTAATGCAGATCATTTTAGCCAGCAAATTCTCTACCCATCCAAGTGCCTGGGCTCTGACTCCTAGTTCAGTGTGTTTGCCACTACACTGCCTGACCCATTTACTAACCTAAGTTTTTGCCTGATTGACACACATGCCAGAGACCTGCCCCCTCTCCTCTCCCACTGCCACTAGACTGTAAGCTTCCCAGTGACAAGGATTATTCATACTTGCTCTGTATCCCTTAAAATGTCCAGCATGGGCTAGACACCTAATCTGTGCTCAGTAAATTCTTGCCGCTGACTAAATGGGCACATGTGCGGATACACTGTAAACTGGGAGGGGCCGGGCGAGGGGAATTATTACTACAGTATGGAATGTCAGAGGAAGTAAGTAGACCGATTGAAGGAGGAAGCGCTAATTGCTAAAGCGGGAAACAGGCGTTGGTTGGGGCTAGAATTTCAAGGCAAGCCCAGTTGGCTGAGACATATTCCTGGATTAGGAAGGGTGATGACATGGAGGCCACCTCAGTCCAGCAGGAGTATTTACGGGGACCATGCACTACGTACTAGCCCAGCGCTATGGCAAGAATGTACGAAGTGGCCCTCCCCTCAAGGCTTCGATCAAGAAGCTGAAGGTGAACTAGCGTGCTGAGCCAAGGTCTCATGTTGTAATGATAAAGCATGTGAGGCGGGTTCAGAGCACAGAAGGATCTGTAAGATTCCGATCAGTCTGGGAGGCAACCATCCAGGGCCAGCTTCCTGGGCGTGTGACCTGTGCAGTCACATGTGGGCCCTGAGCTCAGAGGGGCCACACCTGGTTCACTCTCTGCTGTGGCCATCTTGAAATTCTTTATCATTTTGAACAAGGGACCCCACACTTTTCTTTTGCACTAATCCTGCAATTATCGTCTTTAAATTCATGAGTGTTGTGTACCCAGCCTTTAACAGTTTTTAATGCACATTTACATGCATCTTTCTGGGATGATTTTTAGATCAACTGGTAAAGCCAGCATTTTTCAACTAAAGAAATGGAAATGCAGTCATTTGCTCAAGATCACGCAGTTACTTAATGCTGAATCAGGATCTGAGTTCTCAGTCCAGGAGTCTCAGCGCCACCCTACCTAATGTTCTTAACAAAGGCACCACCACCTTTTCCCCTGTTTCTATCCCCATTCTCCTCTCATCTACTCCCTTAGGTCAGACCACTAGCTAAGCATCTTTCTAGTTCTTGAAAAAAAAAAATGTCAGGGATGACTGGGGAGGTGGGCAGGTGTTGTTGTTTAGTCACTAAGTCGTGTTCGACTGTTTTGAGACCCCATAGACTTAGCCCCACCCCACTCCAGTGCTTTTGCCTGGAGAGTCCCATGGACGGAGGAGCCTGGTAGGCTGCAGTCCATGGGATCGCTAGAATCAGACATGACTGAGCGACTTTACTTTCACTTTTCACTTTCCTGCATTGGAGAAGGAAATGGCAACCCACTCCAGTGTTCTTGCCTGGAGAATCCCAGGGACGGGGGAGCCTGGTGGGCTCCATGGGGTCGTGTAGAGTCGGACACGACTGAAGCGACTTAGCAGCAGCAGCAGCAGACCTAGCCTGCCAGGCTCCTCTGTCCATGGGATTTCCCAGGCAGGAATACTGGAGTGGGTTGCCATTTCCTTCTCCAGGGGATCTTCCCCACCCAGGGATCGAACCCGCATCTCCTGAACTGGCAGGCAGATTCTTTACCACTGAGACACCAGGGAAGCTTGACGGAGGGGTGGGGAGTGGCGAGTAGCCACTTTTCTTTTGGCAGGTAGCCCAGAGGGTGCTTGGAGTTTAAACGCAGTTCCACCCACACTTTCCTTTGCCTCTTCTTTCTCACCTTCCCCCACCCCTCCAGGCACTCTCACCCCTTTAATAACTTGCTTGTAGCACCTAAAACGTTGCTGGTGAAAGGAGCAGATGGAGGGAAGGGGGCCGTTATTGAGCACCTGCTCTATGTCAGGTCCTCTGCTACATGTTTTCACATGTTTGCTTCTTGAGGCTCCTCCCTCCAAAGAGGGGGTGCCCTCACCCCTATTCTAGAACTGTAGGTCAGAGTCAAAGGAACACTAGAAGTCATCTATCCCAAGGCTGTCCCTCTCACCTGACAGAGGAGACAGCTGTCCAGTAAGGGGCAGGGGCACGCTCGAGGGCACACAGCCCTGCTTCCTGACATCAGGGATATGTCTGCACCTCTGTGTGCGAGCGTAGGGAATGGGCGGGCTGGGGGCAGGCTCTGTGCTTGGTCAGACCTACCACTCTGTGTTGTTGACGGCGTCCCCAAAACCTGGTGTGTCCACAATGGTAAGCCGCAGCTTCACGCCCTTCTCTTCTATGTCCACAGCGTGCTTAGTGATCTCCACCGTCTGCATGATACGCTCTGGAGAAGGGGGAAACTGAGGCCAGGGCTGGGGCAAGGACCTGCCCACTGGGAGGACATGGCCCATCCCAACCAGCCCTGCTGCCCAGGCTACCTCACCCACCCTGCCCCTTCCCCGCCCCCTGGGGCTGCCTGGGGCCTGTCTGTTCTCTGGGAACCAGCGAAGAGCACATTTCCCAACACAGGAAATGCCGGTGGCTGTTGGCTCCGGCCCCAGCCTCTTCTCTGCTCCGGCCTCTTTTCTCGGATTCCTGGAATCCTTTGGGGGGTCAGAGAGGATTCTGGCCCCTGCCCTGCTTCAGCACCCAAGTCTTTAGGGAGCTTGCTGGTGGGCTGCCAGGCTGGACAGCCCTCCGGAGAGATGTGGCAGGCTCTCTAGGAAGCCGAAGCTTCCTGTATCCCCCAGACCCCAAGTGAGCTCCATTTCCCAGGTCAGCTCTGCCCGCCTGTCCTCACGCTCCTTCCCTCACCTTCTGCACTGAGGAGCTTCCGGTCCCGGTACAGATCCGTGAGGAAGAGGCTGTTGACCAGCGTGGACTTCCCCAGGCCCGACTCTCCTGACGGGGGAGACAGGACAGAGGCACCAAGTCACAGCGGTCATCAAGAGGCCACCCCACTGGGCCGAGTGTGTGGAGGAGCTTCTTGCTTATCTCATTGGGAAGAGACTAACCCAAACACAGCAGAGCTGGAAGCAAGCAGAGATGAGAGCTCATCCAGCCAGTGAGGCCCAGAGAGGATAAGGGATTCCCCAGGGTCACACAGTAAAAGGCAAATGTTAGGAACCTGAGGGTTAAGGGTTCTCTGGACCTTGTCAATGACCCCTCCCCCACAACACATAGGATACGGACTTTGGATAGGATATGGATTTTGGGCCACCTACAGCTTCTGGCTCTTCTGCAAAAAGGCACAGCCACTTACTGCTTTCTCCTGCCCTGGCCATACCCCAGTGGCTCAGACAGTAAAGAAGCCGCCTGCAATGCAGGAGACCTGGGTTCCACCCCTGGGTCGGGAAGATCCGGGTTCCACCCCTGGAGAAGGAAATTGCAACCCATTCCAATGTTCTTGCCCGGAGAATCCCATGGACAGAGAAGCCTGGCGAGCTACAGTCCATGGGTTCACAAAGAGTCGGACACGACTGAGCAACTAACACCCATATACACCCCCCAACACACACACACAGACCATCCCCACCTGAAACGCCTCTTGCCCAGCTCTGCCCGGCCCCTGCTCTACCTGCCACCATAAGGGTAAAGTCAAAGCCTTTCTTCACAGACTTCCGGTGGACCTGATTGGGGAGGGTCGCAAAGCCCACGTACTCCTTGTCATCCTAGGGGACAACAAGAAAGCAGAGTGCATTAGAGCAGAGGCAGAAGGACCCCAGGACCCAATGCCAGCCTTCTCCCCGCCTCTTGGGTCTTTGCCCAGCCTTCCAGGATCACTGCCACACTCCTCTGAGGCCCCAGGTGGGGCCACCAGCTGGGCTCCTGTCCCTGCTGACACTGTCGGGTTCCAATGCATGGGGGGCGCAGGGGTGACCCCACAGAGCTGGGGCCAACACAGGACAGAGCACGTCTCCAGCCACATGTGGGTGCACATGCGCGCGCGCGCACACACACACACACACACAGACACACACTTCTGGGGCTCCCTCAGCTCCCTCCCCAGGTCCTCCTGCATCAGCCCACGGCACAGACGGGGGCTGGAGGCTCTACCTCGGAGGAGTCATAGGGATCGAGCTTGCCCCACGGGCTGCGGGGCCGGGCTGAGGGGCTGAGGGGGGCTGAGGCAGAGAAGTACTGCTGGCTGTCAGAGGGCTGGGGCCACGAGGGGGGTTTGAACTCCAGGTCATCCTGGCAGAGGTCTGAAGCCTGGGGCCTCGGCTCCTGGATTTGGGGCCTGGGCACCAAGGTCTTGGCCTCTGGTGGGTGGTAGGTCTCGCTTCCTGGGAAATCCGTCACGAACTTGTTCAGTTCTGCGTCATCCGAGTCCTCCAGAAAGCGCTTGATCTGAGGGGCAGGGGCGGGGTGGGGTAGGCGGGTCGGTGGCAGGAAGGGAAGAAGGAAGGAGCAAGATAGGAGAAGGCGAGAGGGAGAGAGGAAAGCACGTGTGGTTAGAAGGGAAAGGAGCTGCACAGGCGGCCAAGCCAGAGGAAGCGCTCGCCACCCTCCCCTGTTTACAGGCCTCCCGGCCCGAGGGTCCCGACAGCAGGAGAGACCCCAGGGAGCAGCGGCAGCCCCCGGCGCCCCAGCAGCCGCTCTGGGGACCCAGCAGCTCCGGTCTCCATGCTCCCTCGCAGCAGGGTGCTGGTCGAGGCTGCCCCTCCATGCCAGGGCCAGGGACTGCCCTAGAGGCCAGGAAGCCAGGCCGAATGAGCGGAGCAGACAGAGGCATTAGAGTGGAGAGGAGAACGTGGCTCAGGACGGAAGGAGAGTGCAGACCGTCAGGACGGGTAGCGGCGGGAGGCGGGAGGGAGCCAGGGCGGGGAGAAGGGAGCCTCCAGCTCCGGGCAACTTAGGAGCCAGCAGGGGGCTCCTCACCTCCCGCTGCTGCAGCTCTGAGCTCCGGGACTGGGAGCCGACTCTCCCGGAGGTGTTCACTCCCGGAGCGCAGAGCAGCTGACCTGAGACCCCTGACTCCAGACCCTGAGCCTGGGCTCCAGGGGCGAAGGGGAAACGTGCCAGGGATGCTCGTGAGGAACCGGGTGAGGGAGGGTGGGAGGACACTGCAGACAGCCCCCAGCCACGAGGGTTGTAGAGGCGGAGGCACCCCCGGCTGCCCCCTGCCCCCTGCCCCGAGCTAGGCTTCAGCCGGAAGTACCGGAGGGGGTCTGGCCTCGACGGTGAAGCACACGGCGGGTGGGCAGACGGTGGCTGGCTCCTCTGCGGAGACCTGTTCCCCCACCATCTCCAGCTGGGAAGACAGGCCACGTCCCCCTTACTCTGACCCTCAGTTCTAGACCCTGAAGCTTCCTCTCTCCTTTGGGGGCCGGCCCCCTTCGTGGAGTGCCTGGCGGTGCTGGGCTCAGCTCTGCCTTACAATACCCACGTGCCACCCCCAGACAATGGACAAGGGCCGGCTTCACAGGCTGACTCACCCCCTGGGAATCGGCCAAGCTAGTGGGGGCTACCCCAGACCACTGTGGAGTCCCAGTCAGGGGAGATAGGACAGCCACCGTCTTCAGCAGGTTCCCGGCTACAGCGGGAAGAACGGAGGGATGCAGTCCTACGCACTGCCAGCTTTCTGCAGAGGGAAGGGACTAGAAGGGGGCTAGAGGGGAAAGCCGCCTAAGAGCTACTTCTGGGCTATAGCCTCTCAAGTGCCCCTGCCAGCTTAGAGCCACAGTCTCCAGGGCTTGCCTGGACAGGAAACTGCCCGTTTAGCCTGAAACTGGAACCAGCGTGTGGGGGCCAAATGGACAGAAGAGACTGTCCTGAGGCAGGCCTGACCCAACTGGCTTTTTCTCACCCACAATATCTTTGGGGGCCAGTGGGGTGACCATTCACTCCGGTTTATGTTTGCTGTCATAGCAGAATTGCCCCTTTCCACTCTTAAAAGGGTCCCAGTTCAGACGATTAATTATACAGCGATGGGGAAGGGATGTGGGTGGGGGGCGGGCGGAGTGTGTGTGACAGGTCTTGTTTTCTGGCAGCCCAGGAGTCTGGGGAATTTGGGGAAATCCTGTCCCTCTGCACAACCCTACAGGAACCCAGAAGTCTGTCTGGGGGGCAGACTGAGGGTGGGAGAGAGGGGACTGTCTCCACCTGGTTCCACCAGGAGCACTGAGCAGAGGGGCAGCAGGGAGGGGAGGAAGGAAGGCCCTGACGGGGACCCCCAGCCTCCTGCAAACCTTCCAGGAGAGCCGCCAGCACCACTCTCCCTCCAGCGAGCATGGGAGGGACCCACCGGAGCTCCAACCAAGGGGTCAGGACGCCAGGGGCCTCGTCGGCCCCCAGCTCTGCCACGGACCCAATCCTTCTGCCACAGACCCAAACCTTCTCTGCCTTTGAGCTCCGATCCAGCCAACGCAAGGGGGAAGACGAGGCAGGTCCACCCTTTCCCGGAGCAGCCTTACCCCAGCTTCAGCCCTCTCCTCAGGGACAGACCCGCCTTGCCGTCCCAGGGAACGGTCCATGTCCCACGCTTCAGACTCCCTGTCAGCAAGCTCTAGGTCTAATTTTATCTGCCAGGCAGAGTTCCTCACGCACAGAAACGCCTGGTCTTGATGCTTTTGTAACCCGGCGTCCTGACTTGCTCCTCTCCCTTTCTCTCTGACCACCCTGTCTCTGTCAGGGGCCAAAAAAGCCTGTGGAATGTCCTTCCCCACCCCCTCCCTCCTCCCTTCCCTTGGCTCCCACCCTCCAAGGACAGCTCAGCTGCAGCGGGACCGCTGCTTTCCTCTGCAGTCCCATCCTCCTCTGATTGGCTCCCCATGAGGCCTGCCCGCTGCCTGCCCTGGTGGGCACAGCACCAGCTTCCCAAGTCCGTCTGCAGGCTCCTGATCCACTTGGCTTCTCTTGTTAACCCCCAAGGACACCAAGGCCTGTCGGGGGGTTGAGCCCTGTCCCCAAAGTGACCTGGTCCAGGAGACATCATCCCGAAAGGATTCTGACCTCTCTTTTTCACCTTAACTTCAAGCAGTGCTGAAGTAGGGTGGGGTGTCTTAAGCCCCCTGCGTGTAGGTTCTCATGGGAATGGACCCACTTTTCTTCCCAGTGTCGCTGTGGGTTCCTCCCAGCAGAGAACTGCACTACCTTCAGAAATTGCCTTCAGAGATTTCCCTGCGGAGGGCCCCAGGCGCAGCGGGGCCTTTGCCACTCAGACGCCTTCCATCCTGGGATACCTGCCCTCTCAACTCAGCCAAATCCCTTCCATCCCCCCCCCCCCCCCCCCCCGTCAGTCTCAGGGAGTCAGCTGCTAACGCTTGGTCTCTGTGGGGCATGACCTCAGGTGGAGGAGAGGCTGGCATCCCACAGGCTTCCAAGTTACCTATCAGGTGGGAGACGCATAGAGAGGGACCTGGCTGGGAGTGCACGCGTGGAGCACCTGATTGGCAGACAGCAGGCCAGTGTTTCTGGTTTGGCTAGAAACACCTTTTGTGATTCTGAACAGTGTCTTAATTTCAGGGCCTTAATGTCCAAATGTGAGTGGCCCTTCCCTGTCCCAGGAAGGCTGACACCCAGATGACAGGTACACCTCAAGCTGCTTTGAACCTGGGGAGAGAAGGGACAGCTCAGGTCACAGGATGGTTTTTAACGTGAGCCGGTCATTCTTTCTGTATGCCAATTAAGCCCTCCTGGGAGGCTCCCAGGCTGGGGAGCTCTCCCCACTGATCTCCCAAGCACCTGGGTCCCTCATCTCCTTTCACAAAGAGACCCTCACAGACAAGTTTGGCTTGTCACAAACACGTCAGCCTAAAGACCAGGCTGGCTTGAGGCCAGGGGCCTGAGGCCGAGGACTCTGGTCGTGATAGGGTGTCTTTAATTACAGAGGAACAGGCCAATTACAACTCAGCCAAGTTGAAGCCCCAAGACCTCATTTGAACTGAACTTAATGTGTGGCAGAAAAAGCCTCCCTTGGCCCCTGCCCTAGGGACACTTGGCACTACGAACAATCAGAGCTCCCCTCGGCTCCCACCCTGGTACCATAAGTTGTCTGTCCCCACGTGGGGAGAAGGATGCAGGCAGGGATAAAGGCAGGCACCACTTGGCCTCTCCCAGGAACCCCCCTTGGGGAAGGTCACAATGTCACCCAGACTTCCTGGCCAAGACTTGGGCCTCGGCCTGGACACAGCTTGACAGAGGAGAGACCAAAAGGTTGGCCTGTCTAGACCTGGAAGCTCCTGATTCCACAGGGCCCGGGAAGCTCCTTTCTGGAGGCTGCCCACAGCCAACATCCTGCCCCACAGGCTGGCGACAGACCTCCTGCTGCTGTAAACAGCCCATGCCTCCCACGCAGAGGGCAAAGGCGAGGGGGCTTCCAGACCGGGAGCAGAAGCTGGCACAGGGCCTGAAGGCCCTGACACCCAGCACAGTGTATTTGTGGCAGGCTCTGGCCTTGAGGGCAGGACAAGAGCTGGCATCCTCAGTCAAACCTCAACACTTCCTACCTGGGGGGTCTCCAGAGAGTCGGGCTGGGGTTACTGCTTCTCCGCCCATCGCAGGCAGGTGGCAGGAATGAGTTCCCTCCACCCCTCATCACTGCAGAGGGACCTGGTTTGGGGGGGTGGGGGGGGGCCAGGTAGGATGCTGCAGGAGGAAGATTCCCTAGGGTCCTTATCTCAGGGTCAGAGGGACGTAGGGTGCTGGCTGGGCCGCCCTCTCTCAGAGGTCCCTGGGCAGAGGGTGGTGTGGGAAGGGCCTAGGAGCGGCCCCTTCCCAGGCGGTGGGGAGGAGGGCCCAAGCGTCTCACCAGCCCTCTCGGGGAGGCAGGCAGTGTTTGTGAGCCTCCTGTGTATTTTCCAAAGGAAGTTGCTGCTGGTCCCTGAGCCCTGGCTAGGTGGGGGTGAGAAAGGGTCACCCAGGTAACAGCTGACCCAGGCAAGGGCGGGGACCCTCAACTCTGCCCCTGCCGGACTCGCTCGCCCCAGCCCACCTGCGCGTCTCGACCGGCGCCCTCTCCCCACCCTTCACGGACCCATCCCTTCGCCCAAGAACCGGGCAGCACCCCGGGGCCGGGGCCCACTCCGTGTCTGCTCGGATCAGGAGGAGAAACTTGGGAGCAGCGACGCAGTGCCGTCCGCCACCCGAGCCTGCCGGTGCCCGCGGCGGGCGACAGCGCCTCCAGCCCCGTGCAGCCGGGGCTGCAGCGCCGCGGGTCTCAGCGAAGCCGCCCGGGAGCGGCGGGCCCTGTGCGCCCAGCCCTACCCCGCGCCCGCCCGCCTTACCATGGCTGCAGCCCGGGCCTGGCCGGCTCCGCCTGGACAGCGCCCGAGCGACCCGCGGCCGGAGCTGCGCGCCGACCTCGCCGCACCGCCAGCCCCCTCCCGCCGCCCCGAGAGCGGACCGGCTGGGGGCGGGGCCCGCAGCGGGGGCGGGGCGGGGCGGCCCCGGGGCGGGGCCTGCACCTTTGCTGCGCGCGGGCTCGCGCTGGCTGAGCCGGGGGACTCTGGCCTGCGGGTGGGCCTTGCAGCTCGCGACCCCCGGAGTCAGGATGCGGAGAGGCAATCAGACAGAGCTTCGCTGGTCATCTGGCTCTCCCTGAGCCCCTCAAGAGTGGCCTGCCCAGGCGGCGCAGCACCGCGGGGGCTTGAGCCGGTCCCCAAAGAAAAAGGAAGGGCCCACCTGGCACCCCCTAGAGAAGCCTTTGGAAGGACAGGGGAGTTTGCCCCGTGGGTTAGAGAGAAACAGTTATCCCGGAGAGTCCACAAGGTTTGTGGGAATTGAACCCAGCTGCTGTCCAAGTTACTGATCGTCCATACCCTCTGTATACCTCCTAAGGTGGACGTCAGAGAGTCCCCACCTCCAGCCAAGCTGTGAAGGAGAGGCAGGAGGTTCCCTTCGTGCAGGACCCTAGATTAAAGATTAAAGAGGATTTGCTGCATAAACTATCCTGGGATCATCTGCTGGAAGAGTGGAAGGGAGAGGCCGAGTGGCCTTTCTGGGCAGTGAAGCCTTGCCTGGGGCTGTGGAAGGTGCAGGGGGCCTCAGGAGAGGCCAGGCTGGGCAAGCAGGTGAGATGCTGTGGAGACAGATGCTCCAGCAGCTTTAGAGGCATTAGAGGCTCAGGAGGGTGAGCAGCAGCTCGCAGAAAGTAGACGCTTGGGGCGGGGAGTTGGTGGGGATTTCCTCAGCTAATACGGGTCTGAGCTGGTTAGGCTTCTGTAGAAGTTTCCAGAAGCATGCCCCTCTGTGACATCTAAGAGTCCTCCTCCAGGACAGACTGGGAGGCCCCAATACACTTTGGACAAAACTAAGGCCACACATGGTCTCCTCTATTGGTAGGAGTGCCAGAGGCCAGCCTACACTCTGGGTCTGATTCACGGCCTGGTGATCTTCGTTGAGATCCGTCAAACGCAGCAAGAGAGAGGGATCTGTCAAACTCAGCTGGGTACCCGGATGAGATCAGATTCAGAAAACATGGGGCTGCCATTAAATATCTGGCAGTGGTGGGAGGGAGGAAAGAAGGGGTGTCATTCCTTAAAGAAGTCAGGGCATTCAGGAGCCAGCAAGTCAAAGAGAAAACTTTCTATCTGGGTAACCTCACTTCACCTCTCTAGGCTCAGTTCCCATACCTCAAAATGAGGGAATTAAACTAAGCTAGAGACCAGCAGATTGGCTCCAATGAGAGGCAACCTCTGAAAATATAGGAGGTTCCTGGAAAAGGTCCAGGGCAGATCAGGAGATATGAAGCTCTACTCAGGAAAACAAATACATAAAGGAGTTCCTTTCGAGAGAAACCAGTGTCTGTTGGAAGTCTGCAGAAACGGCAGCACTTGCTGCCGTTGGACCCAAATGTCAAATTCGAGCTGCACAAAGCCCCTCTGTTGGGATCTAGCTGCAGCCACTAGTTACCATGTCTGCACTCCTCATAGGAAACCTCTCCAGTATTTCAGCCCTCGAGGCCTGGGCTGGGGGTGCTGGGCCCAAGGGAGAAAGCCTACATCAAGGAGGACAGGCCCCATCACAGAGCCTTGTTTTTCACAATCATAATGTGCCTCCTCCCCGCCACCCCGGTTCTGGCTGCTGTCCAAGCATGGACACAGACACATCTCAGCTAGCAGCTCACCCTCTGCTGCAGCTGGAACCCCAGGCTTTGCTCTGGCACTGGCTGCCCAGACCCCAAAGAGCCCTGTTTCATGAGACATGTTGGTGCCCACTTGCTTGGAAGGCAGCAAAGCCCCAAGAGAGACTGGGAACCATGAAACTCATCTCTAAGCCAAGAATCTTGGGGTCTTGATGGCCATAGGCCCAGCATGAGGCATGGGCTGGGCAAAAATAAAAGCCTAAGACAGACTTTGGGTCACTCTACCTACACAACCCCACACGCTCACCCTGCTGAAATTCAGGAGTCTCGGTGAGAACTTGGCCTGTGAATAAGTCCCTGAGATAATTGCCAAAATTATCTCAATGTCTGCAATTCCCTTCCCTTCCCTGTGTTTCTGAAAGAGAGGACTGTTCTACCCTCAACACCAACTCTCATGTTCTGTCGGGACAGGTGGAGTTGGACACTTGGAAGCAGGGCTGAGATACAGCAGCCCTCATACGAGTCACTGACCACTGAGTGCTCAGTACCACCTCCAGCCAGCAGGTAGCCTGGCCAACCTTGCCTCAGTACCCTCAGCTCCTGGGGCTCTGGCTCTCTCTCCCTCTTGAAATTCAACATCCCGGGAGTTCCCTGGCGGCCTAGTGGTTCGGATTCCACGCTTTCACTGCTGGGGCCTGGGTTCAACCCCTGTTGGGGAACTGAGATCCCGCAAGCCATGCAGGCAGGAAAAGAGAAAAAGAAATCCAATATCCCACCAGGCATTGACGTCCTTGACTAGAGTAACATTTCTTGGATACTGCTGGAGTGAGGTATTCAAACCAAGTGTCTGGAGATTAGACACTTGTCTCGCACGGGGGTAACTCTTCTGGGAAACTTGTATCTGCAAAAACAGCCCCAGCCTGCTGTCCTGGGCTCCTTCCACTTAGGCCGGGCCAACATGGTCTGTATGGAAACCTCCTGGCCCCGCCTCCACTGGATCTTTGCTGCCCAACCCTGGGTGAAGGGTGCACAGCCCAGAGATGTCAAACAGGGATGCTGTACTTGGGCCAAGGCAGGGCCCAGATTCAAAGCCAAGATTAAAGAGTAATTACCACCAGAAATCAGGATTTCAGATCTGCCTGACTGGCAAAGGCCACTTTAGTCTCTAGGTAGCAGTTTCCTTTAAGCGGTGCAAGAGCTAATAGTACCTGTGCCCCAGAGGTGCTGAGTCAGTGATAATTTAAGTCAGTGAGCCCTGGCGGAGCCGAAGGTCTATCTATCTCTGGGTTGTATCTTTCAAGGAAACCTTAGCCAGTCTGTACATCAAGGTCTGAATAGAGAGGCAAGAAACCAAAATACCCTAAGCCCCACTCCTTCTCTCATTGTTCCCCAGTGTTCCATGATCCTGGGACAGGCGTGAGATGTAGGCGGCAAGGTCAGAGAACATGGTGTTTCCTGGCATCTGCTGAATGGCTGCAGCAAGGGACAGTAGCCAGCCAGAGAGCCCTTCCAACATTCTCTGTGCAGCAGGGCAGGGCACAGGAGGCTCAGGGGTGAAGAGACCTACACGCCTCCTAATACTGCTACCCACTGTGTGTCTGACACCCTCCAAGGCCCTCCTCCCTTGACCTTCCAGCCTCTGCTTAAATATCTTCCCTGGTCAAACCCTCACTGACTCTTAACAACTGCCGTTCAATCTTTGGGTGGTGAATTACCAACGTCTTCATTACTGAGCCAAAATCTGCCTCCTCCTGGTCGTTCCCCTCCAAGTGCCTCCGTGCTAGAAGCTTTGCTGACTCATTGCCCTGGACTTTGTCCTTTGATATTCACTTCCTTTCAAGTGACCCATCTGTATGCTTTTCTCTCCAGGTCAACCACAAGCCCCTCAAGGACAGGAGAATATTTTCTATTTTAACCTCTACTCATTTCCACTCAGCATATATGCCATGTGATGTCTGTCTAGGTGACCAGGCCTCTGCCCCCAAGAGATGTCTGATCAATATGGATGGACTGAGAGTATCCACTGATTAGTTTCCACTCTGATTTTGGAGGACAGACAAGCCCCAAGGCTCTGGGCTTTGCTGACCCATAGCCTGCCCTTTAATCTGGCAGTTTCCCAGCTCACACCCACCTCCCAGCCTCTCGGTTCAAACGCAGAGACACAGATCTTACCCCTACTACAACCTTTGCTCTCACAGTTCTTGATATCTAAAGGTGCTGCTGAAATATCACCAGTTATCTTCCAGGAATATGTAACTACAGAAAAAGGGTTTATATATCACATAACCCTTGAGGCAAGATGCTCCCCAGAGACTGAGCAAGCTCTGAGCCTTGGTGTCCTCATCTCTGAAACAGGGAGGAAAAAGTCTACCTCATAGGTTTGCTATGAAGAGTTACTCAGACAACGCATGTAGTGTTGGGAGCATCACTGAAATGAATGGTGCCTACTCTCAGCTAACACCAAAATTATCAACACCACACCAGCAACTGTCAACTGTGACTATTTCAAATGCCTTCCCTCCAAAGAATTAGGCACATGCTTGTGTAATGGGTGTAGAGGGATGGGAGAAAAGCCTTCAAGTGACACTGGAATGACCACACTGCCACCAACTGTGGAGGCAGCTTCTCCAGTTAGCCAAAGCTCTATCTCTAGAGAACAGGTCTTGGTTTCAGACTTACTGAACTGAGTTCCCCAAAACAGCCACTGCTGAGATCCCAGGAGCGAGATGATTTTGCCAGCGGTAGGTGTGCCAAGGAAAGGGCTTTGGCTGGCCCAGCGCCCCCACTCAGGGTAGGAGTCAGCGCACCCCTCAGGAACTGCCTCCATCCTGTCCCCTCCTCCAGGCTGCCCTCAGCCCCCAAGGGGCAGCTGTCTCCTGCTTCTCCCCCCACCAACAGCAGCTGGGCCAAAGGCAGCTGAGCAGAGGCGGGGAAGGGGCATGGTCATTTCTGCTGCTCTGGGCAGCCTTCCTCTGGCTGAACAGCTGTCAGATGGCTTCTGCATTACTGACTTGCTTCTGCATCCAAGTGGGCATCTGAAGCGAAGCTCCCTAGTCGGCTGGGGTCCACTGCCTCTCATCTTCCTTGAAAAATCCACCATTTCAAATACCACCAAAACACTCCAACAGAAATGTGTGATGTTGGAGATGGGTTCCAGGCAGGGAACCAAGTAGCTTCTGGAAAGGCACTAGCAAGTCCAAAACGGATGTGGCAGATTCTTCCCTATGTGTGCTCATTCTGGGCGGAACTATAAGAATAAAAGGACTTTGCCATCAAGCTGGGGAAGAAGGCAGAGCATCTTCCTGCCCTCACTTTGTAGACAGAGGAAGTGATCTGCCTGCGTCTCCCACGGGAGGTAGAGCACCATCCCCCTGCCCTGTGCTGCCAGAGGCGCTCACTGAGGTGCCACACCACCTGTCCTAGGGCGACCCACTGTCCAGGTTCGGCCAGCACTCAGGGACCTCCCAGGAAGCAGCACTTTCAGTGAGAAAGTCAGGAACATCCAGGGCAAACCCTGGGAGTTGGTCAACCTAGCCTGTCCCCAGAATAGCGAGTCTGGGCCGGAGGTCACCAGCCTCCCACCCTGCTCTCAATTTGGCTGCCCGTGGTAGCTGCAATGAACAGGGTAACATCTGACAGGAAAAGCAGCGGGGTGGGGAGGGTCAGGCTGCCATAAAAAGCCTCCCAAGGTGTCCTGCCCCATTTTCAGCAGCTTTGCTCCATCCTCTCAACAACCCCCTTTCCTCTCAACTCTGAGCCTCTGTACTTAGCAAGAGAAAATGAGGCGAGCAAAAAGATGGTTCTGGGGTTCCTTCCAGAGGGCCCATATCCGAGGATTCTGCTAACATCCCCAGGAACACAGAGCCTCCTGTGCTGCTCTACCTGAGCAAAGCTTCCTTGTGGCTCCGGAGCCGATGGGAAGCTGGCCATCCCATCCCCAAGGCCAAATGACACGGCTCCCTAAAGGTACTGAAGTCTACCGTAGGGAACCCTGAAACAGCCTCCTCTGGTTCCTGGCCTGTTTTCCAGAGTTGATTCCTTGCCTGACTGATGGATGTGGCAGGGAGTAAACCCCCTTGTCCCCTGACAGCCCGAGAAGGCACATCCAAGGGCAAGTCAGTTAGCTGCCTCAAGGACACAGGCTCTTGGGACCAGGGCAGCCTCTCCCAACAAGAACTGCTTTATTCCAGGGAATTCCCCCAGGGCTGTGTGAGAAGACAGCCCCCGCTGACCCCAGAGGCACCCTCAGGACCTTCCTGTTAGGCTGCTGCTAGTGCTGATACAAAAAAAAACAAACCCTCAGGAATGTTTCTCTTAGTCCAGCATAACCTCCTCCAGAAGACTCCATCCCTAAAGTCCCAGCCCAAGGATGAGAAGCATCTGTCGGTCCTGCTCCTCAGATAAAAACTTTGAGGGACCGCCTGGGAGGAGACTGACATGGAGAGACAGATAGGCAGAATCACGCTCTGTCCCCAGCTACAGACCCTGGAGGGTTCATGAAGCTCAACAACAGGCTGCCGTCCACGAGCCCGGCGCCGTGGTGGGGCCACCAGAGACTTCCTGCAGGGAGTGGAATCTGGAACAGACTCCACAGTCCGCCTGGCTTCTGGAGGAGAGGGGCCAGAGGACACCAGCTCCCCAGAGTCTCCATCCCGGGACCACGCTGCTGGGGGACAGCCTGAGGCCGGCCTCGCCTGTGCGTGTCCTGCAAGGAGAGTACCAGGCCCACCTCCGTGTCGCCCACTTCGAGTCCGGAGAAGACTGGCAGGCCCTGTTGCCGGCCGGAAAGCCTTCTCTTGCCGGCTTCTGGGGACAGCTCTGCTGCTGAGCAGGGCTGGAGAGCTGCAATTATGGAGACAGGATAAGAGCTATTTTGGGAAGGAGCCGTCGTGCTGCCAAGGCTTTTGACTTCCTAAACTAAAACAAGATGCACAAAGAAGAGGGTGAGGGTGAAGACCAACAGGGAGGGACTCTGTCAGAAGCATCCTATCCAGAATAAGGGGAAATATAACCCCTTCCCGGAGGTAGATTTGCATCAAGGGGGGATCAAGAGGCTGGCTGCTAAGCTCTCTGAGCCCTGGCTATGTGAAAGAGTAGTAACCTGACCACCTCCCCCACCGAATTCCCTGCTGACTCCCTCTCACCTAAGACCTCCCAAGAGCACTTCTTCAGTCTGTTGCATTTCTTTGGACCTTTGAGCACAGGTGATTTTGTATTGTTGTTGAAATATTTCCTGTCCATGTCTCATCTCCCCATCCAGACAGTAAGCCAAAGAACGTGCGTGTTGTGCGGCTTCGAAGGTTTCCCCAACAGTGCCTAGCAGAGTGCTAAGCTTCTAATAAAAATTGCTGATGGAAGGAAGGGAGGGATAAAGGCAGGAGAGAGAGAAGGAGTACTGTCTTGCATGGAGATAATCTAAAAGAAGCTGCTCCCACCCAGAGCTGAGCTCAGGGTAGAGGGCGAGATAAGCAGCATGGCAGAGGGGGTGGCAACCCCATTCCTGGCACCTCCCCTGCAGCTGTGCCGTTATCAGAGTTCAGGCTGTTCTGCCTCCCAATTTTATATACACATACATCTCATTTGTTTTCTATCTGCAGTCAACGGTCCATCCTGGGCTAGTCCACGAATGGGACCCATTACAGGCCATGCTGGGCTTTGGATAAGGGAGAGATAAGGCAAGAGAAAGAATAAAGGCAAGAGAGCTTGGACTGTCTTATCAGACATGGGTCAAGAAGAATGAAAGTACTTAGAGGAACAACACGCTGTGAAATCAGGACACTCTTTGCCAAATTCAGGACACGGGGCTGCCGAGAGCAGAGTTCACCTTGTCCCTTTCCAAGTTAAGGACTCAAATAGTGCGTAACCCAGAAAAGCAGCCCCTTTGTGGAGAGCCCTAGGCCAGAGAGGGGACAGCCAGTGGGGATGGATCCAACCTATGGCTCCCCAGACAGTCTTCCCACAGAGAACCTGGAAGGATTTGTCGTTTGCCAAAAGGTCTCTACTCTTTCTCTCCAGTGTTGCAGCAAGCTCTGGTGCCTTCGTGTGAATGTCTCTCTGGAGACGCCACCCCATAGGTGCCCAGGTTGGCAAGCGGAACACTTCAGCCCCTGCCTCTCTGCCAGGTACCCACATGCAAAGAACAACCTGCCCAACCACAGGGAGCACCTCTGTCTGTCTGCTTTCATATCTGCTTCCATGAAAGGGTGAGAGGGGGACTTGGATCAGGGGGAGCACAGGAAGACTGGAAGTAACTTCCCGGGGGCGTTCTTACCTCCTCATCTGTCATAATGGAGAGAGTAGAAGCCAGGCATTCCCAGGGGGCAGCAAATGGAATTCAGAGAGTGCCAACAGGAGGGGAAAAAGAGAATTTTACTAAAGACGTCCAGTGGACTTGGGCATAACCTGGCCCAAATTCCTTCCTAATCCAAAATGGCCCAAATAAAAACAGCTAGCATGTGTTTCCAGGCACAGTGAGCACTGTGCTTTACATGTAATAGCTTAGCGAGTCCTTGCAAGAACCTTCAAAGGAAGCCAATAATAGATGGGGGAACTAATGCCTGGAAAGGTAAAATGACTTACCCAAGGTCACAGTCAGAAAATAGAGAGACCAGGGGTCACACGCAGTAATATAGCTCGAGTCCTTATTCTAAAAACCTCTCCTTTGTGGAGCTTTGCTCCCTCTGAGGGGCAGAGCTGCTGGGGGGGACTGGGACTGCATCCCAGGGCTCTCCCCTCTCTAGAAATGTCTTCATCCAGAGCCCTGGCCTCCCTCACGCTCACAGGCTAGAGTCTGTTGTCCACAACACTTGAAGCAGGAATTCCTCGGCACTAAGATACTCGGTATTAAGATTGACCCCGGCCTTCCCTCCCACCAGAGAGGTCAAGAGCACAAAGTGAATAGTGGGTGGGCTCAGCTCCTGGGGGTTCTCCAGTTGGCTGAAGACCCACTGATGTTCTTAAAGGCTTTCACCTAGACATCCCTGGAGATCCTGCTTTGCCCACAGCCAGTAAGTACTTCCCCGGTCCTGGGGTAGGGGTCTTGAGGAGGGTTCTGAGGAAGCAGAGAGACACACAAGGAGACCCCTCAAGCTGCATTAGTTTGGAGTTAGTCCTGAGTAAGACCGTGATCAGGCAGTTTGTGTTAGTGGGGCTTTTGACATTTGCTTTTTAATCACACGATAGGTTAAGACCAGCTTGTCTGAAAGGCCATGGGCTTACATCATTCTCCATTCCCAACGTGACTACTTCCCATCAAAAGGAGACTCTTGAAAATGAAAAGAGATTCCAAATCCCAAAGGAATGACTCTAATGGTAGGATTTTAGGCAAGGTGAGGAGCTCCTCTGCCCCTGGGGTCAGAGCCCCGGCAGGCACCGTGCTGACAGGCCAAGCTTTGGGATTCAGAGGCCACCCTCCCACCTGTCCTCCTGCCCCCCAGCCCCCCAAAGAGGACCCACGGGAGGGAAAGCACAGACCTTTTAGCCACCAGAAGACACGATTGTACATTTCCTCAGAGACATCTGAAAGTAACAGAGATTGTTGCTTTTTTTTTCTCTCTGTGGGATGCGCCCCCCGCCCCTCACTACTTCACGGCTCCCTTCCTAGCTCTACTTTTCTCCACCCAAAGCTGCCCTCAGCCCTTGGCGCTCTCCCCAAGAGGCTCCTCCGACCTAAGACCAAATGCCGCGTTCCCGTCCTGCTGCCCCCCCTTCTCCCCCCCTCCCTCGTGCCCCCTCTCAGAAGCCTAAGTCCCAGCTCATTTACGCCCTACCTTCTCCACTTGGTTGCCAGAATATTTACCTGAGGACCTCTGTTCTCTTTACCAGCCCTCACCCAGCTCAGTTCTTCGTCTCCACCCCTGGGAAGTAGCTTCCCACCCTGCAGACCACTCTCTACTACCTTCCATTGAAAGGTTAAGCAGCGTTGCCTGGAAGAGTCAATGCCTGACGCCGGCCCAAGCATCGTCATCGGCGTCATTAGCTTGGAGCTCAGAGAAGCTGGTGGGGAAGGAAGGGAGCAGTGGGCTCAAGGATGGGTCTAGCTTTGGCACTGGTGGGAGGGCAGCTCTGAGGCCCAGAATGAGGAGGGGGACCTTTCTCCCACCCCGGCGTCCCACCTCACTAAATCGGGGCTGCGCCTGGGCAGTCCGCTTCCACACATACCCATGAAGAAAACACTAAACCTTTGAGTGGGGTGTCTGGAGGTGTGCTTGGGGGCCTGCGGCACTTCCCTCAATGGTGATGGGCTCGGAGACTCCTTTGGTGATGATAGTGGAGATGGACTTGCCTTCTCTCTCTGGAACATCAGATCCTCACAGAAAGGGCTGGTTTCCATTTCAAAAAATGGCAGTGAAGGGTCTGGGGGAGGAGGGGACTTGGGCTCGATATCAGGTGTTGTTGGCCGACTGTTGGGCATTTCACCGTCAGGGCTGAGTAAGGCCCACCACGTGGAGTCTGGCCCGTATCTCGGTAAGCACCGAGGGGGCAAGGGCCGAGGGGTCAGTTCCAGCTCTACGCGGACAGAGTGCTTTCTAGAAGAGGGCTCCGGAGGCCTGAGTGTGGGTCGTGGGAACTCATAGATACTGTCTGAGGGTTTTGCGATATATTGCTTGTATTCGGGCTCTGGAGTGGCCAAGACAGAAGATTTGCGGGGACTCTCAGATGCTGCTCGAGACGTCCTGCGGGAAGCTGACTGTGCCCCGGGGGAGATGGTGACCCTACGGCCACCCTCACTCTCTCCGCGCGCTGAGGGCTTCGTGCTGGGCTCCACTTCTGATGGTGTTAAAACCTTTGGGGAGAACTTGATTTCGTTGTACACAGAGGGCCTGTGGCCAGGCTCAGGCTCAGGGTGCATCGAAGCCTTGTGTCCACTGTTCAAATCTTTAAGGACAGAGAGTGTGAGGGATGATTCCAAGTTCACACTTCTACGCAAGGCCTTAGGTTCTGCATAAATTGAGTTCTGACGGCCCGTGTCAGATTCTGGCCCAGGAATTCTTCTCTGGGTTGACCGAGAGTCTGGATAGGTGCGGTTGCCGCCACGTTCTGGGCTAGGGGGTCTCCTTGGTGATCTGATATCCCCAGCAGTCACATTCTTTCGAATGGGCTCAGTTTGGACTGCTTCATCCTTTGGGCAAATCAAAGGCCTCCGGGGAACTCTGACCCCTTGTGGGTATTGGACCTTGGAGGGTGGCTCGTCTTCTAAGAGTGTGAAGTCATCCTTCTGGTCGACAAAACTCAACCGGCGAGAGGATTTGGCCTCTGGAATTAACGAGAAACGATTACTGATGTCGCGTCCTGGCCTGATCTCAACCCCTCTTCTAGTTGCTTCCTCTCTGGACGGACTGACATTCTGCTGCATCTGACCCGTGTAGAGCATCGACTCGCCCTGAGTCAGCTTTCGAGAAGGAGAGGCCTGGCGGGATGTATCAGTTCTGGATCGGGTCTCGGTTCGAGGGTTGGGTGCTCCAGAGGGGCCTGGCCCTGACTGAGGGGAGCTAGAGCGAAGGTAGTCTGATGATAAATGGAGAGCAGTGGCGTGCCCAGCTTCTGATCTTCGATGGCCTATTGGGATCGTGGAGGCTGGACCACTCCGCTGGCTCGAGGAGATAAGGTACCCCTGTCCCCGTTGAGGGGTCATGCTAGTAACCTCAGCCCCTTTCTGTGTTGAAACTGCTACTCTGGACCCAGTTTTATTTGTCTTGACCACATGATACGTTGTGCCTCTTTGGGTAGAGCCCATATTTTACCAGCTGGTTTGTATTCAGGGTCCTAAGAAAGCCTGAATATTTATCCTCAGTTTTAAAAGCTGCTGTTCTTGCACTCCCACAAAAGCGGCTGTTGTTCTCCAGATGTCTCTACTAGTCCCCTTAGCTACCTGCCTGGTGATGTCATAAAGGAAGGAGCCTCCTATTAAATATTCTGGCATACAGACACAGTTCTTCAGACTCTCAAGCAGTAACGGCAACTGTGGATTGTCTTTCGTGTTGACACCACCAAAGCTTTGACCAAGTTCGTAGCAAATCCAGGATTTCCTGGTGTAGAATGAAGGCTCTAGATCCTCCCTTACTCTCCCCAGGTTCTAGGAACTCTCAGAGACTCATCCAGAGAGAAGGAACCAGTTTGAATATCCTACGAAGGCAGGGCTCCTCAAATCAATCCCACTGTGTTAGCCCCAATTTTAATAAGATGCAAGGTGCAAAACTGTCCCAATTTGGTTTGGAGCTGCACTGAATATAAGTCACAAAATAGAATCCCAGCTTTCTACAGGTTTTGGGGGTGGTTTGGTTGGCCGTGGGGTGAAAATCCAGGTTGCTCAAATCATAAATTCTCACACATTCTTGGCCCAGGAGTGCACGTAGGCTTGTAGGAGTCAGTCATTGGTTTCAATCACAAATGGCTATTTGTGTACCTTGGACAAGTTACTTGACTCGCCTGAGACTTGGCTTCTTCATCCGGAAACCACTGCCTGGTAGATGAATGTCACACAATACATGGTACTCCTTTCTCACAAGCCCCTCCTCTCAGCTATCCTGATCAGCTTGACTCCAGTCCTTTCTTCATTTGAAGAAAGACTTTCCACCTTGGATGACCATTTATTTATTCATATTTATTTCTGGTGGCCCTGGGTCTTCGCTGCCACCTGTGGGCTTTCTCTAGTTGCAGCGAGTTGTAGCTACGCTCTCCTTGCAGTGCGTGGGCTTCTCACTGTGGTGGCTTCTCTTGTTGGGGAGCGCAGTCTTCAATAGTTGTGGTGCCTGGGCTCAGCTGCTCCACAGCATGTGGGACCTTCCTGAGGCAGGGCTCAAACTCATGTCCCCTCCACTGGCAGATGGATTCTTAATCACCAGGGAAGTCCTTGGATGATCGCTTTGGATAAGAGAGAAACACAGTCATCTTTCTCTCCCTTTCGCATGCTGGTTCTCTCTCTCCCTCTCTGAGACAGAGCCCACGGTATCCAGCATTCCACTGTTGACTCTGAAGGGTCATGACAGTTATTGGATGTTTAGGATCACAGTTTCTGGATCTTTATATTCAGAATTGATTAGAGACATAAAGTCAAAATTTAAATTTTTTTGTTGTTGTTGCCACGCTGTGGGTCTTGCAGGATCTCAGTTCCCTGACCAGGGATTGAACCCAGGCAGTGGCATTGAAAGCACCAAATCCTAATCACTGGACCACCAGGGAATTCCCCAAACCAAAAAAAACACGTTTTTACGTATCAGGTATCTCAATAGATTGAGAAACTTTGAGCTAGTCACATAGGTCTCAAGAATATAAAATTCTGGTCCTCAAACTTGCCAGGCCCCTGGAGCTGGGGGCCCAAGGGACTGCTTGGCCCTCTCTCACTCCTGAGTCCCGGGTCCTTCTCTCACTTCCGGTCCCTGCTGCCTGCCTGTGCCCCAGACTCAGGGAGGAGCTGCACCGGAGTGAGACACCATGCTCTGCCCTGGTGCCTGCTTCCGTGGTTGAAGTGATGCCACCAAGAAGAAATGGGAGATACAAATGCCTGTTCCACTTTCAAAAGGCAAGGTTCTGTATGACATAGAAGGAGAACAATGGGTACTGAGTAAAATGACTGGCTCTGGAGAATTTGGTTTGCTATATTTCACTTTCCCCACAAAGAAATTGGGCTTCCCAGGTGGCTCAGTGTGTAAAGAATCCACCTGCAATGCAGGAGACACAGGAGACATCAGTTTGATCCCTGGGTTGGGAAAAGCCCCTGGAGGAGGGCATGGCAACCCACTCCAGTATTCTTGCCTGGAGAATCCCATGGACAGAGAAGCCTGGCAGGCTATGGTCCATAGGGTCTCAAAGAGTCAGACACAATTGAAGCGACTGAGCGTGTATGCACAAGTAAACCAGATACAGGATATACATAATAAAAGCAGAATATCAAGAAAATGGCTATTATAAGAATTTAAATTTTTTCAAGAGCTCCCCCCAAAATACTATCAAAAGGTGGATAGAACCAAACTACATCCTTATTTAAAAGGAATTCCTCTTTTTACAGATCTGGTATTATGGAATTCAAGGGAAGAAGTTACAGATTTATGGTAATGGAAAGACTGTGCTCTGTGCTTAGTCACTCAGTCGTGTCCAACTCTTTACAACCCTATGGACTGTAGCCCCCCAGGCTCCTCTGTCCATGGGATTCTCCAGGCAAGAGTACTGGAATGGGTAGCCATGCCCTCCTCCAGGGGAAGTGGACTCATAGAAGATCTCAGACTAAAATGGTACTTTAAAAAAGGCAACTGTCTTGCAGCTAGGTATCCAAATGTTGGATATACTGGAAAATATACATGAAGATGAATATGCTCACAGTGATACAAAAGCAGTGAATCTACTTCCGGGTTACAGAAATCCAGATAGGGTTTATCTTACAGATTATGGCTTTTCCTACAGGTATTGTCCCACTGAGAACCACAAACAGTATCTGGAAAATCCTAATAAAGGCCATAATGGACTTAAGAGTTTATCAACTTGGATGCTCACAAAGGAACAGGTGAAATAGCCTAGTACTTGGCGTACACTCATAACTCACCATATGATGAATATGAGGAAAAGACAAACTATCAGTGCTCAAGACAGTTCTGAACGCAAGTGGAATGAATACCTTTAAGGTCACTGGAATTTTCCACTAGAGGAGAGGGTGTAACTGCATACTCCAAACAGTCAAAAAATTGACTCATGAAAGGCTGCCCAAAGCAAGTTAATCAAATGCAAAATAGGTTAATGGAAAAAAGTCCACAGTGAGAGAAGTGCTGAATCCTGTGAAACATGGAGAAAAGAGCAAAAGAGAAGCTGATTGGACTGCTTAATAATGAAACAGCTCAGGAAAGACAAAAATATGGTGAATCTCAAGAACTGTTGAAGTAAAAACTTCTCCAAAAAATCCAGCTGTATACAATTCCCAAACTCATTTTATGAACTCTATCAAGAGCTTACCAGTCCAGATGTATTCAATTGGTCAAGTTCTCCATTTTGATACACATACAGTTTTTTTAAACTTTTTATTTTGTGTTGGGGTATAGCTGATGAACAATGCTGTGATAGTTTCAGGTGGACAGCAAAGGGATTTAGCCACACATGTGCATGTATCCATTCTTCCCCAAACTTCCCTCCCTTCCAGGCTGCCACATAACATTGAGCAGAGTTCCGTGGGTACACATACACTTCTTCAACTGGTGTGGAAGTAAGCTCAACATTCAGAAAACGAAGATCATGAATCCGGTCCTATCACTTCATGGGAAATAGATGGGGAAACAGTGGAAACAGTGTCAGACTTTATTTTTTTGGGCTCCAAAATCACTGCAGATGGTGACTGCAGCCATGAAATTAAAAGACGCTTACTCCTTGGAAGGAAAGTTACGACCAACCTAGATAGCATATTCAAAAGCAGAGACGTTACTTTGCCAACAAAGGTTCGTCTAGTCAAGGCTATGGTTTTTCCTGTGGTCATGTATGGATGTGAGAGTTGAACTGGCCAGAGGAGGGAGGGGCGGGGGAGGGGGAACTGTGCAGGGCGGGGGTGAGGGAAAAAAAAAAATGTTGCAAGATACAACACAGAATCTTGACACTTTCCTCATCACAAAATGTTTGCTTCTATTAGCCTGATACACAGATGGGTTTTTTGAGGATGACCCCCACTTTTCTTGCTCTCCCTACTGGCAGTATGAAGGTAAGAGGCGATGAGACAGGTGTAAACGCTATAATATACTCTTTTATTTTGAATGAAGACATGTAGTGAGCTCAGGGATGGCCACTTGGTTAATTGGTTCTGGGACAGCCAGTCTCTGAGATGGTTCCAGGGATCCTCACCTCCCAGCACTTACGCTTTTTTACAGCAGCCCGTCCCCATTCTGAATCAGGGCTTTCCCTGTGTGACTGGTAGAATATAACAGAAATGATGATAAGTGGTTACTGAGACTAGATCATAATGACATTGTAACTTTTGCATTGGTATCTTGGATTTTCCCCATTCTATGGGTTGCCCCTTTACTCTGTGGATAGTAAAATTTTACATTTTCATTAAGTCCAACATGGCTATTTTTCCTTTTGTTGCCAGTGCCTTTGGTGTCATTACCAAAAAATCATCGCCAAATCCAGGGTCATAAAGCTTTTACCCTGTATTTTTATCTAAGAGTTTTGTTTTCGGTTTTACATTTAGGCCTTTGATCCATTTTACGTTGATTTTTGTACATGGTGGGACTTCCTTGGTGGTCCAGTGGTTAAGAATCCACCTGCCAATGTAGGGAACACAGGTCCTGTCCCTGGTCTAGGAAGATTACACACACCATGAGGAAAGTAAGCCCGTGCACCACAACTACTAAAGCCTGCGCACCTGGAGCCCGTGTTCCACAACGAGAAGCCCCACTCGCCGCAACCAGAGGAAGCCTGCACCCAGCAGTGAAGACCCAGCACAACCCAAAACAAAAATAAATAAATACAACTATAAAACCTTTTTGTATATGGTGTTAGATAAGGGTCCAATTTCATTGTTTTCTAGTTTTCTCAGCATCATTTGTTGAAAAGATTATCCTTCCCCCATGGTCCTGGTCCCCTTTGTCAACAATTATTTGACCATATATCAGATCAGATCAGATCAGTTGCTCAGTCGTGTCCGACTCTTTGCGACCCCATGAATCGCAGCACACCAGGCCTCCCTGTCCATCACCAACTCCCGGAGTTCACTCAGACTCATGTCCATCGAGTCAGTGATGCCATCCAGCCATCTCATCCTCTGTCGTCCCCTTCTCCTCCTGCCCCCAATCCCTCCCAGCATCACAGTCTTTTCCAATGAATCAACTCTTCACACGAGGTGGCCAAAGTACTGGAGTTTCAGCTTTAGCATCATTCCTTCCAAAGAAATCCCAGGGCTGATCTCCTTCAGAATGGACTGGTTGGATCTCCTTGCAGTCCAAGGGACTCTCAAGAGTCTTCTCCAACACCACAGTTCAAAAGCATCAATTCTTCGGCGCTCAGCCTTCTTCACAGTACAACTCTCACATCCATACATGACCACGGGAAAAACCATAGCCTTGATTAGACGGACCTTTGTTGGCAAAGTAATGTCTCTGCTTTTCAATATGCTATCTAGGTTGGTCATAACTTTCCTTCCAAGGAGTAAGCATCTTTTAATTTCATGGCTGCAGTCACCATCTGCAGTGATTTTGGAGCCCAGAATAATAAAGTCTGACACTGTTTCCACTGTTTCCCCATCTATTTGCCATGAAGTGATGGGACCGGATGCCATGATCTTCGTTTTCTGAATGTTGAGCTTTAAGCCAACTATTTCACTCTCCACTTTCACTTTCATCGAGGCTTTTAGTTCCTCTTCACTTTCTGCCATAAGAAGGTTAATTTATGGGCCCTCTAGTCTCTCCCATTGATCTGTATGTTCTGATTACTGTAACTTTGTAAGTTTTGAAATTAGGAAGTATGAGTATTATAGTTTTATTTTCTTGCAAGATTGTTTGGACTACTCGGGGTCCACTAGGATTTCATATGAATTATAGGACTGAGATTTTGACAGGGGTTGCATTTAATCTGTAGATCCTTTGGATAGTATTATTTTAACAATATTATTCTTCCCCTACATGAACATGGTATGTGTTTCAATTTATTTGTCTTCTTTAATTTCTTTCAGCAATTTTTTGTAGTACATAGGTTTCACAGTACAAGCATTTTACCTTCTAGGTCAAGCTAATTCCCAAGTATTTTATTCTTTTGGATGCTGTTATGAATGGAATTGTTTTTATAATTCCCCTTTTAGACGGTTCATTGTTCATGTATGGAAATATAATTTATTTTTTGTATGTTGCCTTTTCATCCTGCTACTTAGCTGAATTCATTGATTAGTTCTAACAGCTTTTGTGGACTCTTTAGGGTTTCCCACATACAAGCCCATGTCATCTTCAGAGAGAATTTTAATCTTTCCTTTTCAGTTTGGATGCACTTTATTTTTCTTGCCCAATTACTCTGGCTAGAACTCCCAAAATTATGAACAGAAGTGCTAAAAGCAAGAATCCTTCTCCTGTTACTGATCTTTGAGGAAAAGCTTTGTCTTTCCATATTATTGAGGATGATCTAGCCATGGAATTTTCATATATGGTTTTTACTACATTGAGGTAGTTTCCTTCTATTCCTAGTTTATTGACTGTTGAATTTTGTCAAATGTTTTTTCTGTATCAGTTGGGATAGTCATGTGGCCTTTTCCTTCATCATCTTGATATGGCATACTACATTTCTATTTTTGGCTGTGCTGGGTCTTCACTGCTGCATGCGGGCTTTCTCTAGTTGTGGCGAGCTGGAGCTACTCTCCAGGTGCAGTGCAAGGGCTTCTCTTTGCGGTGGCTTCTCTCATGGAGAACGGGCTCTAGGGTGTGTGGGCTTCAGTAGTTGTGGTGCTTGAGATCAGCAGTTACAGCTCGAGGGCTCCAGAGCACAGGCTCAGTTGCCCCGTGGTATGCGGGAGCTTCCCCCACCAGGGATCAAACCGGTGTGTCTTTCGTTGCAAGCCAGAATCTTAACTACTAAACCACCAGGGTTTACATTGATTTTTTTTTTTTTCATGGATGATTGCTTTTATTTATTTATTTATTTTACTATTTAATAGGTCTTATTTTATTTTAACTTTACAATATTGTATTGGTTTTGCCATATATCAAAATGAATCCGCCACAGGCATACATGTGTTCCCCATCCTGAACCCTCCTCCCTCCTCCCTCCCCATACCCTCCCTCTGGGTCGTCCCAGTGCACCAGCCCCAAGCATCCAGTATCGTGCATCGAACCTGGACTGGTGACTCGTTTCATATATGATATTATACATATTTCAATGCCATTCTCCCAAATCATCCCACCCTCTCCCTCTCCCACAGAGTCCAAAAGACTGTTCTATACATCAGTGTCTCTTTTGCTGTCTCGTATACAGGGTTATTGTTACCATCTTTCTAAATTCCATATATATGCGTTAGTATACTGTATTGGTGTTTTTCTTTCTGGCTTACTTCACTCTGTATAATAGGCTCCAGTTTCATCCACCTCATTAGAACTGATTCAAGTGTATTCTTTTTAATGGCTGAGTAATACTCCATTGTGTATATGTACCACAGCTTTCTTATCCATTCATCTGCTGATGGATATCTAGGTTGCTTCCATGTCCTGGCTATTATAAACAGTGCTGCGATGAACATTGGGGTACACGTGTCTCTTTCAATTCTGGTTTCCTCAGTGTGTATGCCCAGCAGTGGGATTGCTACATTGATTTTTATATATTGAAACATCCTTACATTCCAGGAATAAATCCTAGTTGGTAATGGTGTATAATATTTTCAATATGCTAAATTCTATCTGCTAGTATTTTGTTGAGGATTTTCCCACCAATGTTCATAAAGGTTATTGGTTTCTATTTTCCTGTAGTGTCTTTGTCTGGCTTTGGTGTCACGGTAAAGCTGGCCTCAGAATAAGTTAGGAAGTGCCTCCTACGCTTCAGTTTTTTGGAAAAGTTTGAGAAGGATTGATATTAGTTCTTCTTTAAATTTTTGGTAGAGGACTTTCCTGGTGGTTCAGTGGTTAAAACTCTGCACTCCCAATGCAGGGGTATGGCTTCAATCCCTGGTCGAGGAACTAAGGATCCCACATGCCACATGGTGTGGCCAAAAAAAAAATTTGGTAGAGTTCACCAGTGAAGCCATTAGGTCTAGGACTTTTCTTTGTTGGGAAATTTTTTAATATTGGTTCAATCTCCATAAATTTTAAGTCTATTCAGACTTTCTATTTCTTTGTGATTTAATCTTGCTAGGTTTTATGTTACGAGGAATATGTCCATTCATCTAGGTTATCCAATTTGTTGCATATAACTGTTTATAGTATTCTCTTATAATCCTTTTCCTTTCTGTAGAATCAGTAGCAATTGAGACTTTTAGAAGTTTGAGACTTCTTTTTTTCCTTAGTCCACCTAGCTAAAGGTTTGTCAATTTTACTGCTCTTTTTGAAGAACCAACTTTTTGTTTCAATGGCTTTCTCTGTTGTTTTTCTCTTCTCTGTATCACTTATCTCTGCTCTAATCTTCAGTTTCTTTTCTTCTGCTAGTTTTAGGTTTAGTTCGTTCTTCTTTTTCTAGTTCCTTAAGTTATAAAGTTGCATATTTAACTTGAGATTGTTCTTATTTTTTAATGTAAACATTTATAGCTATAATATTCCCACTGTTAGCAGTTTTTTTTCTCATAAGTTTTGGTGTGTTATGTTTTATTTTAATTCATCTTATAGTATTTTCTAATTTCTTATGATTTCTTCTTTGATCCATTGATTGTTTAAATGTATTATTTAATTTCCACAAGTTTGTGAGTTTTCCAGTTTCCCTTTAGTTACTGATTTCTAACTTCATCCCAATGCAGTTAAAGAAGATACTTCATATATCCATCTTTTAAAATCTATTTTTAAAGGGAGTTCCCTGGTGTTCCAGCTGCTAAGAATCTACCCTACAATGCAGGGATGTGGGTTCAATCCCTGGTCAGAGAACTAAGATCCCATATACCACAGGACAACTAAGCCTGCACACCACAACTAGAAAGCCCGCCTGCTCCAGTTTCCTATCTCTTTACTGATATTTCCTTTTGTTCACACATAATTTTCATGACTTTCTCTATACTTTAGTTCTTTAAGCTTCTTCAAAAGTCATTTTATTTATTTTTTAAAAGTCATTTTAAAGTCTCTGTCTAGTATATCTGCCATCAGGTACTTTTCAGACACAGTTTTTGTTAATTTCTTTCTTTCCTTTGAATAGGTCATACTTTCCTTTTTTGGCATGCTTTGTTGATTTGTCTTTTTTTTTTTTTTTTAACCAGAAATTTGAACCTAATAATGTTATAACACTGGAAATCACTTTTAACCAGGGTCTATAATCCCCCTAATCAATCTCCAGCCTTCTATCACTCTCCCCACAACTTACTTTGCTCAACCACACTGACCTTTTGCTGCTCCACCATAATGCTTCCTATAGGGGAGCATTTGCTTTTCTTTGCAGTTGCTTTTCTCTTTGCTGGAATGCTCATCTCTCAGTGTCACAAAAACAGGCTCCTTCTCTTCATTCCAGTTGAAGTTCAAAGGTCACTTCTTCAGAGCAGCCTTCCCTTGAATATCCTTTCTAATGTTGTGTCCCCCTGCGCCACCAGTATCACTTATACTTATTTTCTTCATAGCACTTATCACTATTAAAAGCATCTATTTATTCACTTAATGACTGTAGGCTCAAAGAGAGCGGGATTTCTGCTTTGTTCACTATTTCTCCAGCACCTAGAATGGTGCCTGGCACAGAGGTGTCATTCAAAAATTACTTGTTGAATGTGGGACTGGATGCAGTAGGCCAATCGAGGAGGCTGTTGCAGTGGCCCAAGTGAGAGTTGCTAGTGGTCAGATGAGGGTGGCAACAGCAGAGACACAAAGAAGTGGGTATAAAGGACATGTGTTTTGGGGGTTGAAACAAAGAAACCTTTTTTTTTCCTTCAGTTTTTAAAATTACAATGTTGTGCCAATCTCTGATGTACAGCAAAATGACTCAGTTTTATATATATACGCACACACACACTTTTAATATTCTCTCCCATTATGGTTTATCACAGGATATTGAATATAGTTCCCTGGGCTGACCCTGTTGTTCATCTATTTTTATACATAGCAGTTTGTATCCGCTAATCCCAAACTCCTAATTTTTCTCTCCCCCACCCGCTTACCCCTTGGCCACCACAGGTCTGTTCTCTATGAGTCTTTTTCTCTTTTGTAGATAGGTTCATTTGTGCATATTTTATATTCCGCATATAAGTAATATCAGATAGTATTGTCTTTCTCTTTGTGACTTACTTCACTTAGTATGATAATCCCTAGTTGCATCCATGTTGCTGCAAATGACATTCTTTCTTTCTTTTTTATGCTGAGTATTATTCCACCATATATATGTACCATATCTTCAACCATTCATCTGTTGATGGATATTTAGGTTATTTCCATGTTTTGGCTATTGTGAATAGTGCTGCTATGAACACAGGGGTGCATATATCTTTTTGAATTATAGTTTTGTCCAGGTATATTCCCAGGAATGAGACTTATGGATCGTATGGTAATTCAATTTTTCGTTTTCTAAGGAACCTACATACTGTTTTCCATAGTGGCAGTATCAACTTACCTTCCCACCAACAGTGTAAGAGGACTCTCTTTTCTCCACATCCTCTCCTGCACTGAAACAAATAAGTCTTAATGACTGATATTTCAATGTAAGGAGTAAAGGAATGGGAGGAGTAAAGAATGACTCCTGGGTTTCTGGTTTGAGTGCCTGAGTGAAAAGAAATATCATTAGCTGGAAGGGAAATTCTGGAGATGAAGGAGGTTTGTGATTCAGACTATGGGTTTGGTTTTGGGTATTATCAGCAAGACATCTGAAAGAAACCCAAGTGGAGACACTGAATACTTGAGTAGATATATGAGCTGAGAGGAGAGGTCTGGTCACAGACTTCCAATACATATCTGGGAGTTGTCAGCATACAGAAGCTAAGCCAATGGATGTGAGCAAAATCTCTTAGGAAGAAAGCTTGAAGTAAGAAAAGGAAGAAGTAAAAGGGAAGGTAAAAAAAACAATTCCTTTTAAAATCATATAAAAAAAAAAACACACACACAACTTAATGATAACCCTGACCAAAGAGATGAAAGACCTATATGCTGAGAACTAGAAAACATTAATTAAGGAAACTAAAGATGATTCAGAGAAATGGAAAGGTAACCCATGATCTTGAACTGAAAGAATTGTTAAAATGGCCATACCACCCAAATCAATCTACAGATTTAATGTGATTCCTATCAAATTACCCATGGCATATTTCATAGAATTAGAGCAAATAATCCTAAAATTTACATGGAACCATAAAAGACCCAGCATTGCCAAAACAATCCTGAGGGAAAAGAACAAAGTAGGAGGCATAACCCTCCCAGACTTAAGATGATACTACAAAGCTACAGTAATCAGAACAGTGTGGTACTGGCACAAAAACAGACAAATGGATCAATGGAACAGAATACAGCACCCAGAAACAAGCCCACACACCCACGGTCAGTCTTCGGCAAAGGCGGGAACAAGAAACAAAGAAGAACAAGTGGTACCTTCAGCAAGCGGTGTTGGGAAAACTGGACAGCCTCGTGTAAATCAGTGAAGTTAGAACACATCCTCACACCACACACAAAAATAAACTCAAAATAACTTGAAGACTTAAATACAAGACAAGACACCATAAAACTCCTTGATGAGAACATAGGCAAAACATGCTCTGACATAAACTGTTCCAATACTTCCTTAGGTCAGTCTCCCAAGGCAACAGAAATAAAAGCAAAAATAAACAAATGGTACCCAATCAAACTTAATGGCTTTTGTACAGCAAAGGAAAACATAAAACAATGAAAAGTCAACCTACAGATCAGAAAAAAATATTTGCAAATGATGTGACTGACAAGGGCTTAATTTCCTTAATCTCCAAAATATACAGCTCATACAACTCAATAACAAAAAACAAACAACCTAGTTGGAAAATGGGCAGAAGAACTAAATAGACATTTCTCCAGAGAAGACATATAGAGAGGGCCAAAAGGCGCATGAAAAGATGCTCAACATTGCTAATTATTAGAGAAATGCAAATCAAAAGTACAATGAGGTACCATCTCACGTTGATCAGAATGACCATCATTAAAAAGTTGACAAATAACAAATGCCGGAGACATTTGCTGGTGTGGAGAAAAGGGGACCCTCCTTCACTGTTGGAGGGGATGTAAACTGGTGAAGCCACTATGGAGAACAGTATGGAGGATCCTTAAAATACTGAGAAGAGAGTAGTCATATGATCCAGCATTCTCACTCCTGGGTATATATGCGGGCAAAACTATGATTCAAAAGACACATGCACCCCTACATTCACAGCAGCACTATTCAGAACAGCCAAGACATGGAAATAATTTTATCTATCAACAGATGAATGGATAAACAAGATGTGGTACATGGGTACACAATGGATTACTACTCAGCCATTAAAAAAAAAAAGAATGCCATTTGCAGCAACATGGATGGACATAGAAATGATCACACTAGGTAAAGTCAGTCAGACAGAGAAAGACAAATACCGTATGATATCACTTATATGTGGGATACATAATATGGCACAGGGCTTCCCTGGTGGTTTGGTGGTGAAGAATCCACCTGTCAATGCAGGAGACAAGGGTTGGATCCCTGATCCCAGGAAGATCCCACAGGCTGAGTAGCAACTAAGCCTGTGCACCACAACTATTGAGCCTGTGCTCTAGAGCCCGCAAGCTGCAGCTACTGAAGCCCACGTGCCTAGAGCCTGTTCTCTGCAACAGGAGAAGGCACAGCAATGAGAGGTCCGTGTACCACAACTAGAGAGTGGCCCCCACCCACTGCAACCAGGGAAAAGCCTGAGCACAGCAACAAAGGGCCAGTGCAGCCTAAGAAAAAAAAAATTAAAAAATGAGAACGCTAACTGCTGTGGGAGGAAAAAGAACAGTGACTGGAAAGGGATAAGGGACCCAGGGAATACTGGGTTTCCCTTTTTTTTTATTGGCCACACCACGCAGCATGAGGGATCTTAGTTCCCCATTCAGGGATCGAACCAGCACCACTTGCAGTGGAAGCATGGCCTTCTAACCACTGAACCCCCAAGGAAGTCCAGGGAATACTTTTTAAGGATGGGAAAAATCCAAGGGTGTCAAGTGATGAAAAGAAGCTAATAAAGAAGGCGCTGAAGCTATTAAGAAGGGAGATGATAACCTGAGAAGGATAACTCTGAGCAGACGAAAGATGAGACTGTCCTTGGGTAAGAAGAGAGATGCCTCCTACAGGGTAGCATGGAGGGAAGTAGAAAGCATACGTGTAGAACAGGTCCACCTCGAGTTTAGGGCAGACTGCTTCACAACTCTCCTAGTCACAGAAACAGATGTGATCTTGTTAGTGCTTTTGGTGGTGCGAAGCTGAGTTTGTTCCCATCTGACGGCTTCTAATTTCTCTGTAAAGTTGGGGTTAAGTCATCTGTTAACTGGTGACAGGAAGTGACGAATCAGTTTGCAATAACAGCTGGTGAGAGTAGGAAAAGCAGCGTACTAAAGAAATACAGTGCGAGTGCCATGTGTAGGAAAAGTATCAAGTATATAAAGTACCTGGCATATAATAGGTGCTTCATAACTAATAACATTTACCAACATTATTACTGTTAATGGCCGGTATTATGCAGTCACTGGCCAGACAGAAAGTCTACTCTGTAGACAAGAAGATTACAAACCACATCAGGGCAAGTTTGTGTAGGACTTGTAGCCTTTATGAGCACTAATAGATAATGCTCATCCTTTAAAAGTCATGATACGTCTGCTATGAGTTCTCACATTTTTATATATGTTGGTTTTGTCTCAATATATAAAATTTTATGAGAGGAAGTACTGCATATGACCAAATCTCTATATTCCTCAAAGTTTCTTATACCTAGTATTATTTGTAATTTGTCTTGGTTTTCCTCTGATTACAATGGCTAGCGACTGTTTCCTTGCTTTTATTTATTTTTTTTGTAGGTAAACTTGAATTTATTAAATGTCAAAAACATTTGATTTTTTTCAACCATTTAAAAATTCATACCTTTAGTTCACAGACCATACAAAAACAGGCAGGAGATCAGTTTGCCAAACCCTGGTTCACCTCATAGAATAGCATATAAACATGCTTTTTATGGGACTTTCCTGGCAGCCAAGTGGGTTCAATCCCTGGTTGGGGAACTAAGATACTGCATGTCTAGTGGCAAGCACCCCTCCCCACCACGGTTTATTTTAAAAAGGTGCTGCCTTCAGGTACAAGGATGACACATACGTGTACTTCCTATAACAATAGGTGTAAGAGCTGCTAGTTATAGGGAACAATAAGACAACAAAACTTTTAAAAGCCAGTTCCTATTTTACTAGCTGTACTTCTAAGTACTTGGTAGCTAGAGAACATTTCTATCATTGGACAGGCCCATGTCCTAACTGACAGTATTTATTCAGTACGTCATCACAAACGATATAATACAATAACAATTCCAACGTTTCATATTTATTACTGGGTCTCAGACTGATAGTGAGGAAATAACATCAGGAGCCAAGCATTACAGTAGTGATGTTCTCATTGTGATTTTGCTGCTTAAAAAAGTGGTCTTAACATGTGTGCCACACATGTTAAGACCACTTCTTATAGACCCAGCTTGCTTCTTATAGACCCAGCTTGGTTCTTCTTCAATGTCTTCTCTTGGAGTTGTACCTGATTTTATTGCCAGTTTTCATTCGAATCCATTGAGGAATGGGACGATTCTGCTTTTGTTTCTTGGCCAGGAATCGCTTGATCCTGAAAGTCTTGTGAGAAGACATGGTGAGGAAAGAACTCAACCGCACATAGGATGGCGGAGAAGAGAGTGTTTCCTTGCTTTTAAATGTTCATATTAACTTGTACCTTCCTGTTTTATTTGTGTAGGGTAAAATTTGAGGGAGCTAAGAACTGTATTGAATATGACCATCCACAACAGGAACTATCCAGTTTTCACAAACAAAAGATCTACTACTTACAAATAAAATGTTAGCTGGCTAGCACTGTACAAGAGGCTAAATTAGAGAAAATACTGTGATCTTTCTTACCATAGTTTCATTCTTCTGAGACACTAAGGATGTGAGGTACACAAACTGAAATACAGAGATGATGTTTGTTCACTTAAAGAGTTCAAAATATCTTGGGCTTTTATTCCTGCCTATACTTTTATCATGTAAGTCAATTATAGCTGGAGTGGGAATATGGCAATTCTGGCAAAGAGGAGGGCCACATTTCTATAATAAAACACGGATGGGGTCCCTGATGGTCCAATGGTTAAGAATCCACCTTGCAATGCAGGGGACGCAGGTTTGATCCCTGGTCAGGGAACTAGGACCCCACATGCTGAGGCGCTACTAAGCCTGTGCCCACAGCTGCTGAGCCCTCACGCTCTGGAGCCCGTGCTCTGCAACAAAAGACCCCATGTCCACAACAAAAGATGCCACATGACGAAACAAAGATCCCATGGGACGCAACTAAGACCTGATGCAAATAAATAAATAAAACTTAAAAAAAAAAAAAGCATGGATAAGTGGTGTGCATTTGTATGTTGGGTTGTGGTTGCTGTTTAGTTGCCAAGTTGTATCCAACTCTTTTGTGACCCCATGGACTGTAGCCTGCCAGGCTCTTCTGTCCATAGGGTTTTCCAGACAAGAATACTGGAGTGGGTTGCCATTTCCTCCTTCAGGGGATATTCTCAACCCAGGGATTAAACCTGAATCTCCTGCAGTGGAGGCAGATTCTTTACCACTGAGCCACCTGGGAAGCCCATGATAGATGGTAGCAATAGTTAATTATTTGTCAAATTTTATAACAGAAATTACAACTTCTTTGGCTGGCAGTTCCTTTCTCAATAACTAAAATATAGAAATATATCTTACAGGGCTTTGCTGGTGGCTCAGTGGTAAAGAACCTGTCTGCCAGTGCAGGAGGCATAGGTTTGAACCCTGGTCTGAGAAGATCCCACTTGCTGCAGAGCAACTAAGCCCGTGCGCCATGACTACTGAGCCTGCGCGACTAGAGCCCACACTCTACAAGAGAAGCCATCACAGTGAGAAATCTGAGCACTCGGAGAGTAGTCTCCGCTCACCACAGGTAGGGGAAGCCCGCAGCAACGAAGACCTAGCAGAGCCAAAAATAAATAAATAAATAAACAATTTTTAAAGAAGAAATATATCTTACAAGTGAAATTTAACTGGTATTAAAAGGAAACGTTTTATTAGATATAACATGAATTTAAAGTTTTTGGAAATCTGTATCAAAAAAACCAAATGCCATTCGGGGCACAATGAGAAAGTTTTACAATCAAAACACCTTTTACTTTTCAGAAATCTGGCTGAAAACAAATGGTTAAATGTGCTGCAAACAAACAAGCCATTCTGTCTATAGTGGAAGCTGAACAAAGTGTGAGCTGCAGACCCACTGCCCTAATAGTGACCGCAGCAGACGAGGGAAGAAGGGAGCTCACGAGCAGGGCACTCAGACTCAGGCCAGGAGTCCACCTAGAGTCCACTTCCGGTCAGTCTGACAAGTCACTCTGATCCAACACGATTATCCTGAATGAAAAAAGGGAGTTTCAAGTTGGTGTGTATGCTTTTTAAAGACACAAACAACAGCCTCTTTCTATTCAACTGAATTCAAGGGAAAGAAACTTTGATCTTTATCATCAAAAGAGCTTATGATAAACTAGTGTGTCCTGGAAATGCGAAATGCCCGCAAAGCAAGGGACAGCAGCGTCTTCTGTGCTCCCTCCACCCAGAACCTTCTTGTGCTGACTGCCAATTCCGTAATCCAAGTTGGCATGTTTCCCCTTCTGTTTTAATTAATTTTAAACATTAGCATTTCAAAACTGAGCAACTCTGAATTCAAGCCTTTGTCATTAATGTTTATTTAGATACTGGTAAATGTTTAAAGTCTGTTCGTATTGTCTGTAAACAGTGGGCTCTGACTTACAAACATCTGGTATCTCATTACCTGGATGGTTCAGACCAACCCAGTCGCTTCCAAAAACAGGGTTTTAGTTCCTCTTGATGAAATATAGGAGGAAGAAAAAACAACTTGATTATTCTTTGGATCAAAGGATGCCAGCGTTCAGAAGTCCCACTAGTACTCTCTCCAGTTTAGGGTGGACTGTTTTACCTCCAACAACTGTTTGCTTCTACAGAGATGAAATATGTCTAAAAACAATTACTGGGCTTCCACTCCTAATATCCTACAGCTCCCTGTCATATCAACACATACCAATAATGCTAATTTCACAGGGTCCCTCCATCATGTTCTCAGTGAATTCAGTACTAGCTAAATGCTCACACAGTCAGGGTCCTGGAGGAAACAGAATGTATCCCCAGGCCCTTTCATGAAGTGCCTGCTTACAGAGGTGTTGGAGTTAAGGGTGCAAACAAGGGATGGCAAAGCATCCAGTGACCAGCAGCAGTGGGAAGCCTTGTCACCCCTAAGTCTGAAGGGGCTGGGGAGAGCAGCGGCAGGGCAGGACAGTTACTGGGACCCTGTGCAAGCCAGAAGTGGAAGGACGGGACAGAAGCTGTGGAGGGACACCATTTCCACACGGACACGAGGCGCAGAGGCCGTAGTCAGGCGGGCAAGTAACATCCAGCTACTCGTCAGCCCTCTGATCTGCGAGGGCCTCTCACTGGCCAACAGGGAGCCGGCTGACCAGCAAGCCCAGCAGATTCAGTTCATACAGGTCAGAGGGAGAATGAGAATGGACTGGGGAAGGGATGAAAGAGGTACCAGGTGATCTCAAAGAATTAATGACCGTAACTTCCTGAGTAGGAGGATATTAAATGTAGGAAGGCACCATTTGCAGATGGTCCCTTAGAGCTCTATCAAAAGTTTTGAAATTAAGGTTAATTTATATTTCTCACATTACTTGTAGGCACCAGTTAAATTCCACAATTTATGATTTCTTATTGGATTCTTATTTAGCCTCTCCGTGAGATAAATCTAGAACTTTTTTGAAGATACATTAGGAGCAAAACATCTTTCCAGACAGTATATGTGGATGATGAGACTAGCTGAAGACTTGATTTAGAAATAAAATTGGATGTCATTACTGTTTTGTGATGAAGACATAATTGGCAATTAATAGAAAACCTGGGCTGAACTATAGGGGCAAAGTGTAGGAGGACTGTATACAGCATCTGGGAAATATTTGTAAATAACTCTGATGCTCACTGAAGCCCAAGGACTCCGGGTTACATTATAATGACCTTCACACCTTCTTCAGAAGTCCCTAAAAAGCTCTCCGGTTTCCTTTTCTCTGGCTTCGTGCTTTCTTCCCCCTTCCGCTTCTTTTCACCAACTTCTTGATCTTTGCTGCTTGCCTCCCTTCAATGACAATGATTTTGGTCATTAAATCATGTGCACAAAGGCCAGAGGGAGAAGACTGTGCTCCCAAGGAAATACAGCAATAGCTAGCACTAATTGTGTGGGTTCCCTCTGTGTCCAAGTGCTGTAATGTATATTAACACATTTAATTCTCATCACAACTGTGTAAAGTAGTACAGCGGTGAGAAAACTGAGGTACAAAGAGGTTGAATTACATGCCCAGTACGTCCTAGAGCTGAGGTCAACCCAGAAAGTCTGACTCAGGACTCTGCTCTCAACCACTAGGCTATATCGTCTCAAAGGAAACAAACATTTCATTTATGTTGTAACTGATGTCCTTTTTACAACCACATATATTTTGTTACCTTATCTTCATTTCCTGAAACTCTCAAGTGAAATATCTAATTGCAGGATCTAACAATTGAAGACCACATCTGTCAGACTAGTAAGCAGAAACCATCTCCCCAACTCAGCTCTAAGTTCCCTAAGGGCAGAGATCTCCTATGGCTCTGCACCTCAAGAGCTCAGAACAGATGATGGCAGAATCAAACTGATATAGTATAGGGACTTTTCTTGCTTTCACTTGGTGGATATTCAAAACAAAATATGCAAAGTGAGAGAGAAAGTAAAGCCAGCTAGGAAGAAAAGGATTTTTTTCTTCCTAACCTCTCATCACCAGTAGAATCACAGGCTCTAAAGTTGGAGGAGGTTATCTCTTACCTCCGTCCAGATGCCCTGGACCAGAGTCATCCCCCTTATGCCTGGGTGGGAGGGGCTGCTGTTAAAGTAAAGGCAGCTGTTTTCTCTTTCTGATTGCTGTGGCTACTAGAAAACTTGTACTTTATTGAACAAACGTCTTTTGCTCTGCAGTTTCTAGTCAGTAGCTCTGTCCTTCGGGGCAGAGGAGAGTGAGCTGACTCTGTTCGCTTTACAGTATTTTGGGTATTCGGGAACAGCTATCTAATTCTCTATCCCATATGCTTTTCTCAGACTGAGCCTCCCCAGCAACTTTAGCTGTTCTCATATGACAAGGTTTCCAGACATCTAGCTGTTCTGTGGCCACCATCTTCTGTTTGTGACTGTCCCTTTTAAAATATGACACCCCACCAGGAGCCCCACAGTGACCAGAGTTCGAGGAGCTCTAGGAGCCTCTAGCCAGTCTGAGACGTCACCTTGATCTGGACAGTACATTTTCTGCCTGTTCAGTGTTAGTGCAGCATAGACCTTTTTAGCAACCATATCAAACTGAGGTCTCAGGGAGTCCCTGTCCATGCCTTCTTCAAGGAGAATGTCTTGAATTCTTACCATGTCTCAAAATGCATGTTAAATGCTTGGCATATAAAAATAAGACGTATTTCCCATTTTCAATGAAATTACAGTTGAGTACGAGCTTCTGGTCAAAAAATTCTCTATTAGATCAGCCCTCTCACATTCAATACTTTTGGATCCAAACGCTCACCTTCATCTTGCAGAGAAATTTAACATTCCCACCTGTCAAGATCATTTTGAATACACAGTCTATCACCCATCACATTACCATTCATCCTTAGACCGTGTTATCTAAAAATTTGATAAGCACGCATTTTCTGATTTAATTCAAATGACCGATGAAAATGTTGAAGGTGACAGGGCCAAGATACAGCAATTTTAGAGGCCTCTCTCTGTTCTGATATCAATCTGCTAGTCAGCATTGGGAGCACGGTAGGTGGCTGGAGGGAGAGGCGCAGGCAGGAGGTGGGGCCGGCTTATCTACAGTGACATAATACCCTGGCCAAACATTCATTCTCCAAGAAGTTGCTGTACTTTCTAAAGAAATAATAAAATCTGTTAAAAAAAAAAAAGCGCAAAACTAAAATCTCATCCCCCTTCCTGAGAAAGAAGGAAAGGATGCCCTGGTGGAGAACAAGAACCTTGCCGGGCCCTTGGGCAGATCTGGTAGCTGTGTGCTGTCCTCAGGGGGCTGCAGCCATCTCTCCAGGTCCTCGTCGAGTGTAGAGTGAGCTCTGTCCAAGGCAAAGGAAGAGAATGAGACAGCGACCACTCCCCCTCTCCCCTGACAAGGAGACATGCCCTCTAGAGCAGGAAAGGACCTTCACACTGCACACATGAGAAAACGAGAGCTCGGTGAGACCGCACTGAGCTGTGGAGGTCACTGAGAGCCCATGTAAATGCGCACCAGGACCCTCCTTCAGGCTCTTGACAAAAAGCCTCAGCCCCGGGACTTCCCTGTTACCGGTACAGTGGTTATGCCACCTACCTGCCTCAAACCTGATCTTAGACCTCCAGCCTCCAGAACAGTGAGAAATAAATTTCTGTTGTTTATAAGCACACACAGGCTTCCCAGCTGGAACTAGTGGTAAAGAACCTGTCTGCCAATGCCAAAGACGTAAGAGACACGGGTTTGATCCCTGGGTCGGGAGGATCTCACGGAGGAAGGCATGGCAGCCCAGTCCAGTATTCTTGCCTGGAAAATCCCACAGACAGAGGAGCCTCTGGGGGGCTACAGTCCATAGGGTCGCAGAGTCGGACACGACTGAAGCAACTCAGCGGGCACTCACAAGCGTAAGTACAGACACAGAAAAGAATCCACCTGCCAATGCAGGGGACACAGGTTCGATCCCTGGTCCGAGAAGATCCCATATGCCACAGAGCAACTAAACCCACGCACCTCAACTACTGAAGCCCACACACCTGAACCTGTGCTCCACAACAAGAGAAGCCACGGCAGTAAGAAGCCTGAGCACCACAAAGAGGAGCCCCTGCTCCCGCAACCAGAGAGAGCCCGTGTGCACAGCAACGAATATCCAGTGTAGCCAAAAATAAATTATTTTTTTTTTTAAAGCCTCAGCACCCACAATATCACTGCCTCCCAAAGTGCAATCTAGACTCTGTCTCAATTCTAGGTCATTACGTCAACTTCCACCTGAGGCTAGAACTGCACACTCATTCCAGCAAGTTTTCCAGATTAAGAACTGCCTCTGAGGCTACAGGATGAGGATAATGTGTTTTCAGAGGCCTGAAAAGTCCCAACTGTCTGAAAAAAATATCTTCCACTCTGGCTTGGTGCAGGACTGAGATGACTGAGCAGCTATGGCCATCTACCTGTGGCCAGCACAGCCAGCCCTTCGGGAAAAGGAGGAGGCAGTGATAACAGTAGCTAACTTTTGATCATGTGCAAAGCAGTTTGTATTTGTATAACTGAATGTAACTCAGCCTTCTTGGGATACTCTCCTCTTGCCTTAAATAAAGGCATAGATTTTTACTGAAGATGCACTGGAGAGAAGGAATGAATGGAGTTACAGCAGACATCACAGACAAAAGCTTGCCTCCTCCTTTGCCTCTTTGTCTTCTCTGTCTCCCCACTCAAAAAAACCCTCTCCCTCCTTCCTCTCACGTCCCAGGGCTCTGGTCTCCTCATAAGACCTTCCCATCCAGGTCTCTCTCTTTTCCTTCTTTGTAAAGAATAGTTTAGCCCCTGAAGAGTGTGACAGAAACGGGATTCACTACCCAAAAGTTGTTCATAACCCTCTCCTCCCTTACCTTCCTCTTCTATAGCAGCTGAAAGCTAAAAACTCAATTTCCAGTCTCCCTGGCAACCAAGGGTGGCCATGTGTCCTATCTGGCCAAGAAGATATCATCTGCTGAAAAGGGCTTCTAGGAAAATTTTTTTTGCTTTCTGGATAAACAAGCACAGAGTGGGCTAGACTCTTGCCCTCCCCTCTTATTTCTGCCTAGAATGGGCACAGAAGCCACCTTGTCCAAAAGCTGACAAGTCTGAAAACAAAAGCCAACATGCTATGTCTGGCAGAGCAGAAAGATCAGAAGAGCCTAAGTCTCCAGAGGCATCACTGATTCTACATCAGCCAAGCCCTGCCAACCGCTGGTGAGACAAAATCATCTAAACAGGAGTGGTATTTTTAAGTGTATTTTTCTAATGTTTGCAGCTGAAAGTATTCTGCATGGCTTCCCCAGGTATCTGCTGGGCCAGGAGGAGACTGAGGCAAGTGGTGTTAAGTGCAGATTCATAGCCTCTCTTCCTTTAAAATGTAAATATTCTGTTCATCAAAATATGGTTTTTTTTTTTTTTTGCATTAGTATTGATTTTTACAAATACGGCATTAAAATAGTACTTTCTTGACTTCTGAGTTTCTTGGTGCCTCCTTCAATTTTGTCCCCATGGAGGGTGTTGCCTTCACCTCCCCCCAGTCCTGGCCCTGAGTTTGGGACAAAGTTTGACAGCTTGGACAAAGCTAGAGAAGTTGAGCTGAGGTGGTTTACCTTGCAATGCAGGTCCAAGGAGAGCTCCAAGTCAAGAACAGAATTGGGTCCCTTGAGGGAAACTTGTGTTTTTAGACTGAACTGTCTGGATCACTGCCCCCATCTTTTCTTATTTGGCTAGGAAGACCTAAAAATTCTCTTTAACTAAATGTTTTGAAAGAAATTGAAACCTATGTTTGCCTCACAAAATGAAGTAAAAACCAAAACAAAAAACAACTTGATGAGGAAAAAAAAAACAAATAATCCTATTTTAAAACTGGGCAACTTCTCCAAAGAAGATACATAAATGGCCATCCACATTCAAAAAGATGCTCAACATCACTAATCATTAGAGAAATGCAAATCAAAACCACAATAAGATACCACCTCACACCCATTAGGATGGCTACTAACAAAAGAATAATAATAATAATAATAAAGCAATTATCCTCCAATTAACAATAAATTATAAAAAAGATAATAAGTATTGGTAAGGATGTAGAGAAACTGGAACCCTTTTGCACTGTTTGTGGGAATGTAAAATGGTGCAGCTGCTGCAGAAAACGGGATGGCATTTCCTCAAAAAAATAAAAATAGATTTATCATATGATCCAGCAATACCACTCCTGCATATATATATATCCAAAAGAAACGAAAGCAGGGCATCTTGAAAAGGTATTTGTATACTCACATTCGCAGCAGCATTACTCAAGACAGTGAAAAGGTGGAAGCAACCTAGTATCCACCAGCAGATGAGTGGATAAACAAAATGTGATACACGTACACACCCTCTCAATGGAATTCAGTCTTAAGAAGAAAGGAAATTCTGACATGCTACATGGATGAACCTTGAGGACATTGTGCTAACTGAGATAAGCCAGTGACAAGACAACAACAACGGCATGATTTCACCTACAGGAGGTATCAAGAGTGGTCCAATTCAGATAAAGAGAGTAGAACTGTGGTTGCTAGGGAATGAGGGGAGGAGGAAATGGGGAGTTGTTGTTTAATGGGTACAGAGTTTCAGTTTTGCAGGATGAAAAAGATCAGTTGCACAACACTGTGAATATACTTAGCACTACTGAATTGTACACTTAAAATGTTTATGTTGTATGTATTTTACCACAATTAAAAACTTGGTAAAAAAAAAAAAAAAACTTTTAGGAATAGGGGCTATAAGGATAACATGAAAAAAAGACCCTTTTTTCCTAATTTGTCAATATCAGAAGAAAAACTAACATAAATTAACACTACAGTTTTCTAAACCCTTAAAAAAAAATCTAGCTTTTTCTGTTACCTCTCTGTGTCCTCTTCTAGATCCTGGGTTTCTTTGGTCCAAAGCATACTGCTGTCTTCTTTATTACTGTGAGTTTCTTGTTCTTCTAAATGCCTTTGATCTAGAAACAGTTGAAAGACTTTATTAGAGCAAAAAAAGTTTTTTTGAGAAAACCTGCCTTAAAATGGAGTGCAAAAAAACGAAGGCTAATCAGTGGACCCTGAAGTCTACAAAGCACGAGTTCCCTTCTGCCCAGAAGAGCAGGGGGCCAGGTGGCAATCTGCAGGGTGCCCGTATCCACAGCAGCTGCTTTGGAGGTCTGGGGAGCTCTCTGCCAGGTGAAACTACAGGAAAGCGTTCCTATGCCAAGGCTCAAGAGAGACAGAGGAAAGAAATGGCACATAAAAGAGGCCGCAAGAGACCCAGAAAACAAGTTGTACAGATTTATTTCGGGGGACCACCCTCTTCCCACTTGTTAGATGTTTCCACATTGAAGCCAGGGAAAGAATTTGGGTGGGGAAGGGTAGAGCCCTTTAGTGTATGCCAGGCATTTTACATATGCTTTCCCATTTCATCCTGCCAGAAGTTCTATGAGAGGAAGGAGACTAACGCTTGCTAACTATCTTACAACGTACCAGGCACTGTGCATGAACACCATTAGGTGGAGTTATCACTCTCGTTTGACAAATGAGGATAACTGAGGCTCAGGGATATAAAACAGTTTGTCAGACCAAAATAAGCCATGGAGTCAGAACTGAAGTGGAGTGTGCCTGACTTCAAAGTCCACACCCCCAGGTGTACCACTATGCTGCCAAGGACAGTTACAGCAAAACCTGGTGAAAAGATCATATCCAATTCTTTGCGACCCCGTGGACTGCAGCCTGCCAGGCTCCTCTGTCCATGGGACTCTCCAGGCAAGAATGCTAGAGTAGGTTGCCATTTCCTCCTCCAGCGTATCTTCTTGACTCAGGGATCAAACCAACAACTTCTGTGTCCCCTGCATTGGCAGGTGGATTCTTTACCACTGAGCCACCTGAGCAGCCCGAAAAAGATCTGAGGATCTGGCTTACCATTTGCAGTGCTGCCCGGACGACTTGCTGTGTTCTCATCCAAGGCTGTGGATGAGACCTGCTGCCCCTTCAGGTGCTCTGTCACAACATAAAACAGATCTGCATGTCACGTCATCCTCTGGGGTAGTGGTTCTCAAAGAGTAGCTCTCAGACCCACAGCCTCAGTATCAACTGAGAACTTGTTATATATGCAGATTCTCAGGCCTCACCTCAGACTACTGAATCAGAAACTCTGGGGGTGTGGATGTTTTACCTAGCCCTCCAGATGAGTCTGATGCCTAATGGCACTTGAGAACCACTATATTCAATCCCATGTAACACTAAACACAAACGTAAAAATGATGATCATGATAGGTAGCACTTGCAGAGCAGGTACTATTTCCAATCTGTATACATTAATTCAAGATTCCTTCCTGCATGCATGCTTAATCGTGTCCAACTCTGTGTGACCCCATGGACTATATAGCCTGCCAGGCTCCCTGGTCCATGGAATTTTCCAGACAAGAATACTAGAGTGGGCTGCCATTTCCTACTCCAAGGGAGCTTCCCAACACAGGAACTGAATTCGTGTCTCTTACGTCTACCTACATTGACAGGCGGGTTCTTTACCACTAGAACTGCTAATCTCCTTAATTCAAGATTAATATATTGAATTAATCTTCACAACAACCCTATGAGATTGATCATATTATTGTTATTCCTGTTTGACAGATGAGCAAATTAAGGTAAAGAAAGGAAAAGAAATCCCAAAAGAGAGGGGATATATTATACCTATGGCTGATTCACGTTGAGGTTTGACAGAAAACAACAAAATTCTGTAAAGCAACTATCCTTCAATTAAAAAATAAATTAAAAGAAAGGTAAAGGAATTAGATAGTAATGTGATGGAATTAGGATTTGAGTACAGGCAGTCTAATTCTAAGGTTTATGCTCTTAATCTCTATTTTATATACTCTCGCAAAGAATATAATTTACAATTCCTAAAGAATTGACCACTAGACCAAGACAAGCATCTCCTAAACTCAGTATACTGCTTCACAAGTGTTAGGTCCTCCCTTTCCTCAAAGTGTTCCCCAGAGCCCAGCAGAGAGACAGCTGGGAGGCAGCACAGATGGGTCCCCAGGCTCACTGGCCCTGCTGTGTGTGGGCACAAGTTTCTCTCTTCTAGCAAGTCAGGAAGCAAGCCCTATCTGGCAGCTTCTGGGCACTAAGGGGCCCCATAAAGCTCATGTAATATAATCTGAAACTTAAAAATCCTTGTTATTGTTATCCTTGTTAAAGTAGTCCTTGCTGATCTTAGAGGATTCTAAACGACCCCCTGCTTGAGGCCCTGGACAGAAGCCTGGAGCTTTGCATAAGTGCCCTTCAAAGGAGCAGGTCACTCCCCACAGCTCTCCTGAGAGGAAATGATGACAATGATGATAAGCAATAATCAGGTAGGCACACCCATTATTAGGAGAAACTACTCAGGTGCCCTCTGCCCTTTATCTTTCTGGAAAATTACCGACCCATCTCAAAGTATAAGACATCGTCTAAAAACCTGGCCCAGAAAATTACCATAGGTGAAATGAGGGGGAGTTTCTGCAGAGCACACTGGGATACAGCAGTGCCAAGAGGCTGGGGCCCAGGAGGAAGCCTGTGACAGCTGCCGAGATGCGGGGGCGGTCCACATGCGGACAGCAGGGAGAGAGCAGGACCCAGAGGAAGGGCATCACTGAGGTCACACTGCACAGGAGCCTGCAACTGCCGTCCTCACCCATGGCCAGAAACCAGACGGCACCGAGAGCAGGACACGTGGGGGTGGCCACTCCTCTCACCAGCAGCAGTTCCATTATTACATGAAGGACAGCAACTGGAGAGGAGGAATTTGCAAGGGTGCCATAGTGGGTTCCAGAGGACGAAAGCTGGAGTGGGGTGAGAGCCGAGAGCCTGAGCCCACAGCCCTGTGGCACTGGGGAGGGCTGTGGCGGGGCAACAAGGGCCTGTGACTGCAGAAAGAGAAAGACGCCAGGGAAGGTTCTGGCAGGTCTGACCGCCTTCACCCAAGTTCACAAGGCCAGCAGCCGGGGGTTAGGGGTTGGGCAGCCTAGACCATATCTGTCCACTGAGTCAGACCAGGTGAGGCCTCATTCACCTCTCTCTTCCTGATGAGACACCAGACTTCAGAGATCCTGAAAACCGAGAGATGCCCCTCAGGAGACCCCCTACTGGTCCTATACTAAGAACTGGACCATCAGAGGCCTGATGAAATGTACCCTCTGAGAGTGAGGTCAGCTAGGCTGTCAAGAAGAGAGCAGTCAGTCCTCCCTGCCTGGGGAAACAAAGCACCGGGCCCAAACGCTTCTAACACCTGCTCCGTTTACCCCAGCAGCAGCTCAGCTGGGCAGGGCCCACGGGTCAGCTGCAACTAAAATTGAGTGGGTGTCCCTCAGTCTCTGCCTCAAATGAAAAATTCTGGTGTCATTAGATCTTGTGCCACTGACTTCCCTGCCCTCAGGAAAGGGATTCTTCCACAATGCCAATACTTTAAAATCTCCTGCTAATGGCAGAATGGAAAGCACAGGATGTTTTGGCCCGAGATGCCAGAATTCAGTAGCGCTGAAGTATAGCTAGTTTGGTTCAAAAGGGAGGTGAGAATTCCTTTAATAAAAGAAGTTCATCATGATAAACCACTTGGATGTTGTTATTCCCTCTTAGAATCACTACCGTAGACCCTTAAGGAACAACATGACCACAGACACAGGCCACATATGCTGGCCAGGCTTTAGTAGTAGTCTGAGGCCTATCATTGGAAAACTGCCCCCTCCTGAATCCTGTCCATCCAAGCAGACCTTCACAGGGCCTTCTGCACTAGTGCTCACACCTGAAACAAAGCCCCATACATGGTCCGTGACCACAGCAAGCAGGGCCAGGAAGGATATTCTGGACTGTGCGTGCCTTACCGATTTCGTCAAGCAGCTCCTGAGACGGTGGTGGTAGCTCATCGATGTGATGTTGAGAGATGGCTTCTACGAGTTCTTAAGAAAGATAAAGGGAAAGTGACTGAACACCTTCCTGGACCTGAACTAGACTTGCTAGGCTTCCATACGGATTTGACTTAGAATTTCTCAAGGATGAAACAAGCTAAGACAAGGAGAAATCCTCTTACATGAATAGTCCTATTGAGACTTCATATGTGAATGGCTTTACGCTCGCTTTTCCTCTAAACCCTCTCTTACCTCCCTGCTCACCTCAGTACCACTTGACCTGTGGCCCTCTCCAAGGATCTTTGGGGTAGGTGAGGTATAAATTCTTACTAAAAGGCCAGGGGTCCAATTTGGACCAAGGCGGCTGGAGGAATAAAGAAGCTCCAGACCCGTCAAAATGAATAAAACACAAAGTGGGGGTCTTTCTGTGTAGATTACCCAGCCAGGGGATATGGGAGACCATACTTTGGACCTTCACCTAAGGGATCAATTGTAACAGTAACCAAGACCCCTCAGCACAGCTTGAAATAACTCTATTCCCTTGAGGGAAATTCTAAGACTTATACCAAAGACACAAGACAACAAGATTAGTGGAGCAAAGGCCTTAAGAGCGGTTAAAACTCTCAGACCCTTTGATCTGAAAATTGTCTTCTAAGACTCTATCCTAAAGAAAGACCAGAGGTTCAGATAAAGATTTCTGAAGAGCAAAAATTAGAAAACAACATGAATTTTCAATATGAAAGCACGGTTAGGCAACATATATAGAATGGACTAGTATGCAGTCTATACTTATGAATAATTTTTACTGTCAAGTGGAAATTCTAAAATATATCACTGAAGAAAAAGCAGCAGCCAGAGCTGATATACCATGTTAGCTATGCTAAATATGTGTGTGTGTGTGTGTGTGTGTATAAATAAATAAATATATGGAGGGGTATAGTTCTAAAAACATAAAAAAGATAGGTACCAAAATAGTACAAGTTAAAAAATGATGCTAGAATGGTGGTAGTTTTCTCTTTTAAGTTCTTTGAAAAAAAATTATTTATTTGGCTGCACCAAATCTTAGTTGCAGCATGTGGGATATTTAGTTGCTGCATGCAAACACTCAGTTATGACACGTGGCATCTAGTTCCCTGACCAGGGATTGAGCCTGGGCCCCTACCTTGGGAGCGTCTTAGCTACTGGACCACCAGGGAAGTCCCTTAAGCTCTTCTTTAATCTCCAAGAAAGTCCCTTAAGCTCTTCTTTAATCTCCAAGTTTTTGATAACAAGTATGTTTAATTTGTATAATCGGGGGAAATAGCAGTTTTGTTGAAACCTACTATAGCATCAAAGATGAGATGAAGGCTCTCTTAAATGGGCTTACTAATTATGAGCTTATATTTTAATACTGAACACAGGGTACCTTTCGGCAGGCTCCTTCTCTGAGTGGCACAGCGTGATGTGTCAGGCGCCTTAGCAATGCTGGAGGAACCAGCCCCAGTAAAGGCAGGCAATCTTTTCTATAAATAAGACATAAACGTGGTAATTTACACACACATTATTAAGCTAAAAAGGCATGTTAAGCTCAGTCATTTCCAAAATTAAGCTTGTGTATCATTCATGGACGAAGCCACTTGTTTTGTTGATCGAGTCAAACTCATTCAAATGTCACCTTCTCTTGGAAGCTTCCCACCCTTCTTTGCCTCCACAGCACTCAGTTTTTACTGAGTCCCTCTCACTAGGCTCTGAGCTCCTTCAGGGCAGGGACTTTTTTAATTCACTTTTGGATGCCTATTAGAGGGCCTGGCATAGTGCCTGGCCCTTAGAACCTGCCCTATTGACAGTACATTGAACAAAAGCATACAATTTTTAAATTCCCTACTTCAGAATGAGGCTTTTTGTGAGTCAAATGCCCAAAGAAGATGAGAGTGGTTTTTTCACTGAGGGCCAAACAAGTAATCAGTCTGCCCATAGAATGGTCTGTTTGTTGTTTATTCACTAAGTCGTGTCCAGCTCTTTTGCAAATCCATGGACTGTAGCCCTCCAGGCTTCTCTGTCCATGGGATTGCCCAGGCAAGAATACTGGAGTGGGTTGCCATTTCCTTCTCTAAGGGATTTTCCTGACCCGGAGATCAAACTCGCATCGCCTGCATCAGCAGGTGGATTCTTTATCTTTGAGCCACCAGGGAAGCGACACTATGGTTAGACAACGGATTTTTAATGAGCAGTACCGAGTAAGGAACTTGTAGTTTTCCTGAAAGGACTACATGTGAAATATGAAGGAAAGCGAGAGGGAAACAAGCAAACAGCACGGGAAAGGGGAGGAAGCAAGGAGAAGGCACCAGTAAGTGTTTTTACTGCAGATTACTGGTTCAGGAACAAGGTACAGATCAATCAGAACTCTCTGAGAACTAACCAGAGGAGGCTTCAAGGAAGAAGCAGAATGTAAAATATGGTTAGACTGAAAGAACAGTGCAGATGAAGGTAGCATCATAAGCTATGGCAGAGGCTGGCTCTTTAGAGAAATCGCCAAACATTATCTCTGGTGGGGTGGGGAGAGGAAAGGGTACAAAAGCCCAGGATCCAGTCTAGAGTACAGATCAGAAAGGAGCCCCAGGGAAGCCTGGGGAGGATCCAGCTTATTTCTTCCTTTCTCTGTAAAATAGATATGGAGAAACCTTGACCTTTTGATCACTGACACCTTTGGAATCACTCCATGAGGGTGCAACGCACAGTCTATATACTTACAAGATTAGTCAGTCTAGCAGGGAGAACTTCAGAGGAAGTAAGAAGGGAATCTAGGCTCTTTGCTTTCTCTCGGACACTTGTAAATTTATCAGACAAAGTCTGAGTAGATTCTTGACTGGTCCCGCACGAGGTAGATCCTGTTTTAGTATCCTGAAATGGGATACTCTCAAGGCAGTCCTTATACTGACTAGCAACTGAAGAAAGTGACCCTGTTGTAGAAAAGAGGGCAGTCAGTGTCTGAATACTTTACATTATTTAAAAAGAACAATAACACACACACACACAAAACCCATAAAACTCTGTATCTATAATAGGAATTTCCCAAATTGTCAATAACTGAAATAATCACTGATTTGAGACAAACCTCCACAAGGTATACAAAATGATAGTCTCTAAACTTGGCCATCAAAATAAAGGGAGATTATCTGAACCACAAATAAACTGAAAATAAGGACACTAAAGAGAGGGTATTTGATGCTGGCTGTATGCGGTTACAGGACTCAAACTACGTATTCTTAAGTACAAGATACTGTTTTAAGTTACTAACTCTATAAAAAATCCAATGTGAAAGTGGAAGTGTTAATCACTCAGTTATGTCCAACTCTTTGTGACCCCATGTGGCTCCTCTGTCCATGGGATTTTCCAGGCAAGAATACTAGAGTGGGTTGGTATTTCCTTTTCCAGGGGATCTTCCCAACACAGGGATGGAACCTGGGTCTCCTGCATTGCAGCCAGATTCTTTACCAGCTGAGCCACCAGGGAAGCCCTTGTAGAGAACCCAATGTATTTGCCCAAAATTCAACAGTGCTTCAAGTACAAAGTAGACTTGGCATTCACATGTCTCTATTGCTAGAATAAAAAAAATCTCCTTATAGCTGGTTGGATGGCATCACCAATTCAATGGACATGAGTTTGAGCAAACTCCAAGAGACAGTGAAGGACAGGGAAGCCTGGTGTGCTGCAGTCCATGGGGTCGCAAAGAGTCAGATACGACTGAGCGACTGAACAATAACAACAATAGCTAATCACCACCACCATCACCATCACCACCTGGCCTCCCATGGGATTATCCCCTTCCACTCTGGCCCTAAAGAAACCCCTCTGCACTGTGAGGAAACACCCATCTGCGGGTCTGCGCCCACAGCCTGGCTTCCCACAGCCAGTGAGACGGGGGCTGTTAGTTCCCCTCCCAGAACATCCCCCTGTGAGAGAGTACCTGGGCTGAGCGGGGTACTGACACTAGTAGGTGCGTGGTTTATTTTGGGTGTTTTGCATGAGACTTCCTTGAAAGAACCGTCGTGTTCACAGGAGATACTAGACAGGTCCTGAATGTCTGTCAATGATCTAAAGTATTAAAAGCACAGAGTTACTGGGAGATGCTTAGAAAAATCAAACTCTATATTCCTAAGAGGTACTTTTTAAAGATGCTCTTCACAAAAATCTTTATTTGGCAAGAGGCCAAAATCAGAGAATACTTCAGAATATCCATAAGATATCTATAAGATACTTAAGATATCTTAAAGAGAGTATCAGAGAATATCTTAGAAAGAGATACTAACTTCAAACATATCTCAGCAGCTAAAAATAAACCCCAAAGGTCAAAGTATATTAATGTGGGAAACAGATTTAATCTACCTTAAGTATAAGATTATATTCTTATTATCACTGTATTCCCTTGATTGTAAGATGCTATCAATTTAGATCGCATCATCACAGCAGCTTTTTGGTGAAAGGAGAAACAGGCTCACGTTACATGTATACATAAAAATAGAAGAACACAGAAACTCTTACAAATAAGAAAACACCATTTCCCTAAAACCAAGACTTTGCACAGAATCCTTAAGTAATTTCTGGTGGCCATACATATCTTTCTCTTTCGATTCCTTTGGTGGCTCCTTTAATGTCTCATCTTGTTCGCCTTCAGGACTGTTAAGAGAGAAAGTGAGAAGATGACATAAATCTTCTGTCAGCAGAGTGCAACAACGTGGGCCAAGGGCAGTGTGAGAGGCCGTGGGAAGGACACTGAGCCCAGAGTGAAAAGGGAGGGCTCCAATACTAACTCTGCTACTGATGAGCCACATGTGCACACGCATATCTGGGCCTCTGTTTCCTCTTCAGAGACTAAATAAATACTCTCGATGCTTTAGAGCTGTGGTGTTGGAGAAGATTCTTGAGAGTCCCTTGGACTGCAAGGAGATCCAACCAATCCATTCTAAAGGAAATCAGTCCTGAATATTCATTGGAAGGACTGATGCTGAAGCTGAAACTCCAATACTTTGGCACCTGATGTGAAGAACTGACTTACTGGAAAAGACCCTGATGCTGCGAAAGATTGAAGGCGGGAGGAAAAGGGGACGACAGAGGATGAGATGGTTGGATGGCATCACTGACTCAATGGACATGAGTCTGAGTAAGCTCTGGGAGTTGGTGATGGACAGGGAGGCCTGGCGTGCTGCAGTCCATGGGGTCGCAAAGAGTTGGACAGGACTGAGCGACTGAACTGAACTGAACTGAAAGGTCAGCCCACCTGAAATCAGCCTATGATGCTACTAGCTGAGCAAGCTCCTGAGGAAGTCAATGGAGTACTTTGCTGGGGATGGAGCTTGGAGCAAGAGGCACAGCCACGGGACCTCACCAACTGTGAGGCAGCTTCCTGGCATGGAGGATCAGGGGAGGCCAAGAAAGGCTTGTGTCAAAGAAAGGCTAGAAAAGAATTCTGAAGACAAAGTTGACTTGTTTCTATTTTAACCAATATTTAAGATACATTTTCAATACTCAAAACACAAACTATAAGCCATATCTCATGCTGTTGCTGCTATTGCTACTAAGTCACTTCAGTCATGTCTGACTCTGTGCGACCCCATAGACGGCAGCCCACCAGGCTCCCCCGTCCCTGGGATTCTCCAGGCAAGAACACTGGAGTGGGCTGCCATTTCCTTCTCCAAGATCTCATGCTAAATCCTCCCAAATGTTCCCATATTTATAATCTTTGTAGCAATCGCTTTGAGACCAGTGGTATAAAGGAAAGAGAATGGATTTTGGATTGGGTTGTGACTATTAATTCATTCAAAAAATATTTCTTCTTCTGAGCACAACATAGGACAGTGCTTTCTGGTCCTCCTAATTTACATAAATGACCATATTGCTTGCTTTAACCAGTGAAATGGAAGTGAAAGTGATGTGATTCACTTTGGGGCAGAAACTTTTAAAAGTCCAGTGCACAATTCACTATGTTCTCTTTTTCCTGCCTCAGCAAGAAAGGAAGCATAAAGATGGAGTCTCCCGCACTGTGGATTTCTGAGAGAAAGTAATACAGCACACAACACTTCTGGCCAATCCCTGATGGACATGGAACATGGACACGAAAGCAGTTTTTGTTGTTGTAAGTCACTAGAATCTGGGGGCTGTGTGCTACATACATTAAGTAGCTCAGCTGGTAAAGAATTCGCCTGCAATGCAGGAGACCCCAATTCGATTCCTGGGTCAGGAAGATCCACTGGAGAAGGGATAGGCTACACACTCCAGTATTCTTGGGCTTCCCTGGTGGCTCAGACGGTAAAGAATCCGCCTGCAATGCAGGAGACCTGGATTTGATCCCTGGTTGGTAAGATCCCCGGAGAAGGGAAAGGCTACCCACTCCAATATTCTTGCCTGGAGAATTCCATGGACAAAGGAACCTGAAAGGCTACAGTCCATGGGGCCACAGAGTTGGACACAAATGAGCAACTAACACACACACACAACTAGAAGAGAAATTTGACCAAGGTCGTACAGTTAGAAAAGCAAAGTCAAGATCTGGATACAGATGACAGCTCCTTTTCATGACCCTTCACAATTCTGCTGAACAAGTCCTAACAAATCTAAGCTGCCTAAAGCTTATTGTTATAACATGGTGGCTATTATATTTGAAGAAGAGCAACATATAAATATGGGGCATTGAGATACCAAGGGAACATTTCATGCAAAGATGGGCTCGATAAAAGACAGAAATGGTATGGACCTAACAGAAGCAGAAGATATTAAGACGAGGTAGCAAGAATACACAGAAGAACTGTACAAAAAAGATCTTCACAACCCAGATAATCACGATGGTGTGATCACTCACCTAGAGCCAGACATCCTGGAGTGCAAAGTCAAGTGGGCCTTAGAAAGCATCACTACGAACAAAGCTAGTGGAGGTGATAGAATTCCAGTTGAGCTATTTCAAATCCTGAAAGATGATGCTGTGAAAGTGCTGCATTCAATATGCCAGCTAATTTGGAAAATTCAGCAGTGGCCACAGGACTGGAAAAGGTCAGTTTTCATTCCAATCCCAAAGAAAGGCAATGCCAAAGAATGCTCAAACTACCACACAATTGCACTCATCTCACACACTAGTAAAGTAATGCTCAAAATTCTCCAAGCCAGGCTTCAGCAGTACATGAACTGTGAACTTCCAGATGTTCAAGCTGGTTTTAGAAAAGGCAGAGGAACCAGAGATCAAATTGCCAACATCCACTAGATCATCGAAAAAGCAAGAGAGTCCCAGAAAAACATCTATTTCTGCTTTATTGACTATGCCAAAGCCTTTGACTGTGTGGATCACAAGAAACTGTGGAAAATTCTGAAAGAGATGGGAATACCAGACCACCTGACCTGCCTCCTGAGAAATCTGTATGCAGGTCAGGCAGCAACAGTTAGAACTGGACATGGAACAACAGACTGGTTCCAAATAGGAAAAGGAGTATGTCAAGGCTGTATATTGTCACCCTGATTATTTAACTGATATGCAGAGTACATCATGAAAAACGCTGGGCTGGAAGAAGCACAAGCTGGAATCAAGATTGCTGGGAAAAATATCAATAACCTCAGATATGCAGATGACACCACCCTTATGGCAGAAAGTGAAGAGGAACTCAAAAGCCTCTTGATGAAAGTGAAAGAGGAGAGTGAAAAAGTTGGCTTAAAGCTCAACATTCAGAAAACTAAGATCATGACATCCAGTCCCATCACTTCATGGCAAATAGATGGGGAAACAGTGGAAACACTGTCAGACTTTTTTTTGGGCTCCAAAATCACTGCAGATGGTGATTGCAACCATGAAATTAAAAGACGCTTACTCCTTGGAAGGAAAGTTATGACCAACCTAGATAGCATATTCAAAAGCAGAGACATTACTTTGCCAACAAAGGTCCGTCTAGTCAAGGCTATAGTTTTCCCAGTGGTCATGTATGGATGTGAGAGTTGGACTGTGAAGAAAGCTGAGCTCCAAAGAATTGATGCTTTTGAACTGTGGTGTTGTAGAAGACTCTTGAGAGTCCCTTAGACTGCAAGGAGATCCAACCAGCCCATTCTAAAGGAGATCAGCCCTGGGTGTTCTTTGGAAGGAATGATGCTAAAGCTGAAACCCCAGTACTTTGGCCACCTCATGCGAAGAGTTGGCTCGTTGGAAAAGACTCTGATGCTGGGAGGGACTGGGGGCAGGAGGAGAAGGGGACAACAGAGGATGAGATGGCTGGATGGCATCACTGACTCGATGGACGTGAGTTTGAGTGAACTCCGGGAGTTGGTGATGGAGGGAGGCCTGGCATGCTGCAATTCATGGGGTCACAAAGAGTTGGACACGACTGAGTGACTGAACTGAACTGAACTGAACCATCAATTAACATTACTTCTATGAGTCTGAAACTGTGAATAAAATAATGGCATATACCTTCGTATAGGTTGGAATTGAGACTTGGTCAAAATTTCAGAGTTCTTTCCAAGGTTTTTTCTCATTTGGAACTTTTCTTCACCTGAAAGAATAAAGTAAACGCATTTTTAATAAATTTTTGCAAACCCAGATTATGATTTTCATTCTCTGGAGTTTTCTTGGTCTGGTCTAGAATAATAAATAATCTACATAAACAAAGTGTTTCCTAATTGGGCTTGGATTGAGTACTGTAGAAGAGGTTTTTGCTCTGAAAGTTTATTTTCCTTGCTCAGAGGGGACAACTATATTCTGACACTCAGAATACAATCAAGCCATTTACTGGCTTTTCAGTTATAGCCGCACAGTTACTTCCGGAGACAAATGGTGTTTTGTCTTTTCAGGAAGGCAAACTGACCTGATTCCTGTCAACAGACACCAGGGGGCGTTGAAACCAAGAACTGTTTGTTCATTGAAGATTCCAAGCAGAAAAGAGCATTAGCTGGGCATTCCCAGGATGCTAACTGTGTCTCTTGGCCACCAAACACCACTTAAAGACTGGGGGTGGGGTCCTGAGTACTAATGAGCTAATTCAACTGTCTTCTGTTCTCCTTGGCCTCAAGCATCTCAAGTTCTCCCCAATTCTCAGGAAGATACTTTGTAGGCCTCTGGGCACACAGGACCAGTATCCAATTTTCCTTCCCACATTATACAGCTCTGGTTTATGGAGAAGTGGACACGCAGGCTAGCCTGCCCTATTGGCAAATGCTCATGATCCCCCTGCCATTCTTTAGGTCCAGAAGGTGGCCTGGTAGGCAATGGCAGGCCCACTAGAAAAGTACCACCTTTAGCAAAAGCCAAGATACTGATAAAACCATTTGAATGCAGAGTTCCAAAGAATAGCAAGGAGAGATATGAAAGCCTTCCTCAGCGATCAATGCAAAGAAATAGAGGAAAACAGAATAGGAAAGACTAGAGATCTCTTCAAGTAATTAGAGACACCAAGGGAACATTTCATGCAAAGATAGACACAGTGAAGGACAGAAATGGTATGGACCTAACAGAAGCAGAAGATATGAAGAAGAGGTGGCAAGAATACACCAAAAGCTGTACAAAAAAGACCTTCATGACCCAGATAGTCACGATGATGCGATCACTCACCTAGAGCCAGACATCGTGGAATGCGCAATCAAGTGGGTCTTAGGAAGCATCACTACGCACAAAGCTAGTGGAGGTGATGGAATTCCAGTTGAGCTATTTCAAATCCTAAAAGATGATGCTGTGAAAATGCTACGCTCAATATGCCAGCAAATTTGGAAAATTCAGCAGTGGCCACAGGACTGGAAAAGGTCAGTTTTCATTCCAATTCCAAAGAAAGGCAATGCCAAAGAATGTTCAAATTACCCCATAACGGCACTCATCTCACGCTAGTGAAGTAATGCTCAAAATTCTCCAAGCCAGGCTTCAGCAATATGTGAACCATGACCTTCCAGATGTTTAAGCTGGATTTAGAAAAGGCAGAGGAACCAGAGATCAAATTGCCAACATCCACTAGATCATCGAAAAAGCAAGAGAGTTCCAGAAAAACATCTGCTTTATTGACTATGCCAAAGCCTTTGACTGTGTGGATCACAATAAACTGCAGAAAATTCTGAAAGAGATGGGAATACCAGACCACCTGACCTGCCTCCTGAGAAATCTGTATGCAGGTCAAGAAGCAACAGTTAGAACCGGATGTGGAACAACAGACTGGTTCCAAATAGGAAAAGGAGTATGTCAAGGCTGTATATTGTCACCCTGATTATTTAACTTCTGTGTAGAGTACATCATGTGAAATGCTGGACTAGATGAAGCACAAGCTAGAATCAAGATTGGGAGAAATATCAATAACCTCAGATATGCAGATGACACCACCCTTATGGCAGAAAGCAAAGAACTAAAAAGCCTGTTGATAAAAGTGAGAGAGGAGAGTCAAAACATTGGCTTAAAACTCAACATTCGGAAAACTAAGATCATGGCATCTGGTCCCATCACTTCATGGCAAATAGATGGGGAAACAGTGGAAACAGTGATAGACTTTATTTTGGGGGGGGGCCCAAAATCATTGCAGATGGTGACTGCAGTCATGAAATTAAAAGATGCTTGCTTCTTGGAAGAAAAGTTATGACCAACCTAGATAGCATATTAAAAAGCAGAGACATTACTTTGCCAGCAAAGGTCCATCTAGTCAAAGCTATGGTTTTTCCAGTAGTCCAGTGGTCATGTATGGATGTGAAAGTTGGACTATAAAGAAAGCTGAGCATCAAAGAATTGATGCTTTTGAACTGTGGTGTTGGAGGAGACTCTTGAGAGTCCCTTGGTGAGCAAGGAGGTCCAACCAGTCAATCCTAAAGCAAATCATTCCTGAATATTCATTGGAAGGACTGATGCTGAGGCTGAAACTGTAATACTTTGGCCACCTGATGCAAAGAGCTGACTCACTAGAAAAGACCCTGATACTGGGAAAGATTGAAGGAGGGAGGAAACGGGGACAAGAGAAGGTGAGATGGTTGGATGGCGTCACCAACTCGATGGACATGAATTTGAGCAAGCTCTGGGACTTGGTGATGGACAGGGAGGCCTGGTGTGCTGCAGTCCATGGGGTCACAAAGAGTCAGACATGACTGAGTGACTGAACTGAACCGAACTGAAGACACTGAAACCCCACCAGTGGAGAAGCATCACGTTTCTCCTTCTTGCTACTCGCTTCAAACGCCCTAGCAATCATAAATGAATTTCTAATAAGCACAATGCAGAGCTGGAGGGGAAGTTAGAGATTTGAGAATCTAACTCTCTCTTTTATTTTATACGAAGGAAAGGTGGGGCCCTGGGGTAGAATGACATGCCCAAGATGCCAAAGGTCATGCAGAAAAAAAATCAGCAGCAGAACTGTGTGTGGAACCCAGTGTGTATCCAACTGTTACCTCCGTTGTACTGCCTGGTATGGAGAGGATGCATATCAGAGCCATAGTGGGAAAGCAGGAAGAGAAGGGCTAAAAGGAGGAAACGGAGTAGAAATCAGAGGCTTTTCCACATACTTCAGATGTTTGCAGCCAACTAGCCATGGTTTTCTGATCTGCCTGCTCCATAATTTCTCTCTCCTACTCACCCCACTTTCAAACACAAGTGAAGTGGCCATGCACAGGTCAGGCTCACACAGAGAGTGAGTGATCATGGGCAGAGGCTCCACACAAAGAACTTGAGGGGCCAGAGACCTAGGTTTGGGAACTTCACATACATATTTTCCTGAGAAATTAACTGTTAATCTAAAAGCTTACAGCTTCTTAAAATGCTTGCAACTGTGAAGGAGGCCTGAATCGGGTTAGAGACGCAAGCTGGAGTATGCAACAGGAGGAAGGGGGTATGTTCAGAACCTAAACTGCCCAGCCTGGGTTCAGACAGTGGAGACATGACCATAGACCGAGCTGCATGGTTCACGAGATGGATAACCCTGGTTTTAAAAACAGATGGTTACATGCCTTAGAAGAGCGAAAGTGCACAGTTTTTAAAATGTCTGTGTCAGTACCTCTGGTCCATTTATATCTTGTCTTGTGCCACACCCCAGCTGCTGATCCAAGGTTAACTTCCCGTGTAACAGGCAGCAATTGCTAAGTTATACAGAACCCAAGGCCCAGAACAGGCACGATGTTATACTGACTGTAGTATTGGCTATTATTAACCCTTTGCTAAGATGTCATGCACGCAAAGGAAAATGATGGTAAGACTCAGTCTTCTGGAGTAGAGAAGGACACAGAAACCTAGTACTGGTTGTCACCGTGTCAATAACCAGCTGTGAGGCCCAGGCCAGTCCATCAGGTCAGCTCAGCACTGAAATCTAGGGAAAGAGACCACAAGGGAAAAGAGAAGCAGCAACTGCTGTAACGTTTGCTATATGAATGCAAGGTGGGGGGACTTCCCTGGTGGTCCAGTGTTTAAGACTCCACAATCACAAGGCAGGGGGCCTGGGTTCCATCCCTGGTCAAGGAATTAGATCCCACATTCCGTGACTAAAGAGTTCAAATCAGGAACTAAAGATCCTATGTGCCGAAACTAAGACGTGGCACAGCCAAATAAATACATACACAAATATTTATAAATAAATAAATGGCAAAGTTGAAAAGAATGCAAGGGGAAGTATATAAATAACATGATGTATGGATACCATGAGGCTAGTGAGCAGCTGGGGATTCATTCTAATGAGGGGAAATCACTGAGCCTAAGTTTTCTTATCTGTGAAATGAAAGATCTGGAAGGTTATCTCTAAGGACCTTTCCAGCTCTAAACATGTGTGATCCGACAGAAAGGGAACAGGAGGGATTCTCAAAGGAATCTGCCCTGAGGGCGTATTACCAGAGGCTTGAGGTCGGGCACAAGCATGTTGAATTCCTTCAAAGTCTTCATCAATGGGACTTGAGGTCTATAAAAGAAAGAAAGAGCAAAGAAAGGAAGTTCACTAGAGGAAGATGCATCATCAAAAGATGGGGAGAGGATTTCTTGATGTTCTTAAACTCTGAAAATCTTTAAAGGTTCCTGCATCTTTTATAGAAAAAGAACAAACCTTCTTCACAGACATTAAGAATTTATTTGTACTATATGTTCCTCCTCAACAACAAGCCCTCCTCCACCTCCCATTGTGAGGTGGGATTGGGTTACTTTTCCCTTCTTTATATAACTATCCCCTCTCCTCACTCCAACCATCCAACAAAGATGTTTTAATTCCTGGGAGCTTTACTAGAAAAGCCAAAAAAGGTAGGAAAGATGGCCCAGGCTCTAAAGCTACTCTATGGGGTGAGAAGTCAGAACACTGGTTCCTTTGAGGAGAGGAGTGGGTGGGAGGAAACACAAGGTCTTCTAGGGGATCAGGAATATTCTATTTCTTGATTTAGGTGCTGGCTCCATGAGTGTGTTCAGCATGTAAAAGTTCATGATCTGTACCCTAAAGATGCGTGTACTTTCCCCTGTTACCCCTTTTGTATACATGTACATATATACGTATATAAACTTTATATTTTTTATTAACCATTTTCTTAATGTCCCAGTCCACAGTAATATTAAGAATGTTCAAAGGACTGATTATGGAAAACTGCTCTAACTGAGTTTGCAGAAGTGCCGACAAGGGAGATCTATGCTTTTTGATGCATCACTGAATTCTTCCCGTCAGTCAAATGTGGTGATTGGCATGTACAATTCTCTTTCCTCCACTCTACCTTCCATATTGGTAAAGGGCCCCCAGAGGTGGCAGGTTAGGGGAGAGAGGAGGTAAAAAGTACAAGAGTAAATAAAAGACTCCCATGATTTTCATTTTATAAATGAAAATACTCTCTGCACAAACAGGTTCTTGCAAGAGCCAGGCACATCCCAGAGGAAAGGCCGTGTACTGGACAGCCTCACGTTCCCTGCGGACCCTGTGCTGCTGTTCCTGGCCCTCCCACCACTAAAGCCTGTCAGTCCCGGGCTAACTCCCTAGGCTGCTGTCACCAGTGCTTCTTCACGCAGAGCAGTAACAGCAGGCTGCCTTCTCTCCCCCCAAGAAAGGACTGCGAATTAAGCAACAAGAAGGAACAGGTTTTGAAAATGAAGTACAAAGTGCTGCACAAATGCAGGAACCACAATCCTGTGGTAAGACCTTCATTATGAAAAATCTTACTTTTCACACGTTTTTTTTCAAAACATATGAAAACACTGATAAATTGACAGGATATACTTTTACGTATAAGCTATTTTTCTTAATAAAAATAATTTTAAAGGAATAAAGCAACAGAGAAAGCTGGAGATGTACTTTATCCTGAACTTTGTAAATTTTTACCTCTAGAGCCAAATTTTCTTGAGCAATTGAGGAGTAAAAATATTCATGGTCTGGAGTTAAAAATTCATCTGTCATGTCTTCAGTGTCTTCAGAAGACTCTGGTGAACAAGTTGATTGTGCAGACTGACCCTATTAATAACGCAGGAAATCACTTTTCAGTTGGTGTTTATTGTAAACAAATCCCTTTAGAGCTGGCTGCAGTGTTAGTAACAGGGCATCTAAAATCACCCTGCAGTCGGGTTGATGCTCTCAGAGCCCCTCCCGCCACGTGCGCACTGCTGCCCTCCTTCTGCACAGCCAGTCATGAACCCCAGAGCAAGTGTGACAAATCACAGTCCTGAATCTCAACATCCTTACCTGCACAATGGAAGTAGGGGAGGATGGGCAACCTTTTTGCTCTGAAATTCACAGGAAGAAGAAAGGCCCTAGACAATTCAAGCTGCGGACTGAATTTACATACCCTGATCCCCACGGGCACAGACACAGTCCATGTGCTGGAGTCAACTCTAGGCTGAGGCTGCTCAGACCTGGGACTCCTTCAGGTATTCCCATTTAAAGGCAAGAGAAAGAGCATGATTTTAAAAATAGCAATGCAATCTCAATAATAAAACAGGGATTTCCCTGGTGGCCCACCAGATAAGACTCCATGCTTCCACTGCAGGCAGTGTGTGTTTGATCCCTGGCTGGGGAATTAAAACCCCACAGCCATGCAGCCAAAAAAATTTTTTTAATTTAGAAAAAAGGGAGAACTATTTAAAAAATGAAATAATTTAAAGTAAGTTACTGGGATTTCTCTGGTGGTCCAGTGGCTAAACACACTCCCAATGCAGGGGGCCTGGGTTCTATCCCTGGTCAGGGAACTAGATCCCACATGCTGAAATTAAGACCCAGCACAGCCAAATAAATACATTAATTAAAAGCAAGTTATTTCATCGGCATCTCTGCTCTGCTCCTTCCTTTTCTGCTACTTCTCTACGTCCAGCCCTCATTACCACGTGGCCAGACAGCTGGCTCCTTTCCTTACCTTCAATCATCTCTTTGCAGAGGTTTTGTGGTTTTTTTCCCTGGACACTGCCTTTGCCACACTTCCTCTTTTGTGCACTTAGCAGCTGCTTTCCTTGACCTCTCATATCAAATTAAAATTTCTCAGACAAGCCTGGCCTCCCACACCTTCCCCACTTCCCTGAAAGACCTGCTTCTCCAGCCAAGCCAGTATGCTTAATGTGGTGCGTCCTCCCAGACCTCAAGGGAAAGAAAGAATAAGCTGCCCTGTGAGTGGTCTGTGTACTGATTAAAATACAAAGGTATATTCTTTGAAAAGCCTCAAATGTTATCACAATTGGCTTTTTACATTGTTTATTCTCAATTGCTGTTTATATTCTTCCATGTCAATGGTGATTACAAATTTTGGTTCCTTACGCTGGCTGGACCATGGCCCAATTGCACACTTGAAGAATGCATTAAATCCCTGAAGCAAGGCTGTAACCCCAGCGCAAATGCTGGGAAATAACTGAATCCTAGGGATCTTGCTGAGACATAGATTTCAGGCATGAACACACTCCTTCCACTGAGCTGAGAGCTGAATTTTGGTCTTAAATGACATCCCAGGCAAAGGTACTCTCATTGCAACCCTGGCCCTGCTTTTCCTACTTCAATCTGACTTCAGTCATGAGCTTTGGTAACTGACCTCACACTGAGCTTTACGAGGTGGTCTTTTCTACACAGTTAGACAGAAAGCTTGGGCTTCCCAGGTGGTATAGCAGTAAAGAATCTGTCTGGCAATGCAGGAAACACAAGAGACGTGGGCTAGATCCCTGGGTCAGAAGATCCTCTGGAGAAGGCAATGGCAACCCATTCCAGTACCCTTGCCTGGGAAATCCCATGGACAGAAGAGCCTGGTGGGCTACGGTCCATGGAGTTGCAACGAATTAGACACGACTGAGTTACTGAGCGCGCACACAGACAGAAAGCTCAAGGGTCAGAGCTGAATCTAACACTGTGTTTTCCCCAAGCTCCAATATACACAGTGCTTTGAGCTGAACTAATTCAGAACGTATTAGACAGGGAGGAAAGACTTCTTCATTCATGTCAGAGACATGAGGGCACATGCTCCAACAAAAAAGAACTACTACAGATATTTCAATATCATAATACGTAACAACCCAGTTTTACCCTACTAGGTCTTTGGGTTTGAGTTGGCTCTCCAGCTGTATGACTTACGCTGTAAGACTTCTCAACAGCCACAGATGCATCCGAATTTGCTTGAAAGACTTCACTGTGCTCTGGCTGCTCATCTTCTCTGGGGGGCAGGTGCCTGATACCTAATGATTATAACACAATAATTGTCATTCAGTCATTTTTAAATGGCACGAAGGGGCAAAGGATAGTGTGAGAGAGGAGATGCTTGCATTTTCTGCCAAATGCAACCATGTGTCATGCCAGATTCTGTCCAGACAGTGGAGACTGTTAGGTTAGCCTGGCTCTAGCACGTGGCCGTGAATCATTCTCCCTTTTAAATACCAAAAAAATCCATTCTAAGCTGAATGGTAATTTTGGATGTACCTATCCTTGATTTTCAAACAACTGTGAAATGATATCTCATGCCCTGACTGCAAGCAAATTAGCAGGTGGAAAGATACAGCATGCAGTTTTCACCCACAAATCTATAATAAAGTGATGGCAGTAAACATCATTTGTCTCTAGGTTCCTCAGGCACAGACTCTCTGAGAGATGGTGGAATTTTTCTGGCCTAAAATGCAATGCAAAGAAGTTGGCAGTAGGGGGTGGCCTGCCACCAATGCCCTCTGGTAGAAGGTTCAATTCTTTGCCAGGTTAGATCCAGGAGCAGGGTCAGTGCATGGAGACTATTTACTCATTTGGACAAAGCAATCTGCTCCAGTAATAGAAAAACTTGCGAGTCTCTAGACTTTTTCACCTGTCTGAAGGACAGTGGGATTAGATGGGTGTGCTACTTTCGCCTGGAATTCAGGATCCCCGGATAGACAGGAAAGGAGAGAAGCCAAAGGAAATATTCTAGGAGCTTTACTTATTGTTGAGAGCTGACAACTTGATAGAGCTCACCTACCCCAATTCCTCCATCTGAACTTACTGGTGAAACGCTGAGGCCCTGACTGTCTGCCACGCTGGTCACTGCTGTCTGTTTGGCCACACTTGTCATTTCCTCCTGGCTCATCACTTTTCTTGAGATAGTCTGCAGCTTGCTGCCAATCCATATGCTCGGAGACCCTAATGGGGAGCTGCGGCAGGGGGTCAGGCTCATTTTCAGCCTCACTGTCTAAAGCCACACCACTCCGAGGATGCCAAGGAGGTACTGTCAGCTGTCCAGTGGCTGCTTTTGCTGCCATTTCTTTCACTTCCGCTGGATGTAAGAGAAAGCAGCATTTAAAACAGCACTGTGAATGCTGGAAACAGAAGCTTTAGTTCCTTAAAGAGTTCCGTAATGGTTTATAGCTTATATTGTCACAATTATTCCCTTTTTAGAACTGCATCATCCTTAGCTTGGCTTGAAACAGAAAAGAGAAGAGAACTAATAACAGAGTGAGGGACAGGCAGACTTTCAGTTAGTTACAGCCCTTTATGCTGAATTAGACCAAACGGCAACAGAAATTTGTAGACAGACCTTCTCTCTGTAAAGATTTCGTAAGAAAATGACATGTGAAGCCCCTAGCCTGCAGAAACTAACGGAAGGCATTCTATTTGAGTTTCTATAGCCTTTCTAGACCAGACTGAGCTCATATTTTGGGAGTATGTATATATATGTGTGCATGTGTGTTTTCCTCAAAATTTTCTATCCTTTTTCAGTGTCACTTAGCATTACTATCAAAAAACATAGATGCTGTATTCTTTTAAGCTCATAAGATTAAACTGATACAAAAGAATAATACCCACAGGATAGGTGAAAGTGACACTGGAAGCTCTCTACCTTAACAACATTGTAAGAATCTATACCATGTATTTTTTTTTACTACATTTGTTACACAATATACATGTATACACATACACAGAGTGTAGAAAGATTTCCTATATAGTCCAGAGATTTAAAAAAGCACTTCTCTTTTACAGTTTGTAATCAGAAAGGTCTTACTTTTAAAATGGAATGATCTAACAAGAAAAGAATATGAGAAGACAGTAAAGATACTTTAAATTTCATTCTGTCCAACAGAACCCATGGCTTTATACTCACTTTTCCATTTTAAGTGTATCTCTCCATCATCTTTGTTATTTCGTGACTTTGCGTTATAGATTTCAGAAGACACAGATTGCATACTGATCCTGAATTGCATGTATTTGGGGGAAGAGGGCAAGTGAACACAAACACATCAGTTTACTCAGGTTCCTGACACAACCCCAAGTCCATGAGCCCACCCAGAGGCTGTCCCCTATTCTCTGAGCTGTTCTGAGGTTGCACTGACTCCTATGCACCACCAGGGGGCACCAGACCCCCTCCAACACTCAGCCCACAAGGCTGTACTACCTGGTAGAGTCCTGGCCAGGTTTGGATGAGGTGGGTGATCCCTGTGGGTGGCTTGGCACCGTGAGGAGTGCACTACTGAGCTGTGTCGTTTTGCTTTGAGGACTGGACTCTCTAGGCCTTCCCTGGCTAAGAAACAAAAGGACTGGTTTAGATGATCTTGAAATTCAGCTTCACAAACAGAACCCTGGTCCTTGGGCTGTAGCAGAGCAGAGCGTAGGTGATGGTTCAGTAGTTTCCTGCCCTTTGATCAGAATCCTCTGGTAACAGGCCACCCGCACATCAGTGATAGCGCAACAGCTAACACTTACAAAGATGGGCTTAAGGCACCAGGGACTCTGAAGATGATTCAGAGATCTTCATCCTAGTTTCACTGAGTTGTGGACCATGTCCTGCTACTAGTTAGCTGACTTTGGCAAACTTCAGTCTCTCTGCGCCAAGGTTTCCTCATCTGCACAAAAAAGAAGTCTCTTTTTCCTCTAAATATCCCATGATTATATACACTTTATCACCTATTAAACTAATTCTTTGAAAATGTATCATCTAGGGGACTCCCTGGTGATCCAGTGGCTAAGTCTTCATGCTCACAATGCCGGGGCCCAGGTTTGATCCCTGGTCAGGGAACTAGATCCCACATGCCACAAGTAGGAGATGCCATGTGCTGCAACTTAAGACCTGGCACCGCCAAATAAGATAAAGAAAAAGAAAACGTGTGATTTATGCATACATAAGAATCCTCTTTTATCTAGAATAGCCCAGTCTCCTGCTGTATCAGAGTGCAAAGAGAGGCTGTTGAACTAGAAATGTCATGTCTGATCAGCTTCTTTGAAGAACAATTTGGCAACAGCTATCAAGCATCTTTCGGAGAAGGCAATGGCACCCCACTCCAGTCCTCTTGCCTGGAAAATCCCGTGGATGGAGGAGTCTGGAAGGCTGCAGTCCATGGGGTCGCTGAGGGTCGGACACGATTGAGCAACTTTACTTTCACTTTCACTTTCACGCATTGGAGAAGGAAATGGCAACCCACTCCAGTGTTCTTGCCTGGAGAATCCCAGGGACAGGGGAGCCTGGTGGGCTGCTGTCTATGGGGTCACACAGTCGGACACGACTGAAGTGACTTAGCAGCAGCATCAAGCATCTTTAAAATGTTCAAACCCTCTGTAACTCTGCTTCTGGGAGTCTATCAAGGACATAACCCAAAATGCGGAATAAAATTTACTGACACGTCACTATGGCCCTAGTCATAACAGAAAAAAGAAAGACTGAAACAACCTAAAATTCAACACTGGGGGAAAAAAATAATGGGGAAAATTCAATTTTTCCCCATTTCAAACTTACAATTTCAAAGTAAGTTTACAGGATGTTTTTAATAACAAAGGATAAAAACGTTTTAATGTAAAGCAAAAACTCAGGATACAAAATTGCCTTCTTGTTTAGTCACTCAACCATGTCCTACCCTTTGCGACCCCATGGACTGTAGCCCGCCAGGCTCCTCTGTCCATGGGATTCTCCAGGCAAGAATACTGGAGTGGGTTGCCATTCCTTTCTCCAGGGGATCTTCTCCAACCAGGGATCGAACCAGCGTCTCCTGCATTGGCAGGCAGATTATTTACCACTGAGTCACCCAGGAAGCCCACAAAAATGCCTACATGTATATAATTTAAGTGATTTTGAAAGCACACAAAAAGCCTAGGTGGCCTGGCAGCAAAGCCCTCAGCCTCTCCCTTTGGCGCTGAGCAGGGCGGCCGCAGCTGCAGCTTCTGCCTCGTCCGCCAGCAGCTGCACCATCGCCCTGTCTGCCGCTGTCAGTGATGTGCGTGCTAAACTCTCTGAGGCTGATTTGGTGGTTCTTCAGTTCATTCCCTTTGTAAAGGTAAAATACACTAACCTAAAATGTCTGGGCATGTTCCTCGATTCCCCCTTTGGTACATATTTAACTGAAGTGAAGAGAACAGCAAATTCTTGTCATTATTCTCAGTCACCACTGAGGGCAGGAATACAAAAATTTTTTTCCAGGAAGATGGACTTCAAAGCTGTGGATTAATGCTGCCTTTTAACCACAGAAAAGGAAAACTAAGTTCATATATGACTCTGTCCTGAAAAACATTAATTGCTCCATTAATAATTCTTCCTATGCAAAAGAAAATTTGTTTTTCCTAAGTTCTTAAAAACCCAGCATATGTGTACACTTTCCTTCTACTGAAGGAAAATTGATTTGTGCTGAAATCAATTCATTTCATCAGTCTGGCTAAAAATCAGAGTCCAAAAGGTAACGATGATATTGTTCAACTTCCTCCTTCTGCCCCCCAGAGTCAGTGACGCTTATTTTGAACAACACTGGTTTTCACATAGTTTGGTTTCTGGAGCCCTGGTGTGTGGGATACCTGGCACTTCCTTTTCTCAGGAAAGCAATCTGGACAGTTTCAGGAAGACAGGGTGCTCTGCTCTGGACCACTGAGGAGTTCTGTCTGGCTGACCTGCCAGCAACTTCACCTCTGACGTCTCCTGCGAGTCTCCATTATACTGCTCTTCTCACTCACTCTGCCAACATCTCTTTCTGTGTTATTACTCCTCAATGCTCACAATCTTTGTCACCAGCAAAATGAAGATCATTAAAGTGGCCTAAGGGTCACATGGGCGTCTAAAGACATGATGACACAAAGAACAATGAAACATTAACCCACCTGCTGGTATTCTGGTTCCTGTCTCTTTCCAAACTGGCCTTGGCTCCGTGAGTGGGCTGAAACTGTTCACCTCTGCTCTGTTTTCCAGGACCACAAAGAGTTGGCAGCTTAAAAATCGGGAGACATGTTTCAGTGCTTTGATGAAGGAATCCCTCTTCCCTTCACTCTCACATTCTATTTTTAAAGTCATTCTCGCTCAGTATGTAGAACTAACCAGACCTCTCAAGACAACTTTAGTTTGCATGTTTCACATCTAATAACTCATCTCTTAGCTGGAGGCCTCTTCAGAGACATGTTGGCCCTCAGGACTTCAGTCCGAACAGGGTGCAAGTGGAAAATGAACAGACAAATTAGACATCAAAAGTCCCCAAACTTTCCCCTATATGATTATTAAGGCAGCAGGTTTTATGGCAGGAGCCCCAGGCCCTGGGTTCTCATCTGAACTTTACTCAGACTAACCTAAGTGAGCCTTATGTTTTGGTTTCCTCATCCATAATACAGGGACAATAATATCTGCCTAAATCTACTGGGGTGCAAGGGGAGGAGAGGGGTGCTATGAAAATAAAACACAACCAAAAAAAAAAAAAAAAAGGCTACAATACTTCAAAAATAGTAGAAGTAAAATCAATTAAAGCCAATGCCCTTTAGCCAAAAAAAGAGACCTGGGATCTGCTTACTGCAATTTCAACTAACTTAGTTTAATTGCATTTCCTAACCTACAGCAAATAAAAGCAACACATGTGAGATTTGGGAATGGCAGCAAGACACCTAAAGGTGAGAAGATGCATAAAAATGATCACTGCCTCTGTGGAGTAGGAGTTCCAGAGGCTGTTGAGTGGAGGCAACACTGTGTCACAGTAACAGATGTTCAAAAATGTCATGCTCATGGTCACCAAGGAAAGGCTAGAATAGATTTAGAATATATTTAAATTGGCATTTAGAATAATGGCAAGTCTGTAGTGTTTTCATTCAGTATGATTAAAAATTTAAGAATGGAGAAATTAAAAGAATGAATTTCAAATGTTTGAAAATTTCACTTAGGTGAAAATGCCTTATTCCTTGATTATGCCAGAAAACCAGGGTAGGCTTTTTAAAGAACAATTAAAATATGGTAGAGTTGCTTTATACGTAGTCATATGTACTAGTAGATGGTTTCCAACAACGGCTGCCTTCAATTCCTTCCCTCCCTGTCCACACTGCCATTGGAGACCTGGAATCTACTTCCCTCCCCCTGAATCCATGCTGGCTTCCTGTGACCATCAGAAAAGCAGCAAAAGTGATCTTGTCCTAGTTTTTAAGAGACCTGGCAGCTTCAGTTTCACTTGGGAAGCCAGCTGCCAGGCTGCAGAGAAGCTTGGGTGAGACTACTTAGTGAATCAAAAGAAACCAAGTGTGGAAAGAGGCCGCCTGGGGGAGCCAGGTAACTGAGGCCTTCCTGGAACTTCTTGCTCAACGCAGACTCCAGCTGAATGCAGTTGAGGGGGTGGTTCTGGCCAGTGCCACAAGGAATGGAAGAATCAGTCAAGTTAGCCCTGTCATACTCAGAGCCCACAGAATTACGAGACGTAATAAAACATTGTTATTTTATGTTATGCAGCAAAAGGTAATCAACATACAGTATACAAAAAAGTTATTTCTAGTAGTTTTCTCGTAAACTCTAACTTTCACTGTGCCTTCTCTTTGGGTGTGTATGTTAGTTGCTCAGTTGTGTCCGACTCTTTGTGACCCCATGGACTGTAGCCCACCAGGCTCCTCAGTCCATGGGGTTCTCCAGGCAAGAATACTGGAGTGAGTTGCCATTTCCTACTCCAAAATCACCTTCCTTCTCTTTACATAAAAACAAATGCCAAGGCTTTTCCAAATGTTATATGTGAGGACTAAGTCTCGCTGGAACGCAGCAAGGAACAGTGCCAGAGCGCTAGCCTGGGAGTCAGAAACCCAGCTAGGGCTGGTCAGTAGCACAGCAAGGGGTAGGGTAGTGGGAGTCAGCTGCCCTGTGCAGGCCAAGAGGGTGCACTTTAGGTGGAGGATTTTAAAAGAATAATAAAACTTACTAAAAGTTAGCCTGCTTTTTTTTTTTTTTTTTTTAACCATGAGCCAGCAACTCTAAATAATTTCAGTAATAAGATCCTCCTTTCAGGGATACTGACCTCTCCCACTCCACCCTGCGCTCAGTCACATCCATGGATCTCAGAAAGTTTAAGTCTCTAAGCTTGAGCTTCACACTCTGGAAAAGGATGGGCTTGATCCAGCTCTAAAATTTTGATTCAACAGGCAGCCAGCTCTGCATGTGTGAACTTGTTAAAATTCATCCATTTATTCATTCCTTCAGTGACCACTTACAGAGTACCTTCTACTGCTAGGCCCCCTTCTATGTGTGGGGACATTTCCTCAGCCTTACTGGACGGATCTGTCCTTAAGAAGCCCAGAGCCTACAAGCCATGTGGTGTGGTCAAAAAAAAAAAAAAACAAACGAAGAAACAGCAGCAGCTCACAGAGGAACCACTCTTCAACCCATGGTCATTTCCGTTGACTACCAAGTCCTTCCATTCCCATCGGTGTCTGAGCTGCTCCTAGCAGAGCGTGTGGCTCATTCATCAAATCCCAAGGTCTAATAAACAGCCTCTGAGAGCTCTATGCTTATCAAATGAGTCAATGAATGAATTAATAAGCAATTCAGAATGGGGATTAAATACCTGCCCAAGATACCATATTTGGTGAGTTGAACTATATAAAGTTGTCAATACTTGATTATTTTGACCTACAAAACAGCGATTTCACATAGTTTATAGAATTTTACAGAGGACAGGGCCCGTGAGCTGGGTTCGGGATAGGAGATGAAGAGTATCTACCTTGGAATTCCAACCTAGAGGCCTTGTTTCCCAAAGCAAAGAGGACTCATTAGGAGTTGGCCGTGCTGAGGCCACCCTTGCAGGCGGGTCAGGGTGCGCTGAGGCCGGCTCCAGACCCTGCGTGCTGCCCTGCCCCAACATCTCAGCCTCACCTGGTGGCCCTTCTCCGGCTGATCCCTGGTGATTTCTTCAGTGACTTGGGGGAAAGAAGCTAAAGGTGTCCAGCCACAGTCGCTTCTTTTCTTGGACCTTTTGCCAAAATGTCCTCCTCGAAAGTCTTTCACTGTTCTCGGAGACCTTGCCAGAGTCAGACCACTGCCCCCGGGGTCCAGCTGCTGGTCCCCCGGCCGCTGCACGACAGGAGGAAGGTAGCTGGAAGCCGGGGGGCCGAGGGCGGAAGGTGAGTCGTGGATGCCTGCAAACTCTCTCGAAGAAACCCACAGAGACCTGCGCTCCGCCTGCTCCTTCTGTATCATCTCGAGCTTTTCTATCTTCTGCTGAACATTCCTCAGCAAATCAGCATTCTGGTGGATTAAGGTCTGCGAAATCTTCAGGTTCAGCACACATTTACTGATGTACTCCTCGGTCATGGAGCGGTTGTTCGTGGCGCCCTTGGCTCCTCGGGCTGGCTCAGGCCGGCTGGGGGAACGCAGTGCATCATTCTGCCATTCCCAGTCCTCACAGGAGAGCTCCGTGTCAGCGTCCGAAGAGCTCTCATCTTCATCGCAAGAACAGCACACCTCTCTCTCCATCTTTTCCAGCTCTTCTTCCATGGACTTCAGCTCATCTGTCTGGTTTGGTATGGCCCCCTCAAGAGATGAGCCAGTTCCTGGGCACTCCTCCTCTGGGTCATCTGCTGTGTCCAGGCAGCCTGAGTAGATTTCATTGATTTCGAAGCTGCAGAGGCTTGTCTGATCTGGGCTGGGGTTCCTGGCCTCTTCTGCCACAGAACAGGCAGGAGAAGCAGCGTCTTGGCGGTGAGTCTGCTGGGCCACTGGACTTACGTCTGGGACAGGAGGCTCTGGTGTTGCTTTCCCGGTGGGAGAAGAGTGACCCCTTGGGGAATGAAACTGACTACCTGCTGAAAAGAAAAGCAACATGCAGCTGATTAAAGTGACCACAGCAGCTCAGCACCTACGGCTGGTTGCTCAAGTGGCACACAGAAAGAAGTTTCTTATCATCTCACTCACTTTTCAGTTAGAAAAGACTGCCAGATACACTCACAGAGAATGAGAGGGTATTTCGAACTTTTGACAAGGGTTGAGATAGAAAATTTGGGAAGGGCTTTCCTGGGTGGCTCGGCGGTAAAGAATCTGCCTGCCAATTCAGGAGACACAAGTTTTATCTTTGATTCAGGAAGATCCCACATGCCAAGGAGCAACCAAGCGAGCGTGCCACAACTATCGAGCCGGTGCTCTAGAGCCCAGGAACAGCAACTACTAAAGCCCATGAGTCCTAAAGCCCGAGCTCTGCAACAAGAGAAGCCGCCACAATGAGAAGCCTGCACACCGCAAACTAGAGAGTAGCCTCTACTCATTGCAACTAAAGAAAAACCCCACCGAGCAATGAAGACCCAGCACAGCCAAAAATAATAGGTAAATAAAATTATTTTAAAAACAAGAAAATTTGGGAAGGATCAAACCCAGGAAAAAATGCTTATGCTTAAGTTATAGTATGTTCAAAAATGCCTAACTATCAGGACAAGTGAATTATAGGCCCCTGAATCTTAGGACTAAATTCACACTTTCTTTACACACACAGTGTTTGAATATTCATGTCAGTTCAAGTCATGCTCTTTGTGAGCATCTGATAAAAGGAGCCAAGACACTGCCCAAGAAGCCACTGCACTGTGAGAGAAAGAATACCTTAAAAAATAACTCCAGGATTGACCACCCACCACCCCTGGTTGATGGTGTACAGCTGGCAGAAAATGGGATGGAGAAGTCAAAGTAATGAGACCTTGGAGAGCCATTCTGGAGGCCTCCAGGCCTGTGCAGAGTCAACAGAAAAGTCACTTGGCTAGAATCCAAATGCCTGAATTCCAACTGGGTAATCAGCTTGGAATCATGAGCAAATCACACCTCTCTGAACCTCAGTTTTCTCATCTGGAATATAAGGGCATCAACCAGATGACTGCAAGGTTCTTTGCAGCTCTGAGTTCAAAGGTTTCCAAGTACACTAAAAAGTAGTAAGGCTTTAAGAAAAAGGTTAGAAGGAAATACCAAAATGTTAACAAATCATTTGTAAGAAATTAAAATCTTCTTAAGTGATCTTTTTCTTCATATTATTTAAATTTTCTATAATGAACTGTAGTGGGAATTTCTAATAATGTACACTCACAGCCTTGAGAAATTTCATAGAAATGGCACCTGGAAAAACAGCATATATCAAGAAACTGTTGATGATGTATCAACAATGATGAAAAACATTTTTCATGTTTTTCTTAGAATAATAGCCTTCTAACAGACCCCAAGGCCAGACCCAGAAGGGAGTATGACTGGGGTCATGAAAGCATGGACCTTGGAACAGCGGGTTGGTGTTAGGTATGAACACCGCCTACAATCTTGCTGACTGTTCCCGAGACCATCCCATGAGGGAACGGCCTGGGGTGAAAACAAGGGGATCTGGACTATGTCAGTGCAGTGTCTTGGGAAAGATAGATCAAGGAAAGTTTTGTACTCTGCAGTCAGGAGTAACAACTGGACTCAGAGTGGACTCTGCACCTCAGTTCAAAAGAGGCTGCAGGCCCCCTGACCCACTGCACCAGATTTCGTGTTCCGCTCTCATTCTCATTGCTTGCTCCCGGACCTTTAGGGCAACAATGAACAGATAATAATTTTAAATAAAAATCACCATGTTTACTTATGAAACAATTGAATACATTCCTAAATCATACTAGAAAGAAATAGATTGTTACTGCCCAGTTCTGGAAAAGGTATATATGGAGCCCATAAAATTTAACTTAATTTTAAGGATCTTGATTTTGTTTCCTAAGGCAGTCATCGTTCCCAGTATAAGTTACGGGTACAATTTGGAGGAGTCGGTTAGTCGCAGCTCTCAAAACACAGTTATGTCAAAACCTTGAGTTAAGGCCATACCTGTTTCCTTCAGCTCTTTTATTTCCAAGTTAGGGGTCTCTTTTGGATGTTCTGAAGTTAGTCCTAGACAGACATTGACATCAGGATGAAATTCGTATCTCTGCACCCTGGGACTCTCAGTTGGCTGAGTTCTCTGGGCTCCAATAAAATCCTGTAACAAGAGAAATACTGCTAAGGACATATATGCAATCATCTGAATGTCACTGGTATTTTAGAAACATATCTAGGTGTCAGATAAACTCCCTGTTACTCCTGTTGGGTAGACTCACTGTAGTTCTCATAAATGAACTCACTGTGATTACCAATACTTTGAAAAGTAGTAACAGAGGCCTCGCTGGTAGCTCAGTGGTAAAGAATCCACCTACCAAGGTAGGAGACATGGATTCAGTCTCTGATCTGGGAAGATCCTACATGCCATGGAGCAATGAAGCCCCTGCACCACAACTTCTGAGCCTGTACTCTAGAGCCTGGGAGCTGCAACTACCGAAGCCCACACACCGAGAGCCCATGCTCTGCAACAAGAGAGGCCATCACAGTGAGAGCCAGTGCACCACAACTACAGAGTAGCCCCACTCACCACAACTAGAGGAAAAGCCTGTGCAGCAACGAAGACCCGGCATGGCCAAAAATAAAGAAATAAATAAAGTTGTTTTAAAGTAACTAAAGCTGCTATCCACTGAATCACACTATGTGCCTACAGGGTGCCCCTTTTACAAACTGACCCTCTCCAGCCTCCCTCTGCAATTTCCTGCTGCCCTCACCAAATTAGGCAATTAGGCTTTTCTTGGGAACACAGAAAGAGTGTCATGAAATGAGGATTTCCAAAACTTCCTACAACTTGATCTCTAGCTTCTTCTTGGTCTCTTAACTCCGTAATCTACCCTGAGATAGGTAAGCAAATACAGACCCCTAACAACTTTAGAGCTTACCTTTAAGTCATTCTTCATAATATACCGGATATCTTGAAGGTTCATAGTTCTATCTTTCTGCTTGACCTGGAGGCCTGACTTAACAATATCATAGTAAGGTTTCGGAAGCCTGACATCAGCTTCTAAATAATTTCCCAAGACTATGGTTTCTTTAATGACTGAGCCATCTAAGCCATCCCAAGGTATGTTGTCTGTTAAGGAAAAAGCCAGAAGAAGAAACATTAAGAAATCAGATGAAACTGGTTAACTTTTGTCAAGTTGCTCAACCTTTTTAAAATTAATTTCTCTCTGTAGAAAAACTACTGGAAGCTCAATAACAAAGAAGAAACCAACTGACCCAAATAACAGGGAGATCCCTGTCACAGAGACAGGAAGAAGCAGTGTCAGACCGCTGTAGGTGTGGACTTCAGGCCGGCAGACCTGGGGACCACAAGGGAATGTTTCCTGTGTCGGGCTGGCCTGCCCAATGCATTCCTGTCACAGAAGGTGAGGCTCTGCCACTGAGACGGTAAACACTACTCAATGGGGCTGAGTCTCACTCTGGCAGTGAATGTGGTATGTATACCTTCACCTCAGAGTCCTGTACATTTGGAAGGGCTTCTATTTCTTTTAAGTGACACTGCTTATACATACAATGGATCCTGGGTGTGTTTGATTTCCATTTACTTCTCAGAGGCCAGTCCTTTCCTCTCGTTTGTAAGTTCTTAACACAGAGAACAACTTGTGGTTGCCAATGGGGAGAGGGGAAAGAGAGGGATGGACTGGAAGTTTGGGGTTGGTAAACGCACACTATTACATTTAGAATGGAATGGATAAACAACAAGGTCCCACTGTATAGCACAAGAAACTACATTACTCAATATCCTGTGATAAACCATAATGGGAAAGAATATTAAAAAGAACGCACACGTATGTGTAACTGAGTCACTCTAAAGAGACTGGCACAACGCTGTAAATCAACTATACTTCAACAAAAATTAAAAAAGAAAAAGGAAACAGGTTCTCAAGGGGCACCTCACAGAGACCCCTAAGCACTGACAGCAATATTCAGTTTAAAAACTCTCCTTGGATTAAATGCACTACCATTGACAAGCCAATAGGTGGGCTTTGCTGAATCTTAAAGAACAGGTTAAAAGAGAATGATTTCTGAGGGATCATATCTTGCAAAAACACAAAGAGGTTTCCTAAAGTCTTTTTTCCCTGTGTCCTGCATTCTCATAACACTAAGTGACTCTTCAGGGGGAAAAAACCCAACCTAGGAACAAGGACTTCGGTCACTGCTGGTGTGCTCTCTGACCCACCTGTTAAAATCTCCTGGACGATTACAGAAAAGCTGTAGATGTCCGACTTCACAGTGGCTGCCTTCTGTATGATCACCTCCGGGGCGGCCCAGTTGTACAGCTGGGTGGGGAGCGGCACTCGAGTCAGGCCCCTGTGCGCACCCCCATCCTGGCTACAGAAGGAAATGTAAGGTGGGGCTGGCGCCTGAAAGGGCCACCATGATCACCACGCAGCACACGAGGGAAACACTTGCTGATGACCTCCTTGAGCTTCTAGAAACCCAGCTAGACCCTGAAGCAACCCACACCGCCTGCTGTTTCAACTCCTTACTGTTGCTACCTGAGCAGGCCCTGCCCCACCTCAGCTGGCCACTCCCTCCTGCTCACTCACTCCCCAAGTCACAGGGGCCCTCTCGCAGTTTCTCCAATGGGCCAAACACATCACCACTTCAGGTTTTTGCACTGGTGGTTTCTTCTGAGAGCATGCTCTGCCCACAGATCCTAGCATGACTGGGTGCTTCTTATAATTAAAACATGAGCTCGAAAATCACCTCCTCAGAGAGGACTTACGGACCACCTAAAGTAGTCCCAATTTATTGGCTTCAGAGCGTTTATTATCTGAATTTCTTGTTTATTGATTTATTATTTATCATCTGCTATTATCTGCTCCATGAGGCAGGCCTCTTAACTCTTATATCATCAGAACTCTAAACTTACACCAAGGCCTCAATGCTTACTTTTGAATAAATGAACCTAAGACTTTTTCAAGAACCCCTTCAAGCCTCCCTCAAAGCCTTCTGGGACTCTTCCAACTCTTCATGATTGCTTCTTTTCTGAGCTCTGCCCTCTTGGAAATGAGCCCTTTTAGTTTATCCTCAAAGTTTCACTGATTTGCTTGAATAACTCAACTTTGCAACCAGGCTCCTTGAGAACTAAGTCAGTGTCCTAAATGTCCTCTGGGCCAACAAAAGCCCTCAGGATGAAATCAGCACTGACTTCTGCCCACAGCTGTCATGAGCATCAAATGAGATCACATGTGTGGAAACGCTCTGTGAGCCATAAAGCACTAAGCAAGTAAGGAATTAATACGAATGTTGTTGTTTAGTTGCTAAGTCATGTCTGACTCTTTGCGACCCCATAGACTGTAGCCCGTCAGGCTCTTTTGTCCATGGGATTTCCCAGGCAAGAATACTAAAGTGGGTTGCCACTTCCTTCTTCAGGGGATCTTCCCCACCCAGGGATCGAACCTGCATCTCTTGCACTGGCAGGCGCATTCATTAGCACCGAGCCACCTGGAAAGTCCAGTATGAACGTAAATGGTAAGCATTTGGTAAAGATTTGATGACCACTGGTTGATAATTAAGAATCAAGTGTTTAGAAATTTCCTAGCAGTCCAGTGGTTAGGACTCAGCGATCTCACTGCCAAGGCCCAGGGTCAATCCCTGGTCAGGGAACTAGAGATTCCATCACCAGTGATGCAAGGCAGCCAGAAAAAGAATTAAGTTTCTATTCAAAAAGCAAGTAACTAGAAGTTCTTTTTGCTGACAGAGGAAAGCTTTTAGAGGATGGGATGAGCTTCTCAGACTTTGAACAAACTTCTCTAGGTAATACTTCTCCCAGCAGAACTTTTTTAAGAAATAATTTTATTTACTTTTGCCTGCGCTGGGACTTCATTGCTGTGAGTGCTTTTCTCTAGTTGTGGCGAGCGGGGGCTACTCTCCAGGTGTGGGGGGCGAGCTTCTTATCGTGGTGGTCTCCCTTCTTGCACAGGCTCCAGAGCACAGGCTCAGTAGTTGTGGCACACAGGCTTAGCTGCTCCATGGCATGTGGGATCTTTCTGGACCAGGGATTAAATTCGTGTCTCCTGCATTAGCAGACAGATTCTTTACCACCAAGCCACCAGGGAAGTCTGCTCTCAGCAGAACTTTTGACTGCAGGCAGTAAGTTTAGGAAGCCACAAAGCTATGTTATTTTTAGACTCTGTAGTTGTATTGCTGAATAGGCAGGTGTGGCCTGATGTTGTGTGAACAGCATGGATATACATGCAAAATATTACATTAGTATCATAGGAAAAGCAATGGAGTGTTTTATTGTCAGAGATATATTCTAAGAACCTAGCACACTTGGCTCTTCATATTGTAGGGTGATTGTACAAGGGAGACGCTCACTGACCTCCTCAGGCCTTTTAGGCTACCTAAGGCAAGGGACAAGTCATTTACAATCGGAATTTATGCCCTTTCTCTTTTACTTCCATTCACTTTCCTCTCTTACAATCCCTCTTTCTTCTCTGTTAATGTTAGTGGAATGTAGGAAAGGAGTTTTTTATTAATATTTATTTATTTGGCTGCTTCGGGTATTAATTGCGGCATGCAGGATCTTTAGTTGAGGTATGTGAACTCTTAGTGACAGCATGTGGGATCTACTTTCCTGACCAGGGATCAAACCTGGGCTGCTGCTTTGAAAGCACACGGTCTTAGCCAGTGGACTAGGAAAGTCCCAGGGAATTCTTTTCAGCTTCGGCTTTGACATCAACAAATTTACATTTGGCTATGGCTATATGATACCACTTGCGAGGTCAATTCCAGCTCTAAAGACTCCATTAAGAAGGAGTTGAAGAATAGGAGAAACTGCTGTATCATTTTTACATCAAGAGATGGAATGCTACTCTAGACAATAAATAGCCCTCCAAGTTCCTCCGTCCATGGGATTCTCCAGGTAAGAATACTGGAATGGGTTGTCATGCCATCCTCCAGGGGATCTTCCTCGCCCAGGGAACAAACCAGCGTCTCTTGCGTCTCCTGCACTGGCAGGTAGGTTCTTTACCACTAGAGCCACCTGAAAGCCCCAGGGTTGAGGCTGTGTGTGTGTGTTAGTTGCTCAGTCATGTCCAACTCTTTCTGATCCTATGGACTGTAGTCCCCCAGGCTCCTTTGTCCATGGAATTTTCCAGGCAAGAATACTGGAGTGGATTGCCATTCCCTTCTCCAGGGGATAGGGGATCTTCCTGACCCAGGGACAGAACAGTGCAGGTCTCCTGCACTGCAGGCAGATTCTTTCCTATCTGAACCACCAGGGAAGCCCAGGGTTGAGGCTGCTGCTGCTGCTGCTGCTAAGTCACTTCAGTCGTGTCCGACTCTGTGCGACCCCATAGACGGCAGCCCACCAGGCTCCCCCATCCCTTGGGATTCTGCAGGCAAGAACATTGGAATGGGTTGCCATTTCCTTCTCCAATGTATGAAAGTGAAAAGTGAAAAGTGAAGTCGCTCAGTCATGTCCAACCCTCAGCAACCCCATGGACTGCAGCTTTCCAGGCTCTTCCATCCATGGGATTTTCCAGGCAAGAGTACTGGAGTGGGGTGCCATTGCCTCCTCCGAGGGTTAAGGCTGGCCATCTCCAAATCCCCGTTTCACTCTAAGATTTGTATTTCTATTGGAGAGCGCATCAAAGAAACTGTTATACCTCCATGGGAACAACAGGTGGCGCTGCATCACTGGCAAACATCTTGGATTCTGTCAACCTTGAAAAGTCTATTATCAACGGTAAAAATGTCCAAACCCTTCGGCTCTTGAACACATAGCCAAAGTGGTGAACCTTGTTCTGAATCACTTCAAGGATTCACTTCAAATGCTTTCTGAGCACTTCCTATGTGGCAGGCCCTGAGCTGGGTGGTAAAGATGAACAAGCCGTAGCATGGGTCCTGCTCACCATTCAGAGGGGCCGACACTTGACTGCTGGGCAGGAAAGCATGCTCGGTGATTCGGGGAAAGGGCTTTGGTATAGGCTTCATAGCGGGGGGGCGGGGGGCGGTGTGGTGGAATTTAAAAGGATAAACAGGAGTGCCAGATACTCCAGGCGTGAGGAGCAGCCCTGAGAAACAGCATGGCCTGCCTCAGACGGCCAGGCAGAGTGGGAAGTGGTGAGGGCGACGCTGCGGGCGAAGCCCCCACCGCGGAAGGCTTCCCACTCTAGAAAGTGCGGGGGCTTAATCTTGTAGGCAGAGGGAGACACTGGGATTAAGAATGGACCAGGTCTGAGACTCAGCAGCTCAACTGGTGAGAGCTATCCGGCCTCCACCGGTTTCCAATGGAAAATGGCTCCAGTCACAGCTAACTGCTCCCCTGTTTCTCTCTCGTCCCATCACCGCCCTGCGCCATGCAAGAGTGAGGAGGATCTTCTTAACCTGTAAATCAGCCAGAACATCATTCTGCTCAAAAAAAAAAATCCTTCACAGTATCCTAGTGTTTTAAGAATTAAATTCAAACCCTTTGCCAAGGCCCACAAGGGGAAGCCCAATCTGACCGGTGCTCTCCTCTCCAGACAGAGAGACAAGGGGCACACGAGGCCCAGGGAGCTGATAGTCTTTCCACTTCATTCATTTAAAAAACATGTTGAGCAACTTCCCTGGTGGTCCAGTGGTTAAGACTCCACGCTGCCAATGCAGGGGGTGTGGCTTCAATCCCTGGGCAGGGAACTATGATTCCACAAACAGCACGGAATGGCCATAAATAAATAAACAAAATCGTCTGTAAATAAATAAAATAGAATTTTTAAAATAAAAAGGAATTTCCCTGGTGGTCCACTGGCTAAGACTCCACCCTCCTAATGCAGGGAGCCTGGGCTCCGTCCCTGCTCAGAGAACTAGATCCCACCTGCCGCAACTAAAGATCCCACATGTCACGACTAAAAATCCTGTGTGCTGCAACTGAGACCCGGCGCAGCCAAATAAATACATTGTTTTAAAATAAATTTTTAAAAAAAATTTTAAATTAAAAAAATAAAGAACATGCTGAGCTCCCGCTGTGTGGAGGCCTGCTCTAGGTATCTGAGATATGGCAGCAGATAAAACAGAAATCCCTGTCCTCATAGAGCTTTTCTAAGAAGTAAATTATGAGATGTTAGACCTGCCAGGGGCTTCCCAGGTGGCATTAGTGGTAAAGAACTCACCTGCCAATGCAGGAGACATAAGGGATGAGGGTTTGATCCCTGGATCGGAAAGATCCCCTGGAGGAGGGCATGGCAACCCACTCCAGCATTCTTGCCTGGAAAATCCCACAGACAGAGGAGCCTGGCAGGCAACAGTCCATGGGGTTGCAAAGAGTCAGACATGACTGAAGTGACTTAGCAGGTATGCACGTAAGACCTGCCAGAGACTCAGAAATAAAACCTCGATGATGGTGGTGGGTGAGGACCAGGCTCAGCGGAGGTAAGCAGGTCTCAGCCAGGGGTCTGCCCATGGCTCAGGCCTCACAGCTGCACCCGAGCAGCCCTGGGCCCAGGGCTCAGAGCTGTGGAGGACAGTAAGGAAGCACAGGGTAGATCCTCTGCCCCCCAGAACTGAGGGGCAGGAGACGAGGGCCAGCCCTCCACTCTCGGGAGGACTCTGACTTCTGCCAAATGGGAAATGAAACCCATGCCCGGAACCTCGAGTAAGGATGACGTTTTCATCACTACTTCCCTCCCTGCACCGAGCCCCACCTACTCAGGTCAGGATCCTAAGGCTCACCAGCACCCACCGCCTTCTCACATCTTCCAGGATGCACAGCTGTGGTGCATTTCCCAGCCTGCCTGCAGGGAAGAGGTGACTGGGTGCTGGGCCCTGTAAAGTGGGAAGTAATGATACACCCACTTCCGGTAGTCCCTAAACCCCGCCACGCGTCCCTCCAGGCTTGCTCTTTCTCGCTGAGCAGCAATGCAGAGGACACAGTGGGAGGCTGAGGCCTGGGGGGCAGTGGAGCCCCGGAAGGGAGAAACGCAGAGCAAGGTGAATGCCACCCCTTCCCAACACACACACACTGCACGGCAAGGTGAGTGAGAAATACTTGGGCTGTGTGAAGCCACAGAAAATTTTGAAAACTTACAGTCTGGCTAACTTGTGCTCACGCTTGTCAAATGTTTATTATAATGAACAGAAGTAACTGTCCAAAGTCCCTCTAACCTGGGCTGACAGGAGAAGACACTGGAAAACCTCTTCCTCCATTGATAAGGCAGTTCAGCCCCCCAATGAGGGATCCTGCCCAGATCAGATTCTCTCTCTACAGCAAAGCACCCACCCCGGGGAGACCCTGTTTGGAAGTCATGATCGAGGTGCACCCACCTTTCCATCATGTACTCCAGGTTGGTCAGCCTCGCTTCCCCTGTGGAGACAATGTGGATGGCGTAGGAGCTGAGGGAGCGGTGGATAAAGCCCCGGGAATGCAGGTATCTCAGGGCGTCGGAGATCTGGAGCAGCAGGTGCACGATCACCTCCATGTGCAACACGGGGAACTGGGCCCGCTGCAAGCAAGAACAAAGGATGCTGCAGAAGGCTTCGTAGTTTCCAGTCTTTTGTATTGACCTTCATGACAGCCACCTGGTGTCATGACAGACACCTGCTGTCATGGTGGGGAACCTAAGACTCAATGAGGTTAAGTGACCGGCCTGAGGTCCCACTGACTCAGGCCCCCTGACTCCAAACCTGGGTTCCTCTCCCTTAGCCAAGCTGCTTGATACTACGAAAAAAATGAGGATAAAAGTCCTCAAACCTGGTCCGCACCTCCAGTGTGGGCCCCACCGCCACTGGCAATGCCAAGCCTGTGCTCCGGGAGAACTTGACACATAAAGGACAATCCAGCCCCTACCGCGGTCAGAGGACCTAGAAAGTTCACTCCAGGACAGAAATCCCCTCATACTAAGATACCCAGTCACAACTGTTCTCTTCTCTCCCCAGAAGTGGCATTGTAAGTCAACGCCCTCCCCCAAGAAGAGGAAAGGGAACTCTAACACTGAGAGGCGAAACCTGGGCAGGAGGAAGGGTGAGCCGTTTCAGGGAAGGGCCCTTCCTGCAGGCTCTCTTCTCGCTCCAGCCCAGGGTCTTCTAAACAAAGCCATGGAGAAAGAAAAACCAGTCTGTCAGGACCTTTTGGAAGTCACATTTCAGGCCAAAGCAAGCTCCCAAGGAGTCTGTGTGCCCCATACCCTTCACTAGGAAAGCTGAAAAGTAGGAAGGGACAGACAAGGCCTTGCATATAAAGGTCCCAGAGGGGAGCGGTCCCCAACCTTTCCGGCACCAGGGACCAGTTTTGTGGAAGACAATTTTTCCAAGGAGGGGGTGGGGGAGATAATGTCTCCAGATACTTCAAGACCATTGCCATTTATTGTGCACTTTATTTCTATTATTATTACATCAGCGCCATCTTAGATCGTCTTAGATCATCTAAGATCCCCCTTAGATCTGGGAAGCTGAGGGCCCCTGTGGTAGGGCACAAGTAAAAATGCCAGGAAGTAGGGCCAGAGACTGTTTGGTTACTGTGAGCTAAAAGTGTGGCTGTGTGTTTTCTGGGTCTACTGAACTCTCAGATGTGTGATTAAAGAAGCCAGACTAACAATAATAAAATCACACTAGTTCCAATGTGCTGATTAGCTTTAAACGGTGCATTATATAGCCCCCCCTCAGAGTAAAGAATTAAGAGATTTCTCTTCTATGCGTGCACGGATGGGAACTCTGCTCCTGGGGTAAAAGAAGAGAGAGAAAGGGAAAGGAGAGCTGGAGTGGCGGGGAAAGGCAGCAAGGGGAGAATGCAGGGCAACAGGCATTTACCCGTTCGTGGAGGACACTGAACAGCGTGCCCACCGTGACGCGCTCGTACACGAGGCGGGTTTTCTCCAGGTCCGGGGACAGGCACACAGCCATCAGCTGCAGCACGTGGGGGTGCCGCAACTTGCTGCAGAGGCAGAGAGACAGGATGAAACCACGGTGCTTTCCTCTCTTCTGGGCTCCCTGAACACACTCCAGACAAATTCTATTTACACACAATGTTTTGCTAAGAAAGTGGGATGGGGTAGGGGTCGAGTTTTCTGTTGATGGAATTCTTGGCTTTTCACTGATCAGAACCTGAAGGCTTAGGATCATGAATGACAATGTCACTAAGAGCTACTAAGCTAGGGACTCGACATACATCACCTTGATCCTAACAACTAGCTACAGGAAAGGTGCCATTACAGTTACACTCACAGAGATCAGGAAGCAAAGACCAGGGAGAGGTCAGGCCCAAGGTCACACATCCCACCCAGCCTCACATCAGAATCCACACTATGAGCCTGTCCAGCCTCCTTGAGTCCCTTTAGGCTGACTTCCCCAAAACGAAGGATTTGGCTTTATAGGAGCTGAGTGAACTTGATGAGCCAAGGACTATTTCAAGGCCTCAGTAGTGCTGGTATACAACCAAGGATAAAGTTCCTGCCCCAGCAAGGCCTGAAGGGCTAACCCCTGAGCCACAGGAAACCTAGGGTACTGAGACCCATGGGCGTGTCTTCCGAGGAGAGACAGCGCACGTGGTCCTGATGGTGGGCCTTGAGGGCTGCAGATGAACCAGCCAGGCCTGAGGCTGGACCTCAGAGACATGCAGGGAGTCTATTAGCGGACAGACTTGAGCTTCTCACTACCACCATCCCCAGCACTCAGGCTATTCAAGAATGCTTCTTTTTCCTTCTTGGCAGCCCTGGGAAGTCAAATCAACCCACCAGGAGGAAATGGTGAGGCTAAGGAGGCTGGTCTCCACCCTCAGGTTCAGCCCTACATAGCCCTGAACCTGGGTCTGAGACACTCCTGGGTTTTCTTTCTTACCTGCTGTGCTCTTGCTCGGCGATTAACAAGTCGGCCAGCCGCAGCCTGCTACAGTGCGGGTGGGTGGAGAGGTGCAGCTCCTTCACTGTGACCCTGCTCCCGTTCCACACCAGGCTGCCAGGGCAGGAGAGAGTGTGAGCAGGAGGGGATGTGAGCAGGAGGGAGTGAACAGCCACCTCTGCAGACGCGTGATCAGAGGAACAGTGTTTACACAGGTTCTATACAGCTCCCCCGACCCCGTGCCCTGCCCCCGCAACGCTGTGTCCTTCCCGCTCCTACCCCCAGGGCCTAAAGCACTTCGGGGACTTAGTACAGGTGGCAGGGAATCACTGAGGGATTTAAGGGAGGGAGTGACTTGTCAGGTTTGCATGGTAGAAAGACTGGGGCACCAACCATGTGGGGAGTGGTGGGCCGGGGTGTCTGGAGAATGAGAGGCCTGTGGGGAGGCTGGTCTGGGGAGGGACAGGATGTGGATGGAAGAAGAGAGGATGTGACAAATTCGTGGCTCAGGCAGGAAAACAAGAAGCACGTCTGCACGAGATACAGAGCTGTGCAGATCTGCAGAGGCCTTCTCAGACGGCTGTGACTGCTAAGCAGGGAAGCAGCAGCCAGGTTCAAGGGGGACAAGAGACCTTGGACAGGACAACTCAGGTGATCCTGTAGGACGCTGGTCGCTGGAGACTGAGCCCATCCCAGGGACTTTCGTCAGAGTCCGATCCTATTACTGCCATCTCTGCTGCATCAGCTGGAGAGAGCCATTAGCTGATGCCTGCAGGGCTTCAGTGCCCTTTGACCTGTATCAGAGGCCAGTCGCCACTCTGCTGCCTCTAATTCTCTAGAGAGCAGAGAGGCTGCAACACTGATATGAGTAATCTTTCAGAGCAGTTGTTCTCAACAAGGAGCCATCTGGCCTGTCTGTAGACATTCTGGTTGTCACAGTCATAAATGCAGGGGTTGGGGGTGCAGGCAGAGCTGCTACTGGAATCTAGTGAGGAGAAACCAGGGACACTCCCAAACATCCTACGGTGTACAGGACCACCCCCAACAACACGGGGGAACAAAAATGTCAATGGTGTCCAGATTGAGAAATCCTGATGGAGACATTTGCATTTCAGTATGTCCCTGTGTTCAGGCAGAAACCCTCCCCACACAGGGAAGTCACACAAAGTCCATTCTTTCTGTGGGACTAAATCTGACTTCCACTGGCCAGCTTCTGCTTACTTGGTCATGACCATGTAGGGGCCACTGAAGAAAGAGAAGGTGGGCTCATCGTCAGCTTGAATCACTTCCTTTTCTCCAATTACTGGAAGAGATCCTAGATAGGCCAGCTGTGTGCCTCCTGTGAGATAAAACTGAAAGCAAAGCACAGTTTCAAATAGTGGGAGAAAAGGGAGAAACTTAACTACTTCCAGAATCTTGTCATCTAGCTAAAAATAAAGGTAGCTGCTATTTACCAATTTGCTGGATACCTCTATGCACTGGGTGTAATTCTTTTTATTATCTTTAATCTTCCAAGAAACCCTGCAAGATTGTGATACTCCTTCCCTCTTGCCGGTGAGGAAACTGAGGCTCACACAAAGAGGTCAGACGCCTACAGGAAGCACCAGGCCTCAAGGGTCCCTTGAGGCCCCACAGAACATGTCTGGGGCCTTCACTGGGAATTAAAGGCTCAGTTCCTAAAACTCCCCAAATCTAGCCCAGAGTCATTCAAAAGAACTCTCCGGGACTTTCATCACTTTTCAGTAAGGACAGAAACACTGAGGGGTACTTGTCCTGCAAAAGCAGTAAAGAAGAAAACACTTTGGGGAGGACGTGGGAGGCCATGTTGGACAAAGCTGTGGGGCCCGAGGCCAAAGCCGGGCCAGGGAATTCCCCAGTGAGTCCCGCAAACAGTGGCTGCTGGTGGCAACCTCTTACCTTTCCAAAGCCAAAGCTGTAGATATTTTGGGCAGAAATGACTCCAGCCTTAGGCGGTCGGTTAGGAGAGCCATTAGGGTTTCTAAATATTGAAAAGAGGAGGGGAAAGTAAGGAGGAACCATACCCAGAGGACAGTGCTGAACCAAGCTGTCAGCATGTGTAGCTGGTTTCGTTGTTACTACTTAACAGCCAGCCATCTGAAAGGACCCCCATGATACGCATTTCCTGGTGTCCATGCCCTTGTGTAGCGATGCACAGGTCAGAGAGGGCTGACCTGTTAACCCAGCAGGACACTGCGGAAATGACCGAGTGGTGTGAGTTCCAAAGCTTGGCCCCCAGGATTTCTGCCCTGATCTCTCTCGCAGCCCTTGCTCTGGAGAAGGCCAGCTGCCATGTTGTGAGGATGCTCCAGCAGCCTCACGGGGGCGACCAACACCCAGCACCAATCTGCCAGCCGTGCGAGTGACCATCTTGGAACTGGACCCTCCAGTCCCAGAACGCTGCAGCCCACACTGCATCTTGACCACATCGTCGTGAGATGCCCTGAGCCAGAACCACGCAGCTAAGCCACTCCCTAATTCCTGACCTGCAGCAACCGTGTGAGATATTTAGTGTTGTTCGAAGTCACTAAGTTTGGGCTTAGTGCGACAGACAACGCATACAGATGGTCAAAGTTGGAACAAACCATCAAGAGTATCTTGTCCAACTTTCTCATTTTACAGATGGGAAAAAATGGAGCCAGAAAGGGGAAATCTGCTGGCCTGAGGTCACAAAACAGCAGCAGGGACTAGGCTTCGGCTCTGTTAAGACGAAATTTGGTCTGCCAAGATCCTAACTCTGGCAGGAAAGGAGGTGGAAGACCAGAACCAAGTAGGGGCTCCAAGGCCAGATGAGGGATTCAGGCGCTTAAACCTGATAGCCCTGGGAAGACCCTAAAAGGGTTTTGAGTAGTGAGTGGCACGATTCAGTTTTCATTTTTAAGAGGTCATTCTCCACGTTGAATAAAGAACCAAGATGGGCAAGAGTAGCACCAAGGAGGGCAATTGGGAGTAACTGGTCCTTAAGGGAATCATGAACTTATCTCTCATGAGAAGCATCCAAGTCATGAGAAGAAAACCAGGACTTGATGTGCAGAATGAGATGCAGGAGCCTGTGAAAAGTGTGACAAGTCTGCTGCTGCTGCTGCTGCTGCTGCTGCTGCTGCTGCTAAGTCGCTTCAGTCGTGTCCGACTCTGTGAGACCCCATAGATGGCAGCCTACCAGGCTCCCCTGTCCCTGGGATTCTCAAGGCAAGACACTGGAGTGGGTTGCCATTTCCTTCTCCAATGCATGAAAGTGAAAAGTGAAAGTGAAGTCGCTCAGTCGTGTCCGACTCTTAGCGACCCTATGGACTGCAGCCCACCAGGCTCCTCCGTCCATGGGATTTTCCAGGCAAGAGTACTGGAGTGGGGTGCCATTGCCTTCTCCGGTGACAAGTCTAGCCACCCCAATAACAGGAAAAGATGCCATCAGAGAAAATCACAAGGGACACAATTTTCCACATATAAATCCTAAGTTAATAAAGCCCAGAAAACTTAAAATAATTCTCCTGAGCATGAGGAGAAGCCTGGATGGAGCCCACCTCCTGCAGCTGGGATGGGGGCTGGGGAGGTTGCCCACCCAGGTGACAGCAAGTCTTAGGCCAGCTTAAAACAGCCTGAGGAACCTTAAATTAAGCATTTGCAGTCTTCTGCAACCTTAGTATTAAAGGAACATGCTTTCCACGGTTCTGAGATGACCAAAAAAAAAGCTAGCCAGTTGTTCTGCTGAGAAAGGGTTTTCTGCGGGGCAGCCCAGACCTGAAAAGTTCCTTCCTTCCCTGCTAATCATATGGTGCTTCCCAATGGAGCCCAGAACTCATTTCCCCCGACATTCCTGGAAGCGGGGAGCAGGAGTGGATGGCACACTGATGGATTTCAGAGGCCACATCCTTTCCCTCGAAGCTCACCCCTTTGGGTGGACAGGTGCTGGAAGGAACTGGTGTGGGGGGACCAAGGTGGCCCAGGTTGCAGGGCTCCCACAGGGAAGGCTGGGTGATGCAGAACATCCGACTCTGCCTGAGGCAGCACTCACCCCTGCATGAGGCCCCCAAACCGGGGCACGCCACTAATGAGCCGCTGAGGGGAGTCAATCTTCTTCAGGAGGTCAGAGAAGCCCTGGATGATGGCCTGCATGTGTGCAGCACAGCGCTGCATGAACTCCACCATCTGCAACAGACGGCAGGGATGGTCAACCTCACACGACTAACGGCCAGCCTGGCTTTCAATGGCACCAGAATGGTCTGAGGAGACAGGAGCCCCCACAGGGAAATCTCTGGCAAGGGAAGGGGCCAAGGGATTGCCTAAAGATACAGAATGAGATGATTCCATTTTCAGGGAGTTTATTTGATGATAGTTTCCTCCAAATCCTTCATTCAACAGATGACAAAACTGAGGCAGGAGTATTATTTTAACTTGTTTCCAAGGCCCAGTAGCTAATGAGCAGGAGAACCAGAGGGAGGGGACTCTGCCCATCTCCCCCTTCCCTCCATGTGCCCAGCACTGTGCAAGTCCTTTATTCTTTCCACTTGTTAGATTATTTAGCCCTCATTAAAATACATCACGCCTGCCAGCATGTGGCTACAGACAAGTTACTTAATGTCAATGCACTTCAGTTTCCCCATCTGTAAAATGGAGACAATAATAGGACCTACCTGAGAATTGTTGTAAAGATTAAATGAGTTAATATTTAACTAGTTTAATTAAGAACATCTGATGCAGGGTAAGTGCTAGTTAAGGGTCAGACAAAATCACATTTGTCCTCTCTGCCCACTGACTGGATGACCAGAAAAACTGACTGAGGTTTTACAGTTGGTTAACTTGCTTCATCCCAGGCGTGTGTGCCCAGTGCTGATGGCAAGGCCACTGCAAGCCCTGTGCTGTCCCCAGACTGGCCTCTGGCCCTGCGCTCTGCCAGGGGCGTGTCTGCAGAGCAGGCCCACCCTTACCACGGTGCTGCGCTCCTTCCCTGCTGCCAGAGCCCAGGTCTGCGGGTTTCGACCCTTCTCGTCGTGGAGTCGAAGATCACCCCCTGCATCCAGCAGTTTGCTGAGGATCCACTGGTTGCCTGAAAATGCCGCTGCATGGACAGGAGTGCTCCCATCAAAGCAGCGGCTGGAGGAGGGGAGGGGTACAGTGAGTGTCCATAGAAACACTCCTCCCCTTCCACGGATAACACAGGGCTCCCTTACTGCAAAGGCAACCTTTGGTAATAGGAGAACTGTATTAACACCATTAGTGACACACCAGTAACACCGTTAACACTCCCATCTTTACACACCTCCCCCTCTCCCATCTTCACTGCCACCGTTCAAGGAGTAAATTTCTCAATTTACGGATGAGGAAAAAAAGAGGGCAAAGCCAAGATTCACACCCAGGCATGGATCTGGTTCAAAACCCAGTGTTCTATCTCCACTGTCCCCTGACGCTGGCTGCCCTGAAACCTTCATGTCTATAGTGCCACATGGTCAGGCTGGTGAAGCACAGCCTAAGCAGAGATCATCTCATGTGAGAATGTCTCTATCTCCCAAGTGCTATGGTAGAGGCCCACACACCTTGGCATCAGCAATGTGGTCAAGCACCTACAACTCAGAAAAATTTAACCAAAGCCAATAAACTATCTGAGACATGAAGGGACACCCTTCATGAGCTGTGAAGATGTGATATGCAGCTGTGGTTTCCGAACACGGTTGCACATCAGGATCACCTACAGAGTTTGCTTTTTTTTTTTTTGGCCATGCCAAGCAGCATGCAAGATTTTAAGTTTCCCAACCAGGGGATCAAACCTGAGCTCCCTGCATGGAGTCTGAACCACCAGGGAAGTTCTAGAGCTTGCTCTCTTTAATTTAAAAAGAAACAAAAATGGGAGAAGGAAGGGGAAAATAAAGAAGAAATTTTAAAAATAATAATAAAAAAGGAAGAGGAAAAGAAGATAAGAAAGTCTCCCAATTCCAGACCCACAATTCTCTTGCCTAGAGGCAACTACTATTACCAGTTTTTGTATCCTTCCAGAAATTTTTTATGCATGTACAAGTAGGAATAATAATACGCTGTATTGGGAATTCCCTGGTGGTCCAGTGGTTAGGACTTGGCACTTTCACCACTGCTGAGAGCCTGGGTTCAATCTCCAGCCAGGTAATTAAGATCCCACAAACCACATAACGTGGCCAAAAAAACAAAACAAAGAATGTTATTTAACTGTTATGCATTTAAATTTTTTCTTTTAACAATATATCTAGGAGAAATTTCAATATGAAAACATACAAGCCACCTCAATTCCTTTTTAATAGCTGCATAGTATTCCAATATACAGACATATCATAATTTATTTAATAAGTCATTGGGATATTTGTCAAAAATACAGATATCAGACTACACAGCAGACTGAATCAGAATCTGCAAGCACGGCACTCAGGAATGAGTACTTTTGTACAAGTGCCCCAGGGGTGCCCACGAGGCAGTGGACTAGCTCATTGTGAGTGCTCGCCTCTCCTTAGCCCTGATGCGTTGCTCGCCTCTCCTTAGCCCTGATGAGCAGTCTAGCACACTGCACTACGGGATCTGTAGCATTCTCCTTGCTTTAAAAATACATTTGTATATGATGTTTTACAGCTTTCTAATCATTCTTCCCATAAACAGTAAGACAGCTGAGTAGGAAGAGAGAAGATATTATTTTTTTATTTCTCATGAATGCTAAGGAAGAAAGGAATAGTGTTTCTTATGTCCAACTAATCATACAAGAGAATCCAGGTTCAAGTGGTATCAAAATGTGTTGCTTTGTTAATTTATCCTAGAGGCTGAAAATTGGAGGCCCACAGACTGATTTGGCAACCCAGAGGCATGTTTTATTTGGTCCATATAGTATTTTAAAATAAGAATTTAAAGTAATGGACAATATTTAACACTTTGGAGATTTCACAATAAAAGTTGGGATTTTTAGTCTCTTGGAAAATCTGGCCTCCATGGCTTCCTTTTCTGCCCAGTTGCATCAGATGCTACTTAGAGCCTGTACCCAGTGAGCCCACTTAATCCTGCAGGCATCTTACTCTGTGACCTCAAGAAGCCCAGGCCATCACAGCATTTCCATGGAGCCCTTAGGAATACATTCTTCCCCCAGAAATTTCCTTTTACCTAGATGGAAGATATTTTTAAAGTACATGAAAGTGTTTCTATCACAAAATTAAAAGCTAAGGGGTCTACCTTCTTCCTCCTGATATTGTCCTTTCCCGCCTCCTCCTGTTATGATGGGGATTTCTAAAAAGGGAATTTCTGAATTCTTCAGGTGCTGGGCTCCTGGTCTCAGACTTGTCATTAACACAATGCACCATTATGGACCAGCCATTTAAACTTTCTAGGGGGTCAGTCCCCTAATCAGGAGTATTAAAGATTATTTTTATTTTGCTTTTTTATTATTATAATTTTATTTTTTTATTTACTTATTTTTGCTGCAGAATTGCAGGCAGGGCTATTTCTGAGTTTCGATACAGTAGAGACAGAGTGTATGTGAGTCCAGAAAAATTCTGGAAGGAAACAAAGCAAAATGTTCATTATGTTATCTCTGGGTTACAGAATTCTCATACTGATTAGTTTTTCCCTTATACTTCTCCAAGTTTCCATTTTTTTTCCTTCTAAGTAAACAATCTTATAACAACAACAAACTCCCAAAATCAGTACTTTAAAAAAATATACATTAAGTAGGGCCTCCTTATCAGAGAAGGCAATGGCACCCCACTCCAGTACTCTTGTCTGGAAAATCCCATGGGCAGAGGAGCCTGTTAGGCTTCAGTCCATGGGGTCGAGAAGAGTCGGACATGACTGAGCTACTTCGATTTTCATTTTCATGCACTGAAGAAGGAAATGGCAACCCACTCCAGTGTTCTTGCCTGGAGAATCCCAGGAACGGGGGAGCCTGGTGGGCTGCCGTCTATGGGGTCGCACAGAGTCGGACACGACTGAAGCGACTTAGCAACAGGGCCTCCTTATATTAGATACAAAAGCTATTTTATGACTTATGATTGTACATATTCTGGCATTTCTGTGAAAATTAGATGGAATCATGTAAATGCTCAAAATTTGTTTCTGGTTCTGTTCAATGGAAACTGTAAAAACATCTGCTTTTGCCTGTTACCTGGGAAGGCCCTGGGCAGAGCAAAAAGTCCTATGGGGACAGAAGAAATGTTCACTTTTAGCTGCCTCATTACAGTGTGTTGCTCTTTCATATTAAAATTTGGACCATTACTCAAACTCTTCTGAACCACAACTACAAATGTCATCCTGACAAGGCAATGCTGAGTATCACTGATTACGAACTTAGCTGTCGGTACGTTAAAGTGCTTTTAAATGAGTCATACAAAGAATAATGTGGATGGAACTATACAAGCAGTACTTGTTAATGACTAAAATAATTAATGAGTAGTGAGGTTCACTTATTTCATAGGGCCTAGTAAAACTGCTCAGAAAACTATTAACAGTTTAAAAATCACGTTTCTGGTAATTCCCTGGTGGTCTAGTGGGTTTTTTAAGAGGCTTTTAAAGAAATCGATCAGTAGTGTCTCTTTGCAACACCATGGACTGTAGTTTATCAGGCTCCTCCGTCCAGGGGGTTTTCCAAGCCATGGGATTTTCCAGGCAAGAGTACTGGAGTGGGTTACCATTTCCTTCTCCAGGGGATCTTCCAGACCCAGAGATCAAACCCAGGTTTCCCAAATTGCAGGCAGATGCTTTACCATCTGAGCCACAGCACTCTAGTGGTTAGGACTCCAATTTTCCACTGGGGGCCTGGGATTAATTCCTGGTCAGGGGACTAAGATCCGGCAAGCTGTGCAACCAGTAAAATAAAATAAAGCATATTTCAATATAAGTGTACAAATGTAGTTCATCAACATACATTAGTAAAGCTTCTTTTAATATCTTGTTAAATTAGTTTCCAAACACTCCAATTCATCTTTAGTGTGTATTTTCTAGATAGTGATCTTATTATACTTACTGATTTGGATCTGCTCCATAATCCACCAGGACATCAACTAATTTTGTAAGGCCTAATAATGCTGCAATGAAAAGGGCTGTCTGGCCCAAGGAGTTAACTGCATCAACATAAATTCCTGCAAAGCAAATATCAGGATCAATGCAAATACAAGAGAAAAATTAAAATTCCTTTATACAGTATTTTTTAATTAAAGTGAAAATGAAAGCCCTCATTACTGATAGTAACACAAAAGGACACAGAATCAACTAAAGAGAAACTAGGGTTTACACACTCAAAATGTTGTTTCCAGAAAATGCCTGCTGAAAACTACACTCCACTACATGAACAAAAGAAAAGGGATGAAAAATGTTCTCAGTCTTCAAACAACATAAAAGGGAATTCATGATACCTTGAGATGTGTACACACAACAAACTCAGCAAACTAAAAAGACATGGGATCAAAAGGCAGTAACATAAACGTAACTGAAAAAATGTTTAAAAGTCACTCAGTCGTGTCCAACTGTTTGTGACCCAAAGGACTGAAACTTGTCAATATCCTCAAAATCACTGTAGATGGTGACTGCAGCCATAAAATTCAGACACTTGCTCCTTCGAAAAGTTACGACCAACCTAGACAGCTTACTAAAAAGCAGAGGCATTACTTTGCTAACAAAGAAAGGTCCATCTAGTCAAAGCTATGGTTTTTCCTGTAATCATGTATGGATGTGAGAGGTGGGCTATAATGAAAGCTGAGCACCAAAGAATTGATGTTTTTGAACTGTGGTGTTGGAAAAGACTCTTGAGAGCCCCTTGGACTGCAAGGAGATCCAACTAGTCCACTCTGAAGAAAATCCGTCCGGAATATTCATTGGAAGGATTGACGCTGAAGCTGAAACCCCAACGATTCACTAGAAAAAGGACCCCGACGCTGGGTGAGATTAAAGGCGGGAGAAAAGGGGACGACAAAGAATGAGACGGTTAGATGACGTCATCGACCCGATAAACAGGAGTTTGGATGGAGTCCGAGCTGGTGATGGACAGGGAGGCCTGGCGGGCTGCGGCCGACGGAGTCGGAAAGTGTCGGACACAACTAAGCAACTGAACTGAATCGCGGCTTATAAGCGTAAACCACAAACACAGAAAGCACACTACTCCGTAAATAATAACCTACAATAACTTAGAATAAAAAACCACATACCCCAAGTAAAAAGTACTAATAAAAAGCTACTCATACAACACCATCATAAAAAATACCCGAAACCACTCAGATTACGTTCTCTCCCTCTTCATCTCCTAAAAGGAAAAGAAGAACGATCATCAATAGCTAACGGCAGCTGCAGAAGCAACACCAAAAGCCGACTTCACGCTCAGAAGAGAACGCTTTATCTCCTCCTCGTGGTTTCGGGTGCTCTACACGTTCAGAGAAACTTCTCTAGTAACGAACTATAGAAATGATCCCTGAAAGTATAGTCTTAACCACACACTCCCCGTGTTCAAGAGGTGTACAAAAGGCACACATATTGCACTGATGGTGAGTTTTTTTTTTTTTTTAAAGCGCATTTCCTCTGAAAATATACACTGGCATGTGGTATGTGTTTTCTAAAGAATCCTTGCATTACCAAAGACTGACAAATCTTTTTGAACACTCTCACCGGTTCAGAGGCCAGTTCTAATTGCTACTTAATTAACATACGGCTTTTAAGCAGCCAATCACACGCCAGTTCTTTCCAACCCCTCCCCGTTTGTCCCCGCAGACCCGCAGCATCAGGATTACGTAAAAGGCTGACGACTACAGACTGCGCGGCAGGCTGAGCCTTCCGCCTCTTCTGAAATGGGCGGGCGAAGCAAGGAGGCCTTTCACGAGAGGACCAAGTGGATAGTGAAAGGAACAAACTGAAGCCAAAACCTATTACATTTGCAGACCGCTTTATGCTATGATCAAAAGGCCAAAATAGAAATATTGTTCGGGATTTTTTTTCCCCCAAACCAAGGAATTTTTATGTAGATAAAAATTACGTTTAAATAAGCAGAACGGTAGGTCATTCCCCTGCTTAAAGCTTTGGTAGTGTCAGCTACAATCTGGCGCTTGCCATGGGTGCTTGCTACCTACCTCTACAGGGTTTAAATCATGTGCTGCTGATCTTTAACACACCCTGAAGGAGTTCGAGGTGGAGAGCAGAAATGAGGCACTCTGTGCTTGGAGAAAACTGGCAGGATAGGTCCTCAGACAGATGTTCTAGGAGCTCACTTTATGAGCCCAATTCTTCTATCTCCTCATAGTTAGAAAAGCACTAAAATCCTTCGTGGTGACAACACTTTCTCGTGACTCGCAGAAGCTTCACGAGATCAGCAGAAACTTTCTAAGAAAAAAAAATGTGCTTGATTGAATGTACCCTCCCTTTACCAAAATCACGTATATAGTGACCTTTCCCGCTACCTCTATGGATCAGTTTCTCTGAGCTATCTGAAATCCTGTCTCCCAGGCTGCAGTCCTCATATTACTCCAAATAAAACTTGACTCTCAACTCTCACGTTGTGCATTTTTTTTAGTTCAGAGTTACTTCCCACCTCTTGGGCTAAAGATAGCCTTTCTCTAAACAGTTTACCAAGTCCCATAGGGTCTGGCCCACACTAGTCTATCCAGCCTTATTTTGCACCAAATCCCCCCTCACTTCAGCCATAATGTGTGTGCATGTGTGCTAAGTCACTTCAGTCGTGTCCAACTCTTTGAGACCATATGGACTGTAGTCTCTCAGCCCCTCGTGTTCATCACGTTCCTTTGCACAAGCTGTTCTGCCAGGAATGTTGGAAATGATGGATATTTCACCCTACTCTGGAATATTCAATAAACCAATACAACATGATGTCTGAGTTCAAACAGTGGGAAGAAGAATAAACTTCCTCTAAAGCTTGAAAAAAAATTGAAAAATGAGAAAATATTCAGTGCTGCAGAAGAGGTGGGAACACGGGACACTTTCCTAAATGCAACTGGAAGTGTGAACAGTTACAATGCCTTTGGAAAGCAACGTAGCGATATTTATTAAAAATTTGACCCAGAAATCCCACTTTGAGTATTAAAAACCCATTATGTAAAAATTTATTACAAAGTACTTTATCAAAGCATTGTTTCTAATAAAACAAACAGCCAAAAAAGAAATCTTAATATCTACCAGTACAGGCACAGTTGAATAAATTATGGTAATGCAGATAATAAAATCTTGCAGTTAACTAAAATGAATTACATCTCTATCAGTTAGAATACAGATAGACAAAATGTACTATTAAATGGGAAAAGCAAAAATCTAAGCAAGCAGGCAACATTAGGGGGTTCAATCAATGAGTGGATATGAGCTAAAATGATGGATTTGAAGTATCTAACAGAGTTTAGCAAATAACACCTACTTTATAAATATTAAAAATTAAAATTTCAACACTTTTTTTTAGGTTTTTAAAATTTACTTTATTTTTAAACTTTACAATATTGTATTGGTTTTGCCAAATATTGAAATGAATACGCCACAGGTATACACGTGTTCCCCATCCTGAACCCTCCTCCCTGCTCCCTCCCCATACCATCCCTCTGGGTGTCCCAGTGCACCAGCCCCAAGCATCCAGTATCGTGCATCGAACCTGGACTGGCGACTGGTTTCATACATGATAGTATACATGTTTCAATGTCATTCTCCCAGATCTTCCCACCCTCTCCCTCTCCCACAGAGTCCATAAGACTGTTCTATACATCAGTGTCTCTTTTGCTGTCTGGTATACAGGGTTATTGTTACCATCTTTCTAAATTCCATATATATGCGTTAGTATACTGTATTGGTGTTTTTCTTTCTGGCTTACTTCACTCTGTATAATAGGCTTCAGTTTCATCCACCTCATTAGAACTGATTCAAATGTATTCTTTTTAATGGCTGAGGAATACTCCATTGTGTATATGTACCATAGCTTTCTTATCCATTCATCTGCTGATGGACATCTAGGTTGCTTCCATGTCCTGGCTATTATAAACAGTGCTGCGATGAACATTGGGGTACACGTGTCTCTTTCCCTTCTGGTTTCCTCAGTGTGTATGCCCAGCAGTGGGATTGCTGGATCATAAGGCAGTTCTATTTCCAGTTTTTTAAGGAATCTCCACACTGTTCTCCATAGTGGCTGTACTAGTTTGCATTCCCACCAACAGTGTAAGAGGGTTCCCTTTTCTCCACACCCTCTCCAGCATTTATTGCTTGTAGGCTTTTGGATCGCAGCCATTCTGACTGGCCCCAACACTTTTTTAACCAGTAATGGGATTTAAGCTTAAAAAATAATCCATGTTGGACTTCTTTGGTGGTCCAATGGTTAAGAATCTGCCTGCCAATGCAGGGGACACAAGTTGGGTCCCTGGTTTGGGAAGACCCCACATGCTGCAGGGCAACTAGGTCCCTGCACCACAACTACTGCGCTGGCGCTCCGCAACCAGAAGAGTCAACACAACGAGAAGCCTCTACACCGCAACCAGAGAGGTGCCCCCTTCCCACCGCGACTAGAGAAATCTCAGGCACAGCAACAAAAACCCAGCACAGCCAAAAATGAATACATAAAGTTTTTCAAATGATAATCTATTTTGTGCAAGTGATACAGGTGCTCTCAGATGTCCACCACCCTCCAAGTTGCTGGCATCTGAAATAAAATAAATTTTTCTTTCCACCAACCTGGCCTATTTACTGGCTTTTGAGCGGCGAGCAGCTGGACCCCCCCCACACACACACACACACACACACTAGGTAACACAGGTTTTCCACAGACAAAAGGCAGGCTGAAGACACGAGTGGCAAGGATTATGGGGCCCCACTGTGTTTCAGGAGAAGCTCTTTAGCCTGGAATTTATGGCATTCTAGAGTCTGGTCCAATTTGCCTTTCAGTGCTTACTTCCTAAAACATCTTGTACATACTCTATCCTTCAGACACACACAGACACACACAGACACACACACACACACAGACACACACACACACACACACTAACTGCTATTTGTTCACTCCTTTATTGTTTGCTCCAATATAAAATCCTTTTGATCATGTTTGTTAAATGAACAATCAAATGAATAAACTTACAGTATCAACTCACCCACTACTTTTTTATCCACTACTACTTTCTTAAGCATTAAAAACAAAACAAGGCGAAAAAAAAACAAAAACAAAAACAAGGCGAAACAAACACCATCAGAGAGGGCTCTGAATTTCTTCTGATAGTGATTTTGAATGATTTTGTTGTCTTTTCCTGTTTCTTGAAATAAATATATGAATTTCAAAAAAATGAGAAAAGCAACTTACAGAACATTATAGTGTGATACCAATTTCATAAAGGCAGATTAGCAATTTTAGACTATATTTGTATATCTTTGATTCCACTGGTTAAAATAGCTTATTTTTTGTAACAAAAGATTGAAGGACATCCCAGCTACCAACCTGCTTTGTCAAAGCCCTGGGAATGTGTGCTCAGTTGTGTCTGAATCTTTGTGACCCCCTGGACTGTAGCTCACCAGGCTCCTCTGTCCATGGGATTCTCCAGGCAAGACTACTGGAGTGGGTTACCATTTCCTTCTCCAGGGGATCTTCCCAGCCCAGGGATCAAACCCTCATCTCTTGAGTCTCCTACATTAGCAGGAGGATTCTTTACCACTGCATCAGGGCTTCCCAATAAAAACATTTTTCTTTAATATTTATTTATTTGGCTGCACCAGGAGCTTCCCAGGTAGCACAGTGGTAAAGAATCTGCCTACCAATGTAGAAGGCACAAGACACTCAGGTTTGATCCCTGGGTAGGGAGGATCCCCTGGAGGAGGAAATGGCAACCCACTCCAGTATTTCTTGCCTGGAAAATTCCATGGACAGAGGAGCCTGGTGGGCTACAGTCCAGGGGGCTGAAAAGAGTCAGACATGACTAAGTATGCACCCACACTGGGTCTTCATCACAGCACATGGAATCTTTAGCTGAGATATCTGAACTCTGAGTAGTGGCATGTGGGATCTAGTTCCCTGACCAGGGATAGAACTGGGCTCCCTGCACCAACAGGGAAGTCCCTGGACCAACTGTACCAACAGGGAAGTCCCCATTTTTGTAATAAAAACATTTTTAACAGGGACTTCCCTGTTGGTCCAGTGGTTAGGAGTCCATGCTTCCACTGCAAGGAGCATGGGTTCAATCTTTGGTCAGGTAATTAAGATCTTGCAGGCTGCACAGCAGCCAAAAAAAAAACAAAAACAAAAACAATTTTTTTAACAGAAAAATACTTTTTTAAAAAATCACTCAAGAAAGCATGTTCCAGATATTTCCTGACAAGTGATTTCTTAAAGCCATGAACTCAAGTGAAAAGTAAAAATAGGACAAAAGTGATAATTAAAAATTTAAGTACAGGGACCAGGGTAAGTGAAACTGCAAGGGGAAACTGGCTTAACTTACTGGCATGAAACCTGAATTGGCTGAATATATGCTGTTGCTGTGGATTTAAAAAAATATTCACAACCGAAAAGTGGAGAGTTGTTTTATGTGGTGGGAAATTTTAGGTCTTCCAGCCTGGGAGATAGCATCTCAACTGACCCTGAGAGAACTGCTCTGAGGAGGCGAGGGGAGGAGCCAGGTTCTATAGAAGTGTTGCAACAAAGGGCAGGTAGTCTGAACGTCAAAAGATTATTCTTAATTAAAGAAAACCAGGTATTTCAAGTGAAGGAATTTAGTGCTTGTCTATGGATGAGGCAAGAGCCTGGGCTCAAGGAAACACTCCTTTGATACTCACTCAGCTAACTGGGGCCAGCAGTCTCGGTTCTGAGCTTCCTCAGAGCTCACCATGGGGAGTTGCTGCGGTCTGACAGCTGCTCAACGGATGGTAGACGTTCTTCCTGAGTTTCCTCAGGGCTCACAGCTCACATCTGTGGGGGCTGCGATTGCTGGTTACTGTGACATCCTTGTTTACTTATATGACAGGAAATATTTTATTTCTCACTGTTTATCTCTCTTCTTTTCTTGGCTTGACTTGAAAAGTCTTGGCTTGACTTGATAAGTCTTGGCTTGACTTGATCCCACTTGACTTGTGGGATCTTAGTTCCCCAACAAGGATTGAACCCTTGGCAGTGGCAACATGGAGTCCTAACCAGTGGTTGTTGCTCAGTCACTCAGTCATGTCTGACTCTTTGCAACCCCAGGCTTCCCTGTCCTTCACCACTCCTGCTGGAGTTTGCTCAAACTCATGTCCATTGAATCAGTGATGCCATCCAACCATCTCTACCAGGGAATTCCCTGAATGTAAGCACTTAAATAAGGGCAGTTTTCAAAAGGCATTACTACCTCTAACAGGAAATTAAGCCTGCTTTTACCTAAAGAGAACAATATATAATAATCAGTAGAATTAAGAGATTTTGCTGATTTCTCTAGCTCAGGGTGCAATGACAAGTGTAATGTATTAACAGCCCCAGCAAAAAGTTAGAGTAGCTTTTGAAGATAGATGTCAGGAAAAATATATGATCTATTAGCCTGAAATAATTTAAAAGGGAGGTTCAAAAGAAAAATATTTAGATGAAGAAAATAAAAATATCAGCATACTATATATTAAAAAGGCTGATTTTAAAATGCACTTAGTTAAACTAACCTAATAAAAGAAAAAATCAACACTGAGGGGGTAAAGAAACCATCTTAAAACAACTAAGGATATATCAATATTAAGTTTAAAGCTACTTTGAATCCATTTTTCCAAGCAATTTCCTATCCTATTACTCATAACAAGATCGGAGTGTCAGCTAATTTTGTATCAAAGCCTAGACTGCATATGTATTTCCCTGCAGCCTGTGGGAAATGCTCAGTGACTTCAGTCGTGTCTGACTCTTTGCAACCCTACGGACTGTAGCCCACCAGGCTCCTCTGTCCATGGCAGTTCCCAGGCAAGAATCCTGGAGTGGGTTGCCAAGTCCTCCAGGGGATCTTCCCCACCTATGGATCAAACCCACCTGCATTGCAAGCTTATCCTTTACCTCAGAAGCCCTCCTTACAGCATATTTCAAACCTAATCTACCCAGGAAAAGGTAAACCACAAAAACCCTTCACTCAAAAAAATCAAATGAAGGATACTTCAGTACCCATTGACCAGAACAGGCGGGAGAAAAAAAGGCTCAGCTGCTAGAGACAGACAAACTTCACCTCCAGAAATACATGAAATGAAAACCAAAAAACAAGATACTAGCAGAAAAATCTACTTAACCACATAAAGAACATATGTATGGAAACCACATATGGGGAAACAATGGAAATAGTAAGAGATTTTTTTTTTGGGGGGGGGCCCTCCTAAATTACTGCAGATGGTGACTGCAGCCATGAAATGAAAAGACACTTGCTCCTTGGAAGAAAAGCTATGTCCAATCTGGACAGCATATTAGTAAAGCAGAGACACTGCTTTGCCAACAAAGGCCCATCTAGTCAAAGCTAGTCATGTATGGATGTGAGAGTTGAACTTTAAAAAGAAAGCTGAGTTCCAAAGAATTGATGCTTTTGAATTGTGGTGGTGGAGAAAACTCTTCAGAGTCCCTTAGACTGCAAGGAGATCCAACCAGTCCATTCTAAAGGAAATCAGTCCTGCTGAATATTCATTGGAAGAACTGATGCTGAAACTGAAACTCCAACCTGATGCAGAGAACTGACTCACTGGAAAAAACTCAGATGCTGGGGAAGATTGAAGGAGGAGAAAAAGGGGACAACAGAATGAGATGGTTGGATGGCATCCCTAACTCAATGGACTTGAGTTTGAGCAAGCTGTGGGAGTTGATGATGGATTGGGAAACCCAGTGTGCTGCAATCCATGTGATTGCAGAGTCAGATACAACTGAGCAACTGAAGGAAACCACTCACAAGATTTCTCTCAGTGAAAATAAACACATTCAGATTAATAACTCTGAAGACAACAAATAAAACCAAAAAAAGGCAACATCTAATATAAAACAGTTATAAACAAAACCACTCAGACGGTGTCAGCAGCTGCAGAAACAAGACCAAGGACCAGCTTCACGCTCAGGAGAGGACACTGCATCTCCTCCTCATGGTTTTGGGTGCTCTACATTCAGAGAAACTTCTCTAGTAACAAACTATAGAAATGATCCCTGAAAGTATAGTCTTAACCTCCAGCCCCCGGCCGCTGCCAGGTCTGTGCTAGCTGTGAACTTTTCACTGAGGGCAACACAGTTTCCCCACCACTTCGCCATTTTTTCTTCTGCTGGGAAAAAAAGCAGAAAGAGCTCTTGCAATACAGCTTTCAAATGCTGTCACTTATTAACTCATTTGAACATTTTCACTGAAAATGTAATTTAACGTTTTTAAAAAATCAAACTTAATTTACATAATACAGAGTGATAGCCACTCACAACCCCAGTCTTTAAAGCCCAGGATGCATTTGCTGCACAGATGGACTAAAGCCCCCCCGCCCCTGAAAGCTGTACAGGAAAGGGCAGGTCTCTGCCTTTGCTCCTGAGAACCTAGCTGATTCCACTGATTACTCAATCTCAGCCGCTGCATTCAAGCCTGTCCAAGTCAGACTTTCAAACTCTCGTAAGAGGTCACCATGACTGAGGCAGAGACGAGGACTGGGTGGCTGACAACCAGCTCTGGAAAACAGAACCTTTGGGGTTTTGGCCACAGGATTGCACTACCTGTTCACACTTTCTGATTTTTTAAAATAAAGCTGACTGCTGTCTTTGACATCATTTCTTCTCCTGACAAATACCTGAGTGCCAACTCTGACAAAACTAGCTACTATTTATTGTGAGTTTGCCAGCACCATTCATCATTTTAACTGCTTTAACTATGAGACCAATACGAGTATAACCGTCCCATTTTTATGGATGGGGGACTAAGGCACAGAAAGGCCTCGGGTAACTGGCCTGAGGTCTGTCAATAGCAGAGCTGGTAGGTGTCACCTTAACCATCATCCTGGTTTGGCTTTCTATGTGCTAAAGATTACTCTAGGTACTGGGCAAACAGAGGTCCCTACTCTCACAAAAAGCTTACACCCTGCTAGGGGAGAGAGATGACAACAATTACCCAAGAGGATGAGATGATGAGGCATGCACAGGATGATAAGAGTCCAGAGAGGGATTTGACGGCCACTTCAGATTTGGGTGCTCAGGGAAGGCCTCTCTTTGGAGGTTGCATTTAAGTGGGGAAAACAATGAATACAATGACCCAAAGAAAGGAACAAGGTTGTGTGTTCCAGTAACTGGAAGACAGCTAGAGAACACAGGGTAGGAGAAAGAGCAGGCAGGCTAATGTCTGAGGATTTTCTAGGCAAGTCCAACTCCCGGGGAGGCTGGATTTTAAGTGTGAGGGAAGCCATTGAGAGGCTGGAAGCTGTGAAGACCAGTTCCGAGGCCACTGCAAGCAAGGTGTCTGAAGGAGAGATCATGGTAGCTTGCAAGGAAGGAGGAGAAACGTGGGCTGCTCTGGAAATTCAGTTAGTAGGATGGGACTCACTGGTGGGCTTGCTGCAGGAGGAGGGGTGGGGTGTCAGGGAAAGAGGTTTCAAAGATTGACATGTTGGCAATTCAGTGGGTGGTGCTGCTACAGCAAAGACTGGAGAAAGAGGGATTTCTCATTTAAAGGAGGGGCATTCTCACAAAGGGGGAAAGGAGTGCTCACCTATTGTCCTTGCTTTATCTAATTTCACCGTTAATGACAGCTCTATGTGTTAATGGTATTTGTATTCATTTACACAGAGAGACAGATTGGGGTCAAGGAACTTCCCAGGAACCCACAACTAGTAAATGACAGACCAAGGCATATTCCTGGGGCTTCCCTGGTGGCTCAGAGGTTAAAGCGTCTGCCTGCAATGTGGGGGACCCAGGTTCGATCCCTGGGTCGGGAAGATCCCCTGGAGAAGGAAATGGTACCCCACTCCAGTATTCTTGCCTGGAGAATCCCATGGACAGACAAGCCTGGTGGGCTACAGTCCATGGGGTCGCAAAGAGTCGGACACGACTGAGCGACTTCACAGAACAGAAAAGAACAGGAGGCATATTCCAGAGCATAAACTGCTCCTCTCACCGCTCCCAATATTTCAAGAGGACCGAGAACTAATTTAGGCTTACAATGAAAGCTTGGCCACTATAGATCCATAAAGAGAAACTCATGGAAGAACTACAGACATTTAATAGCAATGAGAGTAAAAGAGGTTTAACACTGACTAATAATGGCGATAGTGGTAAAGAGCAAAAAGAGACGCGGGTTCAATCCCTGGCTGGAGAAAAATACCCTGGAAAGAAGATGGCAACCCATTTCAGTGCATTTGCCTAGGGAACCCATGATAAACTTGTCAGGTTAGAGACAGCTCACATGACACACAGACAAATATGACTGGAATGACTCAGCACACACAGAGCTATAAAAGAGAAACCCTCCAGCGCTGTGACAAAGGCCACTGGCAATAAGGTCAGTCAGTTCAGTCATTCAGTAGTGTCTGACTCTTTTCGACCCCATGAACCACAGCATGCCAGGCCTCCCTGTCCATCACCAACTCCTGGAGTTCACCCAGACTCATGTCCATCAAGTCAGTGATGCCATCCAGCCATCTCATCCTCTGTCGTCCCCTTCTCCTCCTGCCCCCAATCCCTCCCAGCATCACAGTCTTTTCCAATGAGTCAACTCTTCGCATGAGGTGGCCAAAGTACTGTGTTTCAGCTTTAGCATCATTCCTTCCAGAGAAATCCCAGGGCTGATCTCCTTTAGAATGGACTGGTTGGATCTCCTTGCAGTCCAAGGGACTCTCAAGAGTCTTCTCCAACACCACAGTTCAAAAGCATCAATTCTTTGGCGCTCAGCCTTCTTCACAGTCCAACTTTCACATCCATACATGACCACTGGGTCATAGCCTTGACTAGATGGACCTTTGTTGGCAAAGTAATGTCTCTGCTTTTGAATATGCTATCTAGGTTGGTCATAACTTTCCTTCCAAGGAGTAAGTGTCAGTCAGCATCCGCAGTGATTTTGGAGCCCAAGAAAATAAAGTCTGACACTGTTTCCCCATCTATTTCCCATGAAGTGATGGGACCAGATGCCATGAACTTCGTTTTCTGAATGTTGAGCTTGAAGCCAACTTTTTCACTCTCCTCTTTCTTCAAGAGGTATCTGCATATCTGAGGTTATTGACATATCTCCCGGCAATCTTGATTCCAGCTTGTGCTTCTTCCAGCCCAGTGTTTCTCATGATGTACTCCACATATAAGTTAAATAATCAAGGTGACAATATACAGCCTTGACGTACTCCTTTTCCTATCTGGAACCAGTCCGTTGTTCTAACAGTCAGCCCAGTTCTAACCGTTGCTTCCTGACCTGAATATAGATTTCTCAAAAGGCATGTCATTTGGTCAGGTATTCACATCTGTTTCCTTTACAGCTTTCAGGGGTGGGGCCCGCATTAGTCAATCTATGCAGCAAATGCCTTCTGGGCTTATAAAGACTTGGGTTGTGACTGGCTGTCACTCTACATTATGTAAATTAAGCCTGATGAGGTACACGTTTTTAAAACATAGCTAAAACACAGGTGAGTTAAATAAGAAACATAAAATGATTCCTTTTCTTAGGGAAAGATCAATTGTAAGTGAAACCACTCAGACGGTGTCCTCTCCCTCTTACTCTCCCAAAGGAAGAGAAGAACGATCATCAATGGCCAGTGGCAGCTGCAGAAGCAACACCAAGGACCAGCTTCACGCTCAGGAGAGGACACTGCATCTCCTCCTCATGGTTTCGGGTGCTCTACACATTCAGAGAAACTTCTCTAGTAACAAACTATAGAAATGATCCCTGAAAGTATAGTCTTAATCTCCAGCCCCCGGCCGCTGCCAGGTCTGTGCTAGCTGTGAACTTTTCACTGAGGGCAACACAGTTTCCCCACCACTTCGCCATTTTTTCTTCTGCTGGGAAAAAAAGCAGAAAGAGCTCTTGCAATACAGCTTTCAAATGCTGTCACTTATCAACTCATTTGAACATTTTCACTGAAAATGTAATTTAACATTTTTTAAAAAATCAAACTTAATTTACATAATACAGAGTGACAGCCAATCACAACCCCAGTCTTTAAAGCCCAGGAGGCGCTTGCTGCACAGATGGACTAAAGCCGCCCTGCCCCTGAAAAGGAAAGGGAGGGTCTTTGCTCCTGAGAACCTAGCTGATTCCACTGATTACTCAACCTTCAGTCAGTTCAGTTTAGTTCAGTTGCTCAGTCGTGTCCAACTCTGAGACCCCATGAATCGCAGCACGCCAGGCCTCCCTGTCCATCACCAACTCCAGGAGTTCACTCAAACTCACGAGCGGCTGCATTCAAGCCTATTCAAGAAGTCAGACTTTAAAACTCTCATAAGAGATCACCATGACTAAGGCAGAGACAGGGACTGGGTGGCTGACAACCAGCTCTGGAAAACAGAACCTTTGGGGTTTTGGCCACAGGATTGCACTATCTGTTCACACTTTCTGATTTGTTAAAATAAAGCTGACTGCTGTCTTTGACATCATTTCTTCTCCTGACAAATACCTGAGTGCCAACTCTGACAAAACTAGCTACTATTTATTGTGAGTTTGCCAGCACCATTCATCATTTTAACTGCTTTAACTATGAGACCAACACAAGTATAATCGTCCCATTTTTATGGATGGGGGACTAAGGCACAGAAAGGCCTCAGGTTACTGGCCTGAGGTCTGTCAATAGCAGAGCTGGTAGGTGTCACCTTAACCATCATCCTGGTTTGGCTTTCTATGTGCTAAAGATTACTCTAGGTACTGGGCAAACAGAGGTCCCTACTCTCACAAAAAGCTTACACTCTGCTAGGGGAGAGAGATGGCAACAATTACCCAGAGGATGAGACGATGAGGCATGCAGAGGATGATAAGAGTCCAGAGAGGGATTTGACGGCCACTTCAGATTTGGGTGCTCAGGGAAGGCCTCTCTTTGGAGGTTGCATTTAAGTGGAGAAAACAACATCAACAAGCAGGGCTACTCTTCGCTGCGGTGTTTAGGTTTTTAGGTTTCTCTTTCTTGAGGCAGAGCTCGGGCTCTAGAGCACTTGGGCTTAGTTGCTCTGTGGAGGTTGCAAAAAACCATGTTTTTTCCTTCTAACACTTGCAATGAGACTTCTTAAAAGAATTGTATTCTTGCTCTACTCTATAGCAGAGGCTGGTCACTTACTGCTTACTTTGTACCTGTTCCAGTTCACCTGGACTACCTGTTCTTCGGTGAACTTTATGTAAAATATTAATATTTACTTTTTAAAAATCATTTTAAAATTTATTTATTTTTGGTTGCCCAGGTTATTCGTTGCTGTGCTCAGGGTTTTGAGATGTAGTGAGTGGGGTCTACTCTTCATTTTCTCTTGTTTCAGAGCGTGGACTCTGCGGCGTGGGGCGGGAGTGGCGCAGTTCACTGGTTGTGGCACACAGGATTTAGTTGCCCTTGGCATGAGGAATCTTCCTGGACCAGGGATGGAACCTATGTCTCCTGCCAACGCTGTACACTGTACCACCAGAGAAGCCCTCAGTATGTCATTTTGATGTACAATTCTTTGAAGTAGGTATGTAATTGTGTCTTTACCTTCTAATTGCTTTCTGAGAATCTGCTTCTCAAGTTATAACCTTCAGACTGGTTAAAATAAAATTTTTGTTTCTTCTTGACATTGAATTGAAGTTTCATCAACAAACCAACCCCCAAGTCCTGTCAACCCTGCCACTTAACATCTCTTTCAGATCTCGTCTTTCTCTATCATCCCTACCATCATCTGCCAGGGAGATGCATGCAGTGTGTTTCAGTGGTCCCCACATTGGGCACCCCACCCCTCCCCAGAAGTATAATCACAACATAGCTTTTATTTATTTTTATTAATTAATTTATTTATTCATTTCATTTTTGACTGTGCAGGTCTTCATTGCAGCACGGGGGCTTTCTGTAGTTGCAACGAGCAGGGGCTATTCTTCGTTGCAGTGTGCAGGCTTCTCCTTCTCCCGATGAAGAACACAGGCTGCAGAGCACACAGACTTAATTGCTCTGTGGCATGTGGAGCCTTCCCAGAGCAAGGGTGGAATCTGTGTCCCCTACATTGGCAGGTGGGTTCTTAACCACTGGTCCACCAGGGAAGTCCCGCCACATAGCCTTTAGAGTGACCTTCAAATGTACAGCTGATGTCACTCTTTCAACAGTGCCCACCACCTTTAGTTTTCTGTCCACCACCTTTTGCCAAATTCTGCCTTCCGTCATTCCTCTTCTGGGCTAAAGTCCTGTGGGCTTCCCAGGTGGCACTAGTGGCCGAGAACCTGCCTGCCAATGCAGGAGACATCAGACACGAGGGGTTCAATCCCCGGGTTGGATGATCCCCCCGGAGGAGAAAACTGCAACCGACTCCAGTGTTCTTGCCTAGAGAATCCCAAGGACAGAGGAGCCTGGCAGGCTATGGTCCATAGTGTCACGAAGGGTCAGACAGGACTGAAGTGACTTAGCATTCACACACATGTCTTATTTCCTTACCTTGAACTGAGATATGGAGAAATAAATCACCGTAAAGGACAGGAAGGGGTCTGCCTACATGTGTCAGGAAGGAGTGACCTGGCTAATAGGACAGTAGAGAAGGGGAAAGTAACTGTTTCAATACCCTTGGTCGGCCCACCCAAGCATGAAAATAAACCCTCAAATCATAATACCCATAAATTCAATCAGGAAACTAAAACACCAAACTGCATCCGACAAATTTTCCTTCATTTCAAGGAAAAAATCACAGTTTAGGACGTCCCTGGTGGTCCAGTGGTTAAGACTCCATGCTTTCACTGCAGGCAGTGTGGGTTCCATCCCTGGTCAGGGAACTAAGATCCCATAGGCCGCATGGTGTGGTCAAAAGAAAGAAAAACCACAGCTTACACAAAAGTTAGGTAGGGGAAGAAAACACAACATCTATTACATAGGTTAAAAAGTATTGTATAATTTGAACATGTGAAAAAAAAAATACAGAAAACAGCTCCTAATGGCAAATATCCATCTACCTTCTGGGACAGTAACAGGGGGTGAACCACTCAGAAGAGTCCCCTGCCTCATACTCCTCCCGAGGAAATGCACAGTCATCAGCGGCAAATGGCAATTAGCAGCACCAACAGCTGAGCTGACACTCAAGAGAACGTACCTCCTTGTGGATTTCAGATTTCGAGGACTCCACACAGAAACGTCTCTAGTAATAGCAGATTATAGAAATAATAACTCCTAAAACCAGTCTTGACTTTAACCTGGCAACCTCCGTTGGATCCATGGCAGCCACACACTTTTTATGGATGGCAGCATTTTCCAACATTCTTCTTATTTCAGAAATACCATATAAATGATTTTCAAACTGTTGGTACCAAACCAAACTTGGGTCCACATGCAGTAAAGCCAATCTACTGACACAGGCTGTGGTGAAGAAAGGCACAGGGTTTATCCCAGAGCACCAAGGAGTTTGGGCCTTTTAAGCACTGGCTACCTGGCCTCCTTTTCATACTGTCCGAGTCAAAGCTATGATTTTTCCAGCAGTCATGTACGGATGGGAGAGTTAGACCATAAAGAAGGCTGAGGCCCGAGGAATAAAGGCTTTCAATCTGTGGTGTTGGAGATAACTCTTGAGAATCCCTGGGACTGCAAGGAGACCAAACCAGTCAATCCTAAAGGAAATCAACCTTAAATATTCATTGGAAGGACTGATGATGAAGCTGAAGTTTCTATTCTATTCTCTGGCCACGTAATGGGAAGAGTCGACTCATTGGAAAAGACCTTGATGCTGGTAAATTTTGTAAGCAAAAGGAGAAGAGGGAGGCAGAAGATGAGATGGTCAGAGAGTATCACTGACTCAATGGACATGAATTTGAGCAAACTCCGGGAGAGAGCAGAAGACAGAGGAGCCGAGGTAGGCTGCTGGCCATTAAGGTCCAAAGAGTCGGACATGAGTAAAAAGAACAAAAAATCTGTCAGGTAAGTAAGAAAGATTATGTACCTCAACTCCTAACAAAATAAAAAAAATTACTTAAATGTGGTTTCCCTCGTTCATTAGGAAACTACTATTTCTATAGTACTGTAATAGTATTTCTAAGTACTACTTCTACAGTGCTTCCAGGCCATGTACATGGATCACACCATTTAATCTTCAAAATAACCCTAAAAATAGAGGAAATGGAAATTTATGTAAAATAAAAGTAATCAAAAACTTTGAAGAAGCAAATACAATCAAGCAAATATCCTTGATGAAATAAATGAAAATGTGAGAAAAGGAATATGCGATAAATAGGATTAAAGGATTAATTTTCAAGGTTCAACAATCTCTTGAAAAGGTACAGATACAAGTTTTTTTAAGTACAGCCATGAAAATCCTTCCAGACCCCAGAGGATGAGGAATAGTAACAGAGAATAAAAGGGGTTTAACATTAATGAACAGCGATAGTGGGAACAAACCCGCCTGCCTATGAAGGAGATGTAAGAGATGTGGTTGATCCCTGGCTCGGGAAAATCCCCTGGAAGAGAGCATGGTAACCCACTCCAACGTTCTTGCCTGGAAAACCCCATGGACAGAGAAACCTGGCCGGTTACAACCCACAGGGTCACAGTCAAACAACACTGAAGCGACTTCACACACACATACACATATATTAAATATATACATGACACATATATGTTTAAAAAAACAAAAAACGAGTTTCATGATGAACGACCCCGCTGCTACACTAGCACGTAAGACTGAAAATAGTAACCTTAAGAGAGCGCTTAAGATCATGAACTCCTTATTGCCAAATTCAAATTTAAACTGAAGAAACTACAGAAAACTACTAGACCATTCAGGTATGATCTAAATCACGGTAATAGGGTGGAAGTGACAAATAGATTCAAGGCATTAGAATCTGATAGAGTGCCTGAAGAACTACGGATGGAGGTTCATGACAGTGTACAGGAGGCAGTGATCAAGACCATCCCCAAGAAAAAGAAATGCAAAAGGGCAAAAACGTTGTCTGCAGAGGCTGAGAAAAGAAGAGAAGCTAAAGGCAAAGGAGAAAGGGAAAGATATATCCATCTGAATGCAGAGTTCCAAAGAATAGCAAGGAGAGATAAGAAAGCCTTCCTCAGCGATCAAGGCAAAGAAACAGAGGAAAACAAAAGAATGGGAAAGACTAGAGATCTCTTCAAGAAAATTAGAGATACCAAGGGAACATTTCATGCAAAGATGGGCTCGATAAAGGACAGAAATGGTATGGACCTAACAGAAGCAGAAGATACTAAGAAGAGATGGCAAGAATACACAGAAGAACTATACAAAAAAGATCTTCGTGACACAGACAACCACGATGGTGTGATCACTCATCTAGAGCCAGACATCCTGGAGTGCAAAGTCAAGTGGGCCTTAGGAAGCATCACTACGAGCAAAGCTAGTGGAGGTGATGGGATTCCAGTTGAGCTATTTCAAATCCTAGAAGATGATGCTCTTAAATTTCTGCATTCAATATGACAGCAAATTTGGAAAACTCAGCCATGGCCACAGAACTGAAAAAGGTCAGTTTTCACTCCAATCCCAAAGAAAGGCAATGCCAAAGAATGTTCAAACTACTGCACAATTGTACTCCTCTCACACTCTAGCAAAGTAATGCTCAAAATTATCCAAGCTATGCTTCAACAGTACAGGAACTGAGAGCTTCCAGATGTTCAAGTTGGATTTAGAAAAAGCAGAAGAACCAGAGATCAAATTGCCAACATCTGTTGGATCATAGAATAAGCAAGAGAATTCGAGAAAAACATCTACATCTGCTTCATTGACTACGCTAAGGATCACAACAAACTGGAAAATTCTTGAAGAGATGGGAATACCAGACCACCTGACCTGTGTCCCAAGAAATCTGTATGCAGGTCAAGAAGCAAGTTAGAACCAAACATGGAACAACAAATTGGTTCAAAATTGGGAAAAGAGTATGTGAAGGGTGTATATTGTCACCCTGCTTATTTAACTTACATGCGGAGTACATCATGCGAAACGGTGGGCTGAATGAAGTTCAAGCTAGAATCAAGATTGCCAGGAGAAATATCAACAATCTCAGATAGGCAGATAACACCACCCTTATGGCAAAAAGCAAAGAGGAACTAAAGAGGCTCTTGATGAAGTGAAAGAGGAGAGTGGAAAAGTTGGCTTAAAACTCAACATTCAGAAATCTAAGATCATGGCATCTGGTTCCATCACTTCACAGCAAATAGATGGGAAAACAATGATGAACTGTTTTCTTGGGCTCCAAAAACAGTGCAAATGGTGACTGCAGCTATGAAAGTAAAAGACACCTTCACTCCTTGAAGGAAAAACCATAACTAACCCTTAACAGTCCACTCCAGTCAAAGAAAGAGTTTTGCCAGTAGTCACATATAGATGTGAGAATTCGACTACTAAAAAAAGCTGAGTGCCGAAGACCTGAACTATGGTGTTGAAAAAGTCCCTTTGTACTGCAAGAAGATCCAGCCGCTCAGTCCCTAAAAGAAATCAGACCTGAACATTCACTGGAATGACTAGATGCTAAAGCTACAGTCCACAGCGTTAAAGTAACTCTAACCGTTCACTTTTACAAATAAGACAATCACTGAAAAACCCCTTACAGTGCTCCGCAAACGCTTGCCATGTGTTCCACTTCCTGAAACAGGAGGAAGCCAAGCCAAGCCTACTCCAAACACAACACCGCGTAACAGAACCTAAAAGAAATCTCATACAGATAACAAGATTACCAAAGCCAACGAAGTCTCACTTTTCAGAGCATCATAATAGGAACGAAACCACTCAGACGGCGTTTTCTCCCTCTAACTCTCCCAGACGGGAGAGAAGAACGATCATCAACGGCCGATGGCAGCTGCATCAAGCAGCACCAAACGCCAACTTCACGCTCAGGAGAAAACGCTGCGTCTCTTCCTCGTGGTTTCGGGTGCTCTACACGATCAGAGAAACTTCTCTAGTAACGAACTATAGAAATGATCCCTGAAAGTATAGTCTTAACTTCTACCGGCCAGCCGCTGCTGGGTCTGCGGGAGCCGCTCACTTTCTACTGACGGCCACACTTGTGTCGCTCCCCTCGCCGCCTCACAAACATTTTCCATATTACATCCTGAAACTTGGTAAAACGGCAAACTTCAAAATACCATATTCGCTCGGAAATAGCCCAGAAACACTTCAAAGCCGCAGTACGCCTCATTAGCATACGGCTTCCTGGCACCCAATCGCAGGCGGCCGCTTCCGACTCCTACTCCAGCCTGCCGTCGCCCCAGCCACCGCATCCCGAGCTCCGCACCCAGGCAGGGTCGCCGCGCCCCTCTGCAGGCCGAGCGCACGCTTCCTGCCACCGGTCCGCGTGGACGGCCTCTGCCTGCTGAAGTCCGCCTGCTTGGAGAGGCCAGGTTTCTTTTGTCTTGAAAGAGAGGTGGGGGCGAGGAGGGAGGAGAAAACACAGAGAACTAGTCTAATCCTGCATAGTAACAAAGGCACCCACGGTGGTTTATGAACGTCTTCTCCACGAATAAGGCATTTTAACCCATGGTCTCACTTCCTGCTCTAAAGGGAAAGGGTGTGGTTATGTCCCCATTCTCACACAGCTGGCTGGAGCACCTGTCACAAAGCTCCTCAAGGGAACCACAGGTGCTACTAGGTACCTGTGGCACTTGATCAAGCCCGGTTCTTTCTGGAAAACCACGGTGTCTGCATCAGGCGGCCTGAGCTCCAGTCAAGTTCATTTCTCTAAGAAAGCATTACATACACCATCTCAAACTTTGGTCGTGAATGACTGATCTTCCTGGCTTCCACATCTCACAGGAAGCCAAACCATTTACTTGTGGCAAAAGTTAGTCCCAGCTTCTCCTCAAAGAACACACCTTACCTACGATGCTGTGTAACTGTCACTTAACTTCCTGTTGTAAAGACGTTTCTGCCCCAGGTCTTCCAGCATGCCAGAAAGCACAGTGCTCTGTGAACATGCAGTCCGTGGTTTTCTGAATCAACCACATTTTTTCATTGCATCACAGTAACATGATTGGGGGCAGGAGCAAAAGGGGACGACAGAGGATGAGATGGCTGGATGGCATCACTGACTCGATGGACGTGAGTCTGAGTGAACTCTGGGAGTTGGTGATGGACAGGGAGGCCTGGCATGCTGTAATTCATGGGGTCGCAAAGACTGAGCGACTGAACTGAACTGAAATGAACATGAATAAGGTGACTATCATTTCATCTCATCCTACCACCTCTAGTTGAGCAGTTCCTTAAGTCTTAAAGAGTTATAAGGTCCCTTCCAGTCATTTTCACACAAGAGCCCCTTGTCTCTGGTCTCAGCCCTTCCGTATCCTTTCTCCTTTCCTCCAACCTTTCTGGGGACCCCTCACATTCCACGCCAACCTTTGGCCTCCTTTGAGCAGTTTCTCAGCTCTCCTTACCTCTTTGGATGCTTCCCCTCAGCTTCCCAGCTAACAGTGACCACACTGTGTTTTGTTTCCCTAATTACCTTTCTAAGTGCCTCTACCTACTGTGTTATAAATGCATTTACTTCTCCCTTCTAAACTGTGAGGTGTTTAAAGCAAAAAGAGTGAGCACCTTTTGGCAGCTCTTTGCAGGAGCTCTTTGCAGGAGGTCCCCTTTGTCTTGTCACTTTAGCAAAGCTATACAGCAAGTAACCTTAAACTAGGCATCCCCACACTCCACTCATCTCCTGGCCCTAGCACACCTTCCAAATCTTTTTTTTTTCCCTTCCGTATCTTTTGATCACACAATACCTTGCCTAACCTGTTGGTTCTCTCTGTATATCAAAGATGTAGAAATGAAGAATAAATAATTAACAGGTGGCCAGATCTCTTCCCCAGTTTCCCCTTTAGTAATCTTCAAACTGTATGGAACAAACTGTGTAAACAAGATAGCATCTAAACAAAAATAACAAGAAGTCAACAAGCCTGCAAGCAGGGGGTATAATGATGATGACTCTGACCCCCTATCTCCAACCATTAACTGAGATTACTTCCCTTTTCCCTGTTAAAAACTTTTATGGCCCAGCAGAACCTAGGAGCTGGTTTTCAGGGATGTGAGTCCAGCTTCTCCCCAGATTGCTGGTATTCTGATTAAAAGCAATGTTTTCCATTTCTACCAACACTTGCCTCTTGAGCACTGATTTTCAAGCAGCCGGCTGCCAGACCTGAGTTCAGTAACAGATTCAGGTCTTGTTTACCACTGTATCTCTAGCCCCTTACCTTGATGCAGTCTCCCACATTTTATTGATGGTGGCATTTTTTCCACATTCTTCTCTTTTCAGAAATAACATATAAATGCATTTTCAAAATGCCGTTTTATATACAACTTTTAAAAATCTGAATACTCTTTAAGAGTTTTTATTTTTTCTTTAAGGAACTAAGACTTCACATTCTTAGCCTATTACAAATCAATACTTAATCTGAAGCTCTTATCTTCTGTCTCTAAAAGACACTAACACTTCTTCCTGACTCCTATAAGACCAAGGTGTGCTGGGATGTATCAAATTAGTTTTCTAACCTTATAAATATGACACCAAGCATCTGTGGATGAGGTTATTTATTACTGTCATTTTTAATTTAACCTTCTAAAATCCTGAATTTTAATTTGACTCTTTACTTTTAGAACCTCTGCTGGTTACTCACTTGAACGTAGATATGAGCAGTACATATCGGTGATGAAAAAAAAATTACTTTTAAGACAGAACAAGAAAAGTATACCAAATTTTCCCTGCCATTTGAGCCACTAACACTCCCCTTTAGCGTGCATTATGTATCTGTATTATACATTAATAGATTGCCTTTGACACAAGAATTCCTATGTACCTCCCCCCTAAAAAAAATTGATTTCCTCCTGGCACCAGTAAGGTAACTTGTTAGGGGTCCTTTTCTCAATCCTGTAAGGGGTCACGATGACCCACAATTCACCTTGCTGGACTATATAAACTGTCAACGTGTTAATTTGAGGTATAATCCTTTGTCTCAAAAACTTCTGTAACTGTACTTTGACCTCTAATAGCAGAATAGTCCTCAGAACTTTCTGAGAGACTGTCTCATAGGTTATTATCCTCAGGTTGGCACGAATAAAATTTTCCATTTCTTTCTTAAGATTGAAAAAAATTTTTTTTGTTGGCTGCACTTGAAGACATGTGGGATCTTAGTTTCCTGACCAGGGACTGAACCCAGGCCACTGAACTGCCCTGGAAGTCTATCTTAGATTGACTGTTTATTTTTTCTTGGCTGATTTTAAATTGCATTTAGTTAAACCAACATAATAATAAAAGAAAAAGTCATACCACTGAGGGGGAGAAAGAACAAACCATCTTAAAACAACTAATGAAAGTCCCTCAGTTGCATCTGACTCTTTGCGACCTCACGGACCTCATGAACCATAGACTGCGAGGCTTCTCTGTCCATGGAATTCTCCAGGCCAGAATACTGGAATGGGTAGCCATTCCCTTCTCCAGGGGATCTTCCCAACCCAGGGACTGAACCCAGGTCTCCCTCATTGCAGGTGGATTCTTTACCATCTGAGCCACAAAGGGAAGCCCTAAAACAAAATTATGTTTAAAGCTACTTTGAATCCATTTTCCTTGTAACTCTTCCTATCTTATTACTCATAACAAGACCTGTATGTCAACCAGTTGAGTATCAAAGGTGTGTATGTATTTCCCTGCAATATGTGGGAAATGCTCAGTCACTTAGTCCGGTGTCCGACTCTTTGCGACCCTATTGAATGTAGCCCACCAGGATCCTTTGGCCAGGGGGCTGGATTCTCCAGACAAGGATACTGGAGTAAAAAAAAAAAAACGCTGCAGTGGCTTCCTGACCCAAGGACTGAACTCACGTCTACTGCATCTCTTGCACTGCAGGGGATTCTTTACCCACTTAGCCATCCAGAAAGCCATTCCTATGGCTTGTTCCTAGCCTCATCCACCCAGAAAAAGGTAAAACACAAAAAGCCTTTACTCAAAAAGGAAAACACAGGATACTTGGGTGGAGGGTATTTTAAACTGCATTTAGTTAAACCAACAGGCGATTATACCATGGAAGTGACAGATTCAGGGGATTAAAATCTGATAGAGTGCTTAAAGAACTATGGATGGAGGTTCATGACATTCTACAGGAGGCAGTGATCAAGCCACCCACAAGAAATAGAAATGCAAAAAGGCAAAATGGTTGTCTGAGGAGGCCTTACAAATAGCTGAGAAAAGAAGAGAAGCAAAAGGCAAAGGAGAAAAGGAAAGATATATCCATCTGAATGCAGAGTTCCAAAGGATAGCAAGGAGAGATAAGAAAGCCTTCCTCAGTGATCAATGCAAAGAAATAGAGGAAAACAATAGAATGGGAAAGACTAGAGATCTCTTCAAGAAAATTAGAGACACCAAGGGAACATTAATGCAAAGATGGACATGGTGAAGGACAGAAATGGTATGGACCTAACAGAAGCAGAAAATAGTAAAAAGAGGTAGCAAAAATACACAGAAGAACTATACAAAAAAGATCTTAACAACCCAGATAATCACAATGGTGTAATCACTCATCTAGAGCCAGACATCCTGGAGTGCAAAGTCAAGTGGGCCTCAGGAGGCATCAGTATACACAAAGCTAGTGGAGGTGACAGAATTCCAGCTGAGCTATAGAAAATTCTAACGTCATGCTGTGAAAGTGCTGCACTCAATATGCCAGCACATTTGGAAAACTCAGCAGTGGCCACAGGACTGGAAAAGGTCAGTTTTCATTCCAATCCCAAAGAAAGGCAATGCCAAAGAATGTTCAAACTACCGCACAATTGCACTCCTCTCACACTCCAGGAAAGTAATGTTCAAAATTCTCCAAGCCAGGCTTCAACAGTACGTGAACTGTGAACTTCCAGATGTTCAAGCTGGATTTAGAAAAAGCAGAGGAACCAGAGATCAAATTGCCAACATCCGTTGGATCATCGTAAAAAGCAAGAGGGTTCCAGAAAAAATATCTACTTGTGCTTTATTGACTACACCAAAGCCTTTGACTGTGTGGATCACCATAAACCGTGGAAAATTCTGAATGAGGTGGGAATACCAGACTACCTGACCTGCCTCCTGAGAAATATGTATGCAGGTCAAGAAGCAACAGTTAGAACCAGACATGGAACGACAGACTGGTTCCAAATTGGGAACGGAGTACATCAAAGCTGTATACTGTCACCTTGCTTATTTAACTTATATACAGAATACATCATGAGAAATGCCAGGCTGGATGAAGCACAAGCTGGAATCAAGATTGCCGGGAAAAATACCAATGACCTCAATATGCAGATGACACCACCCTTATGGCAGAAAGCGAAAAAGAACTAAAGAGCCTCTTAATGAAAGTGAAAGAGGAGACTGAAAAAGTTGGCTTAAAACTCAACATTCAAAAAACTAAGATTATGCCATCTGGTCCCATCACTTCGGCTTCCCTGATAGAATCCACCTGCAACTTGGGAGACCTGGGCTCGATCCCTGGGTTGGGAACATTCCCTGGAGAAGGGAAAGACTACCCACTCCAGTATTCTGGTCTGGAGAAGGATCTCAAAGAGTCGAACATGACTTTCACCCATCACTTCATGGCAAATAGATGGGGAAATGATGGAATCAGTAAGAGAATTTATTTTCTTGGGCTCCAGAATCACTGCAGATGGTGACTATAGCCATGAAATTAAAAGATACTTGTTCTTTGGAAGAAAAGATATGACCAACCTAGACAGCATATTAAAAAGCAGAGACATTACTTTGCCAACAAAGGTCTGTCTAGTCAAAGCTATGTTTTTTCCAGTAGTCACATATGCATTTGAGAGTTGGACTATAAAGAAAGCTGAGGAACAAAGAATTGATGCTTTTGAACTGTGATGCTGGAGAAGACTGTCGAGAGTCCCTTGGACTGCAAGGAGATCCAACCAGTCCATCCTAAAGGAAATCAGTCCTGAATATTCATTGGAAGGACTGATGCTGAAGCTGAAACTCCAATACTTTGACCACCTGGTGTGAAAAACCAACTCATTGGAAAAGACCCTGATGCTGGGAAAGACTGACGGCGGAAGGAGAAGGGGATGACAGAGGACAAGACAGTTGGATGGCATCACCGACTCAATGGACGTGAGTCTGAGCAAGCTCCAGGAGCTGGTGATGAACAGGGAAGCCTGGTATGCTGTAGTCGCAAAGAGTGGGACACAACTGAACAACTGAACTGAAGCCAACATAATTATAAAAGAAAAAAATCATAATACTGAGAGGGGAAGAGAACAAACCATCTTTGTGGAGGGTGGGGGGAGGGAGGAATGGCTTACCTGCCAGAGATCAACGAATCACCTTGAAAAATACTATGAAAGAAAGCACTGAAAAACTACTAACAGGAAAGGAGAATAGCAAAAAAAAAAAAAAAAGTAAAGAAAAATACCCCTGCTTAAATATATGCAGAAACCACACACACAACATTCTCCTCCTTCAAAGAAAAAATAAAAACATTCAGAAACAAAAACACGCTTAAAAACCCCAGAGAATAAGACTCAGTTCAGTTCATTTCAGTGGCTCAGTTGTGTCTGACTCTTTGTGACCCCCATGGACTGCAGCACGCCAGGCCTCCCTGTCCATCACCAACTCCCGGAGCTTAGTCTGTGATGCCATCCAACCATCTCATCCTCTCTCTTCCCTTTCTCCTCTCGCCTTCAATCTTTCCCAGCATCATGGTCTTTTCAAATGAGTCAGCTCTTCCCATCAGGTGGTCAAAGTATTGGAGTTTCAGCTTCAACATCAGTGCTTCCAATGAACATTCAAGGACTGATTTCCTTTAGGCTGGACTAGTTGGATCTCCTTGCAGTCCAAGGGACTCTCAAGAGTCTTCTCCAACACCACAGTACAAAAGCATCAATTCTTCGGTGCTCAGCTTTCTTTATAGTCCAACTTTCACATCCATATATGACCACTGGAAAAACCATAGCCTTGACCAGACAGACCTTTGTTGGCAAAGTAATGTCTCTGCTTTTTAATATGCTAAGTTGGTCATAACTTTTCTTCCAAGGAACAAGCGACTTTTTATTTCATGGCTGCAGTCACCGTCTGCAGGGATTTAGGAGCCCAAAAAATAAAGTCTGCCACTGTTTCTGCATCTATTTGCCATGAAGTGATGGGACCAGATGCCATGATCTTAGTTTTCTGAATGTTCAGCTTTAACCCAACTTTTTCCCTCTCCTCTTTCACTGTCATCAAGAGGCTTTTGAGTTCCTCTTCACTTTCTGCCATAAGGGTGGTGTCATCTGCATATCTGAGGTTATTGATATTTCTCCGGGCAATCTTGGTTCCAACTTGTGCTTCATCCAGTCCAGTGTTTCTCATCATGTACTCTGCATATAAATTAAATAAGCAGGGTGACAATATATAGCCTTGAGGTACTCCTTTTCCTATTTGGAGCCAGTCTGTTGTTCCATGTCCAGCTCTAACTGTTGCTTCCTGACCTGCAATACATATTTCTCAGAAGGCAGGTCAAGTGGTCTGGTATTTCCATCACTTTAGGAATTTTTCATAGTTTATTGTGATCCACACAGTCAAAGGCTTTGGCATAGTCAATAAAGCAGAAATAGATGTTTTTTTCTGGAACTCTCTTGCTTTTTCGATGATCCAGCGGATGTTGGCAATTTGATCTCTGGTTCCTCTGCCTTTTCTAAAACCAGCTTGAACATCTGGAAGTTCACAGTTCACATAATTCTTGAAGCCTGGCTTGGAGAATTTTGAGCATTACTTTGCTAGCATTTGAGATGACTGCAATTGTGTGGTAGTTTGAGTATTCTTTGGCATTGCATTTCCTTGGGATTGGAATGAAAACTGACCTTTTCCAGTCCTGTGGCCACTGCTGAGTTTTCCAAATGTGCTGGCATATTGAGTGCAGCACTTTCACAGCATCATCTTTTAGGATTTGAAATAGCTCAGCTGGAATTCCATCACCTCCACTAAGGGCCCACTTGACTTCACATTCCAGGATGTCTGGCTCTAGGTGAGTGATCACACCATCGTGATTGTCTGGGTCATGAAAATCTTTTTTGTACGGTTCTTTTGTGTATTCTTACCACCTCTTCTTACTATCTTCTGCTTGTTAGGTTCATACCATTTCTGTCCTTTATTAAGCCCATCTTTGCATGAAATGTTCCCTTGGTATCTCTAATTTTCTTGAAGAGATCTCTAGTCTTTCCCATTCTATTGTTTTCCTCTATTTCTTTGCACTGATCACTAAGGAAGGGTTTCTTATCTCTCCTTGCTATTCTTTAGAACTCTGCATTCAAATGGGTATATCTTTCCTTTTCTCCTTTGCTTTAGGCTTCTCTTTGCACAGCTATTTTAAGGCCTCCTCGGACAGCCATTTTGCTTTCTTGCATTTCTTTTTCTTGGGGATGGTCTTGCTTCCTGTCTCCTGTACAGTGTCATGAACCTCCATTCATAGTTCATCAGTCACTCTATCAGATCTAGTCCCTTAAATCTATATTTCACTGCCACTGTATAATTGTTAGGGATTTGATTTAGGTCATATCTGAATGGTCTAGTCATTTTCCCTACTTTCTTCAACTTAAGTCTGAATTTGGCAATAAGTAATCATGATCTGAGCCACAGTCAGCACCCGGTCTTGTTTTTGCAAACTGTATAGAGCTTCTTCCGGAGAAGGCAATGGCACCCCACTCCAGTACTCTTGCCTGGAAAATCCCATGGATGGAGGAGCCTAGTGGGCTTCAGTCCATGGGGTCTCGAAGAGTCGGTCGGACACGACTGAGCGACTTCACTTTCACTTTTCACTTTCCTGAGTTGGAGAAGGAAATGGCAACCCACTCCAGCGTTCTTGCCTGGAGAATCCCAGGGACGGGCAAGCCTGGTGGGCTGCCATCTACGGGGTCACACAGAGTCAGACACGACTGAAGTGACTTAGCAATAGCAATAGAGCTTCTCCATCGTTGGCTGCAAAGAATATAATCAATCTGATTTCAGTGTTGACCATCTGTTGATTTCCATCTGTCCAACACACAGTTGTGGATGTGACTGGTGATGGAATCAAGGTCCGATGCTATTAAGAGCAATATTGCATAGGAACCTGGAAAGTTAGGTCCATGAATCAAGGCAAATTGGAAGTGATCAAACAGGAGATGGCAAGAGTGAACGTTGACATTTTAGGAATCAGCAAAATAAAATATACTGGAATGGGGGAATTTAACTCAGATGATCACTATATCTACTCACTGTGGGCAAGAATCCCTTAGAAGAAATGGAGTAGCCATCGTAACAACAGGAGTCCAAAATGCAATACATGGATGCAATTTCAAAAACAACAGAATGATCTGTTTATTTTCAAGGCGAACCATTCAATATCATGGTAATCCAAGTCTATGCCCCCAACTAGTAATACTGAGGAAGCTAAAGTCAAAAGGTTTTAGGAAAACCTACAGGACCTCCTAGAATTAATACCCCCCCAAAAGATGTCCTTTTCATTATAGAGGAGTGAAGAAACATGTGGAGTCAATAGGAAAATTTGGCCAGAGTACAGAGGACAAAGGCTAATAGAATTCTGCCAAGAATATGCACTGGTCATAGCAAACACCAGACCCATTCCACAAACACTTAAAACATAACCCAACAAGCCTAATTATATCACATAAAAGTGACAGTACACTGCTTTCAACAAACCAGTTATAAACAAAACCACTCAGACGGTGTCTTCTCCCTCTTACTCTCCCAAAGGAAGAGAAGAACGATCATCAATGGTCAGTGGCAGTTGCAGAAGCAACACCAAGGACCAGCCTCACGCTCAGGAGAGGACACTACATCTCCTCCTCATGGTTTCGGGTGCTTTACACATTCAGAGAAACTTCTCTAGTAACAAACTATAGAAATGATCCCTGAAAGTATAGTCTTAACCTCCAGCCCGCGGCCGCTGCCAGGTCTGTGCTAGCTGTGAACTTTTCACTGAGGGCAACACAGTTTCCCCACCACTTGGCCATTTTTTCTTCTGCTGGGAAAAAAAGCAGAAAGAGCTCTTACAATACAGCTTTCAAATGCTGTCACTTACCAACTCATTTGAACATTGTCACTGAAAATGTAATTTAACATTTTAAAAAAATCAAACTTAATTTACATAATACAGAGTGACAGCCAATCACAACAATGCCAGGAGGCATTTGCTACACAGATGGACTAAAGCTGCCCCGCCCCTGAAAGCTGTAAAGGAAAGGGCGGGTGTCTGCCTTTGCTCCTGAGAACCTAGCTGATTCCACTGATAACTCAACCTTAGCAGCTGCATTCAACCCTGTCCAAGAAGTAATAAGAGGTCACCATGACTGAGGCAGAGACGGGGACTGGGTGGCTGACAACCAGCTCTGGAAAACAGAACCTTTGGGGGTTTTGCCACAGGATTACACTACCTGTTCACACTTTCTGAATTTTTAAAATAAAGCTGGCTGCTGTCTTTGACATTATTTCTTCTCCTGACAAATACCTGAGTGCCAACTATGACAATACTGCTGCTGCTACTGCTAAGTGGCTTCAGTCGTGTCCAACTCTGTGTGACCCCATAGATGGCAGGCTCCCCCATCCCTGGGATTCTCCAGGCAAGAACAGTGGAGTGCGTTGCCATTTCCTTCTCCAATGCATGAAAGTGAAAAGTGAAAGTGAAGTCACTCAGTTGTGCCCGACTCTTAGCAACCCCATGGACTGCAGCCTACCAGGCTCCTCTGTCCATGGGATTTTCCAGGCAAGAGTACTGGAGTGGGGTGCCATTGCCAATACTAGCTACTATTTATTGTGAGTTTGTCAGCACCATTCATCATTTTAACTGCTTTAACTATGAGACCAATATGAGTATAATCGTCCCATTTTTATGGATGGGGGACTAAGGCACAGAAAGGCCTCGGGTAACTGGCCTGAGGTCTGTCAATAGCAGAGCTGGTAGGTGTCACCTTAACCATCATCCTGGTTTGGCTTTCTATGTGCTAAAGATTACTCTAGGTACTGGGCAAACAGAGGTCCCTACTCTCACAAAAAGCTTACACCCTGCTAGGGGAGAGAGATGGCAACAATTACCCAGAGGATGAGATGATGAGGCATGCAGAGGATGATAAGAGTCCAGAGAGGGATTTGACGGCCACTTCAGATTTGGGTGCTCAGGGAAGGCCTCTCTTTGGAGGTTGCATTTAAGTGGGGAAAACAATGAATACAATGACCCAAAGAAAGGAACAAGGTTGTGTGTTCCAGCAACTGGAAGACAGCTAGAGAACACAGGGTAGGAGGAAGAGCAGGCAGGCCAATGTCTGAGGATTTTCTAGGCAAGTCCAACTCCCGGGGAGGCTGGATTTTAAGTGTGAGGGAAGCCATTGAGAGGCTGGAAGCTGTGAAGACCAGTTCCGAGGCCACTGCAAGCAAGGTGTCTGAAGGAGAGATCATGATAGCTTGCAAGGAAGAAGGAGAAACGTGGGCTACTCTGGAAATTCAGTTGGTAGGATGGGACTCACTGGTGGGCTTGCTGCAGGAGGAGGAGTGGGGTGTCAGGGAAAGAGGTTTCAAAGATTGACATGTTGGCAATTCAGTGGGTGGTGCTGCTACAGCAAAGACTGGAGAAAGAGGGATTTCTCATTTAAAGGAGGGGCATTCTCACAAAGGGGGAAAGGAGTGCTCACCTATTGTCCTTGCTTTATCTAATTTCACCGTTAATGACAGCTCTATGTGTTAATGGTATTTGTATTCATTTACACAGAGAGACAGATTGGGGTCAAGGAACTTCCCAGGAACCCACAACTAGTAAATGACAGACCAAGGCATATTCCTGGGGCTTCCCTGGTGGCTCAGAGGTTAAAGCGTCTGCCTGCAATGTGGGGGACCCAGGTTCGATCCCTGGGTCGGGAAGATCCCCTGGAGAAGGAAATGGTACCCCACTCCAGTATTCTTGCCTGGAGAATCCCATGGACAGACAAGCCTGGTGGGCTACAGTCCATGGGGTCGCAAAGAGTCGGACACGACTGAGCGACTTCACAGAACAGAAAAGAACAGGAGGCATATTCCAGAGCATAAACTGCTCCTCTCACCGCTCCCAATATTTCAAGAGGACCGAGAACTAATTTAGGCTTACAATGAAAGCTTGGCCACTATAGATCCATAAAGAGAAACTCATGGAAGAACTACAGACATTTAATAGCAATGAGAGTAAAAGAGGTTTAACACTGACTAATAATGGCGATAGTGGTAAAGAGCAAAAAGAGACGCGGGTTCAATCCCTGGCTGGAGAAAAATACCCTGGAAAGAAGATGGCAACCCATTTCAGTGCATTTGCCTAGGGAACCCATGATAAACTTGTCAGGTTAGAGACAGCTCACATGACACACAGACAAATATGACTGGAATGACTCAGCACACACAGAGCTATAAAAGAGAAACCCTCCAGCGCTGTGCAAAGGCCACTGGCAATAAGGTCAGTCAGTTCAGTCACTCAGTAGTGTCTGACTCTTTTCGACCCCATGAACCACAGCATGCCAGGCCTCCCTGTCCATCACCAACTCCCGGAGTTCACTCAGACTCACGTCCATAGAGTCAGTGATGCCATCCAGCCATCTCATCCTCTGTTGTCCCTTTCTCCTCCTGCCCCCAATCCCTCCCAGCATCAGTCTTTTCCAATGAGTCAACTCTTCGCATGAGGTGGCCAAAGTACTGTGTTTCAGCTTTAGCATCATTCCTTCCAGAGAAATCCCAGGGCTGATCTCCTTTAGAATGGACTGGTTGGATCTCCTTGCAGTCCAAGGGGCTCTCAAGAGTCTTCTCCAACACCACACTTCAAAAGCATCAATTCTTCGGCGCTCAGCCTTCTTCACAGTCCAACTTTCACATCCATACATGACCACTGGGAAAACCATAGCCTTGACTAGATGGACCTTTGCTGGCAAAGTAATGTCTCTGCTTTTGAATATGCTATCTAGGTTGGTCATAACTTTCCTTCCAAGGAGTAAGTGTCAGTCAGCATCCGCAGTGATTTTGGAGCCCCAAAAAATAAAGTCTGACACTGTTTCCCCATCTATTTCCCATGAAGTGATGGGACCAGATGCCATGATCTTCGTTTTCTGAATGTTGAGCTTGAAGCCAACTTTTTCACTCTCCTCTTTCTTCAAGAGGCATCTGCATATCTGAGGTTATTGACATATCTCCCGGCAATCTTGATTCCAGCTTGTGCTTCTTCCAGCCCAGCGTTTCTCATGATGTACTCCACATATAAGTTAAATAATCAAGGTGACAATATACAGCCTTGACGTACTCCTTTTCCTATCTGGAACCAGTCCGTTGTTCTAACAGTCAGTCCAGTTCTAACCGTTGCTTCCTGACCTGAATATAGATTTCTCAAAAGGCATGTCATTTGGTCAGGTATTCACATCTGTTTCCTTTACAGCTTTCAGGGGTGGGGCCCGCATTAGTCAATCTATGCAGCAAATGCCTTCTGGGCTTATAAAGACTTGGGTTGTGACTGGCTGTCACTCTGCATTATGTAAATTAAGCCTGATGAGGTACACGTTTTTAAAACATAGCTAAAACACAGGTGAGTTAAAGAAGAAACATAAAATGATTCCTTTTCTTAGGGAAAGATCAATTGTAAGTGAAACCACTCAGACGGTGTCCTCTCCCTCTTACTCTCCCAAAGGAAGAGAAGAACGATCATCAATGGCCAGTGGCAGCTGCAGAAGCAACACCAAGGACCAGCTTCACGCTCAGGAGAGGACACTGTATCTCCTCCTCATGGTTTCGGGTGCTCTACACATTCAGAGAAACTTCTCTAGTAACAAACTATAGAAATGATCCCTGAAAGTATAGTCTTAACCTCCAGCCCCCGGCCACAGCTGGGTCTGTGCTAGCTGTGAACTTTTCACTGAGGGCAACACAGTTTCCCCACCACTTGGCCATTTTTTCTTCTACTGGGAAAAAAACAGAAAGAGCTCTTGCAATACAGCTTTCAAATGCTGTCACTTATCAACTCATTTGAGCATTTTCACTGAAAATATAATTTAACAGTTTTTAAAAATCAAACTTAATTTACATAATACAGAGTGACAGCCAATCACAACAATGCCAGGAGGCATTTGCTACACAGATGGACTAAAGCAGCCCCGCCCCTGAAAGCTGTACAGGAAAGGGCGGGTGTCTGCCTTTGCTCCTGAGAACCTAGCTGATTCCACTGATTACTCAGTCTTAGCAGCTGCATTCAAGGCTCTCGAAGAAGTCAGAGTTTCAAACTCTGTTAAGAGGTTACCATGACTAAAGCAGAGATGGGGGCTGGGTGGGTGAGAATCAGAGCTGGAAAACAGAACCTTTGGGGTTTTTGCCACAGGACTGCACTACCAGTTCACACTTCATCAGTTTTTAAAACGAAGCTGGTTGTTGCGCTGACATCCTTCTTCCCTTCGCAAATAATGAGTGCTAACTATGAAACTGTTGTTATAGTTCAGTCGTTAAGTCATATCTGACACTTTGCAACCCCGAGTGCTGCACTGCAGCACCTCGGGCTTCCCTGTCTTCACTTTTTCTCTGAGTTTGCTCAAACTCTTGTCCATTGAGTCGGTGATGCCATCCAACCATCTCATCCTCCGTCACCCCCTTCTCCTCCTGCCTTCAATCTTTCCCAGCATCAGGGTCTTTCCGATGAGTTGGCTCTTCGCATCAGGTGGCCAAAGTATTCAAGCTTCAGCTTCAGCATCAGTCCTTCCAATGAATATTCAGGGATGATTTCCTTTAGGATTGACTGGTTTGGTCTCTTTGCAGTTTAAAGGACTCTCAAGAGTCTTCCCCAGCATCCCAATTAGAAAGAGTGAAACTATAAAACTGCTACCTAGTATTTGCACCAGCTTGCCAGCCACCAGTCATCATTTTAAGTGATTATACAAATATCATCCCATTTTTACAGACAGGGGGACTGAGGCACAGAAAGACTAAGGAACCTGTTGAGGTCTGTTAATAGCAGAGCTGGTAGGTTTCACCCAGCTGTGTTTTCTATGTGCTAAAGATTACTCTAGGTACTGGGCAAACAGAGGTCCCTACTCTCACAAAAAGCTTACACTCTGGTAGGGGAGGGAGATGACAACAATTACCTGAGAGGATGAGATGATGAGGCATGCAGAGGATAAGAGTTCAAACAGAGAGGGATTTGACGGCCACTTCAGATTTGGGTGCTCAGGGAAGGCGTCCTTTTGGAGGTTGCATTTAAGTGGAGAAAACAATGAATACAATGACCCAAAGAAAGGAACAAGGTTGTGTGTTACAGCAACTGGAAGACAGCTAGAGAACACAGGGTAGGAGGAAGAGGGGAGGGCAGGCAGGCCAATGTCTGAGGATTTTCTAGGTAAGGCCAAGGCCTGGGGAGTCTGCTTCTTCAGGGTCTGCTGTGGGAGTTCTAACTCCTTTGCCATTCATTTGCTGAAGGTCAGAAATTTCTCCTAAACCTGCTCCAACTGAACTCTGTCATCACTGCCCACCCCATTGCTCTACCTAATTCAGTTCCTCCTCCATTTCCCCCATTAACACAAGGAATTATTATCCACACATTTGATCAAGTCAGAAGACCTGACAGTTATCCTTGACAGCTCCCCTCACTCATGTCTTCAGTGATCCCAATGAAATGAAATTTATGGTTTATATTTCAAAGCAGAACATGAAAAAATTAAGCCTAAAATTCTGTGTGTTTGCTTGGGCTTCCTCCATCAAATGCAATGTGCATCATTACACATTAATCAGAGTCCCTCAAAAATGGGAGTGCTGGTCAACCATATTTTTTTTTTCTTTCTTTTGACATTAGCAATGGGATTTCTTAAAAGAATTTCATTCTTTCTCACCTTTGTAGGAGGGCATGGTGACTTGCTGCTTACTTTGTACAAGTTCACTGGGACTACCTGGTTCCTTGGTGAACTTTATATAAAATACCAGTATGTCATTTTGATGTACAATTCTTTGGAAAATGTATATGACTGTCTTCGACTTCTAACAGCTTTCTGAGAGTCTGCTTCTCAGGTTAATCCTCAGATTAGCTCAAATAAAACTCCCATTTTTCCCCCTTCTTCTTGTTAGTTGAATTTTGTCAACAAATCAATCCCAATTCCTGTCAACTTTACCACTTATGTATCTCACAGATCTCCTCTTTCTCTATCATCACTTCACCTTCTCCCAAGCAGATGAATGCAGCAGGTGCCTAACTGGCCTTCACACTTGCCACCTCATTGCTGTTGTTTAGGCACTAAGTCATGTTTTACTCTTTGTGACTCCATAAACTGTAGCCCGCCAGGTTCCTCTGTGCAAACTCACCCCTCCCGAAAAGTATAACTGCCACAGAGCTTTTAGAGTGACCTTAAAACACACAGCAGATGCGGTCACTCTCCTTCAATAGCTGCCCTTAGCTTTCTGTCCACCATGGTTCGACCAAATTCTGCCTTCTTTCACTCCTCCTCTGGACTAAAGTCTTATAAATCCTAAGCCTACACATATTCTATTTCCTTAGCTTAGACTGAGATACAGAGAAAGAAATCACTATAGAGGACAGGAAGTGATGTCTGCCTACATGTTTCAGAAGAGTGACTTGACTGACAGGAGAGTACAGGAAGCAAAGTAACTTTGTTTTAATACCCTTGAAAGTGAAAGTGAAAGTCAGTCAATCCTGTCTGACTCTTTGAGACCCCATGGATTATACAGTTCAAAACACTAGAGTGGGTAGTGCGGGGAGCCGGTGAGGCATTCTGCTCATGACAAAGGTCATGAGGAAGGAGGCTCAGCATACGCAAAGGCGGGATCGAGCCTCAGGAGTCCCCCCGGATATTCTCGAGCATTTTCCCCCCAAAAACCAGAGTCTGCCTACTTTATTGCTTTGTGCTCTCACCTCTGACTTTACTGGGGGCTGTCCCCTACCACCATCTCGCTCTCTCTCTGTCAAAGAGTTAACTTACAGCTCCAATTAATAAAGTTCCTGGGCAATTAGGAGTGTTTAAATCCAAACCCCTCAGATGGCTCTCTAACTCGCCTGACAAGTTTACCCGGCCTCCTGCAGCTATGCATACGATTGTTTACAGTCTCCTAGCCTCCAGAGGCACGGGAAGCTTAAGATATTCAAATAGCTTAGAGCCTCTCAGAGAGTTAAAAACTGTCAGAATAAACTAGTAAAGGATTTCATTGATGAGTCAATGCTTGTTGCCAAGTTTTCACATCCCCTGAATTGTATCCTTGAATGTGTATTAATTAATAGTTGGTATATAGTAAAAAATAAGTAGTGGCCTTGGTGTTAGTAACTTTAGACCCTTAAGGTAATAAATTCTTTCCTTTGTTGTAAACCCATTACACATCCGCCCTATAGGAATGCAATTTTATCTTTGGAAGATGGTGCCAAACCTTAAAATAATTACTCTTAGAGAAAATAAGTCTTTGTTGATAAGTCCTTGTCAAGAGTCATAAAATGTTAGTAGGCCTTCTGGCTAGAAGATGATATAAATCACCTAAACCATTTGTATACGATAAATTTGCAGGAAAGAAACCTTGGTTTTTGATAAGAATCAAAGACTGCTGACTTTGCATCCCCTATTATCCTCTATGTGTAACTTAGGGTATAAAAGCCCCTGTTAAAAATAAAGCTATGGGCCTTGTTCACCAGCGCTTGGTCTCCCCATGTCATTCTTCCCTTTAACTTCCAGCTGAGTCTCCATCTGGAGCGCGGAACCCACCACGCTTACTCATTATGCCTGAGCTTCTAAGACCCACTCGAGAAGGTGTCTAGGGTGAGGCACCTTCCGCTATTCGAGAGGGCGCCTGCGGCCTACATAAGTGGTGCAAACTTCTTGTCTTGAAGTTTTATTGGTCTCCCGCGTAAACCAAGCTACTCAGCTTCTTTTCTCCACTGAATTTTCCTACTGAGCTATCCTCATTCTATTGTTCTCTATATCTCTAATTAGCATATAAATAGTCGCCTAGGCCGTCTCTCCTTTGAATACCCTGGATCAGCTGGGGCTGGTCCCCAGCAGGGTAGCCTATCCCTTCTCCAGCAGATCTTCCCAACCCAGGAATCAGGAATCGAACTGATATCTCCTGCATTGCAGGCGGATTCTTTACCAACTGAGCTGTGAGGGAAGCCCTTAATACCCTTGGGCCACCCCTAATGTGTGAAGGAGCTCATGACCTGTAAATCCAATCAGAAAACAAAAACTTAAAATTGCATCAGAGAAACTCCCCCCTCGTTTCATTGGAAAAATCACAGATAGTGTTCCCCGCCTCTTACTCCTCCAGGGGAAAAGAACAGTCATCAAAGGCAAAAGGCAGTTACAAATGCAACATCAAGAGCTGACTTCACATTCTGGAAGAAAACCTGCCTCCTTGTGGCCTTTGAGGACTCCACACAGAAACTTTCCAGTAACAATCTAGAGAAATCTCTTAAAACATACAGTTGCTTTAACCCCAGAACCTCTGCTGGGGTCATGGCAGTCAGTTCAGTTGCTCAGTCGCGTCTGGCTGTTTGCGACCCCAGGCACTGCAGCACGTGAGGCCTCCCTGTCCATCAACAACTCCCGGAGTTTACTCAAACTCACATCCATCGAGTAGGTGATGCCATCCAACCATCTCATTTTCTGTCATCCCCTTCTACTCCTGCCTTCAATCTTTTCCAGCATCAGGGTCTTTTCCAATGAGTCAGTTCTCAGCAAGTGGCCAGAGTACTGGAATTTCAGTTTGAGCATCAGCATCAGTCCTGCTAATGAATAATCAGGACTTATTTCCTTTAGGGATCACAGCAGCCACACACTTTGTATAGATAGTGACATTTCTCATATAAAGGCAGATTCTTTTGGGGGGGGGGGGGGAGTGCACACGGTGTGGCTTTCCCTCATGCCTCAGACAATTAAAAAAACAAAACAAAACCTGCAACGTGGGAGATGTGGGCTCAATCCTTGGCTTGGAAAGATCCCCTAGAAAAGAGCACGGCTACCTACTCTGGTACTCTTGCCTGGAGAATCCCTATGGATAGAGAAGACTAGCACACTACATACAGCCCATGAGATCACAAAGAATTGGACGAGACTAAAAATCTATGGTTTTTCCAGTAGTCATGTGTGGATGTGATTTGAACTATAAAGAAAGCTAAGCACCGAAAAATTGAGGCTTTTGAACTGTTGTTGGAGGAGACTGTTCAGAGTCCCTTGGACTGCAAGGAGATCCAAACAATCCTTCCTAAACAAAATCAATCCTGAATATTCCCTGTAAGGACTGATGCTGAAACTGAAATTCCAGTAGCTTGGTCAGCCGATATAAAGAACTGACTCTTGGAAAACCACTCTAACGCTGAGAAAGCTTCCTCAAACCAAAATTAAAGCCTAAACCTCAACGGTATACTCCAGTCCAGTCATGTACGACTCTGCGACTCCTTAAACCACAGCATGCCATACCTCCTTGTTCATCCTCAACTCCTAAAACCCAGCAAATTTCAGCGACATAGAAAACTCAAACTCAATTCGCCATGTAGCTAAAAAACTAATACCACAGAAATCTTACTTTTCAGAACATCATAATAGGAACGAAACCACTCAGACGGCGTTTTCTCCTTCTAACTCTCCCAGACGGGAGAGAAGAACGATCATCAACGGCCGATGGCAGCTGCATCAAGCAGCACCAAACGCCAACTTCACGCTCAGGAGAAAACGCTGCGTCTCTTCCTCGTGGTTTCGGGTACTCTACACGATCAGAGAAACTTCTCTAGTAACGAACTATAGAAATGATCCCTGAAAGTATAGTCTTAACTTCTACCGGCCAGCCGCTGCTGGGTCTGCGGGAGCCGCTCACTTTCTACTGACGGCCACACTTGTGTCGCTCCCCTCGCCGCCTCACAAACATTTTCCATATTACATCCTGAAACTTGGTAAAACGGCAAACTTCAAAATACCATATTCGCTCGGAAATAGCCCAGAAACACTTCAAAGCCGCAGTACGCCTCATTAGCATACGGCTTCCTGGCACCCAATCGCAGGCGGCCGCTTCCGACTCCTACTCCAGCCTGCCGTCGCCCCAGCCACCGCATCCCGAGCTCCGCACCCAGGCAGGGTCGCCGCGCCCCTCTGCAGGCCGAGCGCACGCTTCCTGCCACCGGTCCGCGTGGACGGCCTCTGCCTGCTGAAGTCCGCCTGCTTGGAGAGGCCAGGTTTCTTTTGTCTTGAAAGAGAGGTGGGGGCGAGGAGGGAGGAGAAAACACAGAGAACTAGTCTAATCCTGCATAGTAACAAAGGCACCCACGGTGGTTTATGAACGTCTTCTCCACGAATAAGGCATTTTAACCCATGGTCTCACTTCCTGCTCTAAAGGGAAAGGGTGTGGTTATGTCCCCATTCTCACACAGCTGGCTGGAGCACCTGTCACAAAGCTCCTCAAGGGAACCACAGGTGCTACTAGGTACCTGTGGCACTTGATCAAGCCCGGTTCTTTCTGGAAAACCACGGTGTCTGCATCAGGCGGCCTGAGCTCCAGTCAAGTTCATTTCTCTAAGAAAGCATTACATACACCATCTCAAACTTTGGTCGTGAATGACTGATCTTCCTGGCTTCCACATCTCACAGGAAGCCAAACCATTTACTTGTGGCAAGAGTTAGTCCCAGCTTCTCCTCAAAGAACACACCTTACCTACGATGCTGTGTAACTGTCACTTAACTTCCTGTTGTAAAGACGTTTCTGCCCCAGGTCTTCCAGCATGCCAGAAAGCACAGTGCTCTGTGAACATGCAGTCCGTGGTTTTCTGAATCAACCACATTTTTTCATGTTACTGTGATGCATTTCATCTCATCCTACCACCTCTAGTTGAGCAGTTCCTTAAGTCTTAAAGAATTTTAAGGTCCCTTCCAGTCACTTTCACACAAGAACCCCTTGTCTCTGGTCTCAGCCCTTCCGTATACATTCTCTGCTCCTCTAACCTTTCTGTGGACTTCTCTCCATGCATGCCAATCTTGGCCTCCTATGAGCAGATTCTCAGTTCTTCTCATCTCTCCTGGATGCCTCCCTTCAGCTTCCCAGCTAACAGTGACCACACTGTGCTTTGTGTACATAGCTCTCTGAGTTATAAATGCATTTTTTCCCCTACTCAACTGTGAGGTCTTTAAAAGCAGGAAGCAGGTCATATTGCTCTCTGCATCTCCAGCCAGTTGCCAGCCACTGTAGCTGCCCAGCAAATGCATACTACTGAATGAATGATGAATCAATGAATGTATCATTCTTTCCCTCAACCTGGTTACTGATATAATTATTTCCAACCACCTCCCCTCCCTTTTTCTCTACTCTTGCTCCAATAAGGGCAACCTGTCTATAAGAGAGTGAGGTTCCTACCAGCAGGGTTCTTGGCCATCTTCTCTAGATCATCCTTGGTTTCAGCATGGATTTGCAGACAGGTCTATTCTGGGCTGCGGGCTCATATACTCCGCCTTCCATTTGACACGCCACTTGCCTAAATCTCAGGTGTCTAACTCAGGTGGCCCAGACTGACTTCCAATAGCTTTTTTCCCAAACCTACTTCTCTTTCAGGCCGTGATACCACATTCAACCCAGTTGCTCAAACCAAAAACAAGTCATCCTACTCTTTTCTTTTTTTAATCTTATTTATTCATTTATGTATTTATTGTTTACTTTTGGCTGTGCTGGGTCTTCTGTGCTGCACAGGCTTTCTTCTAGTTGTGGCAAATAGGAGCTACTCTTTGTTGCGGTGTGCAGGCTTCTCACTGCAGTGGCTTCTCTGGTTGTGGAGCACAGGCTCTAGGGCACATAGGCTTAGTAACTGTGGCTCCTGGGCTCCAGAGCACAGGCTCAACAGCTGCGGTGCGCAGTCTTAGTTGCTCTGCAGCACGTGGAATCTTCCCAGATCAAGGACTGAACCTGGGTCTCCTGCACTGGCAGGAGGATTCTTTACCACTGAGTCACTAGGGAAGCCACATCCTACTCTTTTTTTCCTCCGCTTAAATATGTCATTGCCTTCTGTAGCCAGAGCAATCGTTTACAAAACTAGAAATCTACTCTCAGGTACTTGGCACAAGAGCTCCTAAAATCCTTGGAATGTCCTTAGTATTAGGAATGACAAGTGTCTTTGGTATGCTGCTGAAATGACTCTTGGCTGAGGGGTTCTGAGACAGCTTCAGTATGGGGCTGGTCACAAGAAAGACCACGATTTTCAGCTCTGCCACAGCCCTCCACTTCAAATCTTGTCCCGCCTCCAGCAGGAGAGAGGGGCTGGAGACTGAGATCAGTCACCAGTGGTTGAATCAATCATGCCTGAATAATGCAATCTTCATAAAACCCTAACTGATTATATTTGGAGAACTTCCAGGTTGGTAAACAGATTGAAGTGCTGGAATTGTGCTTTCACCTACACCTCTGACTTTACGGGGGGCTGTCCCCCACTACCTCTCTGAAAAAAGAGTTAGCTTACAGCTCCAGTTAATAATTCCTGGGTGTGACAGTGTTTCAACCTACAAACTCCTTTGGAAATCCTCTAGCCTGCCTGAATAGGTTTTTCTGGCCACATGTGATTGCTCAGAGCCTCCCAACTGTGAGAGGCAGGAGATGTTCTAAACTGTCTAAACACAGATTCTTTTGAGTAGTTAAAAGATTGATTAGAAATTGTATTGGTGAAGGGATTTTCACTTGTTGGGCCAATGTTTGCTGCTGTGTTTCCATATCCCTTACCTGCTGTGTCCCTGGCAGTGTATTGATTAATATAATTGGTGTAAGTGGTAGCTTTAATGTTTGTAACCTGGGACCCTTGAGTTAATTCTTTTTCTTGTTATAGCCCACCACACCTTTGCTCTGTAGGAATGCAACTTTATCTAATGCTTTTGGAGGGTGGCTCCTGACCAATCACCTTTAGAGAAAAATAAGTTTTCTGAAGAAAGGGTCTTAAAATGTTAACAGGCCTCCGGGCCAGAAGATGATGCAAATCACCTAAGCTTTTGCATATGATAAGTTTGCAGGAAGAAAGCCTGGCTTGCTGCATGACTCTACCCCTTCCCCCATTATCCTCTATGCATAACTTAAGGTATAAAAACTACTTTGGAAAATAAAGTGCGGGCCTTGTTCACCGAAACTTGGTCTCACCATGTCGTTCTTTCTCTCACCTTCTGGATGAATTATTCAGCCTCTTTTCTCCACTGAATTTCCTCACTGAGCTATCCTTATTCCATTACTCTTTATATCCTTAATTAAAGTTTAATTAAGCAGTTGTTTCCTGATCCTCGCCGACGCCGTCCCCGCTTCGAATTCCCTGGATCCACCGGGGCTGGACCCCGGCAATAAGCCATATCAGTAATTACATTAAATGTTAATGGACTAAACACTCCAATTAAAAGGCAGAGAGTATCAGAATGCACTTTAAAATACAAGTGTCAACTCAATGCACTCTACAGAAGACATATTTTAACTCTATAGTGATAGTGATAGTGAAGTTGCTCAGTCATATCCAACTCTTTGCAACCCCATGGACTGTAGACTGCCAGGCTCCTCTGACCATAGGATTTTCCAGGCAAGGATACTGGAGTGGGTTGCCATTTCCTTCTCCAGGGGGGGTCTTCCCGACCCAGGGATCGAATCCAGGTCTCCCACATTGCAGGCAGTCTCTTTACCATCTGAGCCACCAGGGAAGACTTTTAACTCTATAAAGATATTTTATAAGGAGCTTAAAGTGGCTGTATTAATAGCAGAAAAATTAGACTTCAAGGTAAGAAATATTACCAGAGATAAATAAGGAGAGACATCTCATAATGCTAATAGGGTCAATTCACCAGGAAGATGTAACAATCCTAAATACAGATGCACCTATTACCAAAATCCTTCCAACAGCCCATGAAGCCTCCTCGAGCTGCAGCTTACCTTGACAACTTCACCCCGTGCCACTCTCCTGCCACTTTGCCTTCTTCTCTAGCTCAAATCATCCACACACTTTGCCATCCTCTGAGCTCTGCATCACTTTAATCTTCCCTTGCTTCCAACTTTTACCTTTTACTTCTCTCACTTCAACTTTCCTTCTTTAGGGTCTAAGCCTAAATATCACTTTCTCTAAGAATTTTCCTTTGACTACCTCCCAGACAGGAGGCTGAAATATACTTGTGTGCTTCCTTCACACCCTGCCCGTCTCAGGACTTCAATTACTATCTCATGTCTCTGTCTCCTGTTGGATTATATTCATGGAAGCCAGGACTGTACATTTTTTCTTGGCTGCTCTAATCCCAAGGCTCAATTACTATACATATAATTAAAAACATGAGGAATGAGGGACTTCCTTGGTGGTGAGTGGTTGAGACTCTGTCTTCCGATGCAGGGGGTGTGGGTTTGAACCCTGGTCGGGGAGCTACGATCCCATATACCTTCCTTGTGGGCAAAAAAACCCCCCACAAGACAGAAGCAATATATAACAAATTCTAGAAAGATTTTTAAAGTGGTCCACACACAAAAAAATTCTTAAAAAAAATGAGTAAGGTCTGGGCTGAGGTTCTAGAACTCATCCATTGGGTTTTAGAACTCATAATCTGTAGTATCTGGTCTACTGAGTGGGACGAACTAAGTAGGATACAATCAGGAAAGTTTTTCTCCTTCTGCTGCCCTCCAGGACACTGTCAGTTCTCGCTTCCCCTCTCCTGAGAGGCACCCCAGGCAGATACCACACTCTTTTATCCCTTTGAGGCACTCAAAGCACAGATTCATTTCAGGCAATAAGTTGTTCTGTCATGTGAAATCAAAACTTCTTCCTTGCTCTTCCATCCTTCTACTCTCAAGCGGTTTCTGACAAGTCCAGAGCTGAAGTAGGGAGAGGACCAATGAGATGACAAGGGGCGAAGGCCTGTGTGCTTAGCTGATGCTCTTTATAGCCTTTGGCTTTGTCCTAATGCCGGCTCTTTTGTGGGAGGGGTTAGTGGGTCCTTCAGGTATCTCCACCTGACTACATACCACCCTAATGCAGGCCACTTCGCTCTTCTCCTGACTTTTTGTTTTTAATTTTTATTGGACTTTAGTTGATTTACAATGTTGTGTTAGTTTCTGCTGTGCAGAAAAGTGAATCAGTTATCCACATACATGTTGTTGTTGTTCAGTCACTAAGTCCATGTGACCTCATGGATCAAAGCATAATGGGCTTCCCTGTCCTTCACTATCTCCTGGAGTTTGTTGAAACTCATGTCCATTGAGTCGGTGATGCCATCCAATCATCTCATTCTCCATCACCCCCTTCTCCTCCTGCCCTCAATCTTTTCCAGCATCAGGGTCTTTCCAATGAGTCGGCTCTTTGCATCAGGTGGCCAAGGTATTGCAGCTTCAGCATCAGTCCTTCCACTGAATATTGAAGACTGATTTCCTTTAGGATTGACTGGTTTGGTTTCTTTGCAGTTGAAGGGACTCTCAAGAGTCTTCTCCGGCACCACAATTCAGAAGTATCAATTCTTCAGCAATCAGCCTTCTATATGGTCCAAATCTCACATCTATATATGACTACTGGAAAAACCATAGCTTTGACTATACAGACTTTTGTTGGCAAAGTGAGGTCTCTGCTTTTTATATTCTGTCTAGGTTTGTCATAGCTTGCCTTCCAAGGAGCAAGCGTCTTTTTAATTTCACATATATCACCCTTTTTTTTTAAGATTATTTTCCCATAAAGGACATTATAGGTATTGAGTAGAGTTCCCTGTTCTTATTATTTATTATATATATATATGTAGTAGTGTGCATACGTCAATCCCAATCTCCCAATTTATCCCTCCAATCCCTTTTCCCACTGGTAACCATAAGCTCTGTATCAGTGACTCTGTTTTGTAAGTAAGTTCATTTGTATCATTTTTTTTTTTTAGATTCTACATATAAGCAATATCATATGGTATTTGTCTTTCTCTGTCTGACTTACTTCATTTAGTATGATAATCTCTAGGTCCATCCATGCTGCTGCAAATCACATTATTTCATTCTTTTTATGGCTGAATAATATGCTGGGAGGGATTGGGGGCAGGAGGAGAAGGGGACGACAGAGGATGAGATGGCTGGATGGCATCACCAACTCTATGGACGTGAGTTTGAGTGAACTCCGGGAGTTGGTGATGGACAGGGAGGCCTGGTGTGCTGCTATTCATGGGGTCGCAGGGAGTCGGACACAACTGAGTGACTGAACTGAACTGAATATTCCATTATATGTAAGTACTATATCTTCTTTATCCATTCACCTCTCAATGGACGTTTAGGTTGTTTCCATGTCTTGGCTATTGTAAATAGTGCTGTTATGATCACCAGGGTGCATGCGTCTTTTTGAATTAGAGTTTTCTCTGGATATATACCCAGGACTGGGATTGGTGGATCATATGGTAGTTCTTCCCAGGTAGCTCAGTGGTAAAGAATCTGCCTGCCAAGTGGGAGATGCAGGTTCAATCCCTGGGTCAGAAAGATCCCCTGGAGAAGGAAATGGCAACCCACTCCAGTATTCTTGCCTGGGAAATCCCAACAGAGAAGCCTGGCAGGCTACAGCCTATGGGGTCACAAAAGAGTTGAATATGACTTAGTGACTAAACAACAACAATGGTAGTTGTATTTTTAGTTTTCTCAGTTCAGTTCAGTCGCTCAGTTATGTCCGACTCTTTGCGACCCCATGAATCGCAGCACCCCAGGCCTCCTTGTCCATCACCAACTCCCGGAGTTCACTCAGACTCATGTCCATCGAGTCAGTGATGCCATCCAGCCATCTCATCCTCTGTCGTCCCCTTCTCCTTCTGCCCCCAATCCTTCCCAGCCTCAGAGTTTTTTCCAATGAGTCAACTCTTCGCATGAGGCAGCCAAAGTACTGGAGTTTCAGCTTCAGCATCATTCTTTCCAAAGAAATCCTAGGGCTGATCTCCTTCAGAATGGACTGGTTAGATCTCCTTGCAGTCCAAGGGAGTCTCAAGAGTCTTCTCCAACACCACAGTTCAAAGGCATCAATTTTTTGGCGCTCAGCTTTCTTCACAGTCCAACTCTCACATCCATATATGACCACTGGAAAAACCATAGCCTTGACTAGACGGACCTTTGTTGGCAAAGTAATGTCTCTGCTTTTCAATATGCTATCTAGGTTGGTCATAACTTTCCTTCCAAAACCACCCTAATTATTCTCCATATGGTTGTACTAATTTACATTCCCACCAACAATATAGGAGGGTTCCCTTTTCTGCATACCCTCTTCAGCATTTATTGTTTGTAGACTTTTTGATGATGGCCATTCTGACCAGTGCGAAGTCATACCTCATTGTAGTTTTGATTTACATTTCTGCTGATTTCTTGCTATAGCTCCAGCCTCTCCATTGGAATTCTTCCTTCCTTCATAGCTGAGGTCCCTTCAAATGCTCAGCTACCCTCCAGAGTCTAACTACCCCACAGCTGATGAAAGTACGGCTACTCCAACTGCTGGTCTCTCGTGCTCATTCGGCCATCAAGGACTGCTCCAGGTAGGAGGCAGATGGCAGTCCTCTTGATCTCTAAATTCCAGGTAACATGTCAGACTCAATTAATGCCACCTTGGTGGCAGCTGGGGTTGGCTGGCATGTTTCTACTGTTCACCAGGCTGAGACATTGGCTCCCAACTCCCGGCACCAGAATTCTCTCCAGGAGGTTCACCTGTACTTGGTTTCCTGTGAATGCCTTTGGAACAGCCTTTTCCTCTGACACTCACACCACTGCCCCATCACCTTCTCTTAGACAGCCTGAGGTGGGTAATGGAGTTGAAGGTCCAAGATCATTTTGGCCATCTCCTAAGAAGTGTTGCTTTAGATCGTGGGGATATGTATCACTCCCTGTTTTTCACTCTGAGGCTTTAGACAAAATTGCCAAGCACAGATGAGGTCCTGCTTCATATCCAGTTATACCTGTCAACCTCACCGCCTGTTCTAGTTTAATATCAAGAATTTGAAGATGCATTAAGAAGTCAGACAGAGAAAGACAAGTATGATATCACTTATATGTGGAAGCTAAAAAACAAACAAGTGAATCTGACAGAGACTCACAGACATAGAGAACAAACTAGTGGTTACTGGTGAGGAGAGGGAAGAGGGAGGGAAAGAATGGGGGAGGAAATTAAGAGGTACAAACTACATGGATAAAATTAATAAGCTACAAGGATATGTTACACAACACAGGGAATATACCCAATAGCTTATGATAACTATAACTGGAGTAGAGTACAACATTTACAAATTGTAAATCACTATGTGGTACACTTGAAACTTACACACTGTACATTAACTATGTGTGCTAAGTCACTTCGATTGTGTCCAACTCTGTGACTCTATGGACTGTAGCCCACCAGGTTCCTCTGTCCATGGGGTTTCTCCAGGCAAGAATACTGGAGTGGGTTGCCATGCCCTCCTTCAGGGGATCTTCCCAACCCAGGGACCAAACCCACATCTCTTAAGTCTCCTGCATTGATAGGCAGGTTCTTTACCATTAGTGCTACCTGGGAAGCCCACATTAACTATACCTCCAAAAAAAAAAAAAAAAGAGTTAAAAAAAAAAAAGAATATGAAGATACAGAACATTCAGGAGATGTCTAGGAGACAGATAAAAAATGTCACAGAACTCTGCTTCTCATATTGGAGGATATGGATAGACAGACACTAGAAGTCATAGCATACCCATCTTGAACATCAATTTTCATATTAAAACACACACAGATCCGTCATGAGTAAAATGAAAAATTTTGGAGGCGGTAAAAAACAGAACCTTTTAAATAAATTTAGTTTACCATCAGCCACTTTATCTACAGATTCTAGGGATGGTAGAGAACTTTTTGAGAGAAGTATTTTGGAGAAAGTTGAATCCTTAAAAAATGGGTGCTACCCTTCTGGAAGTTGTCAGGAATCCTGTTGAGGCAAATGGAGAAACACTGTAGAGAAATTAGGTCACCTTGACTGCTCCATAAACCAGCTGAGAGAAACTTTCTAAGCCTTCTTTTTAATACTAAGATTGAAGAGAGAAGAGGGGGAATCTAACAGGACTTCTGGTTACTCTTGAAAAAGCAGGTCTGGATCTCTAGATCAGGAGCAAATACCAACAGAGTTTCCGTTTGAGTATGATTTTCTGTGTGTGTGTTCTTTTGAAGATTGCCTGAGCTATGTTTGTTGTTTCTGTCTGCCCAACAGCAAAACAAAAACAAAACACCTTGAAAATAATTGGGTCATTTGTAGTCACATGGATGGACCTAGAGTCTGTCATACAGAGTGATGGAAATCAGAAAGAAAAAATCAAACGCATATATATTATCTGTATGGAATCTAGAAAAATGGTACAGATGAACCTATTTGCTAGCAGGAATGCAGATGAAGAAGTAGAGAACAAACTTTTGGACGAACCAGGGGAAAGAGAGGGTGGAATGAATTGAGCAGCATGGACACATATATACACTGCTGCTGCTGCTGCTGCTGCTAAGTCTCTTCAGTCGTGTCCGACTCTGTGCGACCCCATAGACAGCAGCCCACCAGGCTCCGCTGTCCCTGGAATTCTCCAGGCAAGAATGCTGGAGTGGGTTGCCATTTCCTTCTCCAATGCAGGAAAGTGAAAAGTGAAAGTGAAGTCGCTCAGTCGTGTCCGACTCTTAGCGACCCCATGGGCTGCAGCCTACCAGGCTCCTCCGTCCATGGGATTTTCCAGGTGAGAGTACTGGAGTGGGGTGCCATCGCCTTCTCTGCATATATACACTACCATGCATAAAATACTAGTGGGAGGATAGCTCTGCAACACAGGGAGCTCAGCTCTGCGCACTGTGATGACCTGGAGCCGTAGGATGGGGTTGGGGGTGGGAAGGAGGCTCAAGAGGGAAGGAATATATGTTTACTCATAGCTGATTCACATTGTTCTACACAGCAGAAACTAACAACACTGTAAAGCCATTATACACCAATTATAAAACAAAACAAACAAAAACACCTTGAAAACAAAAGTATCAAGTGCCTCTAAGGAGCAAGGAAGAAGAGAGCCATGAAAACTGGCCTTCTCACTCCACCACAGCCCTCAGAAGACTTAGTAGATGGGGTAGATTCGACGGAGAAAAGAGAAACAGGCAGAATCTAAAGTGGGTGGCTGGGGCCTGAAGCGAAACCTTTAGGGGCTTAAAGAATGGAAGACTTCATGGTTCCTTAGCACAAAACAAAACCAACAGCCTCCAGCGATTTACGACCTCTGTTGAGCAATCCAACTGCACTGATAGAGAACAGCTCATTTCTAAATTTAACTTCCAATTCCCCCAAGAATTCATAGTCTTATGATATACCTGGTTTTCCTTCCAATGCTATTCAGTAATGTGAATCAAGTTGCATGCGCTATTTTAATATGATGCCTACCTTTCTTAAGAATCCTCTTCACTTTCACATAGTTCCCCTGTTTGACATACTCATGAAGCTGTGCTTCCAAGGAGTCATTTCTTAAGGAACCAAGCTGAACAGGACAGGGGACTGGAAGGTGAACAGCCCGAGACATCCTGTTTCAAAAGAAAGCAACATACTTATTTCTAACTGAACCAGAAATGCAAGGAAAAAGCCTCGATTCTTTCACATTTCTTTCACTTCTTGTCCATTTTCATTTATAATGAATAGGATTGAGGGACAATTATGGAAATTCTCCAAGATTAGGGATTTCTCTGACAGTCCGGCAGTTAAGACCCTGAGCTCCTGAAGCAGGGGATCTGAATTTGATCTCTGGTCAGGGAGCTAAAATCCTGCATACCTTGAGGCATGGCCAAAATTAAATAAATAAAAATAAATTCTAAAAGATTAAATTTTATTCTCAATGTTACTGTTGAAATTGAAGAACTCAATATTTTTGTCAATTCCTGGGAGTGAAAACGGAGAAGGTAATGGCAACCCACTCCAGTATTTCTGCCTTGAGAATCCCAGGGATGGGGGAGCCTGGTGGGCTGCAGTCTATGGGGTCACACAGACACAAGCGAAGCGACTTAGCAGCAGCAGTAGGGAGTGAAAAAGTGATGATACCAAGAAGTAGAATTAGAAATACACATTTATTGCATCATCAAGACCATTAGGAGAGTATTAACTTTTTGAGTGTGTGTTTTGTTTTGTTTTGGCCTTGAGGCTTATGGGATCCTATTTTCCGGACCACGGATTGAACTCGAACCCTTAAAAGTGGGAAGTCCTAACTGCTGGACTACCAGGGAATTCCCAGGAGGGCATTCACTTTGAAAAGTTAGGGGACTTCCTTGGGGGTCAAGCGGCTAAGACTTGGCACTCCCAATGCAGGGTGCCCAGGTTTAATCCCTGGTAGGAGAACTAGATCTCATGCCAAGACCAGAAGATCCAGCATGTTGCAACTAAGACCCGGTGCAGCCAAAATAAATACAAATAAATATTTAAAAAATTCTGCACCACAATAACTCTGGTCCAAAAAAGAACAAACAGTATACAAATGCAGTCATTTATGCAGAGGGTAGACAGTCTGTGGATTGGGTTCATAGTTCAGACTCTGAAGTTCTCAACCCGGCTGTGTCACTTCCCTGTGTGACCTTGAAGAAATTATTTAACCTTTCATGGGCCTCAATTGCCTCATCTATAAATGGGAGTACTCTGTAAAGTGCTTAGAACTCTGCCTGGAACCAAGGAACTCTCTATAGTTGTTAGCTGCTGTCATGCACACTAGAACCTATGCACACTAGAATGGTGACTGCACCATTTCACATTACCACCAGCAGTGAAAAAGGGTCCAAAATTTCCCAGATCTTCATCAATATTTAATTCTTGTTTTGTTCTTTAAATAATAGTCATTTTAGAACATCCCTGATGGTTCAGTGGTCAAGAATCCACCTATCAATGCACAGAATCCGGGTTGGATCCCTGGTCTGGGAAGATCCCACATGCCATGGGGCAACTAGGTCCCTGGGCAACAACTACTGAGCCCACACTCTACAAGAAACCCGCCCACTGCAACAAGTGGCCCCCATTTCCCCAACTAGAGAAAAACCTCCAGCAGTAACTAAGACCCAGTGCTGGCAAAAATAATTATTTTAAAAGTGATTTTAACGTTGACCTTTAAAATTTTTTTATTTAATTGCATTTACAGCAATGTATGACATTTTGACATAAAATATTCAAATCTCCAGACCTGCTTCTTTCATATGTTTCCTAAAGCTGCAAAAATTAAGCGTCGACTGTTAATCATGTATATGCTAACTTCCACTTCCTGTGTACTTTTCAGTTTACTTCCTTTTAGAATTTTTTTCCAGTCACCCTCAGAGATTCTTTTAAAAAAAATATCATTGTGGAGTAATAGCATTTAAAACGGTTCTGATGGAGAAGGAAATGGCAACCCACTCCAGTACCCTTGCTTGGGAAATCCCATGGGGAGTCTAGTGTGCAACGGTCCATGGAGTACAACAGGGCCGGACACGGCTTAGCGACTAACAACAGCAAATGGCAGTTCTAACCAATCTGTGAGAACAAAGACTTGTAACGAATCGGGGGTTGGGGCTGAAACCAACATCCTATTGTTTACAGATGTGAATGTCTATTTAGAAAAACCAAAATAAACTGCAAATATTTAAAAAAAAATAAATACAACGGTTCTGAACATTACTAAAACATATTTTTAACCAACCAGCTCCTGCAACTACTTAATCGGTAATTCCCCCTGAAAACTGAAGCTAAACGAACACTTCAGTACTGTAAATTTGGCCGACTAACCCAATAAGACTCAAAAGAAGACTCTTGAGAGTCCCTTGGACTGCAAGGAGATCCAACCAGTCCATTCTAAAGGAGATCAGTCCTGGGTGTTCTTTGTAAGAACTGATGCTAAAGCTGAAACTCCCAATACTTCGGCCACCTCATGCGAAGAGCTAACTCATTGGAAAAAAACTGAGGCTAGGAGGGACTGGGGGCAAGAGGAGAAGGGGACGACAGAGGATGAGATGGCTAGATGGCATCACCGACTCGATGGACGTGAGTCTGAGTGAACTCCGGGAGTTGGTGATGGACAGGGAGGCCTGGCGTGCTGCAACTCATGGGGTCGCAAAGAGTCGGACACGACTGAGCGACTGAACTGAACCCAATAACTAAATGGATTTCAACTTGCCCTACTGGCTCAGACGAAAGAATCCGCCCCAAATGCCGGTATACCCTGGTTGGTATTCCTGGGTTGGGAAGGTCCGCTGGATAAAAAAATAGACTACCCACTTCAGTATTCTTGGGCGTCTTTTAGTAGCTCAGTTGGTAAAAAATCCACCTGCAATACAGAATATAGGTATTTGGAAAACCCCCCGAAAAATGATAAATGCTACCCCACTCCAGTACTCTCACCTGAAAAATGGAGTCACTACCCCATATTTGCTGCTGCTAGGTCGCTTCAGTCGTATCCGACTCTATGCAACCCCCATAAACAGCACAACCCACCACATTCCACCATTCCTGTTTTTTTCCCCCAGGTAAGAGTACCGGCAGGGGGTTTTCACTGCCTTTTTCCTACCCCACAACTTAACATCGATCATAGATTCAGTTTTACGGGGTTATTATAAACCTAATACTCATCTAAACACCATATAGTCTTTTTTTTAGACCAATAGAGTGTCAGGGGAAAGCGCGAACGCAGTCCCCCACTACCACAAATTATGCAGTCGAGTTTCCCACATTTGGGGAAATCGCAGGGGTCAGCACATCCGGAGTGCAATGGATAAGCCTCGCCCTGGGAAAACCACCTTCGTGATCATGGTATCTCCCCTGCCAGGTAAGTATGAGTTGCTCGCCCTGCCTGCCGCCTCAGCCTCACGTTCCAAACACTTCGCACTTACGGTCACTCTCTTCACCGAAAACTCTATACCCTCACTTACGAAATAACGGCTTCTCCCAACTATAAAGGCCTGACAAGCACACTGCGAGTACCGCAATATTTGCAAAATAATACAAACACTTTACAATTCTGAACCGAGCCTGCCTACGCCGAGCTCATTTACATACTCCGCGCACCTTAGTGACGTCACTCCGTAGCGCCGACTGTACCAGGGGCCTCGTGATAGGCTGACTGACAGACACGGAGGCGCTCTGGGCCTAATCCCCGGGGCCGGGAATGTAACCCACCTTTGTGACAGAACAGATTGTAGGGATGCGATTAGCTTTGAGACTGGGTGGGGCGGGAATAGTCCGAATTATCCAGGTGCGCCTAATGTAATCAACGGCCCTCTTTATAAGAGGAAGCAGGCAGCTAAAAAGGCAGCTGTGGCGGCGGCGGCAACAACAGCGACGACGGAGAGAGCAGAAGACGGAGACGACGGATGAAACAGAAGATGGCTGATTTCTTGAAAGGGCTGCCTGTCGACAACAAAAGCAATTTTAGTAGCTTCCATGCCAACTGTCTAAGCAAAGCCTCGAACCGACGTCCACCAGTCTACCTGCCCACTCAGGAGTACCCATCTGAACAGATAATTGTGACAGAAAAAACAAACATTCTTTTGCGCTACCTACAACAGCAACGAGACAAAAAGAATGCCGCCGAAAAGACAGACCAGGAGCAAGTGAACCTCGAGGCTGAGAGCTGGGCGTCCCCGTGCAAGATCCCACGGATCTACAGCCAGGACTGGGACGACTGAGACGAGGACCCTTGAGACTCACGGTCCCACTCAGACGCTTCCTGTGCTGTCTGCTCCTTGCCTGCCCGCCGGTCTGCCCATGTCCCACCGTTCACACCACTTCCAATATGATAAAGCCAATGTATTTATTTTCCTTGTGTTTTTATTGATGTTGTAAGTTTACCAACTTATGATTTAAGGGGATGTCAGACCCACTAGTGTGATGTTGGTAGGTGTATTTTTTTTTTTTAACAAATAAATTGTTATTCGCTGCCTCCTCCTTCAGCTCCCCCGTCCTCTTGCTCCCTGCTGCTGCTGCTGCTGCTAAGTCGCTTCAGTCGTGTCCGACTCTGTGCGACCCCATAGACGGCAGCCCACCAGGCTCCCCAGTCCCTTGGATTCTCCAGGCAAGAACACTGGAGTGGGTTGCCATTTCCTTCTCCAATGCATGAAAGTGAAAAAATAAAGTGAAGTTGCTCAGTCGTGTCCGACTCCTAGCGACCCCATGGACTGCAGCCCACCAGGCCCCTCCGCCCATGGGATTTTCCAGGCCAAGAGTACTGGAGTGGGTTGCCATTGCCTTCTCCCTCTTGCTGCCTAGTCCTCTGGAAAACTGGAGCCTCTTTCCGAGGGTCTAGATTCAGGGTCCTGCTGCAGCTGGTCCTCATGGGTGGGGGCTCTTCTCTTGGTTCCCATCTGCTGGTCCAGGTCTCAAACACTTCGCCTTGTCACACGTTCCACAGGGACTTACTCTGCCCAGACCTTGCTCTGAGCTTGAATAAGTGGGAGAAGTCAGCTCTTCCCAATCTTGTTCAGTTGCTAAGGCACCAACTCCATGGACTGCAGCATGCCAGGCTTCCCTGTCCTTCACTATCTCCCAGAAATTGCTCAAACTCACGTCCATTGAGTTGGTGATGCCATCCAATCATCTCATCCTCTGTCGTCCCCTTCTCCTCCCGCCTTCAATCTTTCCCAGCATCAGGGTCTTTTCTAATGAGTCAGCTCTTTGCATCAGGTGGCCAAAGGACTGGAGCTTCAGCTTCACCATCAGTCCTTCCAATGAATCCTCAGAGTTGATTTCCTTTCGTATCCACTGGTTTGATCTCTTTGCTGTCTCAAGAGTCTTCTCCAGCACCACAGTCCGAAAGCATCAATTTTTCGGCACTCAGCTTTCTTTATGGTCCAACTCTCACATCCATCCATACATGACTACTGGAAAACTCATAGCTTTGACTATACAGAACTTTGTCAGCAAAGTGATCTCTCTGGTCTTAAATACGCTGTATAGGTTTGTCACAACTTTGCTTCCAAGGAGTGTGTCTTTTAATTTCGTGGCTTAGCCTTTTCATTCCTTCTGGAGCTATTTCTCCACTCTTCCCCAGTAGCATATTGTACACCTACCAACCTGGGGAGTTCATCTTTCAGTGTCCTATCTTTTTGTCTTTTCATACTGTTCATGGAGTTCAGCAAGAAGGCTGAAGGAGTTTGCCATTCCTTTCCCCAGTGGACCACATTTTGTCATAACTTTCCACTATGACCTGGCCATCTTGTGTGGCCTTCCAGAGCATGGCTCATAGCTTCACTGATTTACATAAGGCTGTGATCCATGTGATGATTTTGATCATTATAGTTAAGTATCATCTCCATATCTTGAAGATCTAAGTATTTTTATCAGGGACTAGTTTGGTGCATCATTTCCACCCCAATAAAAGGAGCTTTCTCATCTGGAAAAAATAAAAGGTGGTGGATGGAAGGTTGATGGCAGCAGATGAAAAATTACTGGTTTTGAAAACACAGAAAGGGGACCATAAAGCCAAAATGTATAGAAATCGCCTTCTACAGTCTTTCCCACAGAATAAAGAAAACAGCCCATTTCATTCCTAGAATAGTGAAAGCTTACTTTTAAACCATTTTTTAAAAACTCATTCAGTTGTGTTTGACTCTGTGACCCCAAGAGCTATACAGTCGATGGAATACTCCAGGCCAGAATACAGGAGTGGGTAGCCTTTTTGCTGCTCCAGAGGATCTTCCCAGTCCAGGAATGGAATCCAGGTCTTTAGCATTGCTGGCAGATTCTTTACCAGCAGAGCCACACAAGAGGTTGAATTCAGCTCTTTGAAAGTGCATGGATTAGCCCAGCAGATGTCTATCCACATAATATTCCTCACTTGATACCAGAAATCGACTGCTGCCTTGCTTCTAAGTGAAGTGAAAGTCGCTCAGTCGTGTCCATCTCTTTGCAACTTTATAGTCCATGGAATTCTCCAGGCCAGAGTTAGAGTGGAGTAACCTGGCAAACACACTGAAACCATACTCACAGAAAACTAGTCAATCTAATCACACTAGGACCACAGCCTTGTCTAACTCAATGAAACTAAGCCACGCCCGTGGGGCAACCCAAGACGGGTGGGTCATGGTGGAGAGATCTGACAGAATGTGGTCCACTGGAGAAGGGAATGGCAAACCACTTCAGTATTCTTGCCTTGAGAACCCCATGAACAGTATGAAAAGGCAAAATGATAGGATACTGAAAGAGAAACTCCCCAGGTCAGTAGGTGCCCAATATGCTACTGGAGATCAGTGGAGAAATAACTCCAGGAAGAATGAAGGGATGGAGCCAAAGCAAAAAGAATACCCAGCTGTGGATGGGACTGGTGATAGAAGCAAGGTCCGATGCTATAAAGAGCAATATTGCATAGGAACCTGGAATGTCAGGTCCATGAATCAAGGCAAATTGGAAGTGGTCAAACAAGAGATGGCAAGAGTGAATGCTGACATTCTAGGAATCAACGAACTGAAATGCACTGGAATGGGTGAATTTAACTCAGATGACCGTTATATCTACTACTGCGGGCAGGAATCCCTCAGAAGAAATGGAGTGGCCATCATGGTCAACAAAAGAGTCCGAAATGCAGTACTTGGATGCAATCTCAAAAACGACAGAATGATCTCTGTTCGTTTCCAAGGCAAACCATCCAATATCACAGTAATCCAAGTCTATGCCCCAACCAGTAATGCTGAAGAAGCTGAAGTTGAACGGTTCTATGAAGATCTACAAGACCTTTTAGAACTAACACCCAAAAAAGATGTCCTTTTCATTATAGGGGACTGGAATGCAAAAGTAGGAAGTCAAGAAAACAGGCAAATTTGGCCTTGGAATACGGAATGAAGCAGGGCAAAGACTAAGAGAGTTTTGCCAAGAAAATGCACTGGTCATAACAAACACCCTCTTCCAACAACACAAGAGAAGACTCTATACATGGACATCACCAGATGGTCAACACCGAAATCAGATTGATTATATACTTTGCAGTCAAAGATAGAGAAGCTCAATACAGTCAGCAAAAACAAGACCAGGAGCTGACTGTGGCTCAGACCATGAACTCCTTATTGCCAAATTCGGACTTAAATTGAAGAAAGTAGGGAAAACCACTAGACCATTCAGGTATGACCTAAATCAAATCCCTTATGATTATACAGTGGAAGTGAGAAATAGATTTAAGGGCCTAGATCTGATAGATAGACTGCCTGATGAATTATGGAATGAGGTTCGTGACATTGTACAGGAGACAGGGATCAAGACCATCCCCATGGAAAAGAAATGCAAAAAAGCAAAATGGCTGTCTGGGGAGGCCTTACAAATAGCTGTGAAAAGAAGAGAAGCGAAAAGCAAAGGAGAAAAGGAAAGATATAAGCATCTGAATGCAGAGTTCCAAAGAATAGCAAGGGGAGATAAGAAAGCCTTCTTCAGGGATCAATGCAAAGAAATAGACGAAAACAACAGAATGGGAAAGACTAGGAATCTCTTCAAGAAAATCAGAGATACCAAAGGAACATTTCATGCAAAGATGGGTTCGATAAAGGACAGAAACGGTATGGACCTAACAGAAGCAGAAGGTATTAAGAAGAGATGGCAAGAATACACAGAAGAACTGTACAAAAAAGATCTTCACGACCCAGATAATCACGATGGTGTGATCACTCCTGGAATGTGATGTCAAGTGGGCCTTAGAAAGCATCACTACGAACAAAGCTAGTGGAGGTGATGGAATTCCAGTTGAGCTATTCCAAATCCTGAAAGATGATGCTGTGAAAGTGCTGCACTCAATATGCCAGCAAATTTGGAAAACTCAGCAGTGGCCACAAGACTGGAAAAGGTCAGTTTTCATTCCAATCCCAAAGAATGCTCAAACTACCGCATGATTGCACTCATCTCATACGCTAATCAAGTAATGCTCAAAATTCTCCAAGCCAGGCTTCAGCAATATGTGAACCGTGAACTTCCAGATGTTCAAGCTGGTTTTAGAAAAGGCAGAGGAACCAGAGATCAAACTGCCAACATCCGCTGGATCATGGAAAAAGCAAGAGAGTTCCAGACAAACATCTATTGCTGCTTTATTGACTATGCCAAAGCCTTTGACTGTGTGGATCACAATAAACTGTGGAAAATTCTGAAAGAGATGGGAATACCAGACCACCTGATCTGCCTCTTGAGAAATCTGTATGCAGGTCAGGAAGCAACAGTTAGAACTGGACATGGGACAACAGACTAGTTTCAAATAGGAAAAGGAGTTCGTCAAGGTTGTATATTGTCACTTTGCTTATTTAACTTATATGCAGAGTACATCATGAGAAACGCTGGACTGGAAGAAACACAAGCTGGAATCAAGATTGCCGGGAGAAATATCAATAACCTCAGATATGCAGATGACACCACCCTTGTGGTAGAAAGTGAAGAGGAACTTTAAAAAGCCTCTTGATGAAAGTGAAAGAGGAGAGTGAAAAAGTTGGCTTCAAGCTCAACATTCAGAAAACTAAGATTATGGCATCTGGTCCCATCACTTCATGGGAAATAGATGGGGAAACAGTGGAAACAGTGTCAGACTTTATCTTTCTGGGCTCCAAAATCACTGCAGGTGGTGACTGCAGCCATGAAATTAAAAGATGCTTACTCCTTGCAAGGAAAGTTATGACCAACCTAGATAGCATATTCAAAAGCAGAGACATTACTTTGCCAACAAAGGTCCGTCTAGTCAAGGCTATGGTTTTTCCAGTGGTCATGTATGGATATCAGAGTTGGACTGTGAATAAAGCTGAGCACCAAACAACTGATGCTTTTGAACTGTGGTATTGGAGAAGACTCTTGAGAGTCCCTTGGACTGCAAGGAGATCCAACCAGTCCATTCTGAAGGAGATCAGCCCTGGGATTTCTTTGGAAGGAATGATGCTAAAGCTGAAACTCCAGTACTTTGGCCACCTCATGAGAAGAGTTGACTCATTGGAAAAGACTCTGATGCTGGGAGGGATCGGGGGCAAGAGGAGAAGGGGACGACAGAGGATGAGATGGCTGGATGGCATCCGGGAGTTGGTGATGGGACAGGGAGGCCTGGCGTGCTGTGAGGTCGCAAAAAGTCGGACACGACTGAGTTACTGATCTGATCTGAACCTGTCCCCTTTCCAAGAGAATGACCCAAACCAGGGATCAAACCCAAGACTCCGCATTACAAGCAAATCCTTTACCAGCTGAGCCACAAAGGAAGTCCAAATCAGGTTTTCCACATTGCTGCAGGAGAAAATGTGCATCGTTTGAGCCTCAGGAAACCCAAAACTACAAAACACTAGATAGGTACATCAAAGCTGCACAATAAGAATCTATGTCTTTCCTTTCACAAATCATGCCAGGGGAAAGCGCGAACGCAGTCCCCCACTACCACAAATTATGCAGTCGAGTTTCCCACATTTGGGGAAATCGCAGGGGTCAGCACATCCGGAGTGCAATGGATAAGCCTCGCCCTGGGAAAACCACCTTCGTGATCATGGTATCTCCCCTGCCAGGTAAGTATGAGTTGGAACTTTTGTCTGGGACGTCACCCTCGAACTCAGCACACTACAGAGTTATGGTCAATTATATTCCAAGCTCTTTCGGCCTTCGATGGGAAACTGAAGGACTATTTATATGACAGTGACCAAGATACATCCTTTGGACGTTCAGGGGAAATTCTACCCGGCGAAAAATGAAATCGAGACAGCAGCCACCGCGCCCCTCATCTACATATCCCCACCTCTTGTCACTTGTCATTTGACGTCACTGCTTTTTGACAAGCGTCTAGTTCGTTCTAGTTCTGCCTGGCGCCCGACCCCAAAGACCAAGTGTAGCTGAGATTTTTCAATTCTTCGTCTTCGCAGACAGACGCAAAATTCGGTGGAGCTTCGTTACGGGGGTGGAGTCCGAGCAGCGTGCGGAGGGCAGAGCAGGGCATGGCGGGGGCGCGGCCCTCAGTGGAAGAGGGTAGCAAGATTGGTTGCTGAGTCTGAATCGCCGCACCACTCTGTAACTAGGTGATACCCGCAAGTCTCTCTCAATCACCGTTTCCCAAAAGTGTAAAGTGGGAATAATACTCCCTGCCTCACAGGGTTTCTGTGAGAGCTGAACAGAATGCGCGTCAAATGCGACCTCCAGCCTTGCCACCCCACCCAAGCCACTGCTCTCCTGGACAGGTGTCCGTGTCTTTGGGGCACAAATCCGACTTCTACAAGATTCAAGTCTTGCAGTTCTCAGCGCAAAGGCAAGCAGCATCTGGCCTGGATTGAGTAACAAAGCAAGTGCTCCTCTGTTCTTTTTAGACAGCGAAAATGGACAAGGCACTGTGTTTTCCTTTCTACCCTTGCTAGCTAGGCGCTCTGGGCAAAACAACTCTGCAGCAACTATAGTGTCAAGGGTTTAGTAGTGTGCGGGAGGCAAACCTTTACCTCTATTCTATTAGAGTCTCTGGCCCAGCCTGAAAATTACATTGGAATACACAATTTAACAGGACAAACCATACTAATTTATTTAACTTAAGTTTATCTGACACAAGAGCCCTCATAAGGAAATGAAGACCCAAAGAAGTGGAAACCTAAATGTTTTTATATTAAGTTGAACAAAAGAGAGACAATTGTGGAGAAGCAAGTAGCATACATGGGGAGGTTAAAAAAGATAATGATTTTAACAAGACCTGTTTGTGCAGAAATCTCTGGGCGTTATCCCTCTTCTCTGAAATATTTCTTTCCCCTGTGTTAGAAAGGGAGGCCAGACCACTCTTTTTACATATTTGCTGTTTTTCAATGCTTCTGGCTTAAAAATAATCCTTATGCCACAGTGACACAGTTGGGAGTGGCATATTTTGCAACCTCTTGGCAGTTATTTTCCTCTTAGTCTGTATGATTTTTTAAGTGCTTTGTTTTGTATTTTGGGAGAGTATTTTTAATTATTATAATAGTGATAAAATTTCCCCTGTAGGGAATCAGGAAAATACAGAAAAGCATTTAAGATGCTTAAAGGAAATGAATCAAAATGCAAAGTAACATATGTTAGTATAACACACAAGAATGGATTAATGTGTTTTTCCTACATACTCGGAAACATGACTATAATATTGGGTTTCCCTGGTGGCTCAGGGAAACTTTAACCCTAATTATATACATCTATTGCCCAAAGTATGTTCGTACATTTTGAATGGTAAATGTCATTTAACTGTAGAAAGTAAGAGAAAGACAGTGCCCTATGCACATGGTATTTATTATATTATTACAAAAAATCAAAATCACCCCCAAATCCTAGAATCAAAGCAGCAGGGAAATGGAGTATTAAACATACAATAGTAAGAACATGAAAGACACATTATATTATAATGAACAACATGAAAGACAAAAGGTTAAGAGGAAAAAAAGATATGAAATGGTATGTATACCATGACTGCAGTTTTGTAAAAATGTATATCCTTAAGGAAAAGCACTGAAAAGAAGCGCACTGAAATGATATCAGTGTAACAGGTTGTGAAATACAGGAGGCAGACTTTCAATAATATTGTTAGACTCCTTTTTTCTTCATAATGAAAAGACCAAGTCCTGGTGGAACCACTATAAGAAATATGTGGCACCATATTTAGTTCTAAACACAGGCTTTAGCATCAGATAGACTTAGGTTCAAATTGTGACTCTACCATATTTTAGGTATCTGTGCTTGATTTTACCCTCTCAGAACAATGATAATTATTAGTACACTCAATATGCCAGCAAATTTGGAAAACTCAGCAGTGGCCACAGGACTGGAAAAGGTCAGTTTTCATTCCAATCCCAAAGAAAGGCAATGCCAAAGAATGCTCAAACTACCGCATGATTGCACTCATCTCACACGCTAGTCAAGTAACGCTCAAAATTCTCCAAGCCAGGCTTCAGCAATACGTGAACTGTGAACTTCCAGATGTTCAAGCTGGTTTTAGAAAAGGCAGAGGAACCAGAGATCAAATTGCCAACATCCGCTGGATCATCGAGAAAGCAAGAGAGTTCCAGAAAAAAACATCTACTTCTGCTTTATTGACTATGCCAAAGTCTTTGACTGTGTGGATCACAAGAAACTGGAAAATTCTGAAAGAGATGGGAATACCAGACCACCTGACATGCCTCTTGAGAAACCTATATGCGGGTCAGGAAGCAACAGTTAGAACTGGACATGGAACAACAGACTAGTTCCAAATAGGAAAAGGAGTACATCAAGGCTGTATATTGTCACTTTGCTTATTTAACTTCTATGCAGAGTACATCATTCGAAATGCCAGGCTGAATGAAGCTCACTCAAGCTGGAATCAAGATTGCCAGGAGAAATATCAACAACCTCAGATATGACACCACCCTAATGTCAGGAAACAAATAGGAACTAAAGAGCCTCTTGATGAAGATGATAAAGTGAAAAAAACTGGCTTAAAACTCAACATTCCAAAAACAAAGATCATGTTATCTGGTCCCATCCTTAATGGCAAATAGATGGGGAAACAATGATAGACCATGAAATTAAAAGACGCTTGCTCCTTGGAAGAAAAGCTATGACAAACATAGACAGTGTATTTAAAAGCAGAGACATTACTTTCCAGTGGTCATGTATGGATGAGAGAGTTGTACTATAAAGAAGCCTGAGCACCGAAGAATTAATGCTTTTGAACTGTGGTGTTGGAGAAGACTCTTGAGAGTCCCTTGGACTGCAAGATCACACCAATCAATCCTAAAGGAAATCGACCCTGAGTATTCATTGGAGCGAGATGCTGAAGAAGCCAAAGCTCCATTACTCTGGCCACCTGATGCAAAGAGCCGACTCACTGGAAAAGACCTTGATGCTGGGAAAGACTGAGGCTAGAAGAAGAGGACAACAGAGGATGAGATGGTTGGATGGCATTGCCAACTCAATGGACATGAGTTTGAGCAAGCTCCGGGAGTTGGTGAAGGACAGGGAAGCCTGGTGCTGCAGTCCATGGGATGGCAAAGAGTTGGACATGACTGGGCAACTGAACATGAACAATAATAATTATAGTGAATATATGTCTGTGTGTGTGTGTGTGTGTGTCTGTATATATACATATTAATATACTGACACACAGAATAAAACAACTCAGTGACCAACTAACTCAGGCCCCAAATAAGCCAGGGTGGAGAGGCACAGCCCGCCCCTCAGCAGAGCAGGTGTTTGGCGCATTCCTGCACTCCTGGGGAGGGGCAGCACCAGCACACCCACCCACCTCTCTCAGATCACGGCTGCCTCTGCCAGCTAAGATGTTCTGTCCCAACAGACATGGCCCTCAGTCTGTGAGTCTCACCCATCTCTGAATTTCCACTCATATCTTTGCCTCATGGGAGTCAAGGAGAGAGTGTGTTCAGAAATATGATGTGTGGCAGTAATTTTTGAAAGCTGCCTTTTGTTATATAAGCTCACTGAGCAGGTCTGATAGTTAAGAAGTCCATGGTGCTGACAACTGAATCTAAATGTCTATTACCAGCTTGAGCAACTCTATAGACACTCGACACACACACACCCTATGTTTTGGGGAGCAAACCCATTCTGAGGCACTTGAGATGCACACTGGCCCTGGTTTTATACATTTCCCATCCACAGGGCTCTGCAGTATAAACCACAGTCACTCTACTTAGACACCTGCTAGATACTGTCATCCACAAAGTGTGACCCAGCCCACCTCAGTTATATGTTATAATTTCATTATTGATCTACCATCCTAATTTCATTCCAGATGGTGTGCTGTTTCCATGGTATTGCTGTTTCCATGAATGCCAGGCTGACCACAGCTCTGAGTCCTCTATGACTGTGTCCCCCAAGGTATGATTTCATAGACGTTCTAAGGCTCTTTTTGCTATGGTGAGGAAGTCTTTTTCTTTCTTTTTTTAAATTTTATTGGTATATAGTTGATTTATAATGTTGTATTAGTTTATACTGTAGAGCAAAGTGAATCAGTAATACATATACATAGATCCACTCTTTTAGAGATTCTTTTCCCATATATGCCATTACACAGTATTGAGTGGACTTCCCTGTGTTATACAATAAATCCTCATGGGAACTTTATTTCTGATGACCACATTGCCTACTCCAGTATTTTCAACATTCACAAGGTATCCATGAGTTTCTATGAGTGCTACTAATGATGAAAAAAACAAAACCAAAAACCTGTTCTCAAGCTGTTACTTATATGTAACTAGTCACTTACAGCCCCCTAAACTTAAGGTGCCAGCGACTAGCCTAAGGCACTGGAGATACTAAGAGTAATCATGTGGAGATAGAGTCTCCCTTCCACAAACTGTAGAGGAAACAGACCTGCCAGAATTAGAGGGAAAGAGTAATGGGCACTAATCAAAGGGCTAAGGACCACATTATGACTGAAGGATCCTGTACACCCTTGCCTTTGTGGGCCCTTCCGCCATGAAAAACCTATTAATATAAAAAGATGACGTTGCTATATACATTTTTCCACCTAAAAATTCATCTTTTCTTCTTCTGATTTTAAAAGAAGTGCCTTATGCAGCACTGTGCCTACAGTAATGTTTAAGTCCATCTTAGGTTCTGTGGCAGTTTGGGTGGATCCCAGGCAGCTGCAACAAGAGAGAGCAGAATGTCAAAGACTGATGAGGGAAGGCAGGGCATTCCAGGAAGGGGCAGCATGTTATAGAAGTAACACAGCAAGACCTCCTGAGACTTTTTCAAAATAAGGGAGAAACGACGTCCAACAGAATATAATGTGAACAACGTGTAATTTTACAAGTTTTGGTAACCACATATAAAAGGCTAAAATAACTGAAAATAGTTTTAATAACATTTTCTTCTTATCCCCATACACCCAAAATGGTATATCACACTGCAAAATATAACCAGCCTAAAAAAATTTGAGATATTGTAACACTCCAAAACTAAAAACGTTCAAAACCATTCAGGTAAACCCAGATCCTAAAGCTCAGACAGCTGAAGTTAAATAAATAATCCTGACAAAACCCAAAAAACCTGTACTTGGCAGAAGAATGTTTCATAGTGGTTTAGTATTTAAGATCTCTATTTCACTACGTCCGCGTATCATACTCACCACTACCCACCTACCTTATGTGATAACCCCTTCAGCATTAGAGATGAGCCACTAGATCCTTTTTAGAAAACATCTTGAACGATTTAAGATACCAAGAGGACAGGGGAAAGCACCAACACAGTCCCCCACTACCACAAATTCTGCAACCGAGTTCTCCACATCTGGGGAACTGGCTGGGGTCAGCACATCTGGGGTACAATGGATGAGCCTCGCCCCGGGAAAACCACCTGACCCTGGTTATCTTCCCCGAGGCCGACCTTGGCACTACCCGCTGCTGCATGCACCACTATAATAAGGTCTGGGTCACTCCTGAAACGACTCCAAATGGTCTTTATCTTAGCGATCCAAATAAACATATTTTCGAACTATATGTTAACATATATTTTATATTAATAGATAAGCCCGTATTTCCGGGGAACGCCGTTCCAAACGCCCTGAGCCATCCGTGTACCTACACCACCGCCGCCTCGCGGCCCGCGCCCCCTGCCGGCCGCTTCCTCCAACAACTCGCCGCGCCCGGATCCTTTCCCGACAGAAACCCATCGCGTCCCAAGGCGGGCTAACTGAAGGTCTCCGGATCTCCCAGTGTGGAGTCCCATGGGGCACTCCCACGCGGAGGAGTTTTTTAGTCGTCAGTCGACTTCATCCTTGCCTGGCTCCCAACGCTTCAGACCAGCCCAGGGAGAGGAGCCGGGCATCCGACTCGAGAGTATCTTGGCTACGGGCTTGACGTTGGACTCCGGTGTTCATGCTGCACGATTCGAGATAAGCTTCTCCTTGCAGAATCAGTTTGTGCAGAATGAAGAGGAAACAGCTAGTCAGATCCCTCACTGAGCGCAGGCCTCACCCAGGCTTTATCTCCTGCCCCTGCTCTGTTAACATCCCGCATCCTCCTCTGAGAATGAGTCCATTCCTACCTTTGCCCTCTGGATTTTTCCTTTCTCCTCATCTCTGTGTTTGGCTAAGTTATATATAGATATATAAAACCTGTTTTTTTGCTGTTCTATTCTCCCAGCATTTTATGTTTTGAACCAAGGTAAGTTTCTCTTGCCTCCTGACTACTTATTGACAGAGGGGAGTCTGACCTTTCAGTTCACTAGATTCTTCAGACTCTTAATACCACGTGACCCACTAGCCCCTCAGCCACTTCATCTTCCTCCCGCTGCAGCAGAGCACACTTACTGCATGTGGTCCTAGATCCTACTCTTGTTCTCCCCAGCACTGCTGGAGGAAGTTGTGATCCTTCTACCCCAACTTCATGCGAACTGCAGTCACATCACTGCCATTTGGCATTCTTCTTATGCACATCTTTTCAGTCCCCTCTACCCTGATGTTTTAAACCTCCACCTAAACCAGTGCTTCTCAGTGACTATGCCACTGCTCTCAAGGGGTGATTTTTAAAGTTTGTGGGGACATTTCAGCTTCCTTGGGTAGCCAGGCCAAGCATTTACATATTAAAACACTTTATTATAATATTTTATTTCTCCTTTATATTACAGTTAGAACATTTACATCAATTGTGGGGGAACTTACATAACTTACATTTTCTAGGAACATCTTGAATATTCATATTTTCCATGAATATACTATGAACAGTAAAGGAAATATTACTATTTGTTGTAAAAAGGGACCCTAAGGTTTTACAGATGACACTACCCTTATGGCAGAAAGTGAAGAGGAACTAAAAAGCCTCTTGATGAAAGTCAAAGTGGAGAGTAAAAAGTTGGCTTAAAGCTCAACATTCAGAAAACAAAGATCACGGCATCTGTTCCCATCACTTCATGGGAAATAGATGGGGAAACAGTGGGAACAGTGTCAGACTTTATTTTTGGGGGCTCCAAAATCACTGCAGATGGTGACTGCAGCCATGAAATTAAAAGATGCTTACTCCTTGGAAGAAAAGTTATGACCAACCTAGATAGCATATTGAAAAGCAAAGACATTACTTTGCCAACAAAGGTCCGTCTAGTCAAGGCTATGGTTTTTCCAGTGGTCATGTATGGATGTGAGAGTTGGACTATAAAGAAAGCTGAGCACCAAAGAATTGATGCTTTTGAACTGTGGTGTTGGAAAAGACTCTTGAGAGTCCCTTGGACTGCAAGGAGATCCAACCAGTCCATTCTAAAGGAGATCAGCCCTGGGATTTCTTTGGAAGGAATGATGCTAAAGCTGAAACTCCAGTACTCTGGCCACCTCATGAGAAGAGTTGACTCATTGGAAAAGACTCTGATGCTGTGGGGCAAGAGGAGAAGGGGACGACAGAGGATGAGATGGCTGGATGGCATCACCGACTCGATGGACGTGAGTCTGAGTGAACTCCGGGAGTTGGTGATGGACAGGGAGGCCTGGCGTGCTGCGATTCATGGGGTCGCAAAGAGTCGGACACGACTGAGCGACTGAACTGAACTGAAGGTTTTACAGAATTGAGAACCACGAAAAAAAAAAAAAAAAGAATTGAGAACCACGATCCTAATCCAATCACACCCATTCTTCTTATAGGAAAACAATTTAGCTTCTCCTTTATTTCAAAAGTACAAATGAATGCTTTTCCCACCAGTGTTTCTCAAAGTGAAAGCATCAACATCATCTGCTGAACCCATGTCTGGCTATGAGATCTTGGTGTCGCCATGCCCTCCTCCAGGGGATCGAGGGGGATCTTCCCCACCCAGGGATTAAACCTGCATCTCTTATATCTCCTGCATTGGCAGGTGGGTTCTTTACCACTAGCGTCACCTTGGAAGCCCCTCATTCCACATGCGCTCCCAATTCCATCCTCTATGATCTTAGCCCTTTCCACTGACCTGGCTTTAGCACCTCTCCTTTCAAACATATACAAGTGTCCTTTATCGAGAAAATTAAACTTTTGTCAATTCCACAGTCCCCCTGCAGTACTATTCTCTTATTTTTCTTCCCTGGATCTTAAGAGTTCAGAATTCATTGGTTTAACATCACATTTTTGGAGGAGCTCCGACATGTTAAGACACTATTCTGTGGCTTTACAGATATTATCTCATTTAATGCTCAACAATTACTGTTTAGGTTGTACAAACAAAAAAAAGCAGAGTGTTTTGCTCATCAGTGAGTTCGACAAGGATGAATTAACCTGCTGCAGTCACTGACCAACAGTGCACTCTGTGTCTCAGAGGAGAGTAAGGCGATAAAAGGATGAAGCACTCTGTGCTCCCGACTTAGGAAATTAAGACAATAAGAGGATGCTCTGTGCTTTGGGCAAACAGGCCCTGAGATAGTTACCCAGCTTCCTGCTATTTTCCCATACAGAGAAAAGCCCTGAAGTCATTAACTTGTGATATCTATTCTTTGTAAACTAGCAGTAATCCTTTACCAAGACACCTACTTGACTGCATTCCCCACCAAAAAACATCATACATAAACTAGCCTCTCTCTTGCCTCTTCAGAGCAGTTTCTCAGAGCTACTGAGAAGCTGTTTCCTTGGCTGTAGTCCTCAGTAAGACCCCGGTACAAATTTAACTCACAATGCTTACACTGCATTTTTCTTCCCATAGGCAGTTGCACAATTATTGTCCACTTTAGAGATGAAGAAAATGAGGCAGAAGACAGTTAACTAATTTACCGAAAACCATTCAGTTAAACAGTAGCAGAACTAGTGACTTCATGCTCTTAACCTCTATACTCAGTGGTTTATAGACTGATATACAACAGACCCTTGATCAACATGGGGTTCACTTATGTGCGGATTTTTTTCCGTAAATAAGTACCACAGTACTACAGGACCTGAGGGTGTGGATACAGAAGAACTGCAGATACGGAGGGCCAACTATAAATTATACACAGATTTATGACTACATGGAGGGTTGGTGCTCCTGACCCTCTCACATTTTCAAGGGTCAAAGCCTCATTACAGTTAGGGTCTACTAACCTGTGGAGAACATCAGGTTAGAAAAACTGGGAATATTCATTTCCCCAGAGCAAAACTGGAAAATCCTCCAAAACAGTTACAGTCTCTTTGGCATCAGAGAACCTAGGAGAACAAAAGATTAGGATCCTCTCAATGTGATGTGGTCAGTGAGAAAAAGGAAGGTATTCTCAAGCCCTGGGACCAAGGGGAGTCTCCAAAATATACTGATTGTTTAATTTGAAGCAGTCTTCAAACTGATCACCTTGGCCTTCACTCCATCCATGAGAAATTAATGTGGCCAACACACACTGTACTTGTTTTCTTGCCATTTCCCCCTACTCCATCAAAAGCAGAAAATGACTGCATTTTTTTCAAAGGTCACTACTGCCTACTGATTATGAAAGTGCTCACCTCTGCTCTTTCTCCAGTTTTTTTCAGGAAGGTTTGTTCTCCTCTCGTTTCCTAATTGGGGCAATTCTGCAAAGCCCAGTCCTTGCCTGTTGTATTTCTCAGCTTGCATGCTCCTTCTTCAAAAACTGATCGTACCTCCCAGATGTCTCCCTCGTGCCTCAGTGGTAAAGAATCCACCTGCCAATGCAGGAGACATGGGTTCGATCCCTGGGTTGGGAAGGACCCCTGGAGAAGGAAAAGGCAACCCATGCCAGTATTCTTGCCTGGCAAATCTCATGGACAGGGGAGCCTGGCGGGCTACAGTCCCTGGGGTTGCAAAAACAGTTAGACATGACTTAGCAACAAAACAGCAAACAACAACTATTCAACTAGGCCCGTTCTATAGCTTGCTTCCACATCATCATTTCATACCTTTACGTCTCAGCCCCAGCAGAGACAGGGCAGCCACACCCACGGCCTGGGCTGCTGGTTAACTGAATGGCCTGCCATCTCTCCAGTATAAACAGCCAAGAGCAGACTCCAGACAAATGAGAGTGACTGGTAAGTAAACACTGCTGGGAGTGGGAATGGCAGAGTATCTTCTGGACTAGACTTTCAATTGACCATGACCAAAAGAAAGTCTCTGCTACCACAAACTATCATTTGGAAGAGTCAGGCGATGAGCTGCAAACTGGGAAAGCAATTCTGTGATCTCTTCACAGAGACAGCTGTGTGACTTGGGCTTTTTTACTACATAAACTTGGTAATCACCATACCTTGCCTATACTTTCTACTCCATCCACGTTTATTTCTCACTTCCCAAAATACTTGTTCTTGGATTTACTTCTCCAAGTAAAGTAGCACAACTCCTTTGAAACAGTAGCACATTTGATGTTTCAAGTAGGATGCGCATGTGCATGTTCAGTCGCTTCAGTTGTGTCCAAGTCTTTGTGACCCTGTGGACCACCAGGCTCCTCTGCCCTCTCCAGGGGATCTTCCCGACCCAGGAATGGAACTGGGGTCTCCTGCATTGCAGGCGGATTCTTTACCAGCTGAGCTATCAGGGAAGCCCAACAACAACAAAGATTATTACAAACTAGTGGCTATATTGCCCCTGTGCCATACAATTTATCCTTGTTTATTTACTTTATACATATGAATTTGTACTCGTATCTATACCTATCTTGCCACTCCCTCCTTCCCTCTCCCACTGGTAACCACTAGTTTTTTCTCTGTATCTGTGAGTCTGCTTCCTTTTTGTCATATATACTAGTTTGTTGTATCTTTTAGATTCCATATGTAAGTGACAACACAGAGTATTTGTCTTTCTCCGTTGACTTATTTCACTAGCATTGTATACTCTAGGTCTATCCATGTCGTTGCAAATTGCAGAATTTCAGTCTTTTTTATGATTCGTTAATATTCCATTGTGTGTGTATATATCTATATCTATATAGATACAAATATATAAATCTTTATCCATCATCTGCTGATAGACACTTAAATTGCTTCTATATATTAGCTACTGTAAATAATGCTGTTATGAACATTGGGGTGCATGCTATCTTCTTGAATTAGTGTTTTCATTTTCTTTGGATATATACTGAGGAATGGAATTGCTGCATCATATAGTAGTTCTATTTTTAATGTTTTGAGGACCCTCTATACTGTTTTCCACAGTGGATGCACCAATTTACATTTTCATCAAAGGTGTCCAAGCGTTCCCTTTTCTCTACATTCTCCCCAACATTTGTTATTTGTAGTCTTTTTGATGATAACCATTCTGACAACTGTGAAAATCATTGTGATTTTGATCTGCATTTCTCTGATGATTAGCAACATTGAGCTAACATTCATTTGCCTGTTATCTTCTTTGGAAAAATATCTATTCAGGTCTTCTGCCCATTTTTAAATTGGGTTTGTTTTTCAATACGAGTTATATGAGCTGCTTATATATATTTTGGATATTAACCTCCTATCAGTCACATTATTTGTAAATACTTTCTCCTCATTAGGTTGTCTGTTTTAACAGTTGATGGTTTCCTTTGCTGTGTAAAAGTCTGTAAGCTTAGTTAGGTCCCATTTGTTTATTCTTGCTTGCTTTTGTTTCTTTTGCCTTAGGAGTCAGATCTTAAAAATATCACTATGATTTATGCCAAAGGGTGTTCTGCCTATGTTCTTTTCTACGAGCTTTTTGGTTTCAGGTCTGAAATGATAGTTTTGAATGGATCAGTCTTCAGTTCAGTTCAGTTGCTCAGTCGTTCTTTGCGACCCCATGGATAAACTTAGGTTCTGATATGTTTTCTTTTTTTTTTAAAGGGGGAATTATAAAAGCACACAGATTGTTTTCATAATCTAGCAAGGTTAAGGGGCTCCCCTGGTGGCTCAGATGGTAAAGAATCCATATCTGCAATGCAGGAGATCGGGGTTTGATCCCTGGGTTGGAAAGATCCCCTGGAGAAGGAAATGGCTACCCACTCCAGTATTCTTGCCTGGGAGATCCCATGAACAAAGGAAAACATCTATACCCAGTAGTACAAACAACTCCACAACTCAGAGGAAATGTCTTTTGAGACTTGCGTCTATTTTGTGCGTGTGAAGTTTTTTACATTAGGCTATGGGCCAACAACTGCCTCAATCACTGGAGCCTACTTCTTTATCCCCGCTTATCCACGGAGCTGCTGCTGCTAAGTCGCTTCAGTCGTGTCCGACTCTGTGCGACCCCATAGGCGGCAGCCCACCAGACTCCGCTGTCCCTGGGATTCTCCAGGCAAGAACACTGGAGTGGGTTGCCATTTCCTTCTCCAATGCATGAAAGCGAAAAGTGAGTGTGAAGTCGCTCAGTCGTGTCCGGCTCTTCACGACCCCATGGACTGAAGCCTACCAGGCTCCTCCGTCCGTGGGATTTTCCAGGCAAGAGTACTGGAGTGGGTTGCCATTGCCTTCTACATCCACGGAGCTAACGGGACTGATTATAAATAGGGTGAAAAGCAGCCACCAAAACTACTAAACAGCAATATAACCCTGGTAAAATCACTTGGGAGGTACAAGAGAGGTTGGCCTGGTTTCTGTCAGTCAATTTTAGGACACAGCAATACCTCTGTGTGACCTTGAGCACAGTCTAGTCCGTGCCTAAATTGTTGTTCAGTCACTCAGTCGTGTCCAGCTCTTTTGCAACCCCATGAACTGTAGTCTGCCAGGCATCTTTGTCCATGGGATTTCCCAGGCAAGAATACTGGACTGGGCTGCCAGTTCCTTCTCCAACCCAGGATCAAACTCACGTCTCCTGCGTTGAAGGTGGGTTCTTTACCACTGAACCACCAGGGAAGCCCTGTGCCTATATTACTGCCTCACTTTTTCTTGCCTGGCATTCAGAGCTACTTCACCCACTAGACTGCATACCTCCAGATCAGGGTTTTTCTTGTTTCTTTTAAAATAGTTGAAATATGGGAATTTCCTGGTGGTTCAAACTCTGTGCTTCCACCTCAGAGGGCCTGGATTCCATCTCTGGTTGGGGAACTAAACAAGCCACTCAGCCAAAAAAAAAAAAAAAAAACAGCAAAATAATACAACATGTAACTACTGTGTGTATTACTTTACCCATTAACTTCAAACAGTCATTAAAAGCTTACAGGAAGCATAAAATTTCTTCATAACAGTCCATCTGATGACTGGACTGTAACTTATACAGTCGTTCCTCTGTTGCTGGACATTTAAGCTGGTTCAGTTTTTCACTACTGTGAATAATTCTGGGTTCTAGGAAAAGATGGTATATTGAATAAAATTTCACTCTCTCCCAAAATCCCATGGAAACTGCAAAAAAGCAATTTTTAAAAGGCAACAGTTTTCAAGAATGGAGAGGACAGAAGGCACAACAGCGACATGTTTTTGACAGTTAAAAATGAGAAATAACTGCACTAGACCAGGAACCCCCAACTCTTAAGCCAGTTCTGGACAAAGCTGAAAACTAACCCAATTGATACTACAGAATATTCAACTGATACTGCAGACCCAGTTGAGACTGCAGAATACTCAATACTCAAAACACTCCAGATTTAAGGTGAAATGGAGATTAAAAGAAACCAAGCTGATGGAAAGCTGTTTCAGAAGAGATGGCCAGACTTCTCTCCCCATGCTGCTGGATAACCAGCCCATGCTGGCACTATTCAGAGTGGTGATACTGGAGGAAGGTACACCTGAGGCTCTCTGGAGAAATCTTGAAACTCAGGTAAAAGTTCAAACAGTTACTGAAAAGAAGATGTACATATGCATTCCAAAGGCTGAATGCAGACACCTCCTCCCTCTCATCCTTCATTTGGTTTCCAGAACACTGGTAACTAAGCCTTTACCTTCCAGAATACTGAAGGGTTCCTCTGAGGAATGTAAACACCCTAGAAGAAAGTCCCATAGATGTCGACATGGGTGTCCCCTACAAAGGTGTAGGCAGATCACTCTGCAGGGAAGCAGAGAGACCATACTACCTCACCTTGGCACTCAGAGCTTCCAACCAGCTCCCTATTTGTTAACATGAGGACACAATTGTAACAGCAGCTCAGCCAACCAACCAAAGGAAGACAATATGGCGGAGATAGACTATGCAGAAAGAAGAAAACTTAAAAAGAAAATAAAAAATAATCATTAAAATCTTCAGAGATATAAAAGAAGAATTCGCATCTGAAAAACATGTATTAGAAGCTATACAGGACTTCCCTAGTGGCACAGTGGATAACAATCCATCTGCCAGTGCAGGGGACACAGGTTCAATCCCTGGTCCGGCAAGATTCCACATGCCTTGGAGCAACTAAAGCCCATGGGCCACAACTATGGAAGCCTGAGTGCCTAGAGCCTGTGCTCCACAACAAGAGAAGCTACTACAGTGAGAAACCAGAGAACCACAAGGAAGAGCAGCCCCAGCTCACAACTAGAGAAAGCCCGTGCAAAGCAACAAAGACCCAGCACAGCCAGAGGAAAGAAAATATAGAAAAAAGAGGCTATACAAAGCAGAAACTTAGAACAAAAGAAAAAAGAGGTCCTAAAGATATGATTGTAGAAATAAAAAACTGAATACACAGGTTCAGCAAAAAAGATGAATATATATATATATATATATATGTTTTTTCCCTAATCAGAGGACCACTGTAGGAGTTCTAATATCCAAATATGGAAAGTTTTTGAAAAATTATAAACCAAGGGGAGGAAATCACTGATGAAACAATCCAAGACAACTTCCCAACATAGAAAGGCTTTCTAAAAAAAAAAAAAAGAAAGGCTTTCTAAAGGTCGAAAGGGCTTTCATTAAGTGCCCCATACAATGAATGGCTGTAAGATACACTAAGGCGCAAAATTAGGAAATTGCAGAAAAATGAAAATAAAAGAGATAATTCATTTTTTCTAAGAATGAAAAGATCAGTCACACATATCACATAAATAGTATAAAGAATCAGAAATTCTTCTCAATAGCTTCCAGAGGTTGTAAGTCAAAAAAGTGATGCCTTTGAAATAATGAAGAAAATTTTAATTCCAACCAGTAGAATTTGATACCCATTTAAACTATTTCACCTATGCAGCAGTCTGAAAGAACAATGGTTTTAGGTAGAGGAAAAACAGAAGTAGATAGACCTCCAGGAAAAACAAAACAAAACAACATTTAAACTAATAAGATTACTTGATATGATTGGTCTTGTAGAAAACAAGAGGCTATAATGCCAACCAACTCCAGTGTTCTTGCCTGGAAAATCCCATGGACAGAGGAGCCTGGCAGGACAGAGGAGCCTACAGTCCACGGGGTCGTGAAAGTTGGACACGACTTAGTGACTAACCCACCACCACCCACTGCAGTCCAGTGGTTAGGATTCTGTGCTTCCACTGCAGGGGACATGGGTTCAATCCCAGGTGGCAGAACTAAGATCCTGCATGCCTTGATGCATGGCCAAAAACAGAAAAGAAAAAGAAGAAGGAAAAAAAAAAGCAGAAGGGAAAAAAAAACTAACCAGAAGAACAATAAAATTAAAGGGAACAATGATATTCAATGACAATGCTCTGTTGCGAATAATGTTTGCCTAAGAATAATATAAACTGAACACTGATTTAACCAAATGGTTTTTAAACTATATTAGGAAAAAATAGAGAAGAAATGGTGGTGCAAGAGATCTAAATCTTTATTTACCATTATCAAACATAGACAATGTCAAAAATAGCATTGAAGCATGTATATTACCATATGTGAAACAGATCGCCAGTCCAGGTTCGATGCATGAGATAGGGTGCTCGGGGCTGGTGCACTGGGATGACCCTGAGGGATAGGATGAGGAAGGAGGTGGGAGGGAGGTTCAGGATGGGGGACACACCATGTATACCCATGACTGATTCATGTCAATGTATGGCAAAAACCACTACTATACTGTAATAATAATAAATTACAGTTAAAATAAATTAAATTAAATTAAATTTTAAAAATTGTTAACTGGCCATACTATAATACAAAATAAAAAGTTTAATTAAAAAAAAAGAAATAGTTTGTCCAACTGCACAGTTACAATGCATTGCATTAAGTAATAACATCAGAACACATTTGGGCCACTCGGTACTAGTTGGGGGGGAAAAAAAAAAGAATGGATGCATTAAAGCAGAGGTCCCCAACCTTTCTGATACCAGGGACTGGTTTCATGGAAGAAAATTTTTACACAGACCAGGGTTGGGGGATTGCGGGGTTGTGTGCGGATGGTTCAGGCGGTAATGAGAGCAGTAGGGAGTGGGCAAATGAAGCTTTGCTTGCTCACTGATTACCTCCTTCTGTAGGTACAGCGAGAGGGGGACGCCTGCATTGAAGAATATCCTGCACACTAGTTTAGAAACAAAGAGGTTCATAAATGTCACAAGAATAAAATTTTAGTTGTTTTTAGAGTGGAAAGTGTCTCCCTTTGAACGGGACCTGGAGAATGGGAAGAAGCAGAACAACTTAGTTTAGAAACCTAAAAGGACTGGACTTCCTGGTGGTACAGAGGCTAAGAATCCGCCAATGGGAAGCCCTGGCACCGCAGTGAAGAGTAGCCCCTCCCTCTCGCTGCAACTAGAGAAAGCCCCAGTTTAGCAATGAAGACCCACCACAACGAAAAACAAATAAAAATTTTAAATAGTAAAAATGAATTTAAAAATAAGAAACCTAAAAGAACTATTTGAAATATGTTATTTTGATACAAATTTTAAAAACATGCTGCAAAATATATGTACTTTGTGTCTCTCATGTTCCCTTTCAAACAAAGGCTCCAGAACTCAGGTAAGTATTGTTAATTACCAGGTGAGTACTTAAACCTAGAAGCCAAGTGAGAAATCATATTTTTTTGTATCAGGACCCTGGAGACACTGTAAATTACCCTCTCCCATTGCTAAGGGTCAGGAAGGGACTAAATACAGATGGACAAGATTTGTTCTAGGAGAGAAGCAGCAGGAACTGCTTCTGCAAGACAAGTAAGTTACGAGTGTGAAGGTCACTAGAAATCTAAACAGCTACATCGGGAAACTAGGCAGAACCAGAATATATCATATCCTGAAAATGAAATACAGTGAATCTGCAGCATATACAGGAATTGGTTGCCTGCAGAGACATTCTAGTTTTCAGCAACAGAACAGGTTCTCAAAGACACTAGTTGGGGACCTTTAGAAATACCCACATTCAATCCAGATGCAGCATTCCTTAGGTAATAAAGAAGAAACGAATCTGCTCAATTTAACTTTCCGAAGTAGAAAGGATTAACAGAATAGCCTCCTAAAACAGTATAGAAGTCCCAAATTTTGACTGTGCTGCAGAGAAAAATGGCTACTTATGAGAATATTTCAACAGCCTCAAAAATCCAGATTTCAAACTGACCTAAGAGAACAACAGAGCAGTCAGAAATAAACATTAGTCCTCTTTTTCTACCAGAGGTAAAAATCAGAAAAGAAGCAAGATTAACGTTCACTTCACTGTCACTTGAAAGCTCAGCTGGTAAAGAATCCGCCTGCAATGCAGGAGACCCTTTTTCGATTCCTGGGTGGGCAAGATCCTCTGGGGGAAAAAAATGGCAACGCACTCCTGTATTCTCAGCTGGAAAATCCCATGGACAAAAAAGCCTGACAGGGTCACAAAAAGTCAAACAGACTGGGGGACTAAGCACGATATTCTGAAAATAAGGGCAAAAACCAAAGTTCAAGCCATAAAACATAAAATATACCTGCTGCTGCTAAGTCACCCCAGTCGTGTCCAACTCTGTGTGACCCCATAGACGACAGCCCACCAGGCTCCCCCGTCCCTGGGATTCTCCAGGCAACAACACTGGAGTGGGTTGCCATTTCCTTCTCCAATGCATGACAGTGAGAAGTGAAAGGAAGTCGCTCAGTCGTGTCCGACTTTTCGCGACCCCATAGACTGCAGCCTACCAGGCTCCTCCGTCCATGGGATATTCCCGGCCAGAGTACTGGAGTGGGGTGCCATCGCCTCCTTCTGAGTACCTAGATCTGCACTATTCACCCGTACACCTCAACACTGCCTTTGAGACTCCCCTTAATCTCCGAACCCGTTGCAAGAAAAATTCGGCTAAAACCTCACTTCTCAAACAGTAAACTAAAAGTTCGCCGGTCACATAGACCTCCAATAAACCCTGAAAATTAAAACTCACCAAATCTCAAACAAAACTAAAGCCACCACCTCTCACACACGATACTACCAAAAAAACACACGACTTACAATAAAAAAACGAACAAGCAAAAAAAAAAAAAAAAAAAAAAAAGCTGGAAAATCGGATCAGCAGTTTCGAAAACCCCACGTTTAAACACAAACTACACCATTATATTCTTCCCTAATAAAAACTACTCAACTTCCTTTGAACCACAAAAGAGACAGGGGAAAGCGCGAACGCAGTCCCCCACTACCACAAATTATGCAGTCGAGTTTCCCACATTTGGGGAAATCGCAGGGGTCAGCACATCCGGAGTGCAATGGATAAGCCTCGCCCTGGGAAAACCACCTTCGTGATCATGGTATCTCCCCTGCCAGGTAAGTATGAGTTGCTCGCCCTGCCTGCCGCCTCAGCCTCACGTTCCAAACACTTCGCACTTACGGTCACTCTCTTCACCGAAAACTCTACACCCTCACTTACGAAATAACGGCTTCTCCCAACTATAAGGCCCGACAAGCACATTGCGAGTACCGCAATATTTGCAAAATAATAAAAACGCTTCATAGTACATTCTGAACAGGGCCAGCCGAAGCCGAGCTCATTTACATACTTCGCGCACCTTAGTTACGTCACTCTGTAGCGCCGACTGTACCCGGGCCTCGTGATAGGCTGACTGACAGCCACGGAGGCGCTCTGGGCCTAATCCCCGGGGCCGGGAATGTGACCCACCTTTGTGACAGAACAGACTGTAGGGATGCGATTAGCTTTGAGACTGGGTGGGGCGGGAATAGTCCGAATTATCCAGGTGCGCCTAATGTAATCAAAGGCTCTTATGGAGAGGAGTTACATTATCAACTGACCGAAGACACTAAACTGGTGGCTTTGAAAATGGAGAGGTGAAGTGAAGTGGCTCAGTCGTGTCCGATTCTTTGCGACCCCGTGGACTGTAGCTTACAAGGCTCCTCTGCCCATGGAATTTTCCAGGCAAGAGTACTGGAGTGGGTTGCCATTTCCTTCTCCAGGGAATCTTCCTGACCTAAGGATCGAACCCGGGTCTCCAGCATTACAGGCAGACACTTTACTGTCTGAGCCACCAGGGAAGCCACCTGAAAATGGAGAAACGGACTACAAAGCAAGGACACGTTGCTTTCAAGAGGTTCCCTCTATATCTACTGGTGAAGAAAGAAAAGGTCATAAAACGATCCTCCAGCTCAGAGAAAGGAAAACCGAAACCAAAAAACCATAACAGAAGAAAAAGATAATCACAGCCCCTTAAAGAAGCCGAACTAATTCCCATAGTTTAAAACTGGGATTTACAGCGTCAACTCACAACAGCCACCACTAGCAACAAACAAAAGAAAACGTCAATCTACAGCCTTTTCTTAAACAAGCCACACCAGGGGAAAGCGCGAACGCAGTCCCCCACTACCACAAATTATGCAGTCGAGTTTCCCACATTTGGGGAAATCGCAGGGGTCAGCACATCCGGAGTGCAATGGATAAGCCTCGCCCTGGGAAAACCACCTTCGTGATCATGGTATCTCCCCTGCCAGGTAAGTATGAGTTGTTATCGGCCTCTACCATGTCACCCACATATTCTAATCACTCTACAGAGAGGGTCACTTTTCTTGTGCATTTTACAAACCTCTACCCTCATTTCTGGAATTAAGCCTTAAAACTATAATTACAAAGAAGGAATACTTTGTAGATCTCAATATTGCCAAATCATAGGAAATAAATGCCTAGTGTAAGCATTAAGGCAGTCACTGCGCTCATCTGCATGTTCCACACCCCTTTTGCTGATCTCATTTAGCGTGTCCTTTTCCTCGTATAGTTACTGGAATGAAATTTAAAGGCAAAGACTCTACAGATATAAAAGTAAGAAATTCGTTCTTTCCTTCAAGGGTTTGGAGCTAATGACCTCGCTGTGATTCTGTGGTAGTTCAGCAAGCCGGTATGACGCAACAGATATAGCAAGTCTGAAAGATGAAATTTGGTAAAAGTACGTTTTAAAATTCAGTCGATGTAGTTAGAGCTGCAAATAACTTGAGCGTTCAAAGCTTCGAGCACAAGTACAAAATAGGCTCTTTTTCAAATGTGGGGCAAATGATCACCCTTACAAGAATAGCTGCACAAATACTAATTTTGAACTGAGTTAGTGGAAAGCTCTTGCAGTAACCCCTCCTACAGCAGATATTTGGGTAAGTTGTAGGGGTCCATTAGCTGGAATGTGATCATCCTCACCGTTGGAAATCACTTTTTTGATCAAGAGTGTCTCCTCTCCTAATAGAGACTAAGTTGTGTTTTGACTTATCCTTAAACTCTCTTGTGCTCAACACTACAAGCACAGGGTCATTCTTTTGCTTTTTCATGGGTGTCTGAAATCCACAAGACTACTAGAGATTCAACCCATCCTACAAGAAATTCCTGACCTCTCCAAGACTATCTCAGACCCTTTGAAAAGAGCAAATCCCGTTTTAGGCAGCGGTTAGTACTTCATGTATTACATGTTCACATAATTAATATCATCAAACTTCTGAGTCCTCTCCTTTCTGCCTCAGTGTATGTTAGAACTGGAGTTCCCATGTTTAACTATTCTTCAGTTGCCCAAGATCACACTAGAACCAACCTATTTCTCACATTTTTATCTTACAGAAGGACTCTTCTAATATTGTCTCCTCCACCAACATAAATCAGCCAGCTTTTATATCTTTTTTTTTTCTGGCCACACTGGGCTGCTTGCAGGATCTTAGTTCCTCCACTACAGATTGAACATAGGCCCACAGTAGTGAAAGCATGGAGTCCTAACCACTGGACCACCAGGGAATTCCCAAGCTTTATATCGTTAAAACAGGAAGAAGTAATGCTATTTGTAAAAATCGTATTAAAAATTAACAAGCAATAACTGAGAACAGAGGTAACTGAGATGGAGAGAGAGGAAAAAAATACTGGGGTGGAAGAAGGAGATCATGAAGTCTGAAGTCTGACCTTTGACACCCTACCAGTTTGATTTTTATAAACTCTCTCCCCCAAAAGAAAGAACTATTATATGTAATACATATATAAAATATATACTCATATATACATACCTGCATATGTAATCTAGAATTTTGTGTGTCTGTGAAATAAAAGTTAGCTATCCTGGGGCTTCCCTGGTAGTCCAGTGTTTAAGGATCCTCCTGCCAATTCAGGAGACACAAGTTTGATCCCGGGTCTGGGATGATTCCACAGGCCGAGGGGCAACTAAGCCAGTGTGCCACAACTACGGAAGCCCACGAGCCCCACAACCTGTGCTCCGCAACAAGAGACAACTCCACGACGAGTAGCCCGCGCTCACGGAAACTAGAGAAAGCCCACACACAGAAACCCAGGGCAGCCAAAAGATTAATAATTTTTTTTCTAAAGTTAGAGATCTTGAAATCTGGCTGGGAACCACACTTGTAAGGGGAAAATGGTATCTGTGAACTAGACTACTATTATCACCAAACAACTTTTAAATTCAAAATGCCATTTTCAGAAGATTTGTGACTAGCAGTGCCTTCTTTTTATTTGTAAGATACAGTTGATTTACAATATTGTGTCACTTGCGGGTGTACAGCAAAGTGATTCAGTTATTTTTTTTTTTTCAGATTTTTTTTTCCCCCTATAGGTTGTTACAAGATATTGAATTTAGTTCTGTGTGTTATATATTAAGTCCTTAATGCTTATCTGTTTTATATATAGTAGTTTATATCTGTTAATCTCATACTACTAATTTATCCCTTCCCACCTCCATTTCCCCTTTGGTAACGATAAGTTTGTTTTCTGGCTGACTCTGCTTCTGTTTTTTTATATAGATTCATTTGTATTATTTTTTAGATTTCATATATGTGATATCATATAGTATTTGTCTTTTACTTCACATAGTATGATATTCTCTAGATCCGTCCACATGACTATAAAAGGTAATATTTCATTCTTTTTTATGACAGAATGATAGTCCATTGTGTGTGTATACACACACACCACATCTTAAACCAATCATCTGTTGATGGGCACTTGGATTGTTTCCAGGTGTTTGATACTGTAAGTAGTACTAACAGTGTTTTCTTTTTATCTTTTCTTTTTTGACCATGAGGCTTTTTGGATCTTACCTCCCTAGATCAAACCTGAGCCCTCAACAGTGAAAGCGCCAAGTTCTAACCACTGGACCATCAGGGAGTTTCCTAGTGGTGCTTTCTTAAGTAACACAGAGCCCTTCACAAGGTTAGTTTCACTATTTCATGGGAACTTCATTGTTTTTGGCCCAGTTATCAAAATATATGTCCAAGGCAATCTGCCTTGGGGCAAAAGCATGACTGTCTTTCATGCTCTTATAGCTCAAGCAGGTTAAAACATTAATGCTACATCCTCACAGAAGCCCTGTGAAGTTTAACATCCTTTGAGGAAAGCCACAACATTCCTTAGAAAAATACAAGGAAATACTTACATAAGTTTATATTAAATACAAACATAAGTTAGCCAGAAAAAGTAGAGAAGCTTTAGTTCATTTTACAAATGTTGCAAAACTTTGTTGCCAAAACCAAAGTAGATGTAATCATCTCACAGATTAATCTCATTTACGAACAAAAATAAATGCCCCCACTGGCAGCAACTAGAGAAAGCCCACACAGCAACGAAGACTCAGTGCAGCCAAAAATAAGTACATAAAAGAACAGTACGCAATAACCAAATAGGTTTTATACCAGGTATGTAGCACCTACATATATAAAAGTATCTTAGGGACTTCCTTTGCAGTCCAGTGGTTAAAAACCCACCCTTCCATTGCAGGGGGCAAAGGTTTGAGAAACTCAGATCCTACAAACTGTTTGACCCGGCCGGAAAAAAAAAAAGCATATGATAAAGACAGCATTTTATACAGGTGGGGGAAAAGATCAGTTGCCTTATAAAGAGTATTTAGAAAACTGTCTTACCACTGGAGAGAAGGGGAAAAAATGCTTTCTTTCTCCTACATTAAAAAAAAAAACCAGATAGATTAAAATATTCAAATTAAATCATAAACCATATGTAAAAAATGCAGATGATTATGTTTACAATAATTTTGAAGAAAATAAAGACTTCTTTTTGGCCTTGCGAAAGGGCTTGGGGGATCTTAGTTCCCAGTGCCACCTGCAGTGGAGTCCTAACCACTGAACACTAGGGAACTAAAAAGAAAAGACTTTCTAAGCATGTTACCAAAGTAAGAATCAAATATAAACTTTGCATATACATAACATCAATAAAGTAGAAAACCTCATAAAGTCTGAATACATGTGACAAAGTGGGAAAATATCTGCAATATAGTGATTAGGTAAATAGCCTGTATAATAGAATATGCATATGAGAGAGCTGGCAGCTAAAGAATTTTGGGTTTTAATGCCAGACAAAACTGAGCAGAATGCTGGGCCTACCATAATAAATGTTAGTTATCATTTCTGATAATAAAAACAAATACATATTTTAAATTAAAAGTAGCCTAGTTAAAAAGTGAGAAAGGAACATGCACCCATGTTCCTAGCACTATTACAATAGTCAAGAGGTAGTAGCAACTCGAGTGTCTTATCTACAGATGAATGTAAATACATACAATGGAATGTTTTTCAACCTTAAGAAGGAAAGAAATTCTGATAGATGCTATAACATTAGTGTATTATACCTTGAAAACATTATGTTAAGTGAAATAAATCAAGCACAAAAAGATAAATTCTATATGATTCCGTTTGTATAAGGAAATGAAAAATGGTGAGTTGTTCAAAGGGTACACAGTTTCAGGTGTGCAAGATAAAAAAGTTGTGGACATAAGTTGCACAACACTGTGAATATAATTAACAGTACTGAAACTTACACTTAAAGATGGTTAAGATGGTAAATTTCTTTTGACCATGTCACACAGCTTTCGGAATCTTAGTTCCCTGGCCAGGGATTGAACCCAGGCAACTGCAATGAAAGTACCAAGTCCTAACCACTGAACTGCCAGGGAATTCCCAAAGATGGTAAATTTTACGTTATGTATATTTCACCACCATTAAAAATAAAAAGTGGGCAAAGGATATAATGGGATAGTTGCAATAATAAAATACACTTGGCCAATAAAGTTATATGAAAAGATCTTTAACCTCTCTTAGTCATAATAAATGATAATAGCCATTTAAAGTCAATTATACCTCAATTTAAAAAAAAACCAACCAACCATTTAAAGACTGCTAAAGGCTAGTACTGGGCTTCCCAGGTGCTGCTAGTGGTAAAGAACCCGTCTACCAATGCAGGAGACACAAGAGTTGAGGGTTCAATCCCTGGGTTGGGAAGATTCCCCTGGAGTAGGAAATGGCAACCCAGTCCAGTGTTCTTGCCTTGAAAATTCCATGGACAGAGAAGCCTGTCTGGTTAGTCTTTGGAGCCTCAAAGACTGGGACACGACTGAGCACATATACACACTACATACAAAGGCCTGTGCCAGGGTTGGGGCTGGAAAACCAGTTCCCATATACTGTCAATAGGACTCTAAGTGGTCCAAACGCTTGGCGAGAAGTTTCAAAATGGGGAATTCCCTGGCCGTCCAATGGTCAGGACTCAGGGCTTCCACTAACGTGCCTTGAGGTTCAAAAAAAAAAGAAGATTCAAAATGAAAATGCGTGTGCTTTTTGACCTAGGAATTCTACTACCAGAAATGTATTGAGAGAAAGGGCACAAGCAAGCTCAAGAGCCCAGATGGGCATGCTTGAACAAGTGAGCTCCAAAGCACACCTACTTCATCACAGTAAAAAAACTGGAAATAATTTCAGTTATTAATAACTGTCCAATTATAGGCCACTGATTAGAAAGATGGGCCTCAAGACAGAATAGTATCCAACCATTAAACTTAATTTTTTGGGGGGGGGGCCACTGCCATGTGGCATGTGGGATCTTAGCTTCTGACCAGGGATCAAACCCATGCCCCCTATAGTGGAAGTACAGTCTTAACCACTGGACCTCCATGGAAGTCCCAAACTTAATTTTAAAATAGTTTTTTAATCATACAGAGAAAATTTTTGACAAAATATTAAGTGAAAAACAAAAGATATATAAGATATATACATTTCTTCACAATTTCATCATAACTCAAATAAATATATATGAAGTTGTAGGGTCATTAAAATAAACTGAAATGTTAACATTATTATCTTTGAATGAAATTGAGCCCCCTTAAAACCAAGTTCCTCTGCTGAGTTTATGATTAACCTCTCAATCCAGAACTTTATTCCCTTTCCTTTCCTGTACCTGTTCCCACTCAAGACAGGAATATCAAAGAAAAGGGGTAAATTGTAACTGAGCAGGACCCTAAGGGGCCTTCCCAGGACAGAGCCCACCTGTCTTTTGTCTGTAGAAAAACTTTAGCCTCCTAGGCCTTCTTTAAGTTCCAAAGAGCAAATTTAATCAGAGAAGTGAGAAAACACAGAAAGAAAGGAAAACAGGCAAAACAAAACAGTAATAGTTTAGCCATTAAACAAAGTTAAGGTAGTTCCGCCATAAGAGCTATAGATAATATTCCGAGCCATATCCTTGGGTTGTTTTGCAGATACTGACACCCCCACTAGGTGGAAGACGTTAACAGCACTCTGACCACAAGTACAGACTCCACACAGGTTGGAACCAGAAGGTTGATGATGTTGACTCCAAATTACCTCAGCACCAACCAATGAGAATGAAATTCATGAGCTGATCAAGTACCACACAACTCTCTCCCTCACCCTGTCGTTAACCCATAGGGAAGTCTGGGTCTTCTGAGAATTAGTCGCCCGTAGTCCTTGCTTGACCTTGCAGTAAATGCTGTACTTTCCTTCAGCACAACCCAGTATCAGTAGACTTGCTTTACTGTGCATGGTGAGTTTACCCGGGTTTGACTCAGCAACAAGAAGTGAAGAAAAGATCTAGGAACATGGAGGTACCCTTAATGCCCACCGACAGATGAATGGAAAAAGAAGACTTGGTGTACACACACACACACTCACACAATGGAATAGTACAAAGCCATAACAAAGAATGAAATAATGCCATTTGCACAACATGGATGGACCTATGGTTATCATACTAAGTGAAGTAAATCAGTTAAAGATGAATATCATACAATATCACTTATATGTGCAATCTAAAAAACTGGATACAAACAAACTTATTTATGAAACAGAAATGGGGTCACAGACATAGAAAACAAGGTAATGGTTACCAAAGCAGAAAAGTGGTGGGGAGGGATAAATTAGGAATTTGGGATTAACAGATACACACTACTAAATATAAAATAGTTAAACAATAGGGAACTATATTTAATTATCCTGTAATAGTGTATAATGGAAAAGACTCTGAAAAAAATATATGTATAACTGAATCACTTTGCTATATTCTGTAAGTCAATAATACTTTAATTAAAATATTTAAATAATAAAAAAGGTCTATGAATAAGTTTTATAGTATATTTTTTGTATTTTGTTTTCTACTTCCAACACATAGATATTTTCCACCTATTTTAGAGTGCAAAACAAAAAAAATGGGAGAGAGGAGCAGGTCAGTCATCTAATCATCCATTCTTTTAACAAATATATACTAAACAACTCCTGTAAGCCCTATACGGTGCTAGGGGTTCTAGAAAAATGACGAGTAAAATCCACATGGTCCCCATTTGACTGAATCTCATTCTAGTTGGAGGGACATATGCTAAATAAATGATCACACAAAGACATCTGGTGCTATGAGATCCTTAGCAGAGGGATCTGATCTAGTTTTGAGGGGGTTTGTTGGAAGTAGAGGTTCAAAGCCAGATAAGGGGTCAATGTGTGCTAAGATTTGAAGGATAAATAGTAGTTAACTGGGTATAGCAGAGAGGTATGTGCAAAGGTTCTGTTGTGGCACCCACAAGAAATTAATGCCAGAATGGCTGGAGTATAAAGAGTAAAAGGGAGATAGGAAAAAGATACAGCCAAAGATGTAAACAGAATCCAGAACATGCAAGACTGTTTGTCTTATTAAGAAATTTGGTTTTATCCTAAGAGCAAAATAGGAAATTACATAAAATGAAATTCACTCAAGAAAGGGCTATTGCAGTACCTCTAAGAGAAATGGTGACAGCTTGGCTTAAAAAAAAGAAAGGAGACATGAACATAATCAAGATATTTTAGAGAGAAAATTGATAAGAGTTTGTGGTTATATTGAACGTGGACAGTTAAAGGGGAGGAGGTGTGGAAGATTCCTAGGTTTCTGGTTTGTGCAGATGGAAGGATGGATATTCAGTTCACAGAGGCAAGGAATGCAGGAAGAGGACAAAGATTTTTTGGTGTGCTGAAGAAAATGAGTTAGGTTTAAGATAGGCTGAGTTGGAGATTTAGCATTGTGCTGCAGTTAGATATTTCCATCAGGAGGTTAGAGAACAGGTTAGAGCTAGAAAAATAAATTTACAAATTATTGGCATATAAATAGTCACTGAACTGTGAATGTGAATAAGATAGCAGAGAGAGAAGGAGAGAACCAGAGAGGGGAGCACAGTACAGCATAGTGGGTGAAAGGTCAGTTATGGGGCCTTAAAAGAATGGGAACATTTCCTGCTCTAGTTAGAAAGGATGAAAAGTAAGGGAGACAAAAAAGCCAGATGCCTAGGAAGGACATCAGTGTGGGATCACAGAAGTCAAGTGAGAATAATGTCTCAAGAGTTTGTGGATAACAAATATTTTGAGCTCCCATTAAGTGCAAGGCCTTGTGCAAAGCTTTACCACAACCATCTCTAAAGCTGAACTTTGACTCAGAGTTTTTTCTTAGTCCAAACTGCACTCATTTATCTTTCCTATTCTCATTCACTTGAACACACAAAGTCACCAGTTTTAAAAGTTCTATGTTTTTAGGCTAAAAGAAAGTAAACTGCTCAGCTATAAAAAATATTATTATTCTTCTCCCACATCTTTAGAAAACAGCCCCATTCTGCATGAAAATGTGTCTGTATTTGATTACTTAGATCACTTGTAAATATTGACAGCATTTTGGTAGCTCATTCCTACACTTAGTTGTATCTAGATAACAAGTCAGAAATGCAACACAACTCAGTAATAATGATTGACTAAGGCTCCATGGTGCTTTCCTGGTGGCTTAGTGGTAAAGAACCTGCCTGCCAACATTGAACCAACACAGATGCTGGTTCAGTCCTGGGTTGGGACTATCCCCTGGAGAAGGAAATGGCAACCCACTCCAGTATTCTTCCCTGGGAAATCCCATGAACAGAGGAGCCTGATGGACTACAGTCCATGAGTTTGCAAGAGTGGGACAACGACTTAGGGAATAAAACACAAGGCTCCAGGAAGGCATAGATTCTTTTATTTGCCATGTCATTCTGTACAAAACTAGTGATTAAATATTTAATGTTGCTTAAGTATTCAAATCTTCAACGAGTAAATTTTAAATGGAGACCTTGGTAAACTGTTCACAAGATTACTATAAGGATCAAGTGAAATAAAATAAAATACGTAAAAGCACTTTTCTTTGGCACTTTACAATTGTAGGATTTTTTTTTTTTTTTTTTTTGAGGCTCACACCATTAGTACTCTGCTGAGCTAGGTGTTCAATAAGGCTTTATTCAACTGTATACACGTTAGAATATTTTTAAACGGAGAAAAAAACAAGATTATGCACCTTTTCTGGGTTAGTTTCTATATGTTAATTTAATCTTTCCTACAACCCCATGAAATATTATTAATTTCCATTTGCAGGTGAGGAAACTAACTTGCTTAAAGTCTTGGTTGGTAATTTCCCGAGATGTGATACAAACCCAAATTTGTATGACTCCAAAGCTCAAGTTTGATTTTTCATAAAAATACTGCATTTTTCCCCCCTCTGATGGGGGAACCAACCCATACCCCCACCACCCTCTTCCCCCTGCCCCAGTGGAATCCCGAATTCCCAACGACTGGACCTCCAGGGAAATACTGCGGTAACAGTATTCTCAAGATCAAGTAACCCCACGTCGCAATGGAAAATAATAACATACTTCCAGGAAAATTTAGGCTACCAGTTTGAAAGCCTGACTATCGAGCAAACTGCATTAAAGAAATCTTAAGAATGAGGATGAAAATAATAACTACCATAGCAACCCAATGTTCCGAATAAGGTAATAATAATAAATAACAGAATGGCTACAGAGTGGACTGGTTTCTTAACTCCATTCTGCTAACGAAAATTCTAAACACAACCGATTCCACTGAATTTGACCAAACTACCTGAAGTGCTATCCCTGAATATATTAACACCATCTCCTCTTCAGCCAGGACTCTGGTTACTTGATAAGCATAAGCCCGAATTCTCCCAGCGGACAACATTTATGTAATGCCCCCTGCATGTCCACATGTGGATCATACTAGAAGGTAAGCCATGTAGAGTGGCAAATAAACTGCATTTTGATTAGTCCTACCAGACTTTCCCTGCCCTACCAAATGGGGAACAAATACTTCTCGAATTTTTCCCCCACCGCCACTCCGAGAGCTACCTCACTATTTGAAGGTAGCTCTGGTAAGAAAAAAAGGTACTAGGTCTTAACTTTAGCTTGAAGAAAACTATGCTCTATGAGTCCGTCCCAGTCCTATTTTCCTCGCGGCATGGCTGTGAGCATTGGAAATGCGTAGGATTTGCTGAAGTGGTCAGCACATTTCCTTCCTTAGATCTTCCGTACTTAAAGGGCTCTGATTCGCAACATTTAGGGAATTCCTTTAAGTTAGGAAGAAAAGTCAAGGCCAAGAATTTTTCCCTAAAAGTAAGGAATGAGTTACTCCCTTAAATAAATTATACTCTCCTAGGCAAGGGAAGCGGAGAAGGCAATGGCACCCCACTCCAGTACTCTTGCCTGGAAAATCTCATGGACGGCGGAGCCTGGCGGGCTGCATGCAGTCCATGGGGTGGCTGAGAGTCGGACACGACTGAAGCGACTTAGCAGCAGCAGCAGCAGGCAAGGGAAGACTTCCTAAGCCAACTTCCAAACCGCCTCTCAATTTCCTCAAACTTCTCTGTTTTAGTAAGCCGTCCCTTCGAAACCCTGTACCCGAACAGGAGCTCTTGCGTAACCCGACGCCTCCCTCTCGACGACCAGGGGAGCCCATGTCCAGCCCACTCGGGGGACAAGACTCGCTTACTTTTGCAGTTAACTTCTGGGCAGGCTGTGAAGAACTAACGGTCTCAGAAACCACCACGCTCCAGACTTGACTCGCGGGAAGCCGTAGGTGGGCGCGGGGATCGCGCGGCGAGCGTGCCCCGCGGCTGTGGGGGGCTGGCCCACAATCCCTCGCGAGGGCGAGGGCGGGAAAGGTGAGGGGCCTAGCAACGGGGGACAGCCGCAAGAAGAGCCAAAACTATTCGACTGTTCCAGACTCCAAACCGGTAACACGTGTGTGTGTGTGTGTGTGTGTGAAATTCCCATTCGGAGAGATCATTCCTGCTAACAACGCTGAGGCCTCCACCCAGAGGGTCAGGGCAGAGGTGAAGAAATGTGGTAAGACCAACTGAGCCTGGGCTTTTTGCATCCTGCGGGCTCCATCCATCTTTTTTTTTTTTTTTTTTTTACTGTCAGGATATACGCTTGATGTGCAAACTTTAAATGAGAGTTGAAAGAATCACGGAAGAAGCGGGACAAGTGAGTCAAAATGTATTCGAGTTCCTCAGAGCCCCAGAGCCCGAAGCCTCGTGCAGCCAGGCCGCGGACGCCTCCCCTTCCGTCTTCCGTCTGACGTCACAGGGCGCGGCCGACGCGGGTGTCCGGGCTCGGCTAGCTCTGGGAGCGCGCGAGTGCGCGCGGAGGTGGTTTGAAATGCAGCGGGATTTAGTGAGTTTGCCGCTGTCCCCGGCCGTGCGAGTGAAGCTGGCGTCTGCAGGTTTCCAGACTGCTGAGGAACTCCTGGAGGTGAAACCCTCCGAGCTCAGCAAAGGTAACGACTCCTGACGACAAGCTGAGGCACGCTGGCCGCCGTCGGTGCCGCCTCCATCTCTGTTCGGTCTTCAGGCTTAAGCACTATCTCGGTCAGAGTCTTCTGCCGCGTTTACACCACGAAACAGCGCCTCGATTTCGCTTAAGAGTACTTTGAATGGTTAGAACTGTGGTCTTGGAAATATTCATCAGTTGCTTTGTCTACCAGTGCCTGCTGAAAGTTCCGAGGAATCTCTCATTTACCCATTTAAAAGAAATAACGTGGGTTATTATATCCAATATGTTTGGAAAGGAACTGATGCTAGGGGAAGCTAAGTAACTTTTCATTATGAGCGGGCTAGGAAGTTGTGCAGCCAGGATTGGAATTCAAACGGCTGTCTGTTTTCACTGTTCCAAAATCCAAGGGGCAGGGATTCAATTTAAGGAATGCACGATTCGTGGTAGGATGAGATAAATTAAGAGAAAGGGAGTAGAATCACCAGAACCTGGAGAAAGCAGTAGAAAAAAGACACCACTTTTCTTCATGTAATTCACTGAGAAAAAACCCAAACCTCATATTACGGAACCCTGTAGATTATAAATTGGTGGGAACCACTACCCCGTGAGGTAAACAGAAGCGAAACTGCTGTCACTCTGCTCTCTCTGTGCACCTTACACTACGGTATGCGCAGAACTGTTACTGAGATGGAACAGTCATTTACCCTTATCAATGGAAAATAAGGTTTCAACTCTCCACTCTAAAACAAATGTTATAGATCCAGTATTACTGTTTGTCTTAAATATTACACCGAAGACTGTATCCCTCAACCTTTGATGGGCTCATTTTCTCTCAACAGGTTGGTTTTACCTGAGCAAATCTAAATGATAGTAATAGCTAACAATTACTGAGCATTTTGGATGGCTTCCGCAGTCTACCAAGGTTTTATGTGTACTTCATTCCCATTTTATAGAAGAAAAGTGTGAGGCATAAAAAAGTAACTTGCCTGTGCATAGTGACTACATCATGATGCAGTCAGGATTAACAGATCTAAGAAATCCAGAGTGAAGGCTCTTAGATTGTATAGAATATTCACTTCTTTAGCACCATTATTGTCTTTTTTTTTTTTCTTTTGGTCACAGGGCTTGTGGGATCTTAGTTTCCCCACCAGGGATTCAATCCCGCCCTTGGCAGTGAGAGCGCAGAGTCCTAACCGCTCCAGAATGGCCACCATTTTTGTCTTTTGTTAGTATCAGATTGATAGTTCATAGCCTTACCCAGTTAAGCACTGATACATCACACTCATAAGTGATACCATCCTCACAATTATTTCTTCTATAAGCAGCTTGTTTTGTACTTTGCATTTTCAGGCCATGTTGTCAGGAATGAAGTTGTGTAGTTGAGGAAGCATAAGTGTATTATTGTTTGAACTATTTGTGCATCAGATAATTTTCCTTACTAAACAGTTTGCAGTGATCCATGAATTTTTCATGAAAAATTTTCACTGTGAATAATACACACACATGCACTTCTTAAATATGCATCTTGTTTTAGGCAAAAAGGCAATTTTCATTATTTTCTAGAAAATAATTTGTATACCTTATGAGAACAAGTTTTTTTTTTTCCAATGTACTTCCCACTTTTACTGGACAGAACAGATACATATTTTTTAAATTGGCTTTACAATATATGGTTTTATCACTGGCTTACAACTAAACATACTGTGAACATTTTCTTTTACCACCACTGAAATAATTGCATAGTATAGAGAAATCATAATGTATTAAGCAATCTTTATATATTGGGGGAATTTAGATAGTTTTTTTTAAAGGAGACTATTATTTTTACAAATCCTTCAGAAAACAGGTGGCCTTGTCTCATATAGCTTCCTATAGATGATAGAAACTTGCCCTTCAACCTAGCCTTTTAACTTCTCTGTAGCCACCGGATCAACCAAGACATGCATTTTATTTTCTCAAATCTCTCCCATTTGCTCCCACTTTTCTATCTACTCACCCAGGATACACACACACCTCCATTACTCTAGCACCCTGTCTCTCACCATGGATATCTGCCCCCTCCCTTCTCCTCTGCTCCCCTTACAGGTCCTTCTTTTCCAAGATACTATCTTAACTGATGTCAATCAATTCCATTCAAAGCTTTATGCTCAGTTCCACATTAAGAGTAACCTTTAATAATCTGAATATAGAATTCAACTGTTTAAAGGAAATTATTCATAAGCCCTTGGTAGTTACATGTTTCAGAAACACAGGAGTTGGGCACAAGATATGGCTTACTCTTTTTTTTTTTTTTAATTAGTGTTTTGGAGAGGGCAGGGCAGAGGAAAGTAATTGGTGCTTCAAGGAAATCTTTTTAGGGACCACAGGGAAATCTATTCACTATTACAAGGCAACTAACAAATTATCATCTTTCAGTTGGGACATTAGAGAGACAGCCTTTACAGGTCATGAAATCTGCATGACAAATGTTGAAAACAAATGTGGGTTAATAATAACTTTGATAGCAAGGCAGATGCCAGGTAGCATAAGAGCACACGCAGACAGTGTTAATTCTGAAGTCCTGGAAGCTGTGAGGTGCTCATCCATCACATGGCCGTCACAACCAGGTAGGAATGACTGAGGAAAGCAGCGAAGCTGGCCATGCCAGCATTTACACATGGAACACTTCCTGGGCAGCCAGGTGTCATGGGGCACAGACCCACAGTTCTCTTTGCAAGAGTCATACTCACAGTTGCGTCCATAGAAAGAGGGAGGGCAGGCACAAAAGGACCCTAGCATGCAGGTGCCCCCATTCAGACAGCAGGTTCTTCTCAGCTTCTTACTCTCTTGGATTCCCATGGATGCTACAAACTGGGAAGGCTGCTGACGAATTGCAGGCTCCTCTTGGGACCAAAGGCCATCGTCTCTGAAGGCCAGCTCTCCCTGTGACGGACGGGCAAGTTCAAGGTCTCCCAATCCAGCGACTAATCCCAGTTCAAGTGCTCTGGAAAAGGCCATGATCAAAATCACACTGTAAGAGAAGCGCTCCATCTTCCTCTGGTCTGTGGCCCCTTCAGGGAGATTTGCCTTCCTCAGTCGCAAGCCCCGGGGTTCAAGAACAAGTTTATCATGGCTTCATAAGACCCAAAGAAATAGCAGAAGACCAAAGAGATAGTAAAAGGACCAAAAGGGAAAAAAAGTACATTTTTATTTCTACCTTTGAGATACTCTTGTAGGTACTCAGAAATGCTTAAGGGGTTTAGGTTTCTGAATTCTGTTTCTGGGGTAATAGATAAATCTTTTAAGTATGCAAAGACGAAGAAAACAAAGATAAATGCCTTTATTAACTTGAAAAATAGTTAATCGAATGTTAAATTTTTATGTTTATCTACTCTTGGCATCACTCTTGTTATTTAAAAATTAAAATTAATAAAGACAATGGTGTATCAGACTGTTTTAAATCTCTAAAATCAAGTGTTTTTGTTTCTGTTTCTTTCAGAAGTTGGAATATCTAAAGAGGAAGCCTTAGAAACTCTGCAAATTATAAGAAGAGAATGTCTTACAAATAAAACAAGTTATTCTGTTACAGCTGAGTCAGGCAGGAAGTGTACAGCCCTGGAACTTCTTGAACAGGAGCATACCCAGAACTTCATAATTACCTTCTGTTCAGCACTGGATAATATTCTTGGGGGTGGAATACCCTTAACCAAAACAACAGAAATTTGTGGTGCACCAGGTGTTGGAAAAACACAACTATGGTAAAATGTTCTCCCCTTAAGGGTGGGCTTACTAACGTTTTATGAAAGTAGCAGAGTATTGTGTGGCGGGTATACAGTTAGGAGACCAGAAAAGGCATGTATGTGCTCATTTTTTTTTTTATGGTAAGTTCTGTTTTAAAAAGATTATTTTATTTTTGGCCTTGCTGAATCTTCACTGCTATTCGGACTTTTCTCTAGTGTGGCAAGCAGGGGCTCCTGTCTAGTGGCAGTGCGTGGGCTTCTCATCGCAGTAGCTTCTCTTATTGAGGAGCACAGGTTCTGGGTATGAGGGCTTTAGTAGTTGTGGCTCGAGACCTCAGTAGTTGTGCTTCCCGGGCTGTAGAGCACAGACTCAGTAGTGTGCACGGGCTTAGTTGCTCAACGGCACATGGGATCTTCCCCGACCAGGGATCGAACCTGCGTCTCCTGCATTGGCAGCCGGATTCTTTATCACTGAGCCACCAGGGAAGCCCAGCATATATGTGCTCTTAATTTTGTGTATGTGTGCATCAGACAAACCAGTATGCGCCTTACTTCACCCCATCTTGATAAATTGATACAATTATTTTGATATTAAAAAGGGTTTCTTTTGCAAAAGTTTAGTGTGGTCAGTGGGGTAAACAGGCAGTCTTCTACTTTATTATAGAATTAACTCCTGAGAATATATTTGAAAGCCAAATGTTTGAAAGTAGACTTCTTATAATAAAAAGGTCTATACCCAGAAGTCTAAAAAAACCACTAAAGAATCCTTAATTGTGGTTTTATAGGTACACCCCCCCCAATCCATGCATCAACTAATTGACATATGTTTGGAACTATGGAGAGTCAACCATCTCTGTTGCCTTGCAGAGTATATTTATGCCTATAAAATATTTACTGGTATCTAAAGGTTAGTGATCTGGAGTTTGAACAGCACTGCTTTGATGATTATGATAATGTTTGGTCATTTCAGTTCTTCTCTTGACAGTATGCAGCTGGCAATAGATGTGCAGATACCAGAATGTTTTGGAGGAGTGGAAGGTGAAGCAGTTTTTATTGATACAGAGGGGAGTTTTATGGTTGATAGAGTGGTAGACCTTGCTACTGCCTGCATTCAGCACCTGCAGCTTATAGCAGGAACACATATGGAAGAAGGTAAGTTAGCCAAGTGCTCTTTTTTCAGGATAATGAAAGTACTTTGCATTTGTATCCATCTCAAGCCTTAATAGGGCTTCCCTTGTGGCTCAGCTGGTAAAGAATCCACCTGCAATGCGGGAGGCCTAGGTTGGGAAGATCCCCTGGAGAAGGAAAAGACAACCCATTCCAGTATTCTGGCCTGGAGAATTCCATGGACTGTATAGTCTGTAGGGTTGCAAAGAGTTGGTCAGGATTGAGGGGCTTTTACTTTTAAGCCTTAATAAGAGACCACTTAGAACATGAATGGAGAAGGAAATGGCAACCCACTCCAGTACTCTTGCCTGGAAAATTCCATGGACTGAGGAGCCTGGTAGGCTGCAGTCCATGGGGTTGCAAAGACTCTGACACGATTGAGTGACTTCACTTTCACTTTCACTTTAGAACATGAAGCTTAATAACTTGACTGTGTACTAGTATTAAACTCATACTTCTCTTACAAATTGAAAATGCTGCACCTGGGGTTGCCTCTTCTTCATCTTATATGGCCCTCACTTTTTACTGCAGGAGCTCTGGGAGAAAACCTGTGTGTATGTCAGTGTATGACTTCAAATCATCATGCTCTGGCCTGCCAGGTGTAAGCTAGTGTTGTTGGACACCTTAATATAAGTAAGGGTTGTCTCAATGTATTCAGTGTATGTTGACTTTTGTACTGGTTTTTCTGAAAACCAAGGGTGACCTTGAAAAATCATGTCTGGAAATGTTTGGAACATTAAGCCAATTGACCTTATATGGCTCTGTGTAGTATGTAATTGACTTTCAACTGTATTAATTGTACTGTTAAAGTGTTGGGAAGATTTTTTGTCCTTATTATGTGGAAATATAGTGTTTTGCTTAAAGATTTTTTTTTTTAAGTTTTTTTAAAGGTAATTTGTATTCGAGTTCTTGTCCTTCAGTTCAGTTGCTCAGTCGTGTCCGACTCTTTGCAACCCCATGGACTCCAGCACATTAGGCTTCCCTGTCCATCACCACCTCCCGGAGCTTGCTCAAACTCATGTGCAAGGAGTCGGTGATGCCATCCAACCATCTCATTCTCTGTTGTCCCCTTCTCCTCCTGCCCTCAATCTTTCCCAGCATCAGGGTCTTTTCCAATGAGTCGGTTCTTTGTATCAAGCGGCCAAAGTATTGGAGTTTCAGCTTCAGCATCAGTCCTTCCAATGAATATTCAGGACTGATTTCCTTTAGGATTGACTGGTTTCATCCCCTTGCAGTCCAAGGAATTACTCGTAAAATTACCTGGTTTCTGGTTTGACTGTTTTCTTTTGGTTTATTGTATTTTATTTTTTGGATGTGTGGTCCTTATTATTTTTTCTAGAAATGTTAAAAAACATAATGTTTTTCATAAAATGTTTGTATTCCCTTTAAGTGAATGTAATCAGCTAGATATTTTTATTTTCACTGGAGTACTAGGTGTCCTTTTTAACCAGTGACCAATATGTCTACTGAAAGTCCGTCAAGCTGTCCATGTCACAGGTGTAATTTGTAATAGTGTATTAGGATCTTATTTTAAATACTGTGGATGTAGCACTGGAATATAGTTCTTAATGACTGCTATGTGATTAAGTTTTTAACTTTTTGGTTAAAAATTAATTTCTTAAATATATATTTGTAATAGGCAGTGTTCTCTGAAATTTAATTTATTGTTTTTTATTTCAGTGTTAAAACTTAAGTACATTTTAAAATGCAATGATCTTTAGCTAGTTTCTCTCTGAAATATGTACAGAACCAATCTGGTTATTTTTAAAAATCCAATCTAAGGGAATTTTATTTTATATCATTGTTTCTACTTAAATATAAAATTATGCTATGGCTTTTAAGGGAAAAATATGCTTCTTTTGAACATTTTTCCTTTTAACTCTTAATTTGGAGTCTTATGAAAAAAACAAGAAAGAAATTCCATTATGATACTTCTATTCAATGGAAGGCAGTAACAAATACGAAAACATAGATGTTAAAATTCTAGTCTTAATATGTACAGACAATTTCTGGATAGCATAATATGTAAGGAAACAGTGGAAAAGGTGAAAATAAGAGGTCAGGAGTTTTGAAATGATAGTTTGTGAAATGACAGGTAAAACTAATTATTTTAAAATTGTTTTGTTACTTATTTCAGAGCACCCAAAGGCTTTGCAGGATTTCACTCTTGAAAATATTCTTTCCCATATTTATTATTTTCGTTGTCGTGACTACACAAAACTACTGGCACAAGTTTATCTGCTTTCAGACTTCCTTTCAGAACACTCAAAGGTATGGCTCCATCTTCATCAGGCTGTTTTTTATCCCTAATTTGTTGATTACTTTTATCATGAGAGGTGTTAGAGTTTATCAAATGCTTTTTCTGAGTCAATTGAGACTGTCATGTGGGTTTTTTTTCCCCCCATTGCTCTGTCAATCTGGCGTGTTTCATTGATTGATTTTCATATTAAACTACCTTTGTACTCCTAAGGATAAATCTTGCTTGATCGTGGTATATAATCTTTTCAGTATACTAAAGGACTGAGTTTGCTAATATTTTATTGAGAATTTTGTGTCTGTCACCAATCTCTGGTTTTCTTTGCTGGGGATGTCTTTTTGTAGCTTTGGTATAAGTGTAATACTGGATTCATAAAATGAGTTAGAAAGTTTCCTTCTCTACTTTTCAGAGTAGTTTGAAAAGGATTGGTATAAATTCTTTAAACATTTTATAGAATTCATTGATGAAGTTATCTGTTCCTGTTCTTTTCTGTATTGAAAGGCTTTTGATTACTGATTCAGTCTCTTTTGGGCTACTCAGGTGACTCAGATGGTAAAGAACCTGCCTGCAATGGAGAAGACCCAGGTTTGATTCTTGGGTTGGGAAGATCCCCCAGAGAAGGGAATTCTTGGAGAATTCCATGGACAGAGGAGCCTGGTGGGCTAGACTCCATAGGGTTGTAAAGAGTTGGACACCACTGAGCAACTGTCACTTTCCATTCTCTTTACTTATTGTAAATCTATTCAGATGTTCTGTTTCTTTAGCAGGTTTTAGTAGTTTGTTTCTTTCAGTGAATTTGTCCACTTCATCTAGGTTATCTAATTTTTTGGCATACAGTTGTTCACTGTATTCTCTTTGTTATTTTTATAAGGTTGGTAGTAATGTCCCTATTTTCATTCCTGATTGGAGTGCTTTGCATCTTTTCTGTTTTTCTTAATCATTTTAGTTAAAGGCTTGTCAATTTTGTTGATCTTTTCAAAGAATCAACTTTTGATTTCAGTGATTTTTTCCAGTTGTTTCTCTTTTGTCTGTTTTGATTATTTCCACTTTAATGTGTATTACTTTTTTCTACTTTCTTTGGGGTTAGTTTGCTGTTTTTTTCCTAGTTCTTTAGAGTACAAGTTTAGGATATTGGTTTAGGATGGGCATTTACAGTCACATCAACAATGTAGGAGGATTCTTTTTTCTCTACATCTTCCCCAACATTTATTTTTCCTAGACTTTGATAATGACCATTCTGACCAGTGTGAGCTGATTACCTCATTGAAGCTTTGATATACATTTCTCTAGTAATTGGCATATTTTCATGTGCTTTTTGGCTATCTTTATGTCCTCTTTGGATAAATTTCTACTTATATCTTCTGCCCAGTTTTTGATTGGTTTGTTTTTTTTGATATTGAGCTGCATGAGCTGTTAGTATATTTTGAAGATAAATATATTTTGGTCACATCGTTTGCAAATATTTCCTCCCATTCTGTGGGTTGTCTTTTCATTTTGTTTATGGTTTCTTTTGCTATGCAAAAACTTTTAAGTTTAATTAGGTCCCATTTGTTTATTTTTATTTTCATTGCTCTAGGAGGTATAATGATCCAAAAGGCAATACTGCAATTTATGGCAAAGAGTGTTCTGCCTGTACTTTCCTCTGAGGGTTTTATAGCATCTGGTCTTACATTTAGATCTTTAATCCATTTGGAGTTTATTTTTGTGTGTGATGTTAGAGAATGTTCTAATTTCATTCTTTTACATGTAGCTGTCCAGCTTTCCCCAGCACCACTTATTGACAAGACTGTCTTTTCTTCATTGAATACTCTTGCCTCCTCTGTGGTAGATTAATTGGTCGTAGGTGCATGGGTTTATTTCTGAGCTTTCTGTCCTGTTCCATTGATCTGTAAGCCTGTCTTTGTGTTAGCACCACACGTTTTTGATTACTGTACCATTATAGTAGAGTCAGAAGTTATGGAGCCTGATTCCTCCAGCTCTGTTTTCCTTAAGATTGCTATGGTTATTTGAGGCCTTTTGTGTTTCCTTACAAATTAAAAATTTTCCCTTCTAGATCTGTGAAAAATGCCCCTGGTAATTTGATAGGAATTGCATTGCATCTATAGATTACCTTGGATAGTATAGTCATTTTGACAATACTGATTCTTCCAGTCTAAGAACATGATATATCTTTCCATCTGTGACATCTTCAGTTTCTTTCATTAACATTTTATAGTTTTTAGAATACACATCTTTTTCCTCCTTAGGTAGGTTTATTATTATATATTTTATTCTTTTGATGAGACAGCAAATAGGATTATTTCCTTAGTTTCTCTTTCTGATCTTTTGTTGTTCAGTTCAGTTCAGTCGCTCAGTTGTGTCCGACTCTTTGCGACCCCATGAATCGCAGCACGCCAGGCCTTCCTGTCCATCATCAACTCCCGGAGTTCACTCAAACTCACGTCCATCGAGTCAGTGATGCCATCCAGCCATCTCATCCTCTGTCATCCCCTTCTCCTCCTGCCCCCAATCCTCCCAGCATCAGAGTCTTTTCCAGTGAGTCAGCTCTTCGCATGAGGTGGCCAAAGTACTGGAGTTTCAGCTTTAGCATCATTCCTTCCAAAGAAATCCCAGGGCTAATCTCCTTTAGAATGGACTGGTTGGATCTCCTTGCAGTCCAAGGGACTCTCAAGAGTCTTCTCCAACACCACAGTTCAAAAGCATTAATTCTTTGGCGCTCAGCTTTCTTCACAGTCCAACTCTCACATCCGTACATGACCACTGGGAAAACTATAGCCTTGACTAGACGGACCTTTGTTGGCAAAGTAATGTCTCTGCTTTTCAGTATGCTATCTAGGTTGGTCATAACTTTCCTTCCAAGGAGTAAGCATCTTTTAATTTCATGGCTGCAGTCACCATCTGCAGTGATTTTGGAGCCCAAAAAATAAAGTCTGACACTGTTCCCACTGTTTCCCCATCTATTTCCCATGAAGTGATGGGACCAGTTGCCATGATCTTCGTTTTCTGAATATTGAGCTTTAAGCCAGCTTTTTCACTCTCCTCTTTCACTTTCATCAAGAGGCTTTTTTAGTTCCTCTTCACTTTCTGCCATAAGGGTGGTGTCACCTGCATATCTGAGGTTATTGATATTTCTCCCGGCAATCTTGATACCAGCCTGTGCTTCTTCCAGCTTTTGTTGTTAGTGTATGGAAATGCAGCACATTTCTGTGTATTAATCTCTTATCTTGCAGCTTAACCACATTCATTGATAAGCTCTAGTTACCATTTATTTCTGGTTATAATTATTTTCTGGGGAATTCCCTGGCAGTTCAGTGGTCAGGGCTCTGCCCTTTCACTGCTAAGAAAGCTAACATTCAGTCCCTGGTTTGGAAGCTAAGATTCTGCAAGCTACAGGGTGAGGCCAAAAAAAAAAAAAGAGAAATTCACGTTGGTAACTGTTTAATTTCAGCTGTAGAATGACAGCTTGAATTGAATGACAGTGCTTGGGTTTTTTGACAATGCTTGTTTTATCCTTCCCTCTCAAACTCTGTCATTCATTGAGTTTCCTTTATTCAGTATAATCTCCTTTTTGCGATATCAAGGAAACTCACCAGAGTATATTCAGGAACTTGCTCTCTAAACTTGGAGAAGAATCATCAGTGTAACAGTTACTACTTAGCAGAAGGTCCAGATCTTTGTAATTCGGCCAGTTTCAATAAAATCTGTACTGTGGAGAGGAAAATAGACTTATTTCTATTCTTCCATTATAGATTAGATATGTAGCTGCTCTGATTTGAGCAGAGAGGTCCTTGGATGCCCTTGGTATTAGGGACTCTTTGCAAATACCCTAGAACAAAAACATGTAATTATATAGTATTTTCCTTCTTTTGATTTAATGATCACTCCTAGTTATTGAATTCCTTTTCCAAAAGTAGTAGCTTATTTCCTCAATTTTTTTGTGTAGTTCGCAATGTAATAGATGTAGGCACAATAATTTAGAAAAAGTTTTATTGACATATAGTTGATTTGTAATGTGTTAATTTCTGCTGTACTGCAGTGATTCACTTATACATATTCTTCTCATATTCTTTTCCATTATGATTTATCAAAGCATATTGAATATAGTTCCCTGTGCTATACAGTAAGCCCTTGTTGTTTATCCATCTTACGTATAATGTTGATAGTTTGCATCTGCCAGTCTCAGACTTCCAGACCACCCCTCCCTCATCCTGCTCCCCCTTGGCAACCACTAGTCTGTTCCCTACGGACACATTTTTAAGATCAATCTGATTATGACATTTTTTTCCATCACTTTATTAGAAGTCTGGACAGCAAAACAAATCAAATCTTGATCTGTAGCTTATTTGCTTGCTGGTTTCCATGTAGAAAATACTCCTATCATAGCTGATTTCAAGTATGTCATTGGACATGGAGTAGAGAAGAAACCATGCACATCATTATGTTTCCACTATAAAGGTAAAATAGATGTAAGTAACCTTAAGAGCATAGATAATAGTAAAATGTAGTAGGGGTAAGTTTTCAGTATTTATTATCCCTATTTTAATATAATTCATTTACTCATAAATTTGTATAGTTTAATTGTTACAGATGACTATATTTGATGATGGATTTGTAAAACTCCTAAAAATTTAGCTCTTGGCTCAAGAGCTGTAGCATTTGGCCTCAGCACTATTCCTTTCTGTCATTTCCTATTGCTCCTCCTCACTACTTTTCTGACCCTTTAAACATACCAAACCTATTTGTGTCTTAGGGCCTTTGATTTTCTGTTTCGTAATATATGTGAGTTGTCTTTCTCTCCTAGAGGTTCTTATCCAGGAGTCAGTTCTTTTTTTTTTTAATAATTAATTAATTTTTTTAAACAACTTAGTCTTTTATTTGCCCAAGGCCAGCTGTTGCAGGCACTGAGGCCCTAAGACTTCTAGAACAGATGGGGGTGGGGGGCGCCATCCTGCCTTCTAGGTGCTGCCTGCCCCATCCTGCTTCCTGCAGGAGATGGGAGAGATAAAGTGTACCCTTGCACCATCAAGTATCTCCTCAATTTAGTGTGTTGGTCGCTCAGTCTGCAACCCCATGGACTATAGCCCATCAGGCTTCTCTGTCCAAGGGATTCTCCAGGCAAGAGTACCGGAGTGGGTTGCCATTTCCTTCTCCACCAGGAGTCAGTTCTATTGCCTGCCTTCTTATTGATGTCTCCTCACATCTAGTCTAAGTTTCCCTCTACTCACCACCTACTTATTTGTCATTTCACCTGGTTTGAGTTTCTTTATAGCCCCTATCATTATCATAAAGTATCTTATTCACAACTTCTGAGTTGGTGAACCTGTGGAAATGCTAGGAGAATGGCTCTGGGAGAGATCGTGGAAGCTCTGTGTCCCTTCCCCATACCTTCTCTATGCATCTGTTCCATCTGACTATTCCTGAATTATGTCCTTCATATTTTTTCTAATCGACACGTAGTTGATTTACAATGTTGTGTTAGTTTCTGGTGTAGAGCAAAGTGATTCAGTTATACGTATATATACATACTCTCTGTGATATTCTTTACCATTATGGTTTGTTCAGTTCAGTTCAGTCGCTCAGTCATGTACAACTCTTGGCAACCACATGAACTGTACAGCATGCCAGGCCTCCCTGTCCATCACCAGCTCCTGGAGTTTACCCAAACTGATGCCCATTGAGTTGGTGATGCTATCCAACCATCTCATCCTCTATCATCCCTTTCTCCTCCTGCCCTTAATCTTTCCCAACATCAAGGTCTTTTCAAATGAATCAGCTCTTCGCATCAGGTGGCCAAAGTATTGGAGTTTCAGCTTCAACCTCAGTCCTTCCAATGAACACTCAGGACTAATCTCCTTTAGGATGGACTGGTTGGATCTCCTTGCAGTCCAAGAGACTCTCAAGAGTCTTCTCCAACACCATAGTTCGAAAGCATCAGTTCTTCGGCACTCAGCCTTCTTTATAGTTCAACTCTCACATCCATACATGACTACTGGAAAAACCATAGCCTTGACTAGACGGACCTTTGTTGGCAAAGTAACGTCTCTGCTTTTGAATATGCTGTCTAAGTTGGTCATAACTTTTCTTCCAAGGAGTAAGCGTCTTTCAGTTTCCTGGCTCCAGTCACCATCTGCAGTGATTTTGGAGCCCAAAAAATAAAGTCAGCCACTGTTTCCACTGTTTCCCCATCTATTTGCCATGAAGTGGTGGGACTGGATGCCATGATCTTAGTTTTCTGAATGTTGAGCTTTAAGCCTACTTTTTCACTCTCCTCTTTTACTTTCATCAAGAGGCTCTTTAGTTCTTCACTCTCTGCCATAAGGGTGATGTCATCTGCATATGTGAGGTTATTGATATTTCTCCCAGAAATCTTGATTCCAGCTTGTGCTTCTTCCAGCCCAGTGTTTCTCATGATGTGCTCTGCAATATAAGTTAAATAAGCAGGGTGACAATATACAGCCTTGACGTACTCCTTTTCCTATTTGGAACCAGTCTGTTGTTCCATGTCCAGTTTTAACTGTTGCCTTCTGACCTGCACACAGGTTTCTTAAGAGGCAGGTCAGGTGGTCTGGTATTCCAATCTCTTTCAGAATTTTCCACAGTTTATTGTTTATGGTTTATTACAGGATAGTAAATATAATTCCCTATTCTATACAGTAGGACCTTGTTGTTTAAATATTTTTATATATAGTAGTTTGTATCTGCTAATCCCATACTCTTGATTTATCCCTCCACTACTTTCCCCCTTAGTAACCATGTTTTTTTCTATGTCTGTGAGTCTGTTTCTATTTTGTAAGTAAGTTGATTTGTTTCATATTTTAGATTATACATATAAGTGGTATCATGTGATATTTGTCTTTTTCTGACTTACTTCACTTAGTATGATAATCTCTAGTTCCATCCATATTGTTGCACATGGCATTATTTCATTTTTTATGGCTGAGTAGTGTTCCATTGAATGTATATGTTTATACATTATGCATGGATATATATATGTATGTGTGTGTATACACACACACACACACACATATATACACACTCCACAGGTTCTTTATCCACTCATCTGTTGATGGACATTTATGTTGCTTTCTTGTCCTGGCTACTATGATAGTGCTGCTATGAACACTGGGATGCATGTGTCTTTTGAATTACAGTTTTCTCCAGATACATGCCCAGGAGTGGGCTTGCTGGATCATATGGTGCTGAGTTATATCTTTTGTAATCTATTGAGTTTAAAAAAAGAAATTATTCATATATTTGTTTGCATATAAATTGTCCCTTACTCCACTAGAATATGAGCTCCAAAAGATCAAAGATCTTGTCTCTTGTTCCCCAGTGCATGGAACAGTAACTAGCATATAGTAGGTGTCAAATATTTGTTGAATGAAGTAATCAATGAAAGATATAAAAACAGCCTACTTAGTGCTTCACAAAAGCTTCTCCTTTTGTCTAGTCCTTATAAAAATATATAATTTTGTCATATCTTGTTTACAGTTGGATTAGTTTCCAGATTCTGTTTGTTCTTGGATCTTAGGTTATATATTATTCTAACTTCACCATAGGAGCCATTATTTAGATCCTATTAGAAATGAAACTATCATGAAAATGTTTATTTATCATCTGCAAGTAAACTTTGTTGATTAGAATTCAAAACAGACTTGCCTCTTGCTGAATTCTGTAATGGTTAGTTGCCCTATAGTGTATTTTAAATTAAAGAAAAATATACCAAAAATAAAGCGTTTGAAAAAACCTTTATAATTTAATATTTGAGAGGGGTTTTTTTTGCTTTGTTTTTTAACATAAAAAGAATCCTGATTATAAAATTGACATTTAATTGAAAAATTGATTTTACTAAGATTTTAAAAGTTTTTTATTGGTCCACCTCTGTGAAGACTGGGTATAGTGGCAAATTATGAGAAACTTGTAATTGCTTTTTTTATTGAATTATTTTTTTAAGATGATAAATTATAAAACTAGAGTTTATTCTAACTTCTGGTGACTAGTGCAGAAAGCACTGAATAGCTTTCTACCTGACCAAAATAAAGTCTTTGGAGAGTAGGAAATAGAACGCTGGATTTTAAAATTTTGTTTCTTTTTTTTCTGTAATGGACTCTGCTTTGTGGTTGCCATTTATTATTTTATTTTAAATACCAAACCTAATATCATTATCTCTTTTGTAATTAGGTTCGATTAGTGATAGTGGATGGTATCGCTTTTCCTTTTCGTCATGACCTAGATGACCTGTCCCTTCGTACTCGATTATTAAATGGCCTAGCCCAGCAGATGATCAGCCTTGCAAACAACCACAGATTAGCTGTAAGTATTATTAGTAAAGGGAGTTTTGTTATAAAGTCACGATTATATAAAATGTTCACATGTAGGGAATTCCCTGGTGGTTCAGTGTTTAGGATTCTACTTTTCTGGTGCAGGGGGTACAGGTTTGATTCCTGGTCAAATAACTAAGATCTTGCATGTTGTGCAATATGACAGAAAAACCCAGAAATTAAATGTTAAAGTCTAGAAATAGTAAAATATAAAATTTGTCTGAAAGCAAATAATATGGACATACAGTTCTTTTTTTATTAATATTTATATATATTTTTTGTCTGTCTTTGTTGCTGCACATGGGCTTTTTCTAGTTGCAGCAAGCAGGGGTACTTTTCATTGTAGTGTGAGGGCTCATCATTGTGGTGGCTTCTCTTGTTGCAGAGCACAGGCTCTAAGTGCGTGGGCTTCAGTACCTGTGGCTTGCAGGCTCTAGAGTGCTGGCTCAGTAGTTTTGGCTTACTTGCCATATAGCATGTGGAATCTTCCCAAACCAGGGGTTGAATGCGTGTCCCCTGCATTGGCAGGTGGATTCTTAATCACCGGACCACCAGGGAAGCCCCAGTGTACAATTGTGAATGTAGTTTTGTTTCAGTTTGGTTTCTGTAAGACAAATTAAATCTAGTCGGAGTGTTGTGTATCAGTTTTCCTGGAAAGTAAAAAGCATAATTAAAAAAAAAAAGCATAATTAAAATGCTGAATTATAAAAATGGACTTTGATAAAGAAATGCCACCTTTGATAATTACATTGTTTTCTTTGTAATATACTTGATGTTCTCAGGTAAGCTCTTCCAACATTGCCATTTTTCTTTTATTCTTGAGCCTTTGATTAATACATAATGTAGAATCACACACTCGGATGGGTAAAAAAATTGTGTAAACAGCCTAAATATTTAGAGGAGAAACTAACTCTTCCAGATATGTAATGTGAGGAGAGAGGTAAAGATGAGCTCAGAAGTAAAGAGATAAAAAAGGAGTGAGGTAAAAACTTTTTTTTAACTGCCTGTTTGCACTTCCCTCTCTGCAGCTTCATCCCACCTCTCACACACACACACACACACACACACACACGTCTGGGAGGGAGAAGGGAGGTCAAACTACTTACCTTGATTTTCTTGTCTGTACCTCAGTTAGAATCCTAAGCACAAAGTTGTAAATAACTCCTCATTAAAATCACTTCGAAACGTACGTTTTTTCTTTTGAGTTTTTCTTTTTCTTTTTTTTTTTTTTTGCATATCCTCAAAACATGGTGTCCTGTCTTGAATTATTTCTTGTCATTAATTTGTAATTTCTTGCATGTTCAGTTGTGTCCAACTCTTTGTGACCCCATAAACTAGCCCACCAGGCAGGCCTATCTTTCCAAGGGATTTTTTTTTAGGCAAGAATACTGAAGAGGGTTGCCATTTCCACCTCCAGGGGATCTTCCCAACCCAGGGATCAAACCTTTCTCCTACACTGGCAGGCGGGTTCTTCACCCCTTGAGCTACCTGGGAAGCCTGATTTGTAATGTAGCATTGTGTTAGTATCAGTGATGGAGAAGGCAATGGCACCCCACTCCAGTACTCTTGTCTGGAAAGTCCCATGGACGGAGGAGCCTGGTAGGCTGCAGTCCATGGGGTTGCTAGGAGTCAGAGGTGACTGAGCAACTTCACTTTCACTTTTCACTTTCATGCATTGGAGAAGGAAATGGCAACCCACTCCAGTGTTCTTGCCTGGAGAATCCCAGGGACGGGGGAGCCTGGTGGGCTGCCGTCAGTGGGGTCGCACAGAGTCCAACATGACTGAAGCAACTTAGCAGCAGCAGCAGTATCAGCGAAGAGTCCCCAGTAGGGGGCACTCAAGGATAATGGGTTGTATAGTTCCTTAGGTTTTTGCTTTTGTTTTTTAACAGAGCTTCATCTTTTCTGATTAAAAAAGTAATCTAGGGAGTTCCCTGGTGGCTTAGTGATTAGGGTTCCAGGCTTTCATTGCCATGGCTCAGGTTCAGTCCTTGGTCAGGTTACTGAGGTGCCGCCAGCTGTGAAGTGCAGCTCCCCACTGCCACCACTGCGAAAAAAAGAGTAGTCTAAACAACATGAAATGTCACCCGTTGTTTAGAGTCAACAACTTAATATATGCTTCTTTGTCCATGTGTCCAATTACTTGTGAAAATATTAAGCCAAACGGGATATCTCTATTTTTAAACCTTTTGTTGTATATTAGCAAAATGCTCCCAGAAAGTGTATTCCAAAGTATGTTCTGTACATCAATGAATGGGAATTCTTTTTTTTGTTGTTTATAGTTCAGTGGGGAAAAGATAAAATTTATTTTGCTGATTTGGATAGTATAAAGAATTCCTATATAACATTTCCCAAGATTTGCTTTTTCATTCTTATTCTCTCTCCCCACTCTCTTTCTGTACACACACACAGACACAGATACACACACACAGTTTATGTGTATATTTTTCTGAACTGTTTAAAAACTGTTTAAAATGTATGCACACATCATATCCGTTTGTCTAATAATACTTCAGTATATATTTCCTAAGAATGAGAACAGTCTCATACGGTATCCAGAGTATAGTTATCAAATTGAGGACATTTAATATTATATTGCACTTTAATATTTAATCCATATTTTAGTTCAGTCACTTATCTCAGTGATGTCCTTCATAACAATTTTTTCCCCAGTTCATTTTCCCAGCTGGAATCACATATTGCTTTTAACTTGTCATATCTCTTTAGTTGCCTTTCTTTACTTTTGTGCTATTGCTATGTTTTAAGAATACAGGCCAGGACTTTTAGAGAATATCTCTGCAGTTTGGGTTTCTGTGATGTTTCCTCCTGATTAGATTCCAATTATACTTTTTTGTGTGTGTGGCTAAAATATAAGATAGACTTTTTTTCTTGAGGTATAGTTCACCTTTTAGAGATACATTTATTTTTTAGCAGAAAAAATTTTAACAGCCCTATTAGATATAGTTAATAAACCATAAGATTTACCATTTTAAAGTGTAGCTCAGTGCATTTTGGTGTATTCAGAACTGTACAACCATCACAGCTATCTAATTTTAGAACATTTCCACCACCCCAAAAAGAACTTTCATACCCGTTCACCATCATTCCCCATCGCACCCTCCCTATAGCCACTAACAACCACTAGTCTGCTGTCTCTATGGATTTGTCGTCTTTGGATATTTTATATAAATTCATACAATATATGGTCTTTTATGTCTGGCTTCTTTCACTTAGCATAATATTCTCAAGGTTCATCCATGTTGTAGCATGTATCAGTATGCTTTTTATGACTGAATAATTTTGCATTTTATTTGTATACCGTATTTTGTTTATCTGTTCATTCATTTAAGGACATTTGGACAGCAGAAGTATCCTTAAAGCACTGACGTTCATAATTTCAAAGTGATTGTTACTTCACTACTTTAAGATGCATTTTTTTTTTTTTTTTGGCACCATCCATCACAGTTTGCACGAAAGCCTAGAATCCTGACCACTAGTCCACCAGGGAGGTCCCAGGACTCATTCTTTAAGAGCTTGGAGTAATTACGCAATAACTTTCATTTATATCATGGTAAACCCAACATTTGCAGAAAGAGTATTAATTATTTTATAAATATTTTCTAGTGATGCAAATTCTGATTTTGGGATGTTGAACAACTGGTAAGCCAGTATGTCTATTTACATTTGCCTCAAGGTGTGTAGTGGATAATGTGTAAGATGTGTAATAGTCTGTAAAGCAATGTTGTCTGATTGAACTTTCTGTAAAGAAAAAATGCTCAGTCTGATATAATAGTTGCATGGTTGTTGAGCACTTCAAATGTGGCTAATGCTGTGGAAGAACTGAATTTCTAGTTTTAATTAATTTAGTTTTTAAAAGCTATATGGCTAATGGCTACAGAATTGAATAGTGCACCTTTAATCAAAAGGTGTTGGTGTAAGTAAATATCCCACTTGCTAAAGATGAAATACTTGGTAGTATGTAAAGAGTATTACGTGTTGTAGATGCCAGTTAGACATACTTCAGTTAATTACCAATTTAAGTTCCTACTTAGCTTATCCTCCAGGTATCCTACAGATACCTGGAGTAAGGTAACACACGGGAAAACCACTGTGGCATTCAGAGGAGAAAGACTAGAGGAAGTTGTTGTCATCCAGTTTGTGCCTGCCTGAAATCTATATCACACATTTCTCCTTTGTAGATGAAAATTTTATGGTGTTGATCACTACGGTGGGAACAGCCAAATAGCCTTTTCTTCCTCAGTTTTCTTAAAGAATTGGTGGCTTTTTTAGATCTTTTCTCATTGCTTTTTTAGAAGTTCTTTACCAGTTTCAGCTTGTAGTAGTATCTGTCTTATTTCTGGAGAGAAGATCTATATTGGAACAGTATTTAAAATAACCGTTTCTGGAGAATTTTCGATGAGAAGGTGCCAGATAATCTGACTTTTACTGTGTTCAGTTAGCCTTAAACACTTTTTGTCTCTGCTTTCAAATTGCTATCTTGTGGGACTTCCCTGGTGGTCCATTGGTTAAGAATTGAGATTCCACTGCAGGGGGCACAGATTTGATTCCTGGTTGAGGAACTAAGATCCCTATATGCTACGTGGTGCAGCCAAAAACTAAATACACCAAAAAAATAAAATTGCTACCTTTTTAAATACATTATCTTTTCTGTAGGCCACTATATGTAAAAGAATTAGCAATATCGTTAGCCTTGAGGCCATCTATCAGTAAGACAATACCTGTATCTCTATTATCTGAGCAGGCTAGTATAGTTATAATTTGGGGTCATTTGATCTGTTATTGGATTTTATTCTTTCCTAGTTCTTTTAATTATACTGTGCTCTCTATATGATTTTAGGTCTCTCCTCATTCTTTGCCTCAGTTTCTTTTTTTATTCCTGTAAAATCGTAAATGATTATATTGTCTCTCCCCTAACAGTATAAACACTGAGTTAATTTTATTAAGGATTTTATTTTTTAATTTGGGCACACCATGCAGCATGTGGGATCTTAGTTCCCCCACCAAGGATCAAACCCGTGGCCAAACTGCATTGAAAGCATGAAGTCTTAACTACTGGACTGCCAGAGATTTATTAAGGATTTTATATTCCTTTAAATAAATATATTCTAGAGAAGAAATAGTGATAAAGAATACACATTACCTTGTTTCCAGTGCTCCTAGTTATTAAGTTTTTACACATGATGTCTTTAGACCTTGTAATTTTGGGGGGAGACTCACCTAATATTCTCACATTTTGCTTTTGTAGGTAATTTTAACCAATCAGATGACAACAAAGTTTGATAGAAATCAGGCCTTGCTGGTTCCTGCACTGGGTAGGCAATTAATACAAAATTTGTAGTTAAATTCATGTTTTTCTCTCTCTTTGGTGTGATGCTTATTGAGTATTGTAAGTTCCAAGAAAGCAGAGAAGACTCTCTCTTATTTGCTGATAAATCTTAGCGTGGAACACAGTGCCCTGAGATACTGACTCATCCTTTCAATTGTTTAACATTTATTGAGCATCTACTCTCTGGCAACTCTTGTGTCAGGTCCATAGTGTATAAATATTCATAAGATGATTCTTGTTCTCAGAAATCACATACTCGTAAGCGGGAGAAGGGGTGAATCCATTTTAAATACAAATCACACTATTACGAATAAGGTTATAACTCTGTTTCTAACCTTCAGTTCAGTTCAGTCGCTCAGTCGTGTCTGACTCTGCGACCCCATGAATCGCAGCACGCCAGGCCTCACTGTCCATCACCAACTCCCGGAGTTCACTCAAACTCACGTCCATTGAGTCAGTGATGCCATCCAGCCATCTCATCCTCTGTCGTCTCCTTTTCCTCCTGCCTCCAATCCCTCCCAGCATCAGAGTCTTTTCCAATGAGTCAACTCTTTGCATGAGGTGGCCAAAGTACTGGAGTTTCAGCTTCAGCATCATTCCTTCCAAACAACACCCAGGGCTGATCTCCTTTAGGATGGACTGGTTGGATCTCCTTGCAGTCCAAGGGACTCTCAAGAGTCTTCTCCAACACCACAGTTCAAAAGCATCAATTCTTCGGCACTCAGCTTTCTTCACAGTCCAACTCACATCCATACATGACTATTGGAAAAACCATAGCCTTGACTAGATGGACCTTTGTTGGCAAAGTAATGTCTCTGCTTTTCAATATGCTATCTAGGTTGATCATAACTCCTCTTCCAAGGAGTAAGGGTCTTTTAATTTCATGGCTGCGGTCACCATCTGCAGTGGTTTTGGAGCCCAAAAAAATAAAGTCTGACACTGTTTTCACTGTTTCCCCATTTATTTCCCATGAAGTGATGGGACTGGATGCCATGATCTTTGTTTTCTGAATGTTGAGCTTTAAGCCAACTTTTTCACTCTCCTCTTTCATCAAGAGGCTTTTTAGTTCCTTTTCACTTTCTGCCATAAGGGTGGTGTCACCTGCATATCTGAGGTTATTGATATTTCTCCCAGCAATCTTGATTCCAGCTTGTGCTTCTTCCAGCCCAGCATTTCTCATGATGTACTCTGCATATAAGTTAAATAAGCAGGGTGGCAATATGCAGCCTTGACGTACTCCTTTTCCTATTTGGAACCAGTCTGTTGTTCCATGTCCAGTTCTAACTGTTGCTTTCTGACCTGCATACAGATTTCTCAAGAGGCAGGTCAGGTGGTCTGGTATTCCCATCTCTTGAAGAATTTTCCACAGTTTATTGTGATCCATACAGTCAAAGGCTTTGGCATAGTCAATAAAGCAGAAATAGATGTTTTTCTGGGACTCTCTTGCTTTTTCGATGATCCAGCGGATGTTGGCAATTTGATCTCTGGTTCCTCTGCCTTTTCTAAAACCAGCTTGAACATCTGGAAGTTCACGGTTCACGTATTGCTGAAGCCTGGCTTGGAGAATTTTGAGCATTACTTTACTAGCGTGTGAGATGAGTTCAATTGTGTGGTAGTTTGAGCATTCTTTGGCATTGCCTTTCTTTGGGATTGGAATGAAAACTGAACTTTTCCAGTCTTGTGGCCACTGCTGAGTTTTCCAAATTTTTACTCATGGTTTTATTAGGACACAGTGCTTCAAGATTTGTCTCTACTAAAATCTTTAAAAATATTCTGTCAGAGGTTTTGCTTTTCTACTGGTGGTCAAAATATGTCAGTAAGCCTGTTGATAAGGAAGATTGACAAATGGATTGACTCAATAAAGTTTTCTGAAAGCAAGAAGAGGGTAGTGATAATGCTCTCCAGTATTTCCACAGATAGGTAAAAATCAATTAATTTCAGGATGTTAGCCAAAACCTAGTTTTTTGAAACCAGATATACTTTCATTATGTTAAATTGAGTAAAGAAAAATTGCTTTTGGTCAGAGGCGTTCTCAGAGACTTACACTCTAGTCAGTTATCCTGTTCTTTTTCCCTCAGGGGAAAGTTGGGGACATGCTGCTACAATACGGCTTATCTTTCACTGGGACCAAAAGCAAAGGTTAGTATAGAAACAGGTTAGTAATTCTAAATATTGGGTAAATTACACTGAACATTTATCAGTTCCTTAGAGCTAGATGAGCTCTACAGTGCCCCGTGAACTAAAGCTTCTGTTGCCTTCTCCCAAAGCAGGCATAAAAACATGTTGTTATACTGCACAGTTAGCTATATAGGAAGTTCTTTGGAATATTTAAACCATGGGGTGCACCTGAAATGAGTAGGTGGCCAAAGAATGCCACCTTCTAAAGCTCTTTGAAATCAAGTACCATTTATTAACCGTGCAGAGGGATCTGAGTACTCTGTGTTCCTGGAACGGATTGAAAGAAGAGTAAAATCAGGACAAAAGGAAAACTTCTGAGGTTAGCTTTAGGACTTTAATTTATGTGGAAAATAGGATGGTTTTTCTTAGTTTCTTAATATATTTCTTGTATGAAAATGTGTCTATTTTTGTTTTCTTTTATATTTCCCTACCCTACTTTTGTTATACCTTTCACAAGTATTGTTCTTGAAAATAAAACTATGGCAGCATGAAACCTTTGTGTTTGTTTTTAAAGCTACTAAGCAAGTGAACAAACCACTTTTCATTTTCTTCAAAATAGGCAATTGAAAGCTATGGAGCCTAGAAATGTCAGATTTATGCTAGCCTTTCTGCTTTGAAATTAATTGGTATAACCAAGAAAAACTTGGTTTGGGAATGCTCCAGTAAAATGGGGAAATTGAGACAGCATGTGGATAAAGAAAAGATTGCTTTAACACATACTGGGTTTGGTCAGATATACTATTTCTTTATCTGCATTTCTTCATTCTTGTACAAAGTGAAAAAAATCAAGCCTGACCAAGTTAGGTCTTACTGACCCTGAGCTCATAGCAGAACTGATTACATTTCTGTACATCTTTTGTAACTAGTTCATGCAGTTTGTGTTGCTTTTAAAGATGGCATTTCCCTGGAGAAGGAATTGGCAACCCGCTCCAGTAATCTTGCTTGGAAAACACCATGGACAGAGGAGCCTGGCAGGCTACAGTCCGTGGGATCACAAGAGTCAGACACGACTTAGTGACTAAACCATCCACCACTACAAAGTGAATATATGCCTAAAGATAATATGTGAAAAGGATATTTGCCATATACTAGCTAGTTTTTTGGTGGGAGGGTGGGAGTCAAGGAAGACTTGGGGTTATTTTTTCATGAACTTCCATTTTATACTTATTTATAATGGTCATTATTTTTACTAATACTGTAAAACTATGAAAATGAATAAAATACTAAAAGTTTCATATAGCCACGAATTTATAATACGACTTTATTTTATATGATAATATGAATTAAAACATGTATCTGCCACCAAAAAAAAACCGATGGCATTTCCAAAGACTTCAGGTAACTTCCCCCCCCATAATGCATAGTGTTTTACCATTGACTCCCATCCCCCCAACTCTATAAATAAGTCATTGTATACTGGATTCACAAAAGCAGTTCTTTTCTCAGCGACAAACCCTATTGTAAAGATTTGGCAACAGTTCTCCAGATGAGAGTCTTTTGAACGTATTGTTTATATTTTTCCAGATTGAGGTTTTCTGTAAAGTACATCTCACTATTTAAATGTTTTTAGAAATTCCTCCTGAGCAAGTGTACTATAGTGGTCTTCTTCTACTATTCTAGTATTAAATACTCAATAACAGAATACATCTAAGAAGTGAGAAAAATAGGAGTAAAGAAAAATACTTCTTTCATCTTTTTCTTCGTTTCTTTCATCTGTTTATGCACTCATCAGAAGAAGTTTCCCTTTGTCAAATCGTAGAAGCATTGGTCGGAAAATCATGCTTACTTTCTTCAGAGTTAACCATTTTATGACTTCAGCCTCTTACTAATCCTTCCCAAGAAATTAGTGGTGTAGAACGCTGACATTGAATAGATAGATTTAGGGGAAATCTACTGCTCTGTGAATGTTTTTCTTATGTCTTGTATTGTTTTAATGAGTGCTTGCTTGTGCTAGGTATTTAACTGTGCACCTTATATACAGCATTGCATATAATCCATTCAATATCTCTTTTTAACCAAATTTAACTATAGTTGATATACAATATTATATGTTACAGGTATACAATATAATGATTCAAAATTTTTAAAAGGTTATGCTCCATTTAAAGTTATTATAAAATATTGGCTATATTTGTTGTATTGTACAGGATATCCTTGTAGCTTATTTTATACATAATAGTTTGTACCTCTTAATCCCCTATTCCTATACTGCTGTTCCCCCCCTCCCCACTGGTAACCACTCATTTGTTCTCTATGTCTGTGAGTCCTTCAGTAACTCTTTGAAGGCTCTATACCTATTATCATTAACAGTGAGAAGATCAAGGCCCAGGAAGATTAAAACATAGTAAATAGCAGCTACCATTTTTTGAATATTAACTGTTCTTCATTGTGCTAAGTACTCTTTGTGTGTGTATACATAAAATTTCATTTTATTTCACAAATAACTCTATGACACAGATACAGTATCCACATTTTATAGATGGCTTTATAAGAGTCCATTCCTTTTCTCCTATAATTGCTGTTTCTTGAAAGTAATTATATTACTGCATTGATTGCTAGTGAATCTGAAGGTATATCTTATCCTCCTTTTTAGGTAAAAACCTTTTTTTCCAAACTGCTTTTTTCCCTAGGCTGTGGATATATGATAAGTAGTATGCATACTTTTTTATAATTAGAAGTAGTTGACTTCATCTAATAAAATCAACATTGTTTTATTCTTCATTGTTTGAAATTAGATATCTTTAAGTTATTAAAGTTGCATGAAATTTTGTATGCTTTTTAAAATATAGTGTGTCTTGAAAGGATCAAAATAGAAATTTATGCTAGGGGAAAATAGTTTATAAAAATGAACACTTCTAGTCTGAGCAGAAAAATGAAAACCTTGACTAGCCAGATTTATACTGAGATTGAACTTCAGTGTCCCATCTCATGCCCCAGTCCCTGTTCTTCACCAGGATTTTTAGCCTTTGACTAGTAACAGAATAACATTTCAACAGTTATTAAAAGAAATACTTTTGTCTCTGTCCTGTATATTGTGTGGGTTTTCCTCCAATTTGCATATTCATGATAATATGAGGCCAAGATTGTTCAGAATTATACCGTGCTTTGCCAAGAAGATCTGGTGGTGGAGTGGAGTAATACATCAACACCCCCACACACTGTTTCATATGTGTCTCAGCTTTAGAGCACAAACTGTGCTTCTGTCTTGTTTCTTCCTGACCTAAACTATGCAGTTCAGCCATATGTTAAGCTTCATCTCAGCTGGGGCCACGAGCCAAGTGATTCTTCAGTTTAGTTTGTTGTTTAAAAAGGTATCTTGAGATGCAGACATGAAATAAATTTTGTTTTTACCTAGAAATTCGAGGAAGATTTTTCCATCTGAATACGTAATGTCCCTTTGACTTTAGGATTCTTAATAAACTTGTAAATTCTTCTTAAAAGCTTATTTCCTTTTTAATAATTTTCTCAGGAAAATCGGATATACTGGGTACCTTTTTGGACATATGGTGATATGAGGTGATTTAGATACTCATTTTTCAGAAGATTAGCTAATTTTTGTTTTATTGGATCAAAATGTGTGATTTTTTTTAATTTTAAGGAGGTGCCTCTATTTTTCCTGTTTCATTTTGCATTAAAGATAGACAGTCAACCCTAAAGCATCATAAAAGTTGATGATTTCACTCCCTAACACAACTAACAGAACATAACTCCTTAACATAACATTCTTTCAGGATGGGGAGCACGTGTATTCAGGATGGGGAGCACGTGTACACCCGTGGCGGATTCATGTTGATATATGGCAAAACCAATACAATATTGTAAATTAATTAACCTCCAATTAAAATAAATAAAAAAAACCCATAACCCCATAACATTCTTATGTTACATATTACTTTGCAGTTATTTTATTTATGCGTACAGTTGCAATTACAAAGATGACATTTTGAATTCTTGTTTTCATCCTGAAAGAACAAACCTAAAAACTATTGAGTGGATGATGGTCTTTGATTGCTTCTTTTTTGAATTATGCCTGAGGAGCAGGGCAGTTTCAAAACAGAGAATAACAGATCATAAACAAAAATGGCCTTCATAAATTATCTTTGAAAACAAATTAACATTATATGTAAACAAATAATCTTTTAAGAGAGTCTGATTTTTCTCTTAACTTAGCATCTTCATTGTGTACAGTTACATCAGTTTTTAAAAATTGTGTTACAGTATTATAACATAAAATTTACCATTTTAACCGTGTAAGTGTATAATTCAGTGGCATGAAGTACATTCATATTATTGTACAACTATCCCACCATCCATCTCCAGAACTTTTTCATCTTTCCATACTGAAACTCCATGCCTATTAAATAGTAACTACCTATTCTCCCCCCACACCAGCCTCTGGCAACCACCGTGCTACCTTCTGTCTCTGTGAATCTGACTAGTCTAGGCACTCATTAATATAAGCGGAAGCATACAATATTGTTCCTGTTGTGACTGGCTTTATTTGACTTGGTGTAATGTCTTCAAGGTTCATTGCAGCAAATGTTAGAATTTCTTTCCTTTTTAAGACTAATATTCCATGGTATGTATATACCACATTTTGTTTATCCAGTCATCTGTCAAACACTTGAGCTGTAGCTTCTACCTTTAGCTTTTGTGAATAAGTTATATCAGTTCTAAAGTAATTTTTAAAAGACACTTTAAAAGTTTTTTCTTGTAAAGTTGACCCATGAACAGGAATTTGAATTGCGTGGGTCCACTTATAGATGTATTTTTTTCAATAAATATAGTTTCTGTATTTTCATTTTGGTAGTGGTGGTTTAGTCACTAAGTTGTGTCTGACTCTTGTGACCCCATGGACTGTAGCCTGCCAGGCTCCTCGGTCCATGGGATTCTCCAGGCAGGAATACTGGAGTGGGTTGCCATGGATCTTCCTGACCTAGGATTGAACCTGGGTCTCCTGCTTGGCAGGCCAATTCTTTAGCAACTGAGCTATGAGGGAAGCCAGTGAGATCACAATATGTGGAATTAAAAGAACTGGAGTTGAGTCCTAAGTCTCTCTCACCTTCCTGTTCTTGGATAAATCAATCAATTCCTTTGTTTTTGAAGCAGAGTATTTGGATTTTGGGGGTTTCCCAGGTGGCACTAGTGGTAAAGAATCTGCCTGCCAAAGCAGGAAACATAAGAGACTCCGGTTTGATCCTTGGGTTGGCAAGATCCTCTAGAGGTGGGCATGGCAACCTACTCTAGTATTCTTCCCTGGAGAATCCCATGGACAGAGGAGCCTGGCAGGCTATGGTCCATAGGATCGCAAAGAGTTGGACACCACTGAAGCAACTTAGCATGCGTGCACATTCAGGTTTTTGATTGCAGGATTGGTATGCCTAACCTTGCATTGTTCAAGGGTCAGCTATATTTGTTGCTATTATAGTATTTGAGTATAGGTAATAAGAATTTAGAATTTTGTTTCTCAACCACTTTGAGCTTTCAGTTTTAGAGTACACAATAAAATTGTACCTAATCAGACCTTGTCCTGTTATAACAATGATTTTTCTGAACATATTCATTTTGAAAGAATGTGTTTTCCTAGATTGATTGTATTAGTATAATGAGTATGTGTTAATGCTTCTCATACATAAAAAATACACAATTACTGTAGAAAGTTTGAAAGATATAGATAATCAAACAAAAAAATAACCTTCACCTTGTAATAGCAACTGAACTTTGTGGTTGTAGTCTTCTAGTAATTTTTCTGTATAAAATATGTATGTAAGCTTACTCATAAATGTGGGATCATACAGTATAACTTATACTTTGTGTATTATTAATATTTTCCCATCTCATTAAATATTTTCTTCCACCTTATTTTACGTGTAAATAATATCTTGTCATTCATAAAATGATTTATTTTAATTAGTCATTGTCTTTTTAGGTTGTTTTAAAATTTCAGTTATGCAAACAATTCTATTGTTATTATATATAATAGTTATTATATATATTATATATAGTTATTGTTTTAAGGAAGTATTTTTTATATTTCTTTGTGTGTTCTTAGACAACAAAATAATAGAATTATAATGAAAAACTATAAATTATGAACTCAGTCATCTGAACTAATTAAGACATGTGTGTGTGTATATTTATTTTTCTCTAAGCAGGTTGGCGACATTGTACAAATCACCAAGCCAGAAGGAATCTACAGTACCATTTCAGATCACAGTCAGTATTACTTTATTAGAGTGGGATTTTGGTGTTAGTGGGCAGTAATTATTTGAAGAAAGCATTTACAAATTGCTTCTGTAGGCAGGGAACATATTTGAGGACAGATTTTGATGTTTAGAACATTATCCCCCAAATAGTAGTATATATAAAGAATACTCTAGTCACAATTGAACTGAAATTTATTCTTAAGAACAGAGGAAATGCTTATTTGTAGGGTAGTGTGTTCCATGTCCTGGGTAATGTCAGGATATTAAAGATTTTTTTTCAGCCATGCCTTGTGGCATATGGGATACTTCCTTTCATTTCTTCCAGTAAAGCTACCATAAAGTTTGTTAGGATTGACCTTTAGAGATTATTTTTATAATGCACTATTATTTCTGCATATGTGTATGTATAAGTAAATACATAAGAGACTCTAGATAAAAATAGTATAGTCCTGGCTTGGACACCTGTCTTGGAGGTTTATCCTCTTCACTCACAGTGGTTGATAACTTCTATCCCAAGAATAAAGTAGCTCTCTTATTACTTTAAAGTATTTGGAAGACCAGTTGTTATTTTAGATGTTCTTAAAGCATACTTGTATACTTTTTCATCTTGCAGCCCCAGGGATTTAGAGATGCTATTGTTGCTACTGCATATTCATTGCAAACAGAAGGTTCATTGAATTCCCGGAAGCGATCACGGGACTCAGAGGAAGAACAGGAATCCAAAGACTAGTCTCAAAGTATACATGTGTATTGATGCTATGAAAGATGCAATGTTTACAAGTAGTAGACTCTTACTTTAGAGTATAAACACACTATGGTGTGAATGAATTAGGTCTATATATTAAGTGAATGGTGAATGAACAAATCAGGTCTATACTAAGTGAAACTACTTAACAAATATGATTCTCTAAAGGAGTTCTTCTAAATTAAGCATTGTTCTATAGTTACATGTGACCCTGTTTTCATTGTTAATAACATTGAGTAGAGATATTACAGGTACTGTGTTTTGCAAATGTGGAAAGCTGATCTCATGTGGCTAATCTGAATTTATTATTCAGACTGTTTTTTTCCCTCGTTTCTTTGCCAGTTGCCTAGACATTTCTAGGAAGAAAAGATTTTTTTCACACTACCATTGTGCTCTTCTCTTTAAATGTAGCTTTGATAACTCTTAAAAATGACCTATTTCTATAAAGAAAAGCCAGCACCATGAGTCAGCATATTATTACATTCAGTTGATTGGTAGGATACAAATTTTAGATGACCACTCTGATTTTAGTGACCTCAATCCTAAAATTGAAGTCATTGGTTCATTTTTTAATGTTATTTTATAATGTTGAAAGACTTAGAAGTTGTTATCCCATCTAGAACATTGACTGGAACCTACATCTTCAGTATATTCAGGTTGATAAGCTCACAGTCATTTATTTCTGTATTTTTGAAACATGATGTGATCCAGTTCTAGGTGTATTGACATTTTCCTTTGAATAATCTTAACACTGCTTGAATAAATTAAAAATCTGAATTCTTGAGTGGTTTCAAAATCTAAAAATGTTTTGGTACCTGGTTTGTCTTAGTACTTTTTTTTTTTTTTTTTGTCTTAGTACTTCTTAATTCATTTACAAGATTTACTTTGACTCCTAGAGAAGAAAATTATTTGAGTGATTGAATATTATATAATGTGACAACCATATTTTCCAGATTTTAGTGACAGTTGGTATTTCCTGTCCCAGACTGAACACTAAATTCATAAAATTTTAAACATGTAATTATTCTGTAATTGATTATACACAATCTTAACTATAGTTTGCAAAGACTTTTTAAGAAGCAAAAGAAGGCTCTGCTAGCCATTATACCAGGACATAAATCAGGACTATCCCAGGAAAATCAGGTTTATGGGCATCCTAATTATCTAAGACTAATTTCAATTGATTACTTTAGGATAACCAAGTGTAGCTATCTTATTTTGGAGTACTTTAAGGCATATATTTTTATTATAATTAATGCAGTCATTGTAAAAATTTACTTGTCATTTTATATTCTGTCTATTCAAATCATAACATTAGGAGAGTAAGGGTGTTGTTAAGTGATAATTATCAGTGTTACCAGGCATTGGATACTGTAAGAACTCATTTTATAAAGCATTATGACACTGTACTTTAAAAGAACTGTAGGACTCTGAATATAGACAAAGCCAAGTGTATTTCTTTTGTTTGCAACTTTTTAAATAAAATTTATATATCATAGCTTTTCAAAATTGTTGCTATTGCTGAAAAGATATTTATTTTTCTAGTTATAAACTCAGTCTGCCTGGGCTGTAATAACAAAATACCACTGAATTACACAACGGAATTTTCTCATGGTTTTTCACAGTGTCCTAGCATGGTCTGGTTCTGGTGAGGGCTGTCTCCCTTGCTTGCAGACAGCTCCTTCTTACAGTGTGCTCACAAAGATTTTCCTAGGTGGATGTGTGTGGAGAAAGATCATCCTCTCTTCCTTGTCTTATATGGCCACCATTCATATGAAAAATCCACTCTAATAACCTCATTTAACATTAATTACCTCCTAAAAGTCCTGTCCCCAAATAGATTAGAGGTAAGGCTTCAGCATATGAATTTTGAGAGAACACAATCAGTCCATAGCATTCTGCCCCTGGTCCCCCCAAATTCATGTCTTTCTCACACAGAATATGTATAGTCATCCCAACAGCCCCAACTCATTCCAGCATCAACTGTAAAGTACATAGTCTCATTAAAATATCCTCTTGAGGCTTCCCTCGTGGTCCAGTGGTTAAGAACCTGCCTTCCAATGCAGTATATGTGGGTTCAGTCCCTGGTTGGGGAACTAAGATACCACACGCCATGGGGCAAGTAAGCCCATGTGTCGCAACTAAGACCCAACAGGGCTAAATAAATAAATATTTTAAAAGATATCATCTAAATTAGACACATGTGGGATTCCAAATACAATTTTAAAATTTTATTTGGCCACATTGGGTCTTAGTTGTGGCACATGGGATCTTCACTGCAGTGCATGAACTCTCTAGTTGTGGCGTGCAGGCTCAGTAGCTCTGCAGCATGTAGGATCTTAAGTTCCCTGACCAGGGGTCGACCCCTGTTTCCTGCACTGCAAGGCAGATTCTTAACCACTGGACCACCAGGGAAGTCCCCAGGTACAATTTGGCTGTGAACATGTGAAACCTGACACGTGTTTCCAAAATACAGTGACAGGACAATGATAGAATAGACATTCTAAAGGGAGAAATCAGGAGGAAAAGCGGAGTGATGGGTCCCAAGAAGTCCAAAGCCTAGCAAGGTAAATTCCACTAGATCTTAAGGGTTGATATTAAACCTTTTTGGTTTGATACTCTGCCTTCCAGCCCTGCTGGCATGGCAGTATCACCCCACAGCTCTATGTGGGGGTTTTGCCCCTGAACTCTGGCCAGAGGCCATCTGACCTGTTGAAAATGAGGCAGTAGTCTTGATGGCCTCTGAATAGCCCTCATGTTTAGTTTTCCTCCTTCTTAAAGAATACCTGATGTTTGCAGCAAAACAGCTCTCAAGTTCTGTCAAATCCAAGAAGTCAGCCTTCCTTCATTTTGTCCTGTCTCTGCCCCTGACAGTTCAAACTAGCGATGTTTCTGCTCTTATAATTCCGTAAGCTTTTCATGGAGTGATGGATGGTCCAGCCACACCCCTGATGTCCTCTTCAGAACATGTTGTCTACTTTTTTGCAATATGGATCGGCTGAGAATTTTCCAAATCTTTAGGTTCTGGTTCCTTTTTGATTATCAATTTCTTCTTCAATTCATGTACTTCATTTTGCATTTTACTATTAAATAAGGAACCAAGCCACTTCTTCAGTACTTTGCTTAGACTCCCCAGCTAAACAGCCAGTTTCATTACCTGCAAGTTCTAAATTCCATAAAGCCTGTGTCCTGCCATGTTATAACAAGGGTCATCTTTTCTCCAGTTCCTGATAACACATTCCTTATTTCTGTTTGAAATCTTACCAGAATCACCTTTAATATCCATATTTCTAGCTTGCCACCTCCAAACTCTTTCAGCCTCCATTACTGTCCCAAAGCTTCTTGCCCATTTTAGGTATTCCTTAAAGCTATGCTCCGCTTCTCAATACTAAAATCTGTAGTGATAGTTTGTGTTGCCATGGCAAAATCCTATAGATTGGGTGGCTTAAAACAAGTTTATTTTCTCACAGTTCTAGAGTCTAGAAGTCCCAGATCATGGTGCTTGCATTGTTTCTGATGTGGTGAGAGATCTCTTCCACGGCCTGTTCTCACTATATTCTCACATGATAGAGGTTGAGAGCACACGTGAGCAAGCTTTCAGTTGTCCTTGTAAGGGGGCCAATCTTAGCATGACCTGCTCTTATGACCTCATGGGTGTGCATGCTAAGTCGCTTCAGTCATGTCTGACTCTTTGCAACCCTATGGACTGTAGCCTGCCAGGCTCCTCTGTCTATGGGATTCTCCAGGCAAGAATACTGGAGTGGGTTGCCATGGCCTCCAGGGGATCTTCCCAACCCTCGAACCTTTGTCTCTTACGTCTCCTGCATTGGCAGGTGGGTTCCTTACCACTAGTGCCACCTGGGAAGCCCCAACCAAGTCTCCTGCATTGCAGGCAGATTCTTCATGGAATAAGCCACCAGGGAAGACCCCTTATGACCTCAGTTCAGTTCAGTTCAGCTTGCTCAGTCATGTCTTGACTCTTTGAGACTCCATGGACTAAAGCATTGCCAGCCTTCCCTGTCCATCACCAGCTCCTGGAGCTTGCTCAAACTCATGTTCATCGAGTCAGTGATGCCATCCAACCATCTCATCCTCTGTCGTCCCCTTCTCCTCCTGCCTTCAATCTTCCCCAGCGTCAGGATCTTTTATAGTGAGTCAGTTCTTCACATCAGTTGGCCAAAGTATTGGAGTTTCAGCTTTAGCATCAGTCCTTCCAATGAATATTCAGGACTGATTTCGTTTAGGATGGATTGCTTGGATCTCCTTGCAGTCCAAGGGACTCTAAAGAGTCTTCAACAACACAGTTCAAACTGAATCCCAGAGCTCAGTTAACCTTCAGTTCAGTTCAGTCACTCATTCGTGTCCGACTCTGCGACCCCATGAATCACAGCACGCCAGGCCTCCCTGTCCATCACGAACTCCTTTTCTATAATATTTCTCAATGGTTGTGCCTAAGGGGATAGCTACCTACTCCAGTAATCTTGCCTGGAGAATTCCATGGACTGAGGAGCCTGGCGGGCTACACTCCAAAAGGTCACAAAGAGTCAAGACAGCTGAGCAACTAACACACATACTTTACGAGACAGCAAAAGAGACACTGATGTATAGAACAGTCTTATGGACTCTGTGGGAGAGGGAGAGGGTGGGAAGATTTGGGAGAATGACATTGAAACATATAAAATATCATGTAAGAAACGAGATGCCAGTCCAGGTTCGATGCACGATACTGGATGCTTGGGGCTAGTGCACTGGGACGACCCAGAGGGATGGTATGGGGAGGGAGGAGGGAGGAGGGTTCAGGATGGGGAACACATGTATACCTGTGGCGGATTTATTTTGATATTTGGCAGAACTAATACAATTATGTAAAGTTTAAAAATAAAATTAAAAAAAAATTTTCTTTTGGAGGTTTAGTTATTACTGTATTTTTACTGTTATAAACAACACTTCTAATAAGCATATATGTTCCTTTTAACAGAAATTGAAATTAGGGCTTCCCTGGTGGCTCAGTGGTGAAGAATCTGTTTGCCAAGGCAGGAGACACAGGTTCAGTCCCTGGGCTGGGAAGATCCCACATGTAGCAACTAAGTCCATGTGCCACAACTTTTAAGCCTCTGTTCCAGAGGCTGCAACAACAGAAGCCACTGAAATCAGAAGTCCATGCACCACAATTAGAGAAAGCCTGTACAGCAACAAAGACCCAGCACAGCCAAAATAAATATGATGAAAAAAATTTTTTAAAGAAATTGAAATTATGATTTGTATTAATTTCCTTTTTCTGCTGTCATAAATTACTGCAGATTAGTGGCTTAAAAGAACACGAGTCTGAAATCATTTGTTGTTCAGTCACTCAATCGTGTCCGGCTGTTTGCAACCCCGTGAACTGCAGCATGCCTGGCTTCCCTGTCCGTCATCAACTCCTGGAGTTTACTCAAACTCATGTCCATTGAGTCAGTGATGCCATCCAACCATCTCATCCTCTCGTCCCCTTCTCCTTCTGCCTTCAATCTTTCCCAGCATCAGGGTCTTTTCCAATGAGTCAGTTCTTCACATCAGGTGACCAAAGTATTGGAGTTTCAGCTTCAGCATCCGTCCTTCCAATGAATATTCAGGACTGATCTCCTTCAGAATGGACTGGTTGGATCTCCTTGCAGTCCAAGGGACTCTCAAGGGTCTTCTCCAACACCGCAGTTCAAAAGCATCAATTCTTCGGCACTCAGCTTTCTTCACAGTCCAACTCTCACATCCATACATGACTGCTGGTAAAACCATTGCCTTGACTAGACGGACCTTTGTTGGTAAAGTAACGTGTCTGCTTTTTAATATGCTGTCTAGGTTGGTCATCACAAAGGCCTAAAATCAGGGTGTCAGCAGGCCTGCATTCCATTGGGAGGGTCTATGGAAAAATCTGTTTCCTTGCCTTTTCTAGCTTCTAGAAGCTGCCTGCATTCTTTGACTCATAGTCCATCTTTAAAGACTTCAGCATAGCATCTCCCAGTCTATTTCTGGGTTTTTATTGTCTTTTTCTCACACTGTCTCCTCCTGCCTCCCCCTTAAAAGGACACTTGTGATTGCATTTAGGGACCAGTCAGACAATTCAGGATAATATCCCCATCTCCAGGTCCTTAATCACATCTGCAGAGTCCCTTTTGGCATGTAAATTAGCATTTACAAATTTCAAGGATTAGATTGTAAACATTTTGGGGGAAGCCACTATTCAGCCCTTTTAAATTATGTGGCAACATGATTCAAGAAATCATGATCCTTGAGTAATGCATAAAATTTCAAAAGCACTGGGATATTTTACTCTTTTCTTAACTTTTCATAGATATTATTCCCAGGTATGAAACTGAAAGAAAGGATGTTTTCTTAGGTTTTTGAAAGCTTTATTTTTTTTTTTTGAAGAGTATTACTTTGTCTTAATTATAAAATACGTAGTATAGGCATACTTCTAAAATAGTGCAGTTTGGAAAAAAAAAAAACGTGCAGTTTGGTACCAGACCACCGCAATAAAGCAAATAAATCACACAAACTTTTATAGTTTCCCCGTACATACAAAAGTTTTATTTACACTTTACTGTGGTTTATTAAGTGTGCAAAAGCATGTGTCTAAAAATACAATGTATATACCTTAATTAATAATAATTTGTTGCTTGGAGTAGGAAATGGCAAGCCACTCCAATATTTTTGCCAGGAAAATTCCATGAACAGAGAGCCTGGTGGGCTACAGTCCATGGGATTGCAAGAGTCAGACTGGACTGAGTGACTAACTTTCAAAAGAAAGAATGAGAAAGAAAAAAAGAGTATCACCAGCTAACAGTCACATATTTGGTTCTGAAGGATAACTTATTTGTTTTGATTTCTGGAGAAGATCAGATTTTTTTAGTACTCATGTATAGGTTTTCTCCTTTCCTTTAGTATTAAAGGACAAAGTTGAAAGAGTATTTATATATATCTATGAAAATTAAAGTGCATTCCAAATGCATATCCTGTCCCACAAGGATTGATTTATTCGTACTTGCACAGCCTTGTGAAAAGTGCATGATGCGCCAGGTCCCTGTGGGGCACATTCATGCTCATAGAAAAGAGTAGCATTTCAGGGTCAGGAACTGCAATTTCAAGCAGAGAAGTTCTGTAACTGACATAAAAAATATTTTGGAAAACAATTATGTTCAAAACTTAAATGGGAAATGTATGCCTTAAAAAGACACACACACAAAAATACTTAATTGCTAAAAGAAAACTTTGTTGCTAAAAACTGCCAGCTTTGAGCAAGTCATAATCTCGCAAGAGTTAACAAAGATCAATGATCATAACATAGCAAATACAACAATAAGGAAGTTTGAGCTATTATAAGAATTGCCAAAATGTGGCACAGAGATAGAAGGTGAATGAATGCTGTTGGGAAAATGGTGCAATAGACTTGCTCAATGAAGGGTTGTTGCAAACCTTCAGTTTGTAAAAAAACAGTATCTTCGAGATGAAATAGAAATAAAATGAGATATGCCTGTAATTGTTCAAATATGCAAACACTTTTTAAAAGTAACTCTTTCTTGGTTTTACAAACATTTATCCTTTATTGAAATTTTTTTTTTTGGCAGAATATTATGACTTTGCAGAATATTATCCGAGCTGATTGTGGCTCAGATCATGAACTCTTTATTGCCAAATTCAGACTTACATTGAAGAAAGTAGGGAAAACCACTAGACCATTCAGGTATGACCTAAATCAAATCCCTTATGATTATACAGTGGAAGTGAGAAATAGATTTAAAGGACTAGATCTGATAGACAGAGTGCCTGATGAACTATGAATGGAGGTTCATGATGACATTGTACAGGAGACAGGGATCAAGACCATCCCCAAGAAAAAGAAATGCAAAAAAGCAAAATGGATGTCTGAGGAGGCCTTACAAATAGCTGTGAAAAGAAGAGAAGTGAAAAGCAAAGGAGAAAAGGAAAGATGTACCCATTTGAATGCAGAGTTCCAAGAATAGCAAGGAGAGATAAGAAAGCCTTCCTCAGCAGTCAGTGCAAAGAAATAGAGGAAAGCAATAGAATGGGAAAGAGTAGAGATCTCTTCAAGAAAATTAGAGATACCAAGGGAACATTTCACGCAAAGATGAGCTCGATAAAGGACAGAAATGGTATGGACCTAACAGAAGCAGAAGATAGTAAGAAGAGGTGGCAAGAGTACACAGAAGAACTGTACAAAAAAGATCTTCATGACCCAGATAATCACGATGTTGTGATCACCGACCTAGAGCCAGACATCCTGGAATGTGAAGTCAAGTGGGCCTTAGGAAGTATCATTATGAACAAAGCTAGTGGAGGTGATGGAATTCCAGTTGAGCTATTTCAAATTTTAAAAGATGATGCTATGAAAGTGCTGCACTCAATATGCCAGCAAATTTGGAAAACTCAGCAGTGGCCACAAGACTGGAAAAGTTCAGTTTTCATTCCAATCCCAAAGAAAGGCAATGCCAAAGAATGCTCAAACTACTGCACAATTGCACTCATCTCACACGCTAGTAAAGTAATGCTCAAAATTCTTCAAGCCAGGCTTCAGCAATACGTGAACCGTGAACTTCCAGATGTTCAAGCTGGATTTAGAAAAGGCAGAGGAACCAGAGATCCAATTGCCAACATCTGCTGGATCATCGAAAAAGCAAGAGAATTCCAGAAAAACATCTATTTCTGCTTTATTGACTATGCCAAAGCCTTTGACTGTGGATCACAATAAACTGTGGAAAATTCTTCAAGAGATGGGAATACCAGACCACCTGACCTGCTTCTTGAGAAACCTATATGCAGGTCAGGAAGCAACAGTTAGAACTGGACAAGGAACAACAGACTGGTTCCAAAGAGGAAAAGGAGTATGTCAAGGCTGCATATTGTCACTGTGCTTATTTAACTTATATGCAGAGTACATCATGAGAAATACTGGGCTGGATGAATCACAAGCTGTAATCAAGATTGCCGGGAGAAATATCAATAACCTCAGATATGCAGATGACACCACCCTTATTGCAGAAAGTGAAGAACTAAAGAGCCTCTTGATGAAAGTGAAAGAGGAGAGTGAAAAATTTGGCTTAAAGCTCAACATTCAGAAAACTAAGATCATGGCATCTGGTCCCATCACTTAATGGGAAATAAATGGGGAAACAGTGGAAACAGTGTCAGACTTTATTTTTGGGGGCTCCAAAATCACTGCAGATGGTGACTGCAGCCATGAAATTAAAAGACGCTTACTCCTTGGAAGGCAAGTTATGACCAACCTAGACAGCGTATTAAAAAGCAGAGACATTACTTTGTCAACAAAGGTCCGTCTAGTCAAGGCTATGGTTTTTCCAGTGGTCATGTATGGATGTGAGAGTTGGACTATAAAGAAAGCTGAGTGCCGAAGAATTGATGCTTTTGAACTGTGGTGTTGGAGAAGACTCTTGAGAGTCCCTTGGACTGCAAGGAGATCCAACCAGCCCATCCTAAAGGAGATCAGTCTTGAGTGTTCATTGGAAGGACTGAGGTTGAAGCTGAAACTCCAATACTTTGGCCACCTCATGTGAAGAGCTGACTCATTGGAAAAGACCCTGATGCCGGGAAAAATTGAAGGCAGGAGAGGAAGGGGACGACAGGATGAGATGGTTGGATGGCATCACCGACTCAATGGACATCAGTTTGGGTAAACTCTGGGAGTTGGTGATGGACAGGGAGGCCTGGCATACTGCGGTTCATGTGGTCACAAACAGTCGGACGTGACTGAGCGACTGAACTGAACTGAACTGATGACTTTTAGCTTCAATTTGGAGATTTATAACTTGTGTGGGTGTGCTTATTCAGTGGTGTCTTGATTCTGCCACCCCATGGACTGGAGCCCACCAGGCCTCTCTGTCCATGGAATTTTCCAGGTAAGAAAGCAGGCTGCCATTTCCTCCTCCAGAGGATCTTTCTGACCTAGGGATTGAAACTATATCTCCAGCATCTCCTGCATTGGCAGGCAGATTCTTTGCCACTGAGCCACTGGGGGCCCAATATATAACTTAAATCATACGTATATAGTGCCTTATGATTTTTGAAACACTTTTACATCATTTAATTTGATCTTTTTGTCAACTCCAAGTACGTGTGATAGGCTGGCCTGCGTACTTACATTCCTTTCATCCATCAATCCAGCCATCCATTTACTGCATAACACACGTTTCACAACAACTTGTTGCATGAATAAATATTTCAAATAAATTAAAATATTTATTTGGCTGTGCCAGGTCTTAGACTGATGCTGAAGCTGAATCTCCAGTACTTTGGCCACCTAATGTAAAGAGCTGACTCATTAGAAAAGACCTTGATGCTGGAAAAGATTAAAGGCATGAGGAGAAGAGGGCAACAGAGGATGAGATGGTTGGTGGCATCATCAACTCAACGGACGTGAGTCTGAGCAAACTCCTAGGAGATGTGGACAGGGAAGCCTGGCGTGCTGCAGTACATGGGGTTGCCAAGAGTCGGACGTGACTGAGCAACTGAACAGCAACAAAGGTCTTTGTGGACCAGCAGGGAAGTCCCTCAAACAAAATTTAGAATTTTTGGTCATACATGGGATGGTGTTTCTAAACACTTTTTAATTATAAAATAAATATGTGTAATAGTCGTCTTGTTATTTTTTTTTTTTTTTTACTTTTAAAAATTGGAGTAAAACAGTACTTAAAATTTTGCCATTTTAACCATTTGTAAGTGTACAATTCAGTGGCATTTTTAATAATCGTAGGAATATCTCCATTTTTAAAACATTTTTCATCACCCCTAACAGATTACCTATTAAGCAACAGCTCTTCATTATTTCCTCCTCTAAGCTCCTTATAATCTTTAATCTACTTTCTATTTCTTTGATTTGCTTATCATACGTATTTCATATAAATGAAATCATACTATATTTTTCCTTTTGTCTCTGGCTTAATGTTTTCTTGGTTCATCCATGTTGGAGCATGTAAAAGAACTTCAGTTCTTTTTATGAGGCTGAGTAATATCCCATTGTATGTAGGTATATAATGTATTTTGCTTATCTGTTCATTTGTTTGATGGACATTTGGGTTGTTTCTAATAGTGTTTTAATGGTTTATAAGTTTATATGAGCAACACTTTTTGTTCCTTGAAACTTCTATTGATTTTTAATGTTTATTAAGTTTAGGTCAGTTGATTTGTCCTTGAAATATTTTAAAGCTCTTCCTAGTAGCTTAAATTTTAACCCTAGTAGACTTATTTTCATTTCGTAGATCAGCTATTTTAATTTTCTAATTACTTTGTTTTTTCTTTTTAATAATGTTCTTACAAAAATGTTTACAACCAGTTACTAGTGATAAAATTACAATACAATGTGGTAGTAAGAACATAGGATTAAAGTCAGAAGACCTAGATCCTAATTCTAGCTGAGACATTAATAAGCCATGTCAATTTAAACACCTTTATTTTCTCATTTCTTTCTTTTATTTTTAAAACAGGATAGGACTAAATGAGTGTTAAATTCATTGGTCAAAATTTTGTGGTTTCTGTCTTTGTAGAGGCATTTATTGAATATTCACTTTAAATGAACAATTCTGGAAATACAGAAGTGACATTTACACATTTTTAATTTTCAAAATCAATAATTCTAGGGTTTCCATTCCAATACATGGCATTTCAGGTTTGAGACATAATGTTGAAATGTTCTATTACTTAAAAAATTGAGTTACGGGAGAGAGGCTGGCTGTTCATAATAAGTATTTTTAGTTAACGTCAGTGCCTAAATTTACTGTTACTGTTAAAATTTATAGAACATTTTGCTCCCTCAGAACTGATTTTGGCATAAAACATGTTGATGAGTTTTCATGTGTTTTTGACCATAATATATTCTGTTTTCTGTTTTCAGATTTAGTTCATCTAGGCCTTTTTGTGTTTCAGCTGTCCTTTTGACTCTCATTATGTATAGTAAGATGTGAGTTTTTTTAAATACACCAATACTCAGATAGTGATTTTACGTGTGGCTTATTTTGTGAGAACATAAAAGTTGGATTCACTCAGAAGAGCTTCAGAACTTATGGAAATTATGTCCTACCTACTTTCAAAAGTTAAAAATGAACACAGATTTTTTAAAAGTGAAGATTTTGTAAAAGTAAAGAGAATTTATATTAAGTCATGTGAACTAAGGCAAAGAGAAAAACATAACTGATTATATAACTCTTGTTCTAATGATGTGAAATATAATTGCTATCATTAGTTCTTCAAGAGAAAAATGTTTTTCTGGTCTTTGTTATTTTTTAATATTTTTTTTTACTAAGAAGTATTTGCAGAAGATTTGAAATTCAGTGAAAAGTAAGTCTTCTTTCCTCCCCTGTATTTCAGTTGCTCAGTTCATTTTTAGGAGGCAATCAGCATTATCAGTTTCTTGTGTGACCTTCTAGAGCTATTACATGTATCTAAAATACAGTTTTCTTCAACACCTGAATCTTAACCCCAGACTTCAACACTCAAATCTGCACCTATTTTTGTACTGGTACATATAGAATTTTCTCAATTAAAAATTTCTGTGTGATATTCCATTGTACAGATATCCTTTTACTTAATCACTCTGAAATTGATGGATATTTAGTTTTTTTGTGAGGCTATAAGGAATTTGTAGAGTATATGTACATTTAGAATTTGGATAGATGTTGCACACATATCCTCCAGAGATACTACTAATGTATACGTCTATCAGTGTTGTTTCAGAATGGCTGTTTATGCCCTCAACATAGTATTTTATCTTTTTTGCCAATTTGATGTTTATTAAAATGACATCTCACAGTGTGATATTAACATTTTCTTGTTCTTTTCTCTTTTTAAAGTGAGGTTGAATGCTTTTTGACTCATATTTCCTTTTCTGTCAACTTGCTGTTCTTATCTTTTTGTTCATTTATTTATTAGGTGGTTGGTCTTATTAATCTGTGGGAGCTCTTTCCATTTTAATGAAGGTATTAGGCCTTCATGATATGGCAAATATTTTCCTCAGTTTGTCTTATTTTTTTGCCTCGTGGAAATCAGATTTTTATGTAGTCAGTTTTTTACTTTTTATTTTGTTTGTGTGTCCTATTTTGACCTTCCCACTCCTTGATTATTAAATTCTCTTTTTTCTTCTTATGGAAGTGTCAACAAGTTTTATGTTTAAATCTCTCCATCTGGAATTTATTTGGATGTAAACCAGGGCCTTGAGTTTTGAATTTGGCAGAGGGCTTGTGATTAAAGAGGGCACTAGGTGATATCTCAGAAAACAATTAGGGGAAAATGTCAGTGTACTCTCTGTTTGTTTGATTTTTGGCTGCACTCCATGGCATGTGGGACCTCAGTTGCCCAACTAGGGATTGAACCCACACCCTCTGCATTGAAAGGCAGAGTCTTAACCACTGGACCACTGGGAAAGTCCCTGTTTTCCATCCTGTATCAGTCAAATTCTAAAAGCAAGTTGTATACCGGACAATTGGTAGAATATGGTAGGTAGTATTATAGCTAATGCATTTTTCTTCATGAATTTCGGGGTTTTTTGATTCATTTATTTAATAAATATTAAATATTTTTTGTTTAAATCAGCCAGAATTGGCTTCTGTTTGTAGTGAATGAATCCCTTTGGATGTCCACTTTTCTCTCTATAACCTCAGAAGAATTGTTGTAGTTCCTTATTTCACTTGTCATGTTAAATTCTTTTTTGTGTCCCAAATCAACATATTAAGCTCTATCACTCGTGCTCCAAACCTGCTGCAATCTGTTTTAAATTAACAATGTCATGATTTTATCAAATATTTGACACATATAAAACCAAACCCATTTTCCCCTAAATTGGTTTTCTTTTTCTACTTCATTTCTCTTAATGTCAGAACCTTTCTCAAAGACTAACTCAAAATGACTACGTATCTAGTCAGTTGCCAAATTATTAATTCCATAAGTGGTGTGCTCAAGTGTCAGCAAGTTGTTCTCTAAGAACTTGGAGATTAGAGATATAAATTTGCTCTCAGAATTAAACTATGTAATCTTCAAGATCCCTTACTAATAGTTGTTGTTTAGTCCCTAATATTAATTGTATGTCACAGAAACAATAGGAAGGCAGAATAAGCCCACTTGGGAATGTAAAACCTAGTTAGTTCCAGAACCCCAGACAGCAGGGAGAGTCTCACTGTAGGAGCCCGCAGAGATGAATGAACTATCACCCTTCTCTATTCTTATTTCTTGGTCAAGATTCAAAGTTGGGTAGAGAGTATTCTGTTGACCTAACTTAGGTCCGTGTCTGACCCCAGGATGTGATAGCATCTGGGGGAAAAAGTCAGTACAGTTATCTTTGGCTTCTGCAAGAGGAGGCCCGGAGGCTTACCAAAACTGCCTATAGTGGAAAAGAGGTGATTGCCTAAAAGAGATGGAAATGCTGCTAGGAAAGGGATATAGCTGCTGGGCAACCAAAAACAAGGGATGTACATTGTAATTTATGACTTGCTCAAAGTCTTATTATTAGGAAACAGCCTATCAGAAAGTCAGTCTAACTCCAATGTTTGCTCTTATATGAATGAAGTGGTTCTCTACTTGGAATGATTTTGCCTCCCAGGGGACATTTAGCATTGTGAAGATATTTTGCTCATCTCAACGCTAAGAACAGGTGCCACCGGCCTCTAGTGGATAAATATCAGGTATGCGGCTAAACATCCTAAAATGTACCTTACAGCCCCCAATAACACAATGGACAGGGAAGCCTGGCATGCTGCAGTCCATGGGGTCACAAAGAGTCGGACACGACTGAGTGACTGAACTGAACTATCAGTAATGCTTAGGTCAGAAACTCTAACCTGAGACACTATGGCCTGGGCCATATTCTTTAAGTGTGTCCATCAGAAGTGTCAACATCCTATACAGTACGGTAGAAAAGGAGGATGAAAATGGCACTAACTTTGATTTAACCACTCAAGCCCTGTTCATGGGAATGAGGGTCCTAGTTAGATTGGTCCTGATAACTAATCCTGATTGTAGAAATGGTTGCATCATGCTATCTCAGTTTGATGCTTTAGATATTTGAATCATAATGAACTCTGATTCTATGCATATCAGTTATCAGTTGATAGTTTGATTTCCCAGTTATTAATACTTTGGTTATAGCCAGATGGATAGAATTGTCTGGTCTCAATGGAAGTAATAGTTCTCATTGTAAATTTCTATATTGTCATTGTGATTTTTATACATCATTTCCTTCTGAGATTTGTCAGTGTCAGTTAATATACTTCTGTAGTAATTTTGAACACCCAAATTTCTTTTTTTCCCCAGATTAAAACAAATTTATATATTTACCTGGCCATGCTAGGTCTTGCTTGGAGCACCCAGGATCTTCAGTCTTTGCCGTGGCATGTAGGATCTTTAGTTTCAGCACGTGAACTCTTAATTGCAGCATGTGGGGTCTAGTTCCCTGACCTGTGATTGAACCCAGGCCCCCTACATTGGGAGTGTGGAGTCTTAGCCACTGGACCACCAAGGAAGTCCTTTTACCTGTTTTACCGAGGAATGAAAGGAATAAAAGAGTCCCAGTTTTATTGATATAATTGACATACATCAATGTATAAACTTAAGGTATACAGCCTAATGGCTTGACTTACATTATATTGTAAATACTGCAGTAAGTTTAGTTGCTGCTGCTGCCAAGTCACTTCAGTCATATCTGACTCTGTGCGACCCCATAGACGGCAGCCCACCAGGCTTCCCCGTCCCTGGGATTCTCCAGGGAAGAACAATGGAGTGGGTTGCCATTTCCTTCTCCAGTGCATGAAAGTGAAAAGCAAAAGTGAAGTCCCTCAGTCATGTCCGACTCTAGTGACCCCATGGACTGCAGCCTACCAGGCTCCTCCATCCATGGGATTTTCCAGGCAAAAGTACTGGAGTGGGGTGCCATTGCCTTTTCCGTAAGTTTAGTTAGCATCCGTCATTTCATATAGATACAATTAAAAAGAAAAAATTTTTTCCTTGGAACGAGAACTGTTAGGATTTACTCTCTTGAATTTCATGTACATCATATAGCAGTGTTAACTATAATCATGCTGTACATTATCTCCCTGATATTTATCTTGTAACTAGAAGTTTGTACCTTTCTACCACCTTTCTCTAATTGCCCCTCTCCCAACACTGTTTCTCTGGTAACCACAAATCTGATCTCATTTTCTATGAGTTTGTTTTAAATTCTATATAGAGAGATCGTACAGTGTGTTTCTCTGTGTGACATATTTCACTTAGTGTACTGCTCCCAAGGCCCATCAATACTGTTGCAAATGGCAGGATTTCCTCAACCTGCCCCCTACCTCCGGAGAAGGCAATGGCACCCCACTCCAGTACTCTTGCCTGGAAAATCCTATGGACAGAGGAACCTGGTAGGCTGCAGTCCATGGGGTCGCTGAGGGTCAGACATGACTGAGCGACTTCACTTTCACTTTTCACTTTCATGCACTGGAGAAGGAAATGGCAACCCACTCCAGTGTTCTTGCCTGGAGAATCCCAGGGACGGGGGAGCCTGGTGGGTTTGCCGTCTCTGGGGTCGCACAGAGTCGGACACGACTGAAGCGACTTAGCAGCAGCAGCAGCAGCAGCAGCCCCCTACCTCAGAGTCCTAACCACTGGACTGTCAGGGAAGTTCCCAGGATTTCCTCATTTTGTGTGTGTGTGGCTGAATAATATTTCATTGTGTGTATATATATATCACAACTTCTTCATCCAATAATCTGTTGGGTTTTAGAACACTCAAATTTCTGAGTTTCCAAGTTTGTTTTATTTTTTAAAATATTTATTTATTTTGGCTGTATCAGGTCTTAGTTGTGGCATGTGGGATCTTTCCTTGCAGCATAGGCTTCTCTCTAGTTGTGGTATATGCAGGCTCCAGAGCACATGGATTCTAGTTTGCAGCAGGTGGGCTCTCTAGCTGAGGCATACAAGCTCATTTGCATGGGATCTTGGTTCCCTGACCAGGGATCAAACCCCTGTCCCCTGCATTGGAAGGTGGATTCTTAACCACTGGACCACCAGGGAAGTGCCCTGAGCTTCCAAGTTTAAATTGATAAATTTTATCATAAATTTATACAGGTAAATGTCACTATGGTAGTTTCAAGATGAATTCTTTGACACTTCTCCCATCGGGAAATGGGGTGTATTTTGTCCCCTTTTATTGAAAGTAATGTGCCTGTAACTGCTTTGACCAATAGAGTTGTTACTCAATCGCTAAGTCACGCTCAACTCTTTGCAACCCTATGGACTGCAGCACTCCAGGCTCTTCTGTCCTCCACTATCCCCTGAGTTTGCTCAAATTCATGTCCATTGAGTTGGGGATGCTATCTAACCATGTCATCCTCTGCCGCCCCCTTCTTTTGCCTTCAATCTTTCCTAGCATCAGGGTCTTTTCCAATGAGTCAGTTCTTCGCATCAGATAGCCAAAGAATTGGAGTGTCAGCTTCAGCATCAGTCCTTCCAATGAATATTCAGGGCTGATTTCCTTTAGAATTGACTAGTTTGATCTCTTTGCAGTCCAAGGGACTCTCAAGAGTCTTCTTCAGCACCACTGTTCAAAAGCATCAATTCTTTGATGTTCATAACTGTACGTGACTACTGGAAAAACCATAGCTTTGATTATACGGACTTTTTTTTTTTTTAATTGGAGGCTAATTACTTTATAATATTGTAGTGGTTTTTGCCATACATTGACATGAATCAGCCATAGGTGTACATGCATTCTCCATTCTGAACCCCCCTCCCTCTTCCCTCCCCATCCCATCCCTCAAGGTCATCCCAGTGCACCAGCCCTGAGCGCCCTTTCTCATCCATTGAACCTGGGCTGGCGATCTATTTTACTTATGGTAATATACATGCTTCAATGCTATTCTCTCAAATCATCCCACCCTCGCCTTCTCCCACAGAGTCCAAAAGTCTGCTCTTTTCATCTGTGTCTCTTTTGCTGTCTCACATAGACTATACAGACTTTTACAGCAAAGTGATGGCTCTGTTTTTTAATATGCTGTCTAGGTTGGTCATACTTCCCAGGTGGCTCAGTGGTAAAGAATCTGCCTATCAATGCAGGAGATGTGAGTTCGATCCCTGAGTCAGGAAGATCCCTTGGAGGAGGAAATGGCAACCCACTCTAGTATTCTTGCCTGGAAAATCCCATGGACAGAGGAGCCTGGTGGCCTACAGTCCATGGGGTCTCAGAGAGTCAGACACGACTGAGCCACTGAGCACGGACATGCGTGCATGCATGCTAGGTTTGCCTTAGCTTTCCTTCCAAGGAGCAAGCGTCTTTTCATTTCATGACTGCTGTCACTGTCTACAGTGACTTTGGAACCCAATAAAATAAAATCTGTCACTGCTTCCACTCTCCCCCCTTCTATTTGCCATGAAACGATGGGGCTAGATGCCATGATCTTAATTTTTTAATGTTGAATTTCAAGCCAACTTTTTCACTCTTTTTCACCCTCATCAAGAGGCTCTTTAGTGCCTCTTTTCTTTCTGCCATTAGAGAATTATTATCTGCATATCTGAGATTGTTGGTATTTCTCCTGGCAATCTTGATTCCAGCTTGTGCTTCTGCCAGCCCAGCATTTCGCATGATGTATTCTGCATATGTTTAATAAGCAGGGTGACAATATATAGCCTTGTCATACTCCTTTCCCAATTTTGAACCTGTCTGTTGTTCCATCTCCAGTTCTGTTCCTTCTTGACCCGCATACAAGTTTCTCAGGAGACAGATAAGGTGGTCTGATACTCCCATCTCTTTAAGAATTTTCAGGTTTGTTGTGATCCACACAGTCAAAGGCTTTAGCATAGTCAAATGAAACAAAAGTAGATGTTTTTCTGGAACTCTTTCGCTTTCTCTATGATCCAATGAATGTTGGCAATTTGATCTCTGGTTCCTTTGCCTTTTCTAAATCCAGGTTGTACATCTGGAAGTTCTTGGTTCATGTACTGCTGAAGCCTAGCTTGAAGGATTTTGAGCATAACCTTGCTAACATGTGAGATGAGCAGAATTAGTGGCTCAGACTGTAAAGAATCTGCCTGCAATGGAGGAGACCTAGGTTTGATCCCTGGGTTGTGAAGATTCCCCTGGAGGAGGGCAATAGCAACCCACTCTAGTATTCTTGCCTGGAGAATCCCCAGGGACAGAGGAGCCTGGCAGGCTACAGTCCCTGGGGTCGTAAAGAGTCGGACACGACTGAGCGACTCAGCACAGCACATACAAGAGTTTAAACATTCTTTGGCGTTCCCTTTCGTTGGGATTGGAGTGAAAACTGTGACCACTGCTGAGTTTTCTAAATTTGCTGACATATTGAGTGCAGCACTTTCACAACATCATCTTTTAGGATTTGAAATAGCTCAGCTGAATTCCATCACCTCCACTAGCTTTGTTTATAGTAATGTTTCCTAAGACCTACTTGACTTTACATTCCAGGATGTCCAACTCTAGATGAGTGACCACACCATCATGGTTATCTGGGTCATTGAGACCTTTCTTGTATAGTTCTGTGTATTCTTGCCATCTCTTTTTAATCTCTTCTGCTTCTTTTAGGCCCTTACCGTACCACAGAATTAATGCTATTGATTTATGACACCAGTTCACACCTTCTGTCTTATTCATTGAAACACTCATTCTTGGAACTCTCAGGTACCATGTAAGACATCTGATTACCATAAGACTATTATAATAGAGACGTTATGTGTGGACATTCGAATTGACAGTCCCAGCTGAGCTCTCGGTTAATAACCTGCCTCAGCACAATCAAATTAATATCTTGAAAATAATTTATATATTAGTCATTTTCCACTCAATTTTTTTCAATATCACTGGAAAAAAGGTAGAATGTGAATGAGTCTCTGGACATTTAGCCTAGTTGAGCCTTCAGATGATTTTATCCCTAACCAACTGCTATCAGACTCCAACCTCATGAGACCTACAAGTGAGAGCCACCTATGTGAGCCCAGTCATCCTACGGGGCTGTGAAATACAGTAAAGTGGGTTTTTAAAATAATTTTTGTGCTATATATTCAACTTATAATGTTCTATTTTAATTATCCTAATTGTTTTCAAATTTGTTCCTCAGTTGCAAGGTAGAGTTTATTTTTTTTTTTTAATTTTTATTGGAATATATTTGGTTTACAATGTATTCGTTTCAGGTATATAGCAAAGTGAATCAGTAATACATATACATGTGTCTATTCTTTTTTAGATTCTTTTCCCATAGAGACCATTACAGAGTGCTGAGTAGAGTTCCCTTGCTATACAGTAGACCCTTTTTAAGGTGGTTTTTGTTCTGGCCACTAAGTTTGGCGGTAATTTGTTTTGCAGCAATAGATAGCCACAGTGGTTAGTTGTGAGCCTCTCTGGGTGGTTTACTGGTCTTCTGAAGTTGGGTCATCAGGTGTCCTGTTAGAATTTCCGATCTTCCTATAGAGTGTCTTAGTCTCTTCTGGTCATCTTCATTTCCACTGACACTCTTCTTTTCTGTACTCCTTATCTCCCACTGCCCAATTGACCTTTCAGCCTTCAGTGTTTCTTCTGAAAGAGTATGTGTATATTAAATTTTCTTAAAATAGTTTTCATGTCTCTTTCAAAATCAATATTTTTGCCAATACTTACAACAAGTAATTGTAATTCCATCTCCCAGTACTCTAATCTTGAGCTTTTGCCATGCCCGTAAGCTTTTTACCTTAAAGATTCATGAAATTATTTTTTCCAGAGATACAAAATTCCAGGATTTTATATGACACCTGAAAAAGATATTTGATGGTTTTATATATGAATGGTCCAAGTTTATTTTGCATTGATATTTTGGCTTGCTGCCTTTGTGCCAATAGCTGCAATGCATTGTACTGACATTTAGGTATATGGAGGTTCTTCAAATCTTAATAGTCCCCAACTTGCAAAATTACTGGAAACCACGTGTGCTATATTGGTGCCAGATATGTCATTTATAGATCACTCTTTCATAAGCCAGTATGTCAATTCATATGCCCAAATCATTTCCCTTCTGGAAAAGCTACATTGTATCAGCATGGTTACCATGTGTGGTAATTGATAATGTCTGTGCCACATGGCTTACTTTACCCTTGTCCAACCCAGCTATTCTACCACCTATGATTACCATATGTTACAGCACTCTAGGTTAATGGAATCATTTCCATCTTCCCCTCTAGTCACAAATGTCATTGTGGCTCAATTCCATCAGCTCTACACTCGATGAAAAATAAAGTTGTTGGTACTATCTGAGCACAGGAGATAACTTTGTGAGGAGTTTTCATATTTAGTTGTCTGCTTCCTTTTCATTTAAAAAAGCAGTTGGACTTTTAATGAATACTCTGGAGTGGGTAACGGGCATCTGCTGACTAAAAGAGAATACAATTAATATCACTCTTTAATTCTTGCTTGTATTTATTCTAAATAAATATATAAAGGGAATAAAAAATTAGATAATAATATAGACTTTTTTATCACCATAAAGTGCTTTTCTGTTTTTATAAAGTAAAAACTAGAAGCAAAATATTGAAGTGGATTTTTAAAAAGGAGTCAGTTCGTTTGAGAAGGCCCATTTATTATAGAAGGAATATATTACATCTCAGCCACTTATAGTATCCTTATCAGAAATTGCCATCAACCCCTGCCCTCTTCCTGTTTCATAAGCATGTCATAGTAAGTTAAAAAAAGTTTGATTCCTCAAAGAACTAAGCAAAATAAAAACAAAAGTTTGTTACCATCAGTGGTTAAAGCATTAAGAAAGAAAAGTTAGAACCTGTTTTGGGGACTTCTTTGCTTTTTAAAACTGATGAAAATAGTGCATGTGGACCTGTTATTACCTGATGTGAATTCTAATTTTGACAGCTGTGGACTGTTGCTGCAATATGACCATAGTAGCCAGCAAAAGAAGAGGAATAAAAATTAATATAGTAGTCATATTTTTGGCAGCAAATGGATGTGATTTAACAGTTGTTAAATCACAACTATTCATACAATAGAATACTACTCATCAATAAAAAAATCAATTACTGATAAACACAACAACATGGGTGAATCTCAAAAACATGATGAATGAAAAAAGTCTAGGCACAAAAGAGCACATACCTCATGATTCTGTTTATATGAAATTCTAGAATAGGCAAAACTAATCTATAGTTAATTATCCTTATCTTCTACATCTTCCAGGATGTAGAAGATGTAGGTAGGGTATATTGAGAAGGGAGGAAGATGCTCTTATTTGAAAACATTTATGTGCTCAGTTTTTCCAGTTGACAGGTATTCTCTTGCTCCCTACTAGTCAGTTTGACAATGCAATCAAATTAATATCTCCAAAGTACTTATTTATTAGTTATCCTTCCATCAATTTCTCTAGGAACATTTCTCTAGGCACAGATCAGAGATATATGTAAGACCCCTACACAGTTTCCCCAATTATTATTAACATTTTACATTAGTGAGGTACATCTGTTACAACTGATGAGCCCAAATTGATATATTATTATTAACCAAAGTACATAGTTTACACTTGGGTTCACTCTGTGTTGTATGTCCTGTGGTTTTTCACAAATGTCTAATGATTTGTATCCACCATTATAGTATCATACAGAATAGTCTTTGCTTCCCTAAAAATCCTATGTTCTGTCTATTCATCTTTACCCTCCCTACCTTTGAACCACTGGCAACCTATTCATAATTTTTTTTAAGGTTTTAAAAATAACATGTATTTCTTAAAAGTTAACATATGCATAATAGGAAATCATTTACTGCTATCGTCAAGTAAACTCACTGTTCAAGTAGCACCTTTGAAAATCTAGACTTGCCTTAATGTTAACTTAATCCATTTATAATTGTTTTATATATTTTTATCACTCTTTAAAATATTATTTGTTATTGTATTAATTGAGATCCAGTTAAGAAAACAGAGGGAATAGAATACAGGAAATTAGTTACACACATGATAAGAGAGCTAAAAAGCCAAAAGGGAAGGTATCTTAGTCTGACTGGGCTGCTATAATGAAAAAATCATAAGTGGGGTGGCTTACAAGCAACAGAACTTTATTTCTCACAGTTCTGGAGGCTGGAGTTCAGTAATCAGGGCGCTGGTAGATTCAGTGTTTGGGACAGACAGTGGTCTTCTTATTGTGTTTTCACATTTGGAAAGGGAGAGGCATCTCTCTTGCACCTCATCTTATTAAAGATGGCACTAATCCCATTCATGAGGGCTGTGCCCTCATAACCTAATTACCTTCCAAAGACCCCCACCTTCTAATTAATACTTTCACCTTGGGGGTTAGGATTTAAACATACGAATTTTTGGAGCACACAAGTCATCCATCCATAGCAGGCAAGATTAGGCAGCTAAAGCCAGCCAGCATCTCTAGGCTGATGGACAAATGGACGGTGATGTTTCTGGAGCTCTAGGACTGGTGTCAAAGAGAAAAGCTGGAAGGACAGGTTCAGGGGGAGAAAAGCTATAAAGGAGAAGCAGCAAGCATTAGGACTGAGGTAGGGGACAGGGAAGAAATATCTTGGCTTTTTGCCTTTCCTTCCACCTTCTAGTTTCCTGCTGATGTCTCCCACTGGGCAAATCACAGCTGGAACTCAGCTGTCCGGGAACCTGGTGAATGCAGCTTGAAAGAGTCAGCACCCCTGTAATACCAAGGAGAGCAAAGTAGGGGAAGAAATGGATGTGAGAACAAAAAAAGGACTAAGCAGTAATCAATTCTTTTTAACTTTAAAAATAAACCTTATTGAGGTATAATTTACGTAACAATACACTTATTTAAAATGTACACTTGGATCCTTTCTGACAAATGAATACACCTATATAAAACACCCAGTCAAGATATAGAACATTCTAATCCCTCCCACAAAGTTCTACTTACTCCTTTTCCATGAATCCTCTATTCCACGTCAGTCCTAGACAACCACTAATCTGCTTTCTGTGACTATAGATTAGTTTTGCCTATTCTAGAATTTCATATAAATGGAATCATGAGGTTTGTTCTCTTTTGTGCCTAGACTTTTCTCATTCAGCATGTTTTTGAGATTCACCCATGTTGTTGTGTTTATCAGTAGTTTTTTTTTAATTGATTAGTATTCTATTGTATGAATACACCACAATTTGTTTATCCGCTCACTATTGATGTACACCTGGGTTTTGTCCAAGTTTGAGCTGTTATGAATAAAAGTATTGTAAAAAATTTATATACAAGGGTTTTTTTGGTGATGTGTGTCTGCGTGTGTGTTTGGTGGACACGTTTTCATTTCTTGCGGGTAAATATCTGGGAGCTGGATTACTGGGTCATATAAGAAACTAACTGCCCAACTCAACACTTTTATTTAACCTTTTTTTTTTTTAAGTTTTTTATGATTTTGGCCATACCTCATGGCCTGTGGGATCTTAGTTCCCCAACTGAGGATTGAACCTGGGCCCTCAGCAGTGAAAGCACCAAATCCTAACCACCATGGGATTCCCCTTTTTAATCTTCAAATGTCATCCTTAATCATGAATGTCCTTGAAAGAACATGTGCATTTCCTCCAAAGAGCTAAGGCTTAGAGAACAATTTTTATGACAAATCTTAAAAAAAAAAAAAAAAAAACTTTAAAAAGTTAACTGCTCTTAATACATATGTTTTTTATAGCTCTATTTTAAAATAGACAACAAGAAAGGAGATTAGGGAAGTATAAGAGGAGAGGAACTGAAAAGGAAAGTAAAGCCATGCAAAATAATGACTAAAAAGACTTGACAATGGCAGAATCATCCTACACAGCTGCTCTGAGATCCCAGCACTGCTGTCAGCAACCTTCTGGCGAAGCTCCTCTGTCAAATGGATGCAGCAGGGTCCATATTGATCTTTTGTAAAGGAATATCTTTATTAATATAAGCAAACACACCTCTCATTTATAATAATGTAGAGGTGTAGGCTTTTTCTTTTACTCTTAGTAGTAATGTTTCCCCAACACAGAACACTTCCTTTTGATATGTGGGTTGAGTCATAAATTAACGTCACAAATAAATGTCACCTAGAGGAGGGAGGCAACTACATTACAAAGTAGGAAGGTGTAGCTTAGATGTGAATTGTTAACAGTTGACAGCCTTGTGCTCTTGAACTAAATGTCATTGTGTCAAATTCTGAGATATTAAATAGTTGTTGCAATGTAAAATTGCAGACATTTAGGTTTTGTAGCCTTGTAAGTTATGTCAATCTTTTCTAGACATTCTGAAATGGAAATGAACAGGTGGATTGAAAACAAAGGCAAATAAAGAGTTTAAAGACTTTCTTGGCATCGCATAAAGAAGTCGCTCTACACTGGTGATGTTTTAAACAAAACATGTATAAATACAGTTAGCTTGTCTGGAAACAGACTTATTTATTGGGTCTTACCATTTACCTTTGAGACAAAAATAAGTAGTTATAGAGGACTCATGCATTACTCAGTATACACTTTCTATCATGTATTATTTAATCTCAAGCTAAGAAAGAGAATGGACGTCTATTTTACATGATGCCATAATGTACATTAGGGAGCTCAACCCACTTATTCTTAAAATAACAGTATCACATCAGGGATTTAGAATACAGTATTATATGAAAACAGTTGGCAGGGAGACTCCTTCTGCCATTAATAACTGACTAGAAATGTTATTTCAGACTCTAAATCCAACTGAAATCCAGAAGGAATAAATGGAGAGGATGGGGTGGATATTTTGTGAACATGTTTTTCAAAGTAGAGAAAGAATCACTATGTTTTTGCTGAATTACATGTTGCCATGGACATGGCAGTATGCAGTAACGATGCTGTCATCTATACAGCTGTATAACAACACAGCTTCTCCCTCTCCCACTCCCCTCAGTAAGGCTTGAAAATAATAGGTTTGTGTGTAGTTTGGTAAGAAAATTAGAATAATTTAAAGTTGTTTCACTTTCAGTCTACAAAAATAGAGACTCAGGGGGATGGGGAAGAAGAGCAAACAAAATGTACCAAAAAAATACAGATTATGTAATAAAGTATATATTTGTTGTTGAGTCACTAAGTCATGTCGGACTCTTGCGACTCCATGGACTGTAGCCCCCCAGGTTCTTCTGTCTTCTGTCCATGGGGTTTCCCAGGCAAGAATACTGGAGTGGGTTGCCTGCAGACACTCAAGAAGGGTGTCTTGATGTGCTGGAAATCTGATGGCTTTGCAGTAAAAAGAGCTGTTTTTAGTCCTTGTTGCATCGCAATATCTTGAAGTTTCAGTTTTTTCATCCATGGAATGGAATCATGGTAATACCTTCTACCTTGAGGCGCTATTACAAGGATTAAGAGGATGAATATAACGCATAAACTATAAAGCTTTTTAAAAATAAGGCTTGATAGATGTATTACACTGTTGAGTCTTTAAAAGTCAGAGAAGAATACAGGAAAAAGGGTCTAGAAAGGCTTTAGAAGTTGACAATCTGGGTTCCAATTCCAATGCCACGACTAGGAGCTTCCACACCTTGAAAAAACAAATGTACTTAATCCTGCTTCCTCTTTTTGGGAAGTGAAGATAACACCACTTCACAGAATCAGATGAGAGAATGGAGGCAAAGGAATCTACCTTTGTAGATGTTGAATGCCTTCCCCTGCAAACTACTTATTAAATCAATGTCATCGACAACAGAAGGTGTTCACACTGTGGTATCTTTCCGCACATACGGACCCTAAGACAAGACAGGACAGATAAGGAAAACTGAGGTGAATCCAAATCAAGGAGACCAACAGCTAGACAGGGCGAACGTCTTAGTTCCCTCTTAACCACTTTGAGGTTAGGGTATCCACACAGTGAAGGCATTCAGAGTTGGAGAGGAGACCAAGTCGAGTGCCCCTTTCGACTCCGTGGACTCGACGGGAGGGACCCTGAAATTGTTCCTTAGAGGCCGGTTGCCATGGCGACGGTCTCTAGGCAGCTTGGGCTGCGCTCTCCGTAGGGCTAGAGGGTGGGCCTCCGCCGGACCCCGCGCGCGCGCCCGAGACCAACTTTCCCTCCAGACCCGTGAGGGGCGGCGCGCTCCGCCCCCCGGCCCCGGGCCGCGCACGTCCGGGCTCGGCGGCGCGCACGCCTGCGGGAGCCCTCTCCAGGCAACCTAGTGCTGATCGCTCGTGCCGGTGCGGCCGTTAACCGCCCTTGCGGGAGCCGGAGGCTCGCCAGCAGCCCCCCTCCCCTTCCTGGGCCTCCCCCACCCGTTTCCCCGATCGGCCCAGGGGCATGAGCAGCGATGGCCGGCTGCAGCCCTGAGGAGAAAACTTACCGGCGCTTCCTGGAGCTATTCCTGGGCGAGTTTCGCGGACCGTGCGGCGGCGGCGAGCCCCAGCCGGAACCCGAACCCGAAGAGTCGGAGCCCGAGCCAGAGCCCGAACTGGTGGCGGCTGAGGCGCGCGAGGCGTCGGTCGAGGAAGCCGGGGAGGCGGCGGCCGCGGGGGCCGCGTCGGAGGAGGGGGAGCACGAGCAGGAGCGAGAAGACCCCGAGCCCGAGGAGGAGGCGGTGGAGGAGGAGGCGGCGGCGGCGGCGGCGGGCGAGGAGGCGGCGGCCCGGGGGCAGTCGGCCGTGCCGCCGCCGCAGCCCCGGCTGCCGCCGCTGCCCCCGCTGCCGCGGCCGCTGTCGGAGCGCATCACCCGCGAGGAGGTGGAGGGCGAGAGTCTGGACCTGTGCCTGCAGCAGCTCTACAAATAGTTAAGTAGCGGGGCTCGGCCGGGGGGTGGGCCGCCGTCCCCGCCGCGCCGGCCTCGACGCGGCTCCCTCTGCCGCGCGAACTGCTCGCTTTTCCGCTCCTCATCCCCCCCGCCCGCCTCACGCCGGCGCCCTGGAGAGGTTGGAAGCGCCCCCGCTGCTCGGACTCGAGCGGTCGGCGGCGAGATGCCCACGCCCGCCGCGGCCCCCGCGCCTCCCGCCGGGGCCTGGGAGCCGCCCCCCGCGCCCTCCTGCCGGGCTCCCGGCTTCCCGCTTCTCCCCGGCCGCCCACTTCTTTCTCCACTTCTCACACCTTTTCTGCTTGGTGCCCGGGAAGGTCCTTCCTTCTAGTCTTGAGAGCTCCCTCTTCCCAGCCCTCTCCTTCCTCCTGGAGGTCTTCCTCCCACCCGGGTCTGTCTTTTTCCCGGCGCGAGTCCCCCCCTGTTGTTTGGCGGCGGAGAGACGCGGTCTCCTTTCTAGGCAGGAGCTGCTTGCTAGGTGCCTCCTGCGTAACCGCAACAAAGATGATAATCCCGGCCCAAGATCCACAGGAGGGGAGACGAGTCGATTTTCTTCTGTTGGGCGCTCAGTGTTGAAAGTGTAGATGGCTTAATACACGGAAGCCTCGTATCGTAGTTTAATGATACTTGATAACTCATAATTGAGGGAGGTGGGAAGGAAATGGGGAGGGACGGATAAAGAAAATTTTACCTGCGAGCCTTCAGGTGAAAGACAGAGTCGTAATTCGTTAAAGTGGAAAACTCTGGCTGGTTTGATAAAATTGCAATTAGGTGCAGTATTTTCAGTCCATTAAGTAGATGGGGTAGAGAGAAAGCAGATGGCTTAGCTACACAGATGAAAGTCTAAAATAGAAAGGTCAAGGCTTTGCCTTTCATCCCAGTTTTTATGGGCCTGAAATAGAAGCAGTTTACAATTGCGTTTCTTTCTAAATGGAATTGTTCTGAAATAATGACAGAGGAGAATACTAACAAGTTTCTGAGAACACTGGTAAACCTCGACAGCCTTTTGCCATTCTGCTGATAGTTGTAATGAAAGATGTTACTCTGTCCCCATCAAAAAGTTTGCTACTGCAAGATTCACTGCAGTTAAGATCACTTCTTGGATTTTTTTAAAAGCTTAGATTAAGAGAAGGACCTGGAAAATAAAGGTTTTGTCTTTTTCCAACTTAACAGACACCTGATCAAATCATTCTTCCTGTTAAAACAGAAGCTTGTCAACAGGAAAAAAACACTGAACATATATGCTGTAAAAGTGGACTGTGTTGATGTGTCCCATATTTTATACACTATTGAAATTTCAATTTTGAAATCCTATCTGGTTACCAAAGTCATACTGCTTTTTGGGAAATGTAAAATGGCATGTAAAAACATCTTAGGAGTTTTTTTTCTTCCTAGTGTTTGTAAACAATCGTAGAATAGAGTTTATGAAATATTTTTAATACTATATAGACACTTAAGACTTCTTGCTTAAAATAAAATGGAATTGTTTACTGAAGTGGAAAGATTATCTCAGCATCAGACTAACTCTATTTTGACAATTTTACCTTTACAAATGCAATTGCAGAATTAAAGAAATACACATTTAAACATTAGAGAAGGTCCATTTCAAAAAAAGAGTGTCATTAGCTTAGAACATCTTTGAATATGTTCCATTCAAGGTTTTTTAAAAATGAAATCTGTATGATGATGGTAGGTAGATGTGTGTTTTGCCACATGGAAAGGGAGCAAGATTTTCCATACATGTATAAACTAGAAAAGTATTCACATTATAAAATGGCCATCTAATTGAGAAGTTTAGATTTGAAGTAAAACTAGCAAAATTGAAGTTGGAAAACAAACTGTTTTGTGCAGAAGCTGTTAACTTATGTTTTACTCAGATACAAAATGTCTGGCTTGTTTATGTAAAGTATCTTCAAGGTTGTTAACAGACTGAAAACAAAACAAAACAAAACCCCAAAACCTAAAAGTCTCATAGTTTAAAAACACATACTTTTTGTGCTTTATTATTTATGAAAGAAAATCATACAACTTGGCCACAAGAATCAGTATTGGAAGACATTGTAGAGAGAGATCATTTTCCT